>NC_142665.1:25410728-26068853 GCF_026168435.1 Sesamum indicum
TTTTCTAATTGAATTCATCTGCTTGACTTGCCTAAAAAGGTTTTCTGAGGGTATGTGGGCCTTACTTTGGTGAGTGTTCCATGGAATACGCTATGGAGGGGAATTAGCATGGGGGACCATCTGTTTCTCGAACCACTTTGCCAGTCTATCGATAAACATTTACAATTTGAGGAATTACACAGGAATTTTTAGTACTAGTGCTGTAAAGAAAAGTGTTTCTGTTTTCTTGTGATCTAATGGGAATTTCCTAACGTGAGAAGGTGAAATGAGAAAAGAGAGAAAAAGTGGAGAATCCATTCACCGTCCTGTTCTGTCCTCTTTGATGCCTAGATTTGGTTAATCTTTTACATTGTAGGTCTTGGATTCAATGCTTAATGCCAGTTGGTTTTCACGCTTTTTCTTTGTTTCATTGTTTTGATGTCTTTGTCTGGACAGTAGTGATGCTTTATATCTTGCCATATTTTGGAGTCTAGAGAGTGAAAAACGAAATGATGCGCAACAACCAAATTGCACCCTAATTCCAGTAATGAGTATTTATATTTGATAGGGAGATCTATCGGTTTTAACTATATTTCAGAAACTTCTAACATATTGCCTGTAACCTCTTGTTGTTTGGTTTGCCTATTACTCAGTGTGATTCAATGCAAACTCACTAGATTGACTGTGGGCTTTCTTCGTGGTGGCAGATGATTGCTTATCTTCTGATATCAGCATCTTCATCGGCCACTATTCGGATTGATGACTGGCAATTGAATTGGGGAAAGGACAAGTTCCCAGATATGGCAACGGCTTCCATATCAATGTCGTTCCTCGCGTTTGTTGCCCTGGCCTCTAGTTCTCTCATTTCTGGCTATGCTCTTTGCACCTCCAAAACCGTGTAGGTTGCAACTCCCCATATGAATACCATTTGCCTCTTGCCTCCCAAGAAATATGTAGTAAATTTTGTCTGCAGCAGAGAACTTATTCATCTGAATTCTCCTTTCTGTATATACATATTTAATGTGCTGAGATTTTTGTTTGGATAACACCAGCAAAGCATAGTGATTTTCAATGAACAGATTGTAATATGACTCCGTGCTTTTAAGTATTGGTGATGTCACCTTCAAAAATGTGAAATGACCTGCTGAGCATTTCTCACTCCAAGTCAAGTTCCATTCATTGACATCTCACTCTCACTACAGTTTAAATAGAAGGAGATACTGTGAAAGTAAATTAGCACTTTTATGTTTAAGTTAATAATGAGCTCTATATCTCAAAAAGAAAATTATGATGGAGACATAATAAGAGTTAAATAGAATTAAAAAATAAATCAAATTATTCAATCTTTAAGTCGGTCCATAAAAGCTTTGGTTCGTTGAATGTAACGAATCGAATTTGAACCAAAAAATTCTTGTACAATAAGTTTCGAGCTAAAATAATAAAATATATTTAAAAATAATAAATTATTCGAGTCTGATTCATATTTAATCCGATTAAAATTTATTAGAACTCAATTAAAATAACCAAATAAAATTCGAATATAATTTTATTCGAAGGAATTTGAACTTGTGTTTGGTTCATTTACAGCCCCAGACGTAAAGAGGAGAGAATTCTCCGCTTATAAAAACATTATTAAAAAAGGCAAAAGGAAATTTATGGGAGATTTATGATGATTGTTCAGAGAAAGGCCAGGTGTTGGGAACTAAGAATGTAAATATGGCCCATCTCTCTTGGATCATCGTCTAGCAGTTTACTTTAGGGGGCTGCAGCTTTTTCGGCCTTCTGGATTTGTTTCCTGGGAAGATTGGGTCCAATTTTTGGAGACTGGTTCAGTGGGTCTGATAACTTGACTTGGCCCAATTTATCGTGGCATCAGGAATTATCCGCATATTAGTGAATCTTAAAAAACTATTCACGCAAGAATTAGATCTCATTATTCTGAACTATTTATGATCTTTTCCTAAATTTCCAACATTTATGATTCGAAATTCTATAATGATATTTGCAATTTGTCGCATAACACAGTAATTCAGTTCTTTATTATCTACATTGAAAAGAGCGAAAATTTTCTCGGCCCATATCGAAGAACCCATGTTGAATTAAACTCAGACCCCAAGAATTTCGGGCCCTAAATACAAGGAATCAGCCTTCATCGATCACGTTATCGGTAAGATCTTCAGGTGTAGAGAATTAAAACAGAGAATTCCACGTTTTCACTTGACTTTCAAAAATGAATGCACAAATCGCGCGCTAGATGATCACCCAAAAGCTCCGTTCCCACCAAGCCCTCGACTCATCTTTTTCTTTCTTTTTGGTTTTTTCTTCATGTGATCGTACAAATCGAGCCAGTAATTCTAGAACTGGAACTCTCTATTTTTGTGCCTGTTTTTTCTTCACTCATAGTGCTCGAATTGCATATTTAAGCTGTAGTTACTGCCAAATTTCAATATGCGAGCAAAATGACAGAGACAGCAGGCAATGGTCTTGCAGACGGCATGGTTGCTTATTCCAAGGATTAACAGGGTTATCGTTGATGGTAAAATTCTACGGTTGTGCTTTTATTTTTTTTTTGGTGTTTAAATAATAATACGTATCTTTATACAAATACGAGTGGTTCAGTTCATCTGCTGCAATTTTCAATTATTCATGGGGTAATTTAGTAATTTTATTGAGTATGCAGTTAGAGTCGAGTTGTTGTGATCTCGCTCCATTTCTTTTTGTATTTTCGTTGTCCCCGTGTAGGCCAATATTTACGTGTAGCAGCTGCATATGTCTTGTTATTGTAGTTGGCAAGGATGGGATCGTGATGATGTACACGAATTTGATCTATTCATGTATTATGTATTTGATCTATGCATGTAATATGTAACTATGTGTTTAGGTTTAGATGTAAGTTTCCTTGTGCATGCATATATGCACATGGAAGGAAATGCGCCTCTGCCTGTTTGGCTGTACTTGTAGAATTTATATACCGATTGGCGTTTCAAAAGAGGAATCAATCTCAGATATTAGAAAGAAAGGGAGATTTGCTATATGATTGAGGTGGAACTCTTGGTGGTTTGCTGCATCAGGCTTTCTAGATTAGAATTTCTTTTCTCTGATAGACAAATTAAATGATGGAAATGTTAAATTTTGCAAAGTTTACATGTTATCAGCTGAAATAATTATTAATATCACGAAGTATATTAGCGCAAAGTTTGTCACATTTAGGATGCAATAGTTTTCCTGCTACTGAAAAGGCATACAATAAACAATTGGCAAAGGCCAACAACAAAATAAGTGCTTCAGTTTACCTATACTGCCCCACTTTGGTATAAGCAATATGGTGCAACTATACAAGTTTCAAGGTGCATATATACGTGAAAAGATTCAAAACAACAAAAAGTCATTTATTTCTAGCACATGCTTCATTTTTTCAAGTTATATATAATAAGTATTATTGCATTCAGAGGAAGTACTTAGAAAAATACAAACCACATCGTATCTCCTAGTTGTTTGCTTCTTATTTTGGGGTTATTGTTGTTAGTGAAATATAATTATGAAAAAATAGAGATAGTAATGACATTATTGTAACTTATGATGCTACACATAAATCTGTTGAGTGAACTAATTCAAAATGCATTAGTACGTAACAGTAAACATATCCCATAAGCGGCATCATAAATTTGCATGTTTTATTATCATGCTAGTACTGTGCTGCCAGTGTAAGGATGTCCCTCCATAAGTATGTCTCAGCCTCATTGAATAACTTATCTTCTTCCGCACTTAGTTGCTTAATTTGGAGTCTAAGCACCAGCAATAATAATCAGACCTTGATATTTCCAACATTTTTTCTGGAGTCATTCTTTCAAGCTCGCTTTGCCTCCATGATGCAAAATTGTTGCGGTTTTGTGGATCTGAAGCCATAGGATAGTCTTCAACCTTATGAGCTTGTGATCTCATTCTCATATACAGCCTCATTGTTGCAACACAGTCTTCATAGGGATCTTGTATGCCAATTTGAATGTCATATCTATATGCACAGAACATTGACTATCTCAGGATTATTGAAGTTAAATGACAAAATAAGAGTGTAAGCTATTCATACCTTTAGATGTCATATCTATATGTATGAAACATTGACTCAGAATTTTTAAGTGACAAAATATGAGTTAGAGCTATTTACCCAAGGTATGCTTTTGTTAAATATTTCAGTGAGTTGCTGAGCTTGCTTGTCTTCATCAATGGAGGATATTTTGCTGTATCCCTGTAGAAAAAAAAATGTAGATTAATGAGACTGTGGGAAAACTTATTTATTTGAGATAGCATTTGAATTTTTTTTTCCTTGAAAACATAATTATTAACAGCTCAATCTTAATTCAGAAAACCTCAGATAAACATTATGTAAACAAAATTGTGATCCAAAGGCCTTTAAGGCCATGCTGTTTCAGCTGAATGAGCTTACCTGATCAATATTGCTGGATATTCCACTTCCAAGCATTTCAAATCATGATCTAGTCCATGGCCTACAAGGATCCTAGCTTTTCCGCCTCTAGAACGGATCTGCCATGTTGGTTCACCATTGCATAAGTAGTCTTGGATCTTCCGCTGGACTTGCCTAAGTGGCATTGCATCCCTCAAAAATTCTGGTCGTATACCTGTTGTTTCATACCTGTAAACATTTTGAAATATCTTAGTTCTAGTTGGAATCTATTGATTGACATAATACTATATATTTCAAGCAGAAACTCATTACCTATAGTTTGTGACTGGAAGGTGTGGCTTGACGTATGTCTGAAAGATTATCTTTTCATGCTCATCAATGAGGCAGACCCTTGCACAAAGATCCAAGGAGCCATCACTGCCGCCGCCGACCATTTTGCAAGCAAGTGAAACCACTTTTGCTCTGCTATTATCAATCCTCATCTCATCTTGAATGCCCAAGTTAGCCATCCGATATAGCAGACCCTAATTCAGTCAAGGAAAAAAATTATATAGATACAAACAGGAGAATGTGCAGTGAGGTATTCTCGTTCAAGTTTGATTGTTTTTACATTGTTTCCACGTGAAAATTGGCATTTCTCTCTGTGGAGCTGAAGAGCATAGCGGCTACCAAGGATAGTTAAACAAAGGTCGCATCCTCGTTCCTTGAATACCCTTTCACATTCTGCCTTCGGCAGAGGTCCTGGTAGGGAAATCACCATGTATTAGAATCTCAATCTCATATGATTTATAGCATAATATAGTTTTGAGGAGATTGAAGAATACCTATGAGGTGCTCCCTTAGAGATTCAAATGAACGACAATGCTTTTGACAAATTCCGCACTTGGGTTCATGATTTGAATGAAATGATATCCTCATATGTTCAACCAGATGCTCCATTTTGTTAAATTGTCTGTAGCATGCAGCACACTTGTTCCTGAGCATCAAAACAATTAGCGTTAACATGCCATCACTAGTACTTATGTTCATTAAGGCAAGTATTTGATGTATCAGTGTATATTTGATGATGGCTTGTCATTGCATGAAATAAAAAGTTACCTCATATTCTCTGAGGACTCCTTTCTGCTGTCCATGATTGACTGATTGTGTCGTACTGAACTGGAGCTTAATTCCAGAGTTTGGAGTGCTTGGAAGGAACGAAAATGTGAAGGTATTTATATTTGTTGTTTTGATTTTTTTGGCCTACTTAGGTTTGAAAGATTCCTCAAGGTCATTAGTTGCTTGGGTGTCGGTGTCATCTTCTCTAAAATTCACCTGCTAGTACCACCCCAAAACAGGCTCACACAAAACATTCGTGGCAATCCAAATGCTTTCGGGCCCACATCTGGGCTGCTAGAATATGTCCTTGCTGTCGTATCCTACCATCTCTTCTCTCTCACACACACATTTGGAGTTTGGCAACTGGCTCCTTACTGTATATGCAAATATGAAGTCTGCATGGCTCTTTTTATCTTTGCTCTTATGGAAAATTTGTTCGAACAGTTGTCAGGAATTAGCAAAGCCTGTAATTATAATCACTCTGCTACTTTATTTGTTTATTGTGAGGCAGAAAAGCAGTTAACAAATCATGCCTAAGTTATACTGATTATACCTCGTTCTTTGTAAGTGGATGTTTACGTTCATGCATTTGGTGCCATGTCCAGGTTTTTTAAAAGTGTACAGATGGGATTCAATATGATAATTATGCTGCCCAATCCAACTTTATCAGTATACCAAATGGTTTCATGCAAGTGTGGTGTTCAATGCCTTATGACTGTTCAATGCATGTACATGAGACTGTGCAGTGTGCCCTTCGAATCTTGATGCAACTAGTCATGCTGCACATACCCGTTATGGGCAATGTATTGAACAGGTATCAATTCAACAATTGATAAAATAATGCATGTGGAGAAGTGTATACAAGATAAAAGCAATATGTTTCCTTTGCAGAGAGGTTTTTCTATATTCTTTGGGCAAAAGCAATGGAGTCAGGAGATAAGGCATTCAAGCAGCTGATGGCAGGTAATCTTTCCTTTCTGCTTTAAATCTGTTGAGTTTACAGTGTCTATTCCTTAAGCAAGCGAATTGATGAGAAATCGAGTATGAGGAGTTTGACCCGGGAAGAATGGTAGCATTATCTTTGACTGAAGTAGGGCCAGCATATTTAGATACCGTATGGAAAAGACATCATTAGAATATTAGGATTCTAGTCCACCGCCTTTTCACTGTTCCTGTTATCTTCCTTCTTGGAATGTCAAACGGCAATGTCTCATATTAGGGATCTACCTAAGCTATCCCTACCTCCTTCCTTTCAATCTTTATCTCAACCAAGACACAAAACTGTTATGCTGAGCGTCATATCAACCTGCTTGTGGTTTGTAGCATTACCGAGGTCATAATTCCAAATACAAAAATTCTTCTCTCAAAAACCAATCAATCGTATGATACATTTTGATCAATTTTCTTGAACTATATACTAATATATTTATGAGTAATTAATTTAGAATTAATCAGACCCGAGTTAGACTAAGATTACCAAATCGAAAAATCCATTTCGCAAGGCAACACCCTACGGTTAGGTTCTTTATTGGAGGAGAACAATGCTGTTAGTAGCGTACCTTGAGCCTCCCTCAATGTTTCTTGTGTTCATTTGAAAATCCATCTATTACATATACAAGTCATCTACACTATTTTATAATTGAAGACATCGAATTAATTAATGTCCTCTCACAAATTTGATAGGTGATTATTCACTACTCTCATAAATAGGCAGTAGGCATGTGTCTCACTTCCCACTTTTTTATATTTTTTATTTATTTTTATTTATCTATTTTCTTTCCCTAGCAATTTCCCTTTTCCTCAGTCAGGTTATCTTCTTAAGTTATAATCTCTACAATGTATCAATATTTATTAAATTAAACCCATAAATAATAAAAAAAACCTTACTAATAAAAAGTGGTTTCATGCAATTTAAACTGTATGATATTACAAATGAACAACTTACCTCCTTATGAAAAAAAAAAAAAAAAAGTACTTTACCCTCCTAAGTAATTTATCCTTGCTTCATTTTAAAAAATATAGGGGGATAAATTGCTCTATTTTGAAAAATACAGGTGGTTAATTGCTAATTTTTTTTTTCATAGAGGAATAATCTGATCATTTGCAATATCATAAAGGGTTGCATGCATTTTTTCCAATAATTTTTTTTTGGATTGTTATAAAGTAATTCTATAATTCCTCTAAATGTTTTTAAGAAATATGCACACCCATAGAGCATGCAAAATTCGCTAGTAAATAAATGCAAGCTCAGTTGGTTGTGTTGTCGTATAATTGATTATCAAAAGGTTAATTTGAAATAATTGATAATAGAATTGTGATTGTTGTGTATCAATTTATAATTTTATAATTGATTATTATTGCATTTAAAATATTAACCCCATTCTTAAAGTTAATAAATGAACTAAAAAACATATTTAATACGCATAATGGGTGATTAGAAAAATGCAATTATGGTAGGATTAAATGTCAATTTTTATCAAAATATGAGTTTAATAAAATTTAATTCCACAATTAATTATTAAAAGGAAGGGTCAATTGACACACGCAAAAGAAAAAAGTTGTCCTTGAGACCCAAGTTGACTTGAACAATCACAAGACCATATTAATGTCCGGACTATGTCATTTTATTAATTTAAGATCTTAATTAACCAATAAATTAATAATTTATTAATTTTAATGAGATTTTTTTCAATTCAATGTATCTACATTATTTTTTATGAATAAAATATATACAATTGTGACTAATCAAATATAATATATCCCCTAAAAAATAATAATAAAGTTCATTGTACATAATGTGTATCAACTTTTTGTTGCAGTATGAGAACACAGCATCGGAGTTTTTGGATGCAATAAGGAAAGTTAGAGATGAAATAGAATTATATTTAGATTTTAAGAAGAAGCAAACAATAATAAAATCATATTTTACTAAGTTGTCCTAGTTATTTTTATAATTTTATGGGTTTATTAATTTATATGTTGAATGAACAATAAATTTATATAAGGGTCTTTCGAAAAATTATTATTTTATTAATTTATACCTTGAGTCCAAGTCTAAATTAAAAAAAAATATTATTTTAGAGAAATTATTATCGAGTATTAATTTATGAAGCACCTATTAATTTGCATATGCACTTGTAATTTGTAAATTTTCATATCCCAGTAACACATGAAATAATTTTTCAATCCTAAAGGTTATTTTATTAACTTTTCATTTCAAAAGAGTCATCCATTAACTTCCCATGGGATTATTATTAAAATTCCTGCATCAGGAATTTTTTTATTTATTAATCTCAGTCAATTGAAAGTAAAAAATATATCTACTACTATAATTTGTTATGCAAAATACTAAAAAAAAATACTTTTATGTAGAACTTTCTTTATTAAATTAAAAATTGTTATTGAAACAAATTTGCTTACTTAAATTTACATTTAAAAAAATTATGGTTGTGGGCGTGCGACGGCAACTAGTATCACAAAAAGCAACCCAGTAACCATTTTATTCCAAGAAGTCGGGAACAATTTAATTACAAAAGTAGAGGTTTATTCGGATGAAAAGTTAATGGAATGTAATTAAAATTATTTAATGATCTTTAGAAATAAAAGAAAAAGAATTATCAGAAGGATCTTTTTGTAACCTTTGCTTAAAATAATGAATCAATGAACTAGACGAATTAGTAGTATTAAGTTGCATATATGTTTTATGGACACGTGTATACATGAGGAAACCTCGTCTTGCTTCGGGGAATATTGTGGGAAATGACTGTATTTGCATTGAATCGTCTGAATATGCGAAGAACAAGAAAGAGTGGAGGCTCAAATACATAGGTGACAAAAACCTGCATACGCATCTTCTCTTCTCTCTTTTTATTCCAACACTTAAAAGAAAGGACACCCCAAAAGAAAAGCATAGGATTCTTCAAAACTCAAAATGGTCAAAAGAAGATAGGTTTGCACGTGTGTGTAGACAAGTACGTGCATTCGTGGGGACCTGAGTTTAGGGAAAGCTGTTCATTTTTCTTAATCGTGGTCTGGATATTCCATGTATGCTTTTATGATTTTCTTGGTTTCTATTTAATTTCTTGTCAAGATTATGCTTCTGTTAAGACTGTTGATCCGTGTCTTATGACCATCATATGAGAATTGAGTCACGAATGTATGTAGTATGATGGTAATCATTTTGAGTCCCTTAAAAATCTGAACTCTAAACTGCATTTGGTGCTCGGTGCTTGTAGTTTATTTTGTAAGGCAGCATTTGGATTGTAAAATCTTGAATTTAGCTGAAGAATTTGAAATCAAGAATCTCAAATTTCTCCTGAATTTGGAACTATAGTTCAATAGTTGCTGCACTTTGCAATCTTTAGTAGTTAAAAATTGTGGGTCGTATTCGGACATATGTTGGTCTTAAACACTTCAAATTCAAATACGACTAATTAGAACTTAGTAAGATCGTGTTCAAGTGAAGTGATGTTCTTGAACTTGTGCTTAAATCCAAATTCAACTGGTCCATAAGAACGATTCTTGTTTTGTGGCCAAAGAAAAGTATGGGACCATATTTAATGTGTTCAAGATCTTTTGCCTGAAAATTGGCCTCGGCTTATTATTATTGCTCACGATTTCTCATTGTTCTTGTCCTTTCTTCTTTTATGAAAAAATAAATAATGAACCTTGTTTGATGAGGTAATGTGAAATATAGATTCTGGAGATGATCCAATAGAATGGGCGGTCCACCCAAAGAATTGTTCTTTCCTCCAATTTTCTTTTTGCATACTTTTGGCAAAGGCATTAGAGAAAGCAACTGAACATTAATGATCACTTGGTCATGGAGGGGGACATGATCAGGAAATCATTGTGGTCAAACTTTGACCATGTTGCTTTTCCTGCACTATATCCACTTGAATTTTCACCTACGAGCCACAAGTCAAATCAAACTAAATGAAAAAAGCTATCCCTTTTGTAAATGGAGAAGATGCTCCTTAGAAAAAGATGAGAAAAAGAAAATAATGACAGATAAGCATACTTTCCTTTATCTTTCTTTCTTTTCTTGTTTCTCAACCTGAAAACCACACTAGTTTTATCCCCATGGAGATATTAGAGATGCTATCCTAATTCATAGGTTTAGTACTTCTAAAACTCTAGACTTGTGAAAGAAATCTCCTGTTCATTGGCTTACCAGTAACTCTTTCTGGAGATATCTGTGGTGCAACTATTAGGCCCCTCCTTTTTTAGTGTAATTGAAATGCATGCTGTTATGCGATCTATAGGTTTGATTTGGTATACATCAATTATGTTGCATGTGCTTTGATCCATATACACTTTTACATGCACTAATACAAGCATAAATGTACTATACCAGTAATCTATATTATAAAAAGGATATAGGTTTTTGTAGAAATCAAGAAAGCCACCCTGGAAAATAAAAATTAGCAATAAGATAAGAATTAAGAGCAAATTATTTTAGGATAAAATTGCAGGGTTTTAGTACGCGTTGAGTTGCTGTATAATCTATCTTGGAGCTCCTTACATAGGCAATTTAAGGTGTGATTAGTTTCTTATACTAAGAGGATGTTTGTCTAAGCTTATAAACTTTTCAAAACATCTTATAAGATATTTGAGAGCTTATAAGCTCTAAATATTTGTTTGGGTAATTTATTTTTTAAAAAGTTTATAAGATCTCAAAATAAGATGTTTTGGATCTTATAAGTTTCTTAAAAAAAGTTACTTTTCTAATTTTTTTTTATAAGATCTTATAAACTATATAAATTAATATGTTATAAGACAAAAATATCCCCATTCGCACACTTATACACTCTCTCTCTCTCTCTCTCTCTCTCTCTCTCTCTCTCTCACACACACACACACACACACACACACACACACACTCTCTTTAGTATTTAAAAGCTTTTTTTGCTATTTAATTTTTCTAATATTCAAATAAGAGAAAATACTTCATTATTTAATAATAAATTATTATAGTTAAACAAAAATAAGATTGGTATTAATAATATATTTACTGAAAAATATAAATTCAAGATATTATAAATTATACGACTAGAAATAATCATTGCATTAATAAAGAAAATATCAATTATATATTTATATTAATTTCGACTAGCATGAATGTACATATATTATTTTTATTAAAAAATTTAGGTCATAATTCGTTATGTTTTTTGTTATTGTAAAAAGGTTATCTATTAAATTTTTATTTGAAATTAAACTAATGCGTACTATTTATGAAAGCGTTTTAAAATTTTTCAAAACAAAATATATCAAGAAAGAACAACTTATTTGATTCTAATGGTATCATGTCCATTTTAGTTATTTTACCAGATAAAAACCTTATTATGGCAAACTCCGTAACATCTTATAAAATGTGAAAACATCTTATAATTTTAACATCTTTTTTTATTCCAAACACTTTAGGAGCTTATTTTTTAATAAAATCCAATATCTTTTAAGCTCCTAAAACATTTATAAAATGTGGGAGGAGCTTATAAGATATTTTTAAAAAGTTTAGCCAAACACCTTCTAAGAGAGGGGTTTAACTAAACTTATTTAAAACATAAGCTCGGTACATCTTACAAGATGTATCTAAAGCTTATAAAATGTTATTGCCTTATTTTAAAAATAAGTTTGTAAAGTGCTTGAGTAAAATGTAATTATGGAATTTTAAAGTTTTAGTAACTGATATGGTCAAAATTGAATGAGTTTGTTAATATTCATTGAAACTAGTTCTTATACTTTATGCTTTTTTTTTCAAATTTACTCTAGTTTCTCTTTTGACATGATCTTTTATGTGTATTTAAGCGTTTCAGTTCATCTTTTGGTAGTATAGAAAATTCTTATTCAAATCAATTACATGGTAAGTGTGATTGGTAATTTTTTTTTGAATTGTACAACAATCACATGATAAGTATATTATATTTGTCATATAATTAATTATAGTCTAATTAAATCCGATTCAAATTAGAATTTTTCTGGTACTACTGGGTAGTATCTGTGAAGCGAGAGTCAGCCCGACTGTTTCTAAGGCCTTGGTAACTTACATAGTTTCTCGTATGTGAAGTGCGAATATGGTAATTTCAGATGGTAGCGGATTTAGCCGTTAAGGGTTAAATGAAATCTTGTTAACTTAAAATTTTATCCTATCTTTTTAAAATTGTAATTAACATGGCGCAAAGAGGGACAGGGAGATGGAAAGAAAGAAAGGTCAACTGGTAAAGCCTTGTTTGGTTTTATTTATAAATTATTCAAAGACAGGAAAAAGAAAGGTAGATAGAGATAAGTGCATGTGTTTTCTTTATTTTGAAGTAAGAGTAATAAATTATTATTAATTGAAATAAATCGAGTGTAATCATTCCTGTTAGATAGCAATCATTACAATAATCATATTCTAATCAATAGTATTAAATAAATGATATAATCAATACTTACTATTACAGTAGAATCAATATTCCATGCATAAGATGGGGTTTGAACACATGATCTCTAAAATCATGGGCGTTTAGCTTCGCTAACCGAGTTAAGCTTTATTGGCAAGTGCATTTGTTTTCAAAAGTTTATAATATATTTAATTTTAAGATAAATTATTTCAAACAATAAGGGGTATTTATAATTATGCAAGTTTTAGGGGAATCCGTTATAATTTATCTTTAATTTTATATATTATATTTGTGTAAGATAAAATAAAGATAGATCAAAAAATTATGTGTTTTGCAAAGATATAATAATCGTTCTTAACTATGGTTGGGATAATGAAAAGGATCAAAGCCCAAAACTCCTTCACATAGGGGATGTTGTTTGGTATAGCGAGAGAGCAGGAAATGAGTAGGTATTGTTTGGTTCTGAGGATGGATAATAATTCCAAGTAATTATTTATGTTGTTCATTTTCTTTGTTGTGTGGTGATGGGTCAAAACTTAAAATATGCATTCTGGGTTCATCCATCTCCAACCAACTCATATTTTATGAGGCTTGTGACTTCTCTAGTAATTCTTTAATTGTCCGCACTTACCACCAGCCTGATTGAGATAGTAGGAATTATTAAATATAATGACAAATAGTTGGGAGTATTAATTATCAGGAAACGAAAAGGAAAAACATTAAAAAATCCCAACAAACAACACGTAAAAAAAGCACACTGAAAGTGCATGTAGCCATCATTATATTCTTTTAAATAGGAAACATATCTTATCTTTGGTTAACTATATTTAGAGGGTGTTTGGCTAAATTTATTTAAAATATTTTATAAATTTATACATTTTATTAGTTCACGAAGTGTTTGGATAAAATAAAATTATAAAATTATATAAAATGTAAACAATGATAAATTTATTATTAATTTGAAGAAATTTGTTACAACCTTGGAAATAAGTTAGCAGTTCTTTGTTTTTAAAGAGTTTATAGGCTCTTTTCCTAAAAAACTTTTCAAATACTTTGTAACATCTTATAAGATGTTTTAAAAAGTTTATAAGCTCACCAAATATTTAATTTTTCCACCTTTTTTAATTATAAAAAAACGAAAAGGAAACTATGATGTTTTCATCTGATTAATGTACAGTTTGAAAAGCGAAAAATAGGAAAAGAACATCTCTTGTTAGCAAAGTTTTTATACATGTCAGATTTGACTGAACCAATCAATCACACAATAAATATAATATATTTATCATGTAATTGATCTCTTTCTTAAATTATACAATAAGTGTATTGTAATTATCGTACAATTAATTCATGCTATTCATACTCAAAATGAATTAAAATCTCCCCAATTATGTGGTAAAATATCTACATTTTTTTATCGAACCACCAAACTGATTTTTGTTCAAACTTCATACTGTCGGCAGTGGCACCAACTTGATCACCAATTTTGGCTTAAATCTATCACAAATTCGAGTTTGGAGGCTGTGTAGTATTTGGATAAGGGGGGCAGATTCGATTTATTAACATTATGTCTGGTGACTGCTATATATGTTAGGAAGATTTTGTCATGTAATGTTTCTTACATATTCTTCTTCTTTATATATTAAATTCAGCATAATGATAGTTGAGGATATGAATGATTATGATGCCTAGCTTTTTGTGCCCCACGGATTAGGAATCATCTTAGGGGTGGGGTGGGTCAAAAACGCGCACCCAATGCATAATATTCCGAACCTAGGGACCCAACCACCGAGCAAGAGGTTGCACCCTCAGAATATGCTGTGGTTGTGATGATTATAATAGTTATTACTAGTATTTGGTTTGGTGCCAATAATGAATCCCCAAGTAATATTATTTGAATTAAGGTGTTGGCGGACTTGCTACTTTGTTCTCATCTGGAATTACTTGTCTCATTAGATTAATGTATTGTCAACAGAAAATTGATGGAGTTGAATATATTGTTTTCGTCTCTGAAATGGTTAGAATATGACAGACTCATGGTTTAGTGACTCTATGGACACGCATAGACGCAATCCTCCTTAGCCTAGTAGGATTGTGGTGTGTTATTCTCGTTTTCCCATTTTTATTACAAAAGATTGATGATTTGTTTTGAAAAAATAGTCTATATCTTTTTCTCTTTCTTTTTTCGTTTATGAATTTTGTTTGTACGTTAAATATTCTTTATAATATATAGAAAAAGAATCAAATGCATTTTTGTCCTTTAACATCTTAACATAGCATTTTGATCCTTTATCTTTTTATTTTTGGGATTTTGATCTTTTTTATTTTTTTCTGTGGTAACTGGTAAGAAGTGTAAACTTCGGCAAAAAAGATGATTGAAATCGTGAAAATTGAAAAAATACAGGACCAGAATGATATCCTAAAAAATTAAAAGACAAAATATTGACTAAAATGAGTCAATATAAACAGTAGCCTCAATTTTAAAAGGTCACAAGAGATGCATATGCATTTTTTCATTGATAAGGGTGAATTTCGATGTAAAAAAAAAAGGATTGAAATTGCAAAAAATTAAAAAATTTTAAAATCAAAATGTTACCTTACAAAGTTAAAAAACGAAAACATAAAATGATAAAAAAAAATGTTATAGGATAAAAAATGCATTTAAGCCCATAAAAAATACCTCAAAAACTATGGTGGTTAGGTAATTTGGTAGTCACAAGTTTAGTTGAAGCATTCAAAATTTGAAAGAAATAAAAAAATATAATTTCATGGTACTATTACGAAAATGATGGATAATGCAATTCAGTATATGATATTCACACAATTTTTGGAATGATGTACAAATATCTTAAATTTTGTAATAAAATGGAACAAGAAGAGTTGGTTAATACTTGGAAAATTTTCAACAATCTAAGTAGAGTCCAATAAAACATCGGCCATGACCCGTACAGTCTGCTGATGATCATCCAACTACTTACGTATACTACACCTTCATAGTCTAGAAAGTGAAGAAGAAAAGGAAAATTATAAATAGACGTGTGAACAGAAAGATTGTAACATCAGAATCGCTAATAATTATGCAGCCTTCATGTGATGCCTTTGCAAACAATTATACCCTTTGCTTAGGATGAGAATTAGCATAGTTGCTGGAGTTGCTTAAGATATAGATCAAAGATTGTTCCCTTCTCTTTAACAAGTAAAGCTTATCAATTGATGGGACTATTGAAACAACAATTTTTGATTTAGCATTTGAACCACTCAATTATTCTTAAATTTATAATTGTCTTCTCAATTTAGATTTTTCTTTTCAATATTATGATATAATATAACACACAAAATTAATGTTGGACATAAGTACAAAAGGGATGGTTGTTATGATTATGCTCATAAATCGTACTTGTCATTAGCTATAAATTGTATTCCGAGCAAACTCGATGAGACTATGATCCGATGTATTGAACGAGCTTTTATTGTCAATATACTATTTATTGGATTTCGTATAGGATTGTTAGGACTTATAACGGAAGGTTGCTCAGAAAAAGATTGCAGTTCGTTTGATAATGATCGATTTATGTTACTTTTTCAGTTCGAATTAGGAATTCCTTAGATATGATGCAAACTGGATCTTGTTATATCTTTGATCGTAAAGCAAGTCGCTCAATTATATAAAAATTATTATAATCAAAAGAAAAGGAAAAAAGTTTGTGAAAAATTTGAACTCTAAATTGTTTTTTTGTTCGTTAATGAGATTGGGTTTAATTGACGGTATTAGTTATTAATTTACTATACACATTTGACATTGTCAATTAATATGTACTAATTATTGATAATTGAAAGATATAAACTAATTATATTTGATTTCTAAAAAAAAAACATTTTTCTGTCCAACCCACAAATATAATTTCAATATTGGTGTTCCAAATTATGAAAGCTGTCCCTTACAGCTTGTTTCCTGAGAGGCAGAACCCCTTCAACCCCCCCCCCCTCCCCCCCCCCCCCCCCAACCAATCATTATCCAGATCCAGTTCCCAAAGTCCAACTTATTCATAGGCAATCATAAAAAAGAAACCGCCCTCCTGGGAAGAAAAATCCTGGTTACCAAGCAATCAATGACTGCCACGTCGGGTTAAAGATTACGTGGCAAAATATAAGTGGACGCAGGCACTTCGCAACCAGCACAGTCGTAGCCGGAATATCCTACGAGTTTCTCACTGATTGAGAAGCCATTAATTGCCAGCCCACTCCCACTCTGCTTTTTCTTGTGGGAGTTTCTAAATCTTGACCAATCACAATTCTTTGTGCTTGATGGCCTTAAATATAAACTATATATCATATAAATAATTAATGTTTTATTTGAATTTCCTCTAATTAATTAATGAATATCAAAAGTTTATAACATTAAATTGTCAAAAATAGCATAACATAAATTAATTGAAAATCATAAGTAGACCATTTAAATAGTCGCTAATGATGTTAATTATAGTATATAATAATAATAATTTATACTATATATTAAGGAAAAATACATTTTTGGTATCTTATTTCATATGTATTTTAATAGTTAATTTAATATTTTTATTTATTTATCTAACTTTCCACCCTCATTATCTTTTGATAATTATTATTTTTTATTTCCATACATCTTTTTCTATCACAGTTTTCTCATAAATGTAATATTAAAACTTATTATTTTATTAAACGATAAATATTTTATTTTAAATAGTACTATAAAATATGTAAACACGTAGAGGTGCTATAAAATAGTAGTAATAGGGAAGAATATGATAATTGCATGGGATAGTTGGTCTTGGTCCCGGAGCAATACAAATAAACAAAAGAAAAGACAAATGAAAACAAAAGGGCAGAAAGAAAACGCGAAAATTCGGCGGTTGCAAGCGGTGGTGGTGATATTAACGGAAGATGATAAGTCTCCTTCATGCTTCAGCATTCCAACTTCTCCACACCCCACCTATACATACACTACGCCTAAATATATAATATATATATATACATATACATATATATTTATATAATTTTAAAGTATATTTACATTATTATCTACCTACATTTGTCGAGATTACCAATCATTTGATTCTGAATCGTCAGTATACATTTTCTATATTTGATTCTTGATTATCCAATTCTGCCCCTACCTTCTTCTTCAAACCAACCACCCTCTTCATTTCTCTTCATCTTTCTCTGCCCATCATCAACCCATATAAGTATATATATATATATAGCATGTGGATGTACATGAACTAGAGAAATAAAGGGTGGAGGTTCAAATAAAGATACATTTCACGTGGAAGCAGTATTTGCTTGAAGGATTGTCAAGGTATGATCATGTTTTTCTTCTTTCTGGTGATATTATGAAATTCTGGGACTGTCTTGATGTTTTTTTTTTTTCATGTGTTGAATTGAAGATTTCGGTAATCAGAGTATCGTCGTTATAATTGCTTCTTACTTGTTGATTGAGTTTCACAAAGATGTATATGCATATATATGATTACAGCCTTTTTGATTTCTTGCCTGCTTGAGTTTTCAAAAGTCATGTTTTCTCCAATGTCTGATGAAAATTTGAAACAGAAAATAGACGGAAACACATGTTTTTGTTTGATTTTGGATATTCTGATGATCCTATGGCTCTCTTGCAATGCTAATAGCTCCCCCCAAAAAAAAAAGGTCATACTAGATTTATTGAGAATACAGGGGAAATAAGATGTTGCTGTTGGTTGTGAAAATTGTTGGAGGAGAAATGCATCATCACTAGAATGTGTTGAATGTTATGATGTTTGGTTTTTATGCATTGTGTTTGTAATGCAATTCATGGATTGAAATTTGTCCGTTAAGTCCTTTTATCTCTGTTCACTTAGGGACATTAGTTTTCTAATGGAACGTTCTAAATTCACTATAATGTTTTCCACGTGTATAGGCTGTAGCAAGAAATCCAAGCTTGGGTTGATTCTTGACTCGTGCTTCCAATGCCTGAATACATCGTGGATGGATCAAACGTTGAGAATCTCGCCAAGGAACAAGGGGGGCATTACGTCCCTCGCAAAGCTTTCATTGAGAGGTCCCCAAGAAGTCCATTGACCGCACACAGTCCGCCCTTGAGCACAATGAGTTCTGAGAGTGACTCTCTTGATCTAGCCATTGATGGGGGTGCTGACACATCGATCGAACAACTGTATCACAATGTATGTGAGATGCAGAGCTCGGATCAGTCACCTTCAAGGCGTAGTTTTTTATCATACGGTGAAGAGTCAAGAATTGACTCTGAGTTGCGGTTCCTTGCTGGAGGAGATTATGGTGTGGCCGAGATAAAAAAGGTCGTGCCTGAGCAAAATGGAGGAGATAGCTCTCCTGAGGGGAACAAAGTGTATAAACATGAGAATCCTGGAGACAGAAATAAGGTCAAATCTTCCGTTATTAAGTCGGAAGCCCCGCGAAAGGTTACTTTGAGAAGCAAAACTTTAAATGGGAGGCCTCCAAATGGGAAGCAGAGTGTCAAGGGTTTGAAAAAAATGGGTACTGTTTCTTCCATGAAAATCGAGAAGAGCCCTCCTACATTGCAGAATGGAACAGAGGAACATGGTGAATCAGGATATCTTGGACCGTATTTACTCAAACAGGCTAGGGACATGATAGCATCGGGGGATAATATACAAAAGGCTCTTGACTTGGCTCTTCGAGCAATGAAATCTTTTGAGATTTCAGCAAGTGCAAAGCCCAATTTAGATTTTGTTATGTGTCTACATGTTGTGTCAGCATTATACTGCAGGTTGGGGCGGTACACTGAGGCAATTCCCGTTCTTGAGAGATCCATTGATATTCCTGATATTGATTTAGGCCACAATCATGCTCTTGCTAAATTTGCAGGGTGCATGCAGCTTGGTGATACTTATGCAATGCTTGGGCAGATTGAGAATTCCATACTGTTTTATACTGCAGGTTTAGAGATTCAACGGCAAGTCCTTGGAGAAAAAGACCCTCGATTTGGTGAGACTTGCAGGTATCTGGCTGAAGCCCATGTTCAAGCTATACAATTTGATGAGGCTGAGAAGCTTTGTCTGAAGGCTCTTGACACCCATAAAGCTAATGGGTCATCAGCTTCTCTGGAGGAAGCGGCAGATAGGAGACTTCTTGGGCTTATTTGTGATTCTAAAGGAGACTATGAAAGTGCACTTGAGCATTATGTTCTTGCTAGCATGGCTATGGCTGCTAATGGCCAAAATGAGGAGGTGGCTGCCATAGATTGCAATGTTGGGGATGCATATTTATCTATGGCACGATATGATGAGGCTATTTTTGCTTATCAAAAAGCTCTCAATATGTTTAAGTCAAGTAAAGGAGAGAATCATCCATTGGTGGCTTCAGTCTTTGTTCGTCTGGCTGATCTGTACAACAAGATTGGAAAATTCAGTGAGTCCAAATCCTACTGTGAAAATGCTCTTCGAATTTATGCTAAGCCGACACCTGGAAGCCCCTCAGAAGAGATTGCCAGTGGTTTGGTGGATATTTCTGCTATATACGAGTCCATGAACGAGCATGATCGGGCACTACAGTTACTACAAAAGGCCATAAAAGTATACGCCAGTATGCCAGGACACCAGAGCATAATTGCGGGAATTGAAGCTCAAATGGGGGTCTTGTACTACATGCTGGGGAGTTATTCTGAGTCCTACAACTCTCTGAAGAATGCCACACAAAAGTTTCGTTCAGCGGGAGAGAAGAAATCTGCCCTGTTTGGTATTGCTCTGAACCAAATGGGCCTTGCCTGTGTGCAACTTCTTTTGATAAATGAGGCTGCTGATTTGTTCGAAGAAGCTAGGACTATTCTGGAGGCTCAATGTGGACCCTACCATGCTGACACCTTAGGAGTTTACAGCAATCTTGCCGGAACCTATGATGCAATGGGCAGGTAACTGCTGATGCTCTACTAATTGGCATCTACCTTTTAGTTTTTTACATTATATGATTCCTAGTCTTGATCTAATTACAGTAATCATTCTTTTTATCAAATCCATCAGTTTCTAAATTTTTGTGAACCAATATGTGTAGGACTGCTGATGCAATTGAAATCTTGGACTACGTTGTTGAGATGAGAGAGGAGAGGCTTGGAACAGCAAATCCTGACGGTGAAGATGAGAAACGGAGATTGGCTGAGTTGTTAAAAGAAGCAGGAATGGTCAGGACCAGAAAATCAAGATCACTGGAAACATTACTTGTCAAGAACTCTCACACCATTACACCTTACGAAGTTGAGGTGTCGTGAAAATACTCAGATTTTCTTTCTTTTTTCGGGTTTCTCTCTTCTTTTTTATTTTTTCTAAATGTACAAGTTGATTACACAGGTTTTAGTTGTGGGGTTGCCTTACATATTCTGTTTACAGATGTGAGTAGTGGAATGTAAAAGAAAATAACAATAAAGATAAAGACAATGTTGTAAGAGACTATGTGGTGGTCTGTCAATTTGTGCCTGTGTGCTGTAGCTTTCCCTCCCCATGTCTTAAAGGGGTTGATGAATTCCTTTGTCGCTGTCCTGAATGTATACCTTCTGGTTTAATGAATTAAAGATGGGATTTCTTTTTCGTATGCTGCTGTTACAACAACTATTGATTACAGTCACTCAACTGCAATCTTTCAACACAAACACAAGTTAACATGCTATTTTATTTTAAGCCTGTCTGTTACATGTCATCATAAGATGTGACATAGGACTTGTATCAGTTAAGGTGACCGAAGAGTAGCATCTATACTTTATCATTATTGAAAAACAGGTTATTCAAATTATGGTCTGTCATTTTTATTTATTATTATTATTTTTTATTTTCTTAATTGCTAAGTTGCCCTCTTTTTTCAACATCTACTAACTTTTAACTTTTTATTTATTTTAAGAATTTTTAGTTTCTTCAATTAAAATACATCTTCAGAAATAAAAATTGATTTTTTTAATTTTTTATATAGTTTTGCACACTCATTTGAGTATACCATAATTATATTAGGCTGAAATTTTAGTTGTCTGGAGGCCAACATATCTGACAACGATCACAAGAATTGTATGGAGTGAAATACATGCATGTTGCAAAAAGAGTTCAATGGACTTATTCAAGCCCAGAAACTTCCATTATTACAAAAGGTTGCTGTAAGGATTTTCGACCATGGAATCAGAATATTTGGTAGCAAAATACAAGTGTAGTTTTCCAATTAGGAAACAAGCAACCCACCTGAAGTTCTAGGGGGGAAGAATCGACAAAAATGATGTATACTCCTAACATATTTGTTGCCTGTGGAGTTGCCGTGAACTCCAAGTGCTATTTACAGGTGAACATGGAAAGATGACAGTCGGCAACCTCATGCTTTCCTCCACATGTGGGAAATCAACAGTGTAATGAAGGCCACGGCTTTCATGCCTTGCTAGAGCACTGCTCACCACCAGCTTGGAGCAGCAAAACAAGTTTCTCATCTCACAAGCCTCAATCCCCACCATCGTTGGTTCCCACCCCTGCTGGAATAAATATGTTTCCCATTCCAATTCCAACTCCCCGATCCTCTTCTCAGCCATCTGCAGCCTAGTCGTCGATCTAACTATCCCGACATACTCCCACATTATCAACTGTAGCTCTTTCCTCACTTCCCTTGTCCTACGGACAATGTTGTTCAAAACAGTGTCCCCCAGTGACTTGGGCATTATTGGCCAGGACCACGAATGGGAAGCACCCCGATCAATTTGAGAACTCCTCATATGATCAATTGATGGTTGCACAGCCCGCCGTGCAAATACTAGTGCCTCCAGCAATGAGTTGCTAGCGAGCCGGTTCGCCCCATGCAAGCCGGTACATGCAACTTCACCAGCCACATAGAGACCTCTGACATTAGTTTCACCTTGGAGCCCAGCACGCACTCCACCACACATGTAATGAGCCGCAGGGACCACAGGGATTGGTTGTTGGGTTATGTCTAAACCGTACCTGAGACACTCTGCGGCGATATTGGGGAAATGAGAGAGAATATTCTCTTTGGGCTTGTGACTGATATCAAGAAGCACATACTTCTCGTTCCGCTTTTTAAGCTGATCATCAATACTTCTTGCTACGACATCCCGCGGGGCGAGCTCTGCCCTCTCGTCGTAAAAGGGCATGAACCTCTCCATGCCTAAGTTGTAAAGTATGCCTCCGTCTCCCCTCACAGCTTCAGTTATCAAAAAGGCATTTTCTCGGGCCTCTCTTGGTTTAATTGGAAGGCCTACATCAGCCAAAGCAGTTGGGTGGAATTGCACAAACCTGATAGCATAATAATCCATCAATATAAAGAGTAACGAAAATTCTGGCAAGTAAATTGAATCCAGCTAGATCTGAGAAAACCTTGCTATAGAGCGTTACATAGAGGAAATTACGAAAGACTCCAAGAATGTAGAAAATGGTTAAAAGAAGCAAATGTTGTGAACACGTCTACACATCTGTGTCAGTTTTCCATGAACAAACTGAAACATTTGAATTCTACACAAACAGTCTGCTGAGGTTATCTATTGCAGAAGAAACTGATTGTTTCATGATCTGATACCGAATTCAGTCAAGAATTATTTTCCTATGTATAAGATTAAAGAATGATCACATAGTCTAGAAGAGAACGGTGCACTTAGAAAAATGAGCACATCTCGAATAGCTTACTCCATATTAGAAATTAGAGCTTGAGCTCGGTGAGCCATAGCCATTCCATCACCAGTTGCCACCTACAAGATACATCAGCAACAATTTGAATAATATTGTATTTCTGTCATGATGAGTTATATTTCAACTCTTTGAGGCGGATACAACATATTCTTCCAAATTTAACTAATTATGAAGCTTAGATTATAGTAAATTAGGATGAAACATAGCAGCAAGAATAGCTTTTCAAATATCCAAATACTTAGAGAACATAATGTCCATGGATTGTTTATTTAGCTTACAAAAAGTTAGATTTTCTACTTTGAATATTTCATATTATAGACAAACAGTATTCCGTGAAATTTTCAATGGACAAGAAATTCAAGCTTTACCGGAGGATTGGTAGTGCTTGGATAGATGTGTCCAGCCCCGCCTGATGCAAGTAAAGTTACTTTTGAGATGAATCTCACCACCTAAAAGTTTCAAAGCCCAAAAGCTAGAGCATCAATGTTTTGCCCTTTAGTGAGTGTACTGGGAGCATCTTCAAAGAAGAAGTACACTAGCAACATTAACTAGATCCACTTTCTTAATCTTACCTCTTGCGTCTCTGTGTTCAAAGTGTCAACACCATGACAAACAGTATCAGAACCATCCTGAAAGCCAGCAGGTATAACCATGTTAGAGAATTATAATGGAGTTTCATGCAACAGTAAAATTTGATATTTCACATCAATGCTAGCACAGATTTAACACCTTTTTCTATTTCCTGTACTAAGTTCAACATGTTCAAGGCCTTCATACTTCAGAAAAACGTTTCTATAAATGGAATCTCGGCTAGTTTCAGACCAATTAGAAGCAGCCCACTCATATCATTTATTACCACAAACACAAATGCAAACAAAAGGACCAAAGTCAACCTGAGAAGTCAGGAAATCTATTGCGAAATGGTGCTCAAAGACGAAAATATTAGGATCCTTTCGAACTGCCTCCAATAATGCCCTCTCTATTTCCCGGCCGGTCATATCAGCTGCATGCACAATTCTTCGATGAGAATGTCCCCCTTCCCTGGCCAGATGCAAATTCCCATCCTCCCCATGATCAAATGAAGCCCCCATTGCGATCAATTCTCTGATTCTATCAGGTCCTTCAGTACACACTACCTGGTAAACATGATAAAGATTGCAAAAGATATTGACCAGTTAATTTACCATAAACAACTTCCACATTTGTGCAAATATCATAGAGTCTAAATGACTGAACAGAAACTTAAAGTGGTTTTATTGCTGTCTCAGGATGATATATGTCATGTGCCTACATCTTCAAGGTAGAAAACTCATTTGAGATTATCTTTCATGTAAAACGCGTCATGGAGAAAGCCAATAGGTGATCATGTATAAACGGAGTCTTCACCATTCTTCAAGCCAAAAAAGGGGAAAAGGGAGTAGGAAATCAAATCATTTCCCATAACATACTCTAACAGTCTCCTCGTCACATAGATAAGCGCCTGCAATAATTGTATCCTGCACATGATTCTCAACCGAATCGGACGGGCATAACACGGCACTCACACCACCCTGTGCATAGTTGGTGTTGCTCTCATGGGGCTCAGCCTTGGTTATTACAGCTACAGTTCCGTGCTTGGCAACCTCAAGAGCATATCGAAGGCCAGCAATCCCGCTTCCAATTACAGCAAAATCAAAATACTTATTGTAGCCCTCTCGCAAGCATGATTTGATCACTACTCTGCGTTGCTTGCAGTCCTCCTTAATTTGAGGATGGAAATAATTATGTTTCTTGGCCAGCAAGCCTTTTGAGACCCCATGAGACCTGAGGGATGCATCATCAGTTATCAGGGACAAGATATAAGCTAAAACACCCTATTTGATACATTTGGCTTCTTGGTATTATCATCAAGATCACAAAAATGTTTAGCATCTATAAGGGAAAAACCAGTGTAGAACCCCAAACATATACCACAATAACACAGAATAAATCATAAGCTTTATGGTCGTTACCAAGAAAGCTCTTTCTGCATGCATCTCGGGACTGCTATATTTTGAACCCAATGAGCCTGTCTGCAGCCCTGTCTCCTGTAAACAGTGTCTTTAAAATGCAGCCGGCCGCTTCCAGAAGCTACACTGGTAGCCATTAAGCAATCTGCTAAAAAACAAAGGTGTAAATTCTTTTGATCTCTGACCAGCCAATTCCACAACTAAATTTACTTAAACAATTCTTCTCACAAGAATTTATACAAATAAGTCAGTGAGAGTACATAGGAAAATTGTTTCAGTAAGCATACTAAAAAACATTATCCAGATGGTGTTTATTTATATCTTGCATATACGTAATTCTTTGACTCCCAAGAAAAAGACAGAATTTTGCACCAAATTTACTAATCATCGTTTTATCAACATGAAGGAACTAAAATATAACAGGATAGCTGATTTCAGAAGTTTGGTCTCCTTTCCTCATTACCTCCAATGGAGTCAGATCTCCATGTGGACCAGAAATGGAAATGACACAAAATACTTGCAGAAAATTCGAAACCATAGACACAGCACACGCATTTTTTAGGCAACAATCCACTCAATCATCAACACACATCACAGAAAGCAGAGGTCTTCATAATAACACGACTACCCTTTTGTTGAGACACGAAATTCAAGCCAGCAACATGCAGAATTTAAGACAAAAACTCCCTAAGAACAAATCCCAAAAGTAGACAAGAAAAACACGCAGAGAAGTCAAGGAAATGGGCATACCACTGATGTTTTATGCGTAGGAAGCGGCAGTTGGTGGAAATCTACACGACAAAGAAAAAACGAGGATGGTTTCCGAGTTCTGGACGTTTTCTCTTCAGAATTCCAAGAATATGTATTCTTCACACGATTCGTACACAGTCGTAAAGAAAGAAAGAAGAGGAAAATGTAGGCAGCGAGAGAAAAGCGAGGGAAATGGAGGGGGGGCCACAGTTCCGAGGCGCCACAACTTGAGAGTATAATGAGTCAAGATTCACGAAACATCATTGAAGTTCGCGCCACTCCCCCACCGCCGCTCGTTTCTTTTACTATCTTCTCTTTTTCTTCCTCCCTCTCTCTCTCTCTCTCTCTCTTTGCGCTTGTTGCTAACTACCAACGTTTTTTGTGTTTTATGTCATTTATATGTCTATGGCATTTTTAGGGATTCCGTTAGCTGTACTATTTACTACCTTCACATGTCCAAACCTCACCCTAACTTTTATAACTATATTTGGTATTTCTAACTTCTAACTAATTAAAATATATTATAGACGCCTCATTTAATCTTCTCTTTAAACACTACTAATACACAACTAATTTTCTGTTACACTTCCGTCTAACTTTAACACGTTATAAGCCCTTTTATTCTCTTGAAATGTACATTATGTGCAAGTCCTAAATAGTTGAGTCAACGAACCCTAACTCAATCATAAATAGTCGAGCTATTCAATTAATACTCTACTGTATAATATGCGGTGTTTAAATTTTATTTATCTAGTATTATTGATTAGGATATGATTCTTATAATTGTTTTTGTTAGGTATAAATAAAAAAATAATAAATAATCGACTTAGCTTATTATTGAATCCATTCGTTATAAATAATGTATTGTCATGAAAATGCCACATTTGCATTTGATGTGAGGCCTCACACTATAATTGAGTAATTTACAACAGTGTCCTTCAGAACGATGCAGAAAAATTGGGCGCTTTGCCTGACGAGATAATGTCATCACAAAAATTGGTCTCTTGATCTCCAATTGATCTATCATTATCTGTAAAACAAGTCATTTTGATGTTATAGGATTAAGTGGCTGCAAACTATATATACAGTCCAGATGCCAAGTAATTATACTATCTGTAAAACGGACTTTTACTAGCTCCGATATTGAAATGTTATAATAACTGAAATTTACGCCGTATATTTTCAATTGTGTTTGTAGACACAGAACAACAAAATGATATTTAAATTAGTGAATGATCCGAATCACAACGACAATTGTGATGTTCAAACAAAATTATTAACATTATAGTTAAAATCAACATTATTAACTTTTACAATAAAATTCAATTAACAAGAAACATATTATCAATTCTATTGCGAATGGTTTGATTGTGGCCATTTTGAGTTGCAATCTTAAGAAGTGAAGTTACTTGCTAAACAATGACAAAGAATTATATAAACGATAAAACATAATAACGACAATAAAAGACAAAACATAGGTAAAAGACAAAAATCATAGACACATGTTTGTGTATATATACATATTTATTATTTGAACAAAGGATCACATGTTTATTTTCATAAGATTAATAAATTATCGTGGCACTTCAAGAAAAAAAAAAAATAGTATCGTGGCTATGACAAATGTACTACCATCAAGAAATATATTGTATTACTGTATACTTTCAGAAAGAGTATAAAAATTACGATATAAAAATGATAAATTACAACAAATTATTTTAAAATTTGACATAATTCTAAATATTTTTTTTTATATTTAAAAAATTATCAAAATTTTAACGACAGTGTAATAATAGTTCAAGTCCCCGTTAAATTTTCATTTATTTAGCGACAATTACACTCCCCTATCTTGATGTTTATATAATTACAAGTAGCCCTCTATAATTTGAGAAATTACATTCAGCATTCCTGAAATTTGTTTCCGCCTACAAATAAGTCCGTTGTTAATCAAAATTCACTGAATTTGCTGTATTAACAAAAAAGACTGAATGAAAACTAATATTTACCCTCAATTGACTTATTACTAACTTATTGTAAGTCAAATAATGTGTTCTGAACTAAACTATCCTTATAACAAAGAAGATGTATCTCCTCACATGCATTAACGCATGAAGATATATGAGGATAACATAAAAGATTTATTCGACCTGCAATAAGTCAATTTGGAGTAAATATAATTTTTTTTCCTAATTTTTTGTTAATATCAGTAAATTCGATAAAATTTGATTAACAAATAACCTATTTGTTAGCCGAAAGCAAATCTCAAGGGTATTAGATGTAATTTTTCAAATCAGAGAGTGTTTACATGTACTTACACCAAACCTCAGGAGAGGAGAGTGCAATTATCTTATTTTATTTGGCAAACTGATCAAAATATCGTTGTGGATTGAGAATTATAATTTTATTTATTTTTTAAAATTTTTATTTTTTTTAATAGACTAAGTGAATAATTTTTTACAATTTTTTAAAAATTTTCATCCACCTTATTTGATTTTTTTAATCTTTTTAAAAAAAGAAAGAAAACACCACAAATATAAAATTGACAATTTCAAACCTCAACCCAATAATTACATAATTTCATCATACATGAGAAGGTATTTATAATTTTTTAAATAATAAAAAAATATTTTTATAATTTTTAAATAACAAAAAATTATTTATAATTATATCGAATTTTAAAAAAATTCATCATAATTTACCCACTAAAAAGTTATTGAAATATATATAAAAAAACACACTTCCCCCACCAACACACACAAATATAATCAAATCTCCCTATTTAAATCATTATTATATACATTGCATAACACGAATCATCAATAAGACTAATTAAAAAGAAAAAACGTTATTCGGTATGATTAAAGTATAGAATGTGGGGGAAAAAGTGCTATTATTTAATTTCATTGTGATACAAAATCGCAGATCCTGAGGCCCACAGAAAGGCGCAGAACCCATGAAGAATTAAAGCCACAGCTGGGAAAAAGAAAAGCACACGTGGAAATTGGAGTCCACTAATAGAGAATAGAGATGAATTGAGGTCCTCATCCCACTATTTCATCTTTGTGGTTGCTTCTTTTACGCACCAAGCATGTGATTATTATTATTTTATTAATTCACAAAAATAAATAAAAGATAAAAAAAACATTGCACTGATTTGTTCTTTTCTTGCCCACCACATAAGCCAAGGAATATTCGGTTTATTATTCTTTTTTCTGCCTTCAACAAAGAATATAATATATATATATATATATATATATATTGGAAGCAAATATAATTTGAGAGGTTGGGAGTTCAACACGAGCCCGCTTTTGAGAAGGTTGGATAGGTTCAACGGGAGACGCCAACTGATGAAGAAGGAGTTGGAGAGGGCAACAACGTCAGGGGGTCAAATGCCGTGTCCCAGCTTCAGGTGCAGGAAAAGTTTCAACTTTAATCATCGGGGTCTCATGATGCTGGGAGCTCGAATACGGAATTAAGGAAGGGGGGGGGGGGTGACGACCTAAAGGAACTTGAAGGGGGAGCACCAGGAGTGACAGATGGGGACCTCGTACTCGAGGAACTTGAAGGAATGTGAGGAATATCCTCTGAATAAATTTCGAAACAATAATTCATCATGATCTATGTAAGAAGGAGAAAAATCATAATAAAAGAGAAATACGAAGCTACAAAATAAAGTACTTATGGAATCTAGTGAAACGACCATTAGGGTCAATCAAAGCATGAATCACAGGATGTAAACCAGCTAAAGATAGAAGTTCTACATCCAAAAGATCTTTAGCCTTGAACCCATTTTCCAAAACTCTTGCTGCCTTATAACCCTCTCTTGTACAAGGTCCAGATTAACAGAAGGAAGATCACTCAAAGAAAGAAGCCCACGTCACACGTACCCCCCACCCTACTTTTAGTACAAAAACAAAACGAGATTTCCAAGCTCCATAGGACGAAGGTTTATCTTGAATGAAAGTCAATCCGTGGCAAGGAGAGAAATAGAAAAAGCAATCCCCCTAGGCTAGCTTTTGGAGTGAAAACACCTAGAAAATTTTCTATTGAAGCTTTAAAATGGTACAACTAATTATTTTTTTTAATTTTTTTAACATTCAGACACCCAACACATGCATCCACTCAAAGTTCGAATATAGACCTCCTATAAAAAAATTTTGTATCTGAATCATTGGATTGTTCTTTACGGGAATTTATATTAGATTTAATGGTTGAGATTAGAGAATTCCATATGATCTTGAGTTTCATCGAACCCATATTGAAAGTGGGTCAGTCCATAACTCAAAGCCAACTTCATATTTTCTTATGAATCGGCCCAATTCACAACCCACTATCTCAGCCCAAACATAGAGGAACTGGAGCGATTGCATTGAAGGAACAGGAGAGAATGCAGAAAGGGTCGGATTATTCGTGCCGGGTCCACACACGACACGTGATGCGGATCCGCTTTCTTCCGGCGCCACGTCATCTGGTCGTACCTTCGCTTCACTAGAAAGTAGAAACGGTCATTACGAGGGTTGAGGAATTTCCGCTCCGGGACTAACAAATCCCCGCCATTTCTCTCCACACTTGCCTTAGTCATCACTCATAGTTTTTTCTCTTGAGCTTAATTCTACAGAAAAATCGTAGTAAGCGTGAAATGGGGAACTGGTGGTCCTTCGGAGAGCCGCCGCCACCGCCCATGGTGCTGGTTCCGCCGCTCTTCGATTTCCCTCCTCTCGCCGCCCGTACTAGGTTCAAGCTATTTTTCGCATGTACCAGCATAACATTTCCCTTGTTTTTTTTTTTTTTTTCATTGGACTGTTGGTTAAGACTTAACAGTTGTTGATGGCAATGTAGAATGCTGGAATCATCGTACGGATTGTTGTTTGGCAAGCTGGCTTTGAGGTGCCTCTTCGAGGACTACTTTGAAGAAGCAAAGCATTTCAGCACAAGAATTATGCTTAAGCCGATTGATGATCCACATGTTGATTTGATTGCCACTGTATCCCTTACATTGTTCTGTTTTTATTTGATTCTGTGATTTCCCTTGATATGCTCATAAATAATTATGACTTTGAAATGACTCCGTATGATATGTTTGAGTATGAAACACCAGGTGAAACCATAGCTGCAATCTAGATAAACAGTTGTTTTGAATCTCATTACCTACAACAGTCTATAACTAAAGCTTCAGAAATAGCTGCAGGTCTTATTTATTATAATCTGAAGTGAGCTATCTCATTTAGTTTTTGAAGTCCTCGGAAGGGTGGAAGACATAACTACCTGAAGTAAAGGTGACAAGATTTCAGTGTTCCTTAGCATGTCCAGGTTTCTGGTCCAATCAACCACAACCCAGAGGAGAAAATTGTAGGAAATGCACAGTTCCGCTGGCAAAGGTTTTTATCCGTTTAGATACATTGGATTTTGGTGCCATTTCAGTTCTTTCTTGATGGTATTCATATAAAAATCCATTGTTCTTTTGTAGTGACGTTGATGACCCTCACACATTTGTTGATCTATTTGTTTCAAACACTGAGCCGTAAGAGCCTATCTTTTATGAACCTTTGTTTATCTGCTCTTGTGGTAACAAACAACTAAATGTTTTCCGTGAGTGGCCTGTCTAGGATATTACTGATGAGATCCTGTGCGTACTACCCCAAGTTTGGGTTTGGAGCATTTGGCATATTCCCTGTGCTTTTGAAGCAAAGGTTACTTGCAATTTTTTAATACAGATAATGATGCACCCATTAGCAAGTTGGTATATGTCCACTTGTCCTATGTTTATGACATCTTTGAGCATTCAGAGTATCTTCTGAGGATTATGGCGTCATGGGTTTAAGATATGGTTCTTCAAATCTGTCGGTTGGAGCTACAGTTATTCCTTTCCCTGGTATCTCACTTAAGCTGATATCTCATTTTAACATGCAAACAGAGGTAGTTCTTGTCTTGACTTTATTCTTTCCTCACAGCTGGAGATGAATTCCCAAGAAATGCATGGTTAGTGAGCAAGATGGGAAGGTTAACTGCTGGAGTGCAATACGAACCAAAATGTAATTGTTTTTGGCTCCTACATTTGTTTGCTCTCTTTCACCAGAACTTTCTTCAAGCCATTTATTACAAATTACACCACCCTGCTATGCTCCATCTGTAACCTCAAAGGGCACATTTGATTTTGCTGACACTGTATTGCACTCGTGAATTACTTAAAAGGTTATTTAGTGTCCCTCAAATTATCCTGTTTGGCACCTATATTTTTTTTGTTTTAGTTTATCAAAATTTTCTTACAATAAGGTGTTAAACTACCCTGTTTGTGATGTCAGAAGAACTTCACGTAATTTGTTTAGAGAGAATGCTAAACTTTGTTTTCTTAGATACTGCTAGTTTCTAAAGTACTTTCGGTTTCATGACATTTGTGTGTGTCCTCCATTAGCATTCTGTTTGGACTGATGCAGTTTTGGTTGTAATACATATCTTCCAAGTTGAATTACTTGAAAACAAAGTAATGACAACTTATGGAAAATTATGAAAGTTAAACACAATTGTCTAAATTTTTTGGTTTTTTCTTTCAATTTATACATGATATCTTATCATGTTTATTCTTTGTGATGTTTAGTTGGAAGCAAAGACAGAGCAGGATACAAAAACTTAGCCAATTGGAGCTGTGCGATCGGTTATGGGTTAGGATCAGGCAGTCCATTGAGCCCATCATTCAATTTTGGACTTGAACTTGCTAAAAATTCACAGGTTTATATATTTTGAAGTTTCAGCGCATTAATCTAGCAATTTCCATTTTGCAGTCAAAGTTTTTCTCCTAACTCAATTTCTTAAGCAATCTTCAGGTAGAATTACTAAAAATCCGCTAACATAAATGTTCTTACAGAAAAGTTCATGTATTTTCAATCCAATAAACCTATTCCGCGAGACTTTACATTTGAATGTGCTCACTCTTTGTAAAACCTTAAAAGGAATAAAAACTAATGGTTCTCTATTTGAGGAAGTAAGGTTGTTTCCCCTTTTCTTTTCTGTCTCTCTTGCAACTTGTAAGTTACAGCGACATGGTACATCAAGATGAATTCTCAAGGCGAGGACTACAACAGAAATCTGAGCACAATAAATCTAAAGTGAAATCTTTATGTGGTAAATCTTGAATTAGTCAATTCTAACCAGGCCTTGTCCATCTGGCCGTATCATGCTTTTTATGGTTTTCAGTTTCACATCACATGTCGATTTATTTGATTTCTAGTTAGCTTTCCCCCCCCCCCCCCCCCCCCCCCCCGGAAGTCTGAAAGTATGGGGGGAATAGTGGGTAGTTGTGGCACTCTTGCTTAACATTGTAAAGGGCATACTGAATGCTTCTCTTGTTTATTTTGTATTATATGTACAACTTACAACTTTTTATTTGTGCATCTGCAGTTCATTGCTTCTTTCTATCAACATGTGGTGGTCCAAAGACGGGTCTCTCCCTCCTCTCTCTCTGCTATCTGTTTGTGTGTGCTTGTGCAGTCATATGCTTTTAAATGTGTTTGAATTCACATATTCACCTACTGTACAGGTATATAGGCATGCAACTAAAAAATAGTTAGATAAAATAAGTAGCTTGATTTAAATAACGCGCACCATTTAAACTGTGTTACAAGCGGTTCCTGAGTTGTTGAAGTATCACTGCCTTTATGAATATACTCTTCAAGTTGCCGCAAGCATTGCTGTTTATAGAACAGGTTCTGAATTGATTATCAATTCCAGATTTTGTAAAAATGCGTCTTTTCTTATAGAACAGGTTCTGAATTGATTATCAATTCCAGATTTTGTAAAAATGTGTCTTTTCTTAATCTCGTACTATAGAAGGCAAAAGATTGTATTTGGGCCATCAGTTCATAAACGGGTCTTCAATTCTAGATGAAGAATTCATATGCATTGCAATAAATGAACTTCATTGATTCTTCTAATGTTTTTATGTTTATCACACATACCATGGACATTTTAGACAAAAGTTTACTTCTCTGGCTTTAGAATTCTTTTTTTCAGAGGGTTACTGTGTGAAAAATGCTTAAACACTGTTGTAAAATTTCTGCAAAAAACTTATTTGTTTATCTATTTTACATTAGCCTATTTTCTTGCTGCAATCTTTTTGGGCCCCGTGTTGGGGATATGACTGACAAAAGCTAATTTCTGCCATGACATAGGTGAAAAATCCACTTGAGGAAGATGAAATAGTTGGAATCACTAATTACATTGACTTCGGTTTTGAGTTGCAGACGAGGTACTTCTACCATTAGCTACACAATTTAATAGGACCCATCTTGTCTTAAAGTTTGTTTTGAGTTCAAGTGAATATGTGGCACTGAAACAAATAATGAACGTTTTCAATTTTTTCTGAAGCGTTGATGATGACAAGTCGTCAAACAATATTCAGGATTCCACTTTTCAAATTGCTGCATCTTGGCAAGCGAATAAGAATTTCTTACTCAAGGTAATTCAAGCTAAACATTTGTGTCAATATGTGCTAATTTACTGACAAATTTGGTTCAAGACATATGTCTCTTCATTTCCTCAGGGAAAGGTGGGGCCTCTCAGCTCGTCAATAGCATTGGCTTTCAAATCATGGTGGAAACCTGCTTTCACATTAAGCATGTCAGGTATATTAGCGTAATTTCCTGAATGGGTATAAAGCTGTTCTTTTCTAGAGATGTATCCGTACAATTCAGTCCAGTTTAATTTGTACACATGTGTGGCTACGTATTACATGTTTGAGCATTAACAAATTGTTGGATTACAGCTACTAGAGATCGCACCATGGCAGAAACAGCCTTTGGATTTGGTATTCGTGTTGACAACATTCGGGAAGCAAGGTAAGATCCATTCGCTTGTCGTCATCGTTTGCATGCTTTAGAAAGTTCAATTAGAGCTTGATATTTGAATCACAAAAATGCTTCATCCATCTGCTTCATCTATCTGATATCCCAACATTGTTTTACTGTGAGCAGTTATCAAAGGGCAGATCCCAATTTTGTCATGCTGACGCCAAATAAAGAGCATCTAGCTGAGGGCATCCACTGGAAAAGTGGGAAAAGACCAGTGCTCCAATCAGATGTTAATTCTGGAAATTTTGATGGCGTGCCCAAGGAATTGAGACCCTTGAATAAAATTTTGTAGTCTGTAGTAACTTCTCTTTACACATGAATATTATACAATTTGAGGTTTATGTTTTTTTCACATAGCGTTTCAATATCGAGAACACGTTTTCACCACTTTCCATCTTTATTTCTTTTAACTTTTACGCTCAGCATAAGCAATCGGCAATCCTGGAAAAACATGCGTTACCAGAAGTCGATGGGCCAATGGCATAGTACTTGTAATAGGAAAGCGCTATATAATCATCTAAAATGGAGCCTTCTTCAGTAAGCGTGTTCGAGTCCACATATGGCGCTAATGGCCCAAAACTTTATAGGACTCTGCATGTGGGCCGTTTAAATGGGTTAGGCCCAATTAAATTAATTTACCTTCACGGAGAACTCATTCCCCTCATCTAAAACGTGCCACATATGAAAAAGAGAAATAATTCTGAATACTTTTTATTTTCGTATTAGAAAATTCCAGTGACCAATTAGAGAATTTTGGCTCTTTCTGCGTAGCTAACACTGTGAAAATGGCTGCTTTAGCTTCTACGTTCTTCTTTTCCCCTCCAAAACTCTCACTCTCTTCTTCGTCTTCAAATCCAGTCTCCAAATGTTGGCCCGCAAAATCTCTGTCGCCGGAACATCGCCGTAACTTAGTCTGTAAGATCGTCGCTTCCGCTCTTGGCAAGAGACTTACTGTCACTTCGGAGCTCTCGGATGAAGATTCTTCGCATAATAGCTTCAAACAGCTCGTGGATTCAGCGTTCGTGCTCTGCGCTTCGGTCGCGTTATCAGTTTCGTTGTTCGCTGGTGATGTTGATTCGGCGTCTGCTTTTGTAGTTGCGACGCCGAAGAAATTACAGCCAGATGAGCTGGCTACAGTTCGTCTTTTCCAAGAGAACACTCCTTCTGTTGTATACGTTACTAACATCGCGTCCAGGTAAGAATTTGTGACTTGAATTTTAGCATGCTGTTTATTATTCTTTTATTTTTAAACAAAAAATAATAGGAAATGTGTTGTGTAGTTTGAGTTTTGACTTTGGGGTTGATAATGTATGTTTAGGCAGGACGCGCTTACGTTGGATTTGCTGGAGGTGCCTCAGGGGTCAGGATCAGGATTTGTATGGGATACGCAGGGCCACATTGTCACGAATTATCATGTGATTCGGGGTGCATCTGATGTCAAGTACTGAATCTTGTTTTTTGTTGTTTTGATGCACTTGTTACTTACAGTTTGTCCTGCGAATAGTCCAAGAGTTTCGGGAAGGTTTTCTCCATCTACCAATTTAGGACAACTGAAATCCTGATTGGCCCTGTATATTATATCTTTTGCTGCACAAGTATTTATTAATAGACACAGATAGTAGAGTTTGTGCGCCCCTTGAACATGTTTGCCGCTGCTATCCATTCTATCGTATAAGCTGCTCTGATATTCATATGAGCAAAATAGTTATAATATAATTTGCTTATAGGATATTTGTTATTCATTGGTTGATCGTCTAATGTTTGTGTAGGGTTACTCTAGCAGACGAGAGCACATATGATGCAAAAGTTGTTGGTTTTGATGCGGATAAAGATGTTGCCGTTCTCAAAATTGACGCGCCAAAAGACAAGTTGAGACCAATACCAATTGGTGTATCGGCGGACTTGCTTGTTGGTCAGAAAGTATATGCAATAGGAAACCCTGTAAGCGCAGGGAAACTTTCCATCCATTTTCAAGCTTTTTATGCATGTGTTTTACATTTAGTCAACATACCCCAGGAATGGGATCTGAACATAGTTATACTGTGATCAAAGGCACAAGTTTTATATGTACTGTGGATAGCATCATCAGCATTTGATTAACATTGTCTTTGATTCAATTTTTTTCTCACAGTTTGGGCTTGACCACACACTTACAACCGGTGTCATCAGGTATTGTATTTATGAATTATACTTAAATCTTTCAGAAACTAATATTATTTATACTATTTCTTGGTTTTAATTCGCGAGATGTATAATTGGTATATTCTGCTGGACGATTTTCTTGGTTTGGAAAGTAAAAATTTGTGGAAAGTAACCTAATTGTTCAAGCTGTATTCGCTCCTTTGACATTGATATTACATGCTCTTTTGGCATTATAATACCACAAAAGAGTTGATCCATACATTTTGCAGAGAAGGCCCTCGATCACCTCCCTTTTCTTTTCTCATTTATAATGTTTATAAATTGTAGGGGCACATGATTGAGTTGCTTAATCACATGAATCAGTGGTTTTCCAACTGTAGAACAGAAACTTTCTTTCTACATGCCCCCTATTATTGGTTCATCAAGCATAAAGAACACTGAATTAGTACACCAAACAAGTATTGCATATGAATTCATGTGCCGTGATGTTATACTTCATAGATTCAAGTTTGCTGCAGTGGACTTCGTAGAGAGATCTCAGGGACAACTGGTCGTCCAATCCAGGATGTCATCCAGACTGATGCTGCAATTAATCCTGGCAATAGTGGAGGGCCTCTTCTTGATAGTTCAGGGAACCTTATTGGCATAAATACAGCCATATATTCTCCGTCCGGTGCATCATCTGGTGTTGGATTCTCAATTCCAGTTGACACTGTGAGTGGCATTGTTGATCAATTGGTCAAGTTTGGCAAAGTAACTAGACCGATTTTGGGAATTAAGTTTGCGCCTGATCAAATGGTGGAGAAACTTGGAGTTAGTGGGGTTCTTGTCTTGGATGCTCCTCCAAATGGGCCAGCAGGCAAAGCAGTATGTTTGTTGTGAACTCGTTCACCTTCAAATGGTTCAATGGGCGTTTGCTTCAAATCAAATGAAATTTCATTTTGCTTCAAGCATTAGAGGTTGAATGTCCATGTTCATATGACCGTGTTCTGCTGATAGTAACTCATTAATCTTGTTCCTTCAGGGTCTTCAACCTTCCAAGCGTGATACCTTTGGCAGACTTATTTTGGGTGACATAATTACATCTATTAATGGAAAGAAGGTCTCCAACGGCAGTGATTTGTACAGAATCCTCGACCAATGCAAAGTAGGTGACAAGGTAAGTACCAACTTCAAATGCTACTTAACTTTCCTAAATATTTCTCTCTCCCCAGAGAGGACAGATATGATCCTTGCTGCCTGTTATTGTTTGCCACTGCTTGTAGATAAATGATTAGACTTCATATTGTTGAACAAAAATCTTATTAAAGAGAAGCTGAGGAAATCACCGCAAGATTGCCTTTTTATGCTAAAAGATCTGGTTTAACCAACGTTTTTGGCATGTGAACTAGTTAAGAACAGTTGAATTATGGTGGAAAAAGATAAAAAATTGAGTATATAATTGTTTTGCTGCATAGGTAATTATCGAGGTGCTTCGTGGTGATCACCTGGAAAAAATACCAGTAACCCTCGAACCAAAGCCTGATGAGACCTGATGTACCAACTCTTGATTGCTGTAAGTCTTATATTACATCAAGTAAATTACTATTTTTCTGTGTTATCCACTGAGCATTTAACATTATAAATAGTCCACGAATGGAAATGCTGTATGACAAACACTTGCTGAGCCTCAATATAAAATGTAGCAGGAAATGCAAGTAAAGCATTTTTCATGTCACTTCTCTTCATGTTAATGAGACAAAAGATGGAGATCAGATGATCATTTATTTAATTATTTAATATGTTTGATACAATCTAGTTGGAAGCCAAATCATTTTAAGCCATTACTTTTTCTGAGCAATAGTAGAAAACCATAATTGTTTATCAGTGTGTCAGTGGTTGAAATTCACTGTCTGTATCCAGTGGTATGTATTCACATTCATAGTGAAAGAGAAACGAGAGATGAGTAGTCGATTGTCAAAGACTTAAAATCTAGTTCTTGCAGTTGGTGGAAGCTTTTCTACAGAAAACAAGTAGGTTTTATTGTTTGTGAGATAATTATGAATACAGAGAATCCCATATCTCTGCGGAAATGTCCTCTTAACCATGTCCCTACATGAGCTTCCAGTGCAGTATTGTGGCCACATCTTTTACCTATCAGCCAACCAAAATACACAAAAAATGCCCACAATGAATAATTAACTCGAAATCTGAAACTCTTTTTTGATAAACAAAAAGGTTTCTTGTTATTGTACAACAAAAGGAGTCCTCGTCCTCACATTTATTAATAATAATAATATAATCATTTTTCTCATATAAGGGAAAAATACATCACAGTTTCTCGGATCAGAAAGGGTTAAAATAAGGGAACAGAGAAAGGGTCATCACTGTAATACAAGTTTCAGGTTCATACAGAGAGTGATGGCGAAAGCCCGAATTCGAGCCCCCACAGCTCGAAACTTCCCTTCACAAAATCATAGTAACCTCCCTTCAATGCAAGGGTCTTGTTCACCAGCCCTTCTCTCACAAACGGATACGACAGCAGGTTTCCAAGTGAAACGTTCACTGCCTCCTGTTGCAGATTTCAAACAGTAATTATTATTATAGTAAGAATCACGACAGTTATGATAAAACTTGATATCAAGATTCTTAACCTTTTCACATTGTGCGCATTGGTCGCCAAAAGGTTTGTCTGCATGATCAGCCAACACTTTGGCCTTGGCAGGTAAACAGATTTTCACCCAGTCCTCAATAAAGTCACTGAAGCCCATGCATACACAACATGCCATAATTACTAACTCAAAATCTCAGGATTCCAAGTATTATTGTGGTAAAAGGTTTAAGTTATTCAGAAAATTAACCAATTATATGGTAAGTGTACTTACCATATAATTTATGTATAATTTAAGAAAAGTACCAATCACATTTCAAATATATCACACTTGTTTCGTAAATGATTTTGGTAAAATTTTTTTGAGTTATTTCTGCATAGCAGAATGCTTACGTAGAGGAGGGTCCCTCAAATGGGAAGGACATGAGCCCCTTGATTCCTCCACAGGCACTGTGCCCAATCACCACAATTTCCTTCACCTGTAAAAATATATTCACTCAATTACCCTTTCCCATTTTCAAGATTTACAAACCTCAGAATTTCACCAAGCACCAAAACAAGAAATCTTGTCTAAATTCACCTTGAGGTGCAGAACAGCATACTCAATGGCAGCTCCAACTCCAGAGTACTTGGTCTGTTGCAGCAAAAGTAATATGTATTTGGCATTACACTTTATCACAAAGCTGAAGACTAGAAATGATTGACCTTGAAAGGATTAACAGTTAATTGACCTTGTCGTATGCAGGAACCATGTTAGCAATGTTTCGGACCATGAATGCCTCCCCTGGGTGTAAATTAAGCACATGTGACGGGCACACACGCGAGTCAGAGCAAGCAAACACCATATACTGTGCACATACAATCGCTCGTATCAATGTCAAGTAACGTAAACAAGCCAAATACAAACGTAACAAACTAATCAATAATTAGGAACCAAAATTATGTACCGTGGGGCTCTGGCCTCTTGCAAGCTCAGTGTACAAACCTGGCTGTTTCCTGAATTGTGCAGACAATTAATTATATATGTTAGAACTTCAATATGTTTATTCTTGTTCTTCTTTTCTTATGTAGACTTACTCATATTTCTCTCTTTTGAAGTGGATGAATCCGTTCTTCAACTTCTCAACAGACTCTGAATTGAGTGTGGCGCTGCCATCAGCTGTTTGCAACTCAGCTGTGATTTCACCAATTTTTGCTGCAGCCACAGGCCCCAGTTCTCCTTTCTCACTGCATGCACACCGTCAATTTATGTGTATAAGTCATTCAAACTGCAATAGAGATATATAAATATTTTAGACACCCACGTGTATTTTCAACAAACCTCAGAAGCTTCTGGAGGGCAGCAATGGCTTCCTCGTACGAGTCCTTTCCCATGTCCTCTCTCTGCAATTTTTCAATGCATGAGAGCGTTATGAATACTAATCAAGAAAAATAAATTTATGGTAGAAATAAAAAGAATAACCTACTCAAAAGCTTATAAGTAACAATTTGCTAATAATATTTGTTAGTATACAAAATATGCATGAGAACATATAATATATATATATATATATATATTTATATTTGTGTGTAACTTCAAATTAAGGTTGTTATATACCACATAAGGTGATTCAAACAAACGCCACGTATACATTTATCATTGTGCATGTCATAAAAGTCTTGTAATTGAGCAATTTATCATGTGAAAATGTCACCTAACAAAGGTGCAAGTGGCATAACCCTGTGCATTAACTTAGAAAGAGCCCCAACTTGCAAGAAACATGTGCAACAACATTTTATTACAATATGTTGCCACATGTAAAGCCAATAAAATATGTATGAAAAATTCTTATTCAAATCAAATTGCAGACACTCGACTAATTGTCCTACATGTAATGTAGCATGTGTTACGCCCAATACAAAGACACAAAGAGGAAGTGTTATAAGGTGAATGTGCTATTGATTAAGTGAGAGAGAATACCAAAAGGGGGTGGATGATGGGGGCAGGAGCAGCGAACACGGGCTCGTTGCGGATGAGAGAGGGCGGAGTCGGGGTGGAGTTGTTGAGCCTGGCGGAGGCGACGGGGCGGAGTGCAACTCTAGAGTGGGCGGAGGTGGGGGTGATGAGTTGAGAGACGAGGCAGCTGTTAATGGTCGACATTGCGCAATGAGACATACATTTCACTCACTTTATATCGAGAAATTTAAAGTGTTATTCTGGGCACTACATCTGAACATGCATATGCATGCATGTAAATGTATTGGATAATGAAAGCGAGAGGTGAGTGAAGCACAGCTCTACACTTGGAGATCAGGTTTCGATGTTGCTAATTCAATCTTCGGCCTCTCATCTTTCCCTGCAAAAATATCACCCTAATCCAGAATTTTTTAATTATTAATTAATTTCAGTGTCCTCATAATATATATGTTCATACATAACATGTACACCTCCACCTTCATTTTGCATAATTCCAATCATCTATTTTTAAATTGATATTTTATTTATATATAAATGATTAACGTGAATTTTGCAACTATTCCATTCTAAAAGTTTTTGAAAAAAACTTGTATATATATGGGAGTGATGGTCATGCAGGGCTAATTATTTTGCAGTATCACTCGTAATGTTATTTCCTTTTAGTTTTCTGTTCTTTGGGATTTAAAGACGTTCTGATGGGTGAAAGATCAATCAGATGATAATTATTTTAGCTATAATTATAAAGCCCAGAGTTTAGTGTTCTCTTTCCTCTCAATAGAATTTAATTCCCGAATGTTAAATATTTCTAAATGTTTTTACTTTACTTCAAAGAATATATGATTTTATTGATATAAATTAACAAATAAATATAATTTGAAAAGAGAAATGGAGGGAAAAAATATATATTTCCGGCCAAAAATGCATATATATATATATATATATTCTCTGAATTAGAATGGAAAGCCAACGCGGGAGCGACACGTATCAAGAGATATATGTGACTTTGATGGCATGCAGAAGAAAAATAATTCATTTTACAGTAGGATGAGGTGTAGAAAATTATAAATATTAATTGATAATAAGAAGAAGAAATATATATATACATATATATATATATATGCGGTGAGAGAGAGGATGAAGGATAAAAAGATAAGGCCCTATCTCTAGAACTTGGCTCCAATGCTCTACTTTATCTTGTTACAATCTCAATTGCTTTTTCCCCATCTCTCAACTCTTTTTTCTTCTACTCTGCATTTTTCAATTTCCCCTCTAAAAACTTTTAAGCCAAAGAAAAATATTATTCAACTTTCTTGATGGATGATGCATGCATGCATCTGTGTACCAAACTGCATGCATCACTATGCGCTACCACTACCAGCAATGCATCACTCATGTTTACAAACTCGCACTATGATTGAATTATTACTCCACATAAATAATTAGCATAGGATATAATTTTTTCTCGAGCATTGATACAAGGATAAGAATTATAAATAAATCAAGTCGCCTATAAGGAAAAGTATTTAAAGAAAAACAATGAAAATAATGGACTAATTTATACTAACCTCTGATTCCTTTTCCATTGGTGAAGATTGGTTGGTCCATGGTAGAAATTAGATGGATCAATGCATTAACGAGATATTGTCTGCTTTAATTTAAGAGCTTGTTTTGAGAAAGTGTCTTACTAGGGAGAGAAGATTAAGACTTATAAGCCACTCAAACTTCTCATTTGCAACCAATGTGGGGTGTTTGCCTACATCAACATACTTCTTCAACACAATTAGGGTGGGATTTGAAACTAATAGTAGGCTAATAATGTGGGCGATGATGATATATTGTTTCATATTATAGAGTTATGAGAGGAATTGAACAGTGGGAGTTAGAGAGAATTAAAAGAGGGTGCAGTGGTGAAGCTGGAATTTAATTGTGGCCTTGCAATATTTCAAGAGCTCAAGCAGTTGAAGTTATGTGAACACTGTTGTGACATCCTTTCGACATTCTTGTGCATGATACAAGTTGATGACAACCCAAAGTTACCAAACTGTCCCCAGTCCCAGGACTAAGTGACCCAAGTTTAGGAAATGCACAGACTCTTTTATATTTTTATGGCGCCATCCGATGGCTTTTATTGTTAGTTTGCATACGACAGTAGCTACACTACTAGTTGCGTACGCTAAGAGACAAGTCGACTACATTAAGACGAATGTTGGAGAAGTATAGTTTATAGACTAACCATTGGAAACCACACATTAAACAAATTTGCTTGAGTCGAAATCTGCACCGTACAATATGGAAAGTAGGTGCAACAGAATTAATCCACATTTAAGAGCTTCATATTGTTTGATAAGTTTTCTCCCTTTTCGTTTTCATATTAACTGAAATCTGAGGTCCAAACATAGAGTACAAGTCTCACAGCATTTGGTGTATCACAATTTGCTGTATCAACCAACCTATGTCAACCGGAAGGAACTTGAAAAAAGAAAAAGATATATTGCATTTTTGTTATGGCAATAATCTCAGCAGTAGTGATTTGCAAGTGTTATTTATATATAGAACATAAATTCTCTTGGTCTGATACTTCAAATAGAAGTAGTTTTTTGCTATTGAAGTGGATGAATTTCGTGGAACTATAAGAATACATGGACTAGAGAAAATTCTGCAGCAAAGCTGTTTTTTTCAGTTGCATCAAACAGGTCAGCTCATTCTTTCTCTTCAAAAGCTAACCTAGAGCCACTGTGCTATATATGTGGATCCTTGTAATAGAAGGATGTCTGAAAGGTAGACCTGGAAAATAATGAAGTCGGTTGATGATAAACTACCCTTGAACCATTCCCAGATGTTGCAAAGGACTATCACTTGGGAGCCAGCCTTATTGGACAGACAGAGAAAGCAACACATCGAGCTGCTTTTGCCAACATAAAGCGCTCATTTTCAGTCAATGGCCTCTCGATGACCTTCACAATGTTTGCATCCTAATACATAGCAGAGTTCAAGTACCATCAGCATTCATGACAGAATAATACAAAACCAATTAAATTTGTTATTTCCGAATCACTATCAATTTGGATACCAATAAACCATTAGCATATCCAAGAAGAGTTCCGAAGTGGGATAACTTTTATTTCCGTCAGATAATAATTATGAATTATCAGTCATGGTCTAGATTTATGGTTTATCTTTACACTCTTTCACAGCATCCTTTATGCGTATCATACCTTCTTTTGTTGTTGAACAGAAGGTTTCACGCTGGCCGTGTCGCCAATGACAATCACATTGTTTATATTCCCTCTGTCATCCCTTTCAATCGGTGAAGCTGTTGAATGCCTCCAATCCCCATTGGTTATGTATTTGTAGTAGTACCTGCCACGAACAAATACTCTTCCAGATTACAAAACTCTACTCAAATATATAAGTAATATAACTTTAACAGAGGTTCACAAGTAAAGATTACAATAATAAAACAATGGATCCAGAGTTAAGAATGGTCCCCAAAAAGAAGTTACAGTTTTGTTTTGAAAGAATCATTAATATATTTGCCACTTTAAAAGCTTTTGGGCTACAAATGACAACTCAAATCTTCTCATGACAAGAATAAAAGATATTCATTGATGCTCTGGGAATAAACATATTTGGTCCTCTTTTAGAGTTCAAGAAAGTGGATATGTAAGGCTTAACCAAATATTTGCAAGCAAACAACAATCTCCAACGTCTACCAACAAGTTCAGACCCTCAGATAAGGATTCTGAATAACAGAATTAGGTATACTTACTTCCCCTGGGGAAGTCTAACTTCAACTTCATATCTTGGGCCACCCTTATGGACTGCCTTGATTGGTTCTTTCCAGTTTCCAGTAAAATCTCCTACCAGACATACATCTTCTCCCTGAAACCCGTAGACATTTCAAAAATAAGAAGAGTAGGACTGATGACCTATACTTCATGGATAAGATGATATATTGGCGTATGAGTGCATTGCCAGTTCATAAATTCCAAATAAAACAGCTCTGTTCTTAGAGTGTTAGCAAAAATCTTCTCACCTCATGTCCATTCCAGACAAAGGTCACTGCATGGGTTGAAGGTCCATCATGTCTGCCACTTTCAACCATGGCTATGAGATCCCATGTTGCCCACGCAATTGCTGGTCTGCATTTAAAGTCTTTATTTAATGCATGCTACAAAGTTAGGTACCAAGTATAGGCTGCATGGAGATTCTCCATTTTTTTTGTTTAACATCCTTACTAGTAGAGCACCCATCCACAAATTGTGCTTTGATGGTTTGACCTGTTAGGAGAAAGGTGTATATAACAGTTTGACCATATGAGGTAGAATACCTATCAGGTCTGCATGAATGCAACCCAGTAACGAAATTGTAAGCTGCATGAAGGGAAGTATCTGTCATCCAGTGGAGGTATGCAATTACACAAGCAGGTGACCGATCAAACCCATTTGTGCAAGTAACATAAACACGATAATTCTTCTTAAGCAAACGTAGCAAAAGACCCACACAGAATGGCAGTTTCTTTCTCATGTCAAAAGAATCTGCATCCCTGAAATGAAAAAGATAAATAAAACATTCTAGAAAATCACAGCCAGCATTGGGGAAATTATTTCAGTATCTAGTAAACATAAAGAAAATGAATATCCTCTAACCAATAGTTATTGATTGAGTTACTTGCTTACTGACACAACTCAATGAGTTGTAGGAAGAAATATTTAAACAGCAAGTGGAGAAAGGCAACACTATTTTGTACTGATTAAAGCAAAACTGCAATTACCTTATTGGATAATTAATCATAAGGATGTTAAACTTTTGGCATGACTCATTGATTAAATTTGAATCAATTCCCCAATTCGCAGCTTCAACGGTACTCTGAAAATTCAGCACAGCTGTGACTCCCTGATACAGGTATGGTAGGTAAGCATGTAAACAAGGACGAATCACATATAAAAGAATCTCTGAAGGACGATGCCACAGAAATAAAAGAAAAACTCAGTAGTACTTTTCCCATTGCTTGATACGTGGAGATAATATTTGTTGAAAGAAAATTAGCCAAAACATTCTGATGATGGTGGTGGGGAACATGTCAGAAGTCTGAAGGAACTTTGTTGATAGGACTAAAAGTTTCAAAACCAAGCCGCAGGAAATAAGATAAAGACATGATAGCACCTACCGCAGTGGTAGATAAGGTCTCCACATCTTCTTCTGTTTGAATACATGACCCAACATAAATTTGCTCCGTGATCTATCAGAAGTAAGTAGACACATCAGTAGGAAGAAGTTGCACATTTCTCCAGAATCCATGAAAAAAACACCGATTAGGAAATGAATTATCATAGAACTCTTAAAGACGGATAGATTGGAAACACAAACAGATGTTTGAATTAGCCCAAAAGCACACCTTACTATAGCGCATACCAAGAGAATGATTATAATAGAGCTCCCCCTTTGAACGCTCCAATGCCTTCACATACTCTTCCAGTGGGAAGCTCCCATGTGCCCATTCAGCATCTTCAGACACTTCCTCTGTGAAAATGGCTACGAGAGGACTAAATGGTAGAGCAGGGGTGTTCTTAACTGTTTGTGGTTGGTTGTTCATGTTCTGATCATTCAAATACTTCCACCCTTGGGAAGTTAAAAACTTTGGGGAAAATACAGCAAACCCAGAGTTTCCACTGCTCTCACTGGATGCCCGCAAATTTGATGCACAAATATTTTTGTTCCAAGTGGTAATAGGAACACGACCTCGATTAAATAAAATATCAAGATCATTCATAAGATAGAGTTGATGGATGGGAAAAGGGGAGAAGGGTCTCTCAAGTACAAGGCTGCAAGAACCCGATTTCTCTTTTGTAAGACTCCTGCATATAATTGTAACAAATAAAGTAAATAGATATGTAGGATGAATTATTCTTGGAACACAAAAATCTTTCCACGGCAGCAGAATTTCTGCATATAAGAAGAGTATTATTCACATGTCTAGTATCCTTTCTAATTTTTTTATGTCCAGCCAAACAAAAATATGTGTTCATACTCTGTATCACCGAAGTCCTTAATCTCAATAAGCCTCGCACCAGATGATTCACTCGCCTTCTTCAAAGTATCACCCACCATAATTATTCTGGATTTCTCAGCATTACCCTACATTGTCACTTTTTCACATTAATTGGATGATAATTACCACCAACTTAACAATATCAGAATCCTTTAAACAACAAAAAGAATACTCCATTCGACCACCAATAAAGCACAAAATAATCGAACAGTTTTTACTACCTCAGTACAGTCATTGTTTCTTTATAAATTAACAGTTTAACTAATACACTTAGAAAATTAGTCAAGTTTCACACAGCATCAAAAGGTATTACGTATTATTAATTTATAAGAAATATATTAAAAGTATTTCAAAGCGAGAATTAAATAGAAAATTCGGACAAAATACCCCTTTCTGAAGCGCATGCACGAAAACTTTTCCATCAAGCGAGAGAGCGAAACGGATGCCGAGTGGTTTATCCAGCGTCACCATATACTCATTCAAATTCATCTTGAATTCGGTGGAGGACATGGCATAAACCCTAGAATTCCCTCCACTTGACCGCTGCTTCATCTCTTTCGCGTTCCCATCGTTTAAATCCAAGCATCCGCCCCAAAAGGAGGAATGAATCACAACTCTGCTCTTCCGCAGCTTCTTCTCGATCGAAGAGAAGCTGGAAGGGAATGCTGACTGGTTAAAGCCTCTGCAATTCGAGAACTGCAGAGAGCACATTTTGAGAACAGTGAGCTCTGATCCAGAAATCTCTCTCAAATCAAAGAATCAACAAGTTTTATCAACAAGCAAACACACACGCAGCTGAAAAGATACGTATTAGAAGCGTTGGTATAGGTATTTGTATAATTGTAGGGAGTGGGATCCGAGCGTAGATGGGGAAAGGGAAGATTGTGAGGAAAGAAATGAAGAAGGATGGCGAAGGTGAGTGGTGAGTGATGGGATAAATGAGGAAGAGGCGCCACAGAGCGGGGGAAAGTCCACGTGACAACCCAACAGATATTTCTTTTCTTCCCACATGGATTTTGTTTACTTTATTTGGATTTATTGCCACATCACTACCCAAAAAATCTTTCTGCCTCTCTTAAATAAAAATAAATAAATCCTCACACTCAGATTGATTAGAGTTCCAATTTACAACGTAATGTAATTGTATTGGGCTACAGCCATACGAGTGGTAATGAATTTTTCTTTTTTTTTATAAATAAAAATAATAAACTACTATTAATTGAAATAACTCAATTGCAATAATTCTTATCAAATATCAATATCTAACAAAAATAATCATAACAGTCATACTATGATCAATAATATCAAATAAGTCTATTCTAAATACCACCACTATTACAGTAAACGACATCTACTATACAGTATAATATCTCACGCATATAGTGGGTGTTCGAACTCCTGACCTTAGAGGTTTTGGGACCTCAACTTCACCAGATAATTATATTAAGTACCCTTAATATTTGTTTTTGTTTTATCGAACAAATAGATCAACTTGTTAATTAAAATTTATCAAATTTGTTGATATATTAACAAAAAAAATTTAAATAAAAATTTATATGTACTTTCAATTTATTTATTATGAGTCAAACAAATTATTTATGAATAACCTATTTAATAATGATATTATTTGGAATGCAAAAGTATTTTGAGTAATGAACAAATTAAACTCCCAATTAGTTGTTTTGGGTCATGGAATTTCGAATTTTGGGAGGGAAACAGGGCGGACATAAAGTGCAGCGCTGGGTTGTCAATTTACAAATCCGGCGACATGAATTTATAAACCAGACGAGAAAACAGGCAGCAATTTGCTTAATAATGGGTGAGAATGAAGTTAGGCATCCACGTTCTCAACGTTGCTTGTCTTGTACGCTCACTATTCCGCCCATTACAACTCCTAATTAATACTCCAATTCCATATTTAAGCCACTTATACTAATTGTTTTGAAGACTTCACATCATATTAAATAAATGCAGTTACTATTTTCTCTAACTTAGGTTAGGACAATATCTCTTTTACAAAATGTTTTCAGATGACTTGGTATTTTAACCTTGCTAAAAGAATGAAAAATTACAGCATTGAGTCGGATATTGTTCATATAAATTTGTAAAAGAAAACTATTGATTTTGAGTCTAATAATATTATTATCTAAAACATAAGTGGTCCTTTAAGGATAGACTCGAAATCTCCTACTAAAAATTTTGAGTTCAACACCTTTTATATGTAAAAACTAAAATATACTAATATTTTGTACACTAACAGCTTGTTTTTCTCTAACACAGAATGTTAAATTAAAATTCCTATTTTTCTAGAGGAATCCCGTTTTTCATGCCAAAAGAAAAAAGAAAAAGGCCCGGTCACCACCATTATATTTTTGAGGTAGTTAGCAAATATTATGAGTTCAATAGATAAATAAAGAATCATATCAAACATCACCAAGTATGATGCATCCTCAACTTTGCGATAATTAAAACTAGTCAAATGTATATATCATAACAATGAAATTGCGTGTGTGAGTACATATATTCCACAAAAGGTGAAGCATCAGCATCACCATCAGCAGCAGGCATCAACCCACCTAAATAATTTTCCCACGGAAAATGAAGTTCATCATAACAACACCCTTGTTGCTCTTTACCACCAACTCATTCGGCCCATCTGTATAATTGTGCGTCTGTAGACCGGACTTTTAACTTGGGGCGGACACTTGTTACCGAGTGCCTCGCTTTCTGTCATAATGTCATTGAATTGAATAAAGTTGTAGTCTCACCATCTCACCACTCCACAACCCACCCACACTCCCATACCGCCAATATTAATGACTGCCTGCACACCAATTGTTTGTTGCTTTTAAAGCTTGAAATTACAATTCCACACTGACGACTTCGAGGAAGACCCAACAAATAGCCTCTTAAATCTCAACTCTTTTATTTATTTACAGAAGCCTATATCGGCGGTAGTTGTTGTTATTGTTATTATCACCCTTTTGTTTGTATCTCCCGGAATACAAGTGAGGGAAAGTTGTGTTTGAATTAAAAGATTTGGAAGGTAGAAAAGCATCTAGCTAGAACTGAGTCTGATATTCTAAGTAATGATTAAGAAATAATTCAAAGATTTGAACATCTAATTTTACCTACAATTATCCAATAATTCACATGATTGAAATATTTTAACTTGGGAGTCCTCAGAAAAGTTGTAAAATAATGCATATATACATTGATATTAGGTAGAAATATTACATAATTAGAATTAGAATTATATGCATAATAATGTAATAATAATTTATAAAATACAACTCCCACTGTATACCAATTTATGGAGAGGAGAGTGTTATAACACAAATCCAGATTCCAGACTTCAGTTCTAGAAATGCGGGAAGCTTTTACCCAGGCCATTGACATTAACGAAAAACCCTACGAGGTCTCGCCTGTAGGGTAGATACGATTTCTTCTTATCCCCTTCCTTCATCGCTCTGTTACGTACATACAAGGCTTCGTGCGGCGAAGGCGATCCTGGCGCACCTGAGGAGGTGGAGCCGCCGCCTTTACCCTTTCCCTTGGCCTTTTTGGGAGTTTCGGTTGAGGATTTTTCTTCCCGGTTTTTTGGAGTCAAAAAGACAAAACTGTCCTTCCCGTCACTATTGCTCCGCCTGAGCAAATCCCGGATCTTCCACCGCTTGGACCCAGATCCAGTGGACTTACTCTTCTTACATCGGCTTGGAGACGGCTGTTCGGCCGCTTTCGGCCGCCAAACGCAGTACGTACCAGCAGGAACATTCTCCATCTCATCGGCTTCAGATGACGAGCACGACGAAGGATTATCAGGCTCGTGATCCTCCCGGTCCTCAATAAAAAGCTGACTCAACGGAACCGCAATACTCGATTCCACTCGCTCGTTCTCGCTGCTCCTACTGAATCCGCCGTCATTATTTTGCAGAAGATCACGGTTGAATACCGGGAAAATGGGACCCATTTGGCCGTCGTAGAAGAACTCCTCGGCTAAAACTTCCCTCTCTTGCCGCACCAAAGCGAACTCAAAATCTTCGTCGGCGTTGTCACTTGAGTTCTCCTCCGCCACTTTTACAGCGATTTCCGCTAATCTGTCGGAGGAATAGCTGCTAAAACTAGGGCAAACATACACTTCTTCTGGGCTATTTTCCATTGTACAGATCTCAAAGGCGTTGCTCTTTCCGTGAATAATGCGTATATATATATATATATGGTTGAATGTAGATGCTAGGAAGAGACAAAGAACAGAGTAAAGGAGACGGGTGAGGGTGAGATGACTCACTTGAGCCGTATCTTAAATACGCGGGTTTTGGACTGTGGTGAAAGGAAATTGGAATCTACAATAAATTTGAAATTAATATATTTGGAAGTATTGTTAGTTGGAAACTTCCTATAATAAAAATCTATCTTACTTACATATCCACTCCTTCCATCTCATTACTTGTATATATTTCACCTTTTGCCCTTTTAGGAATAGTTCTTCAAAAAGTAATCATATCTTATTATTACTTTTATGACTCATCTTTTTTTATGCATTACCATACTGTAATAAATGACATATTATTATTATTATTATGTAAAATTTTAGATCATTAATATGAGTATAAAATTTTATTTTATTGAAAAATAATCGATATTAAATGTCTATTAGTGAGAGAAACTTTTTTCACAACATTTTGTATTGAAGAAAAAAATTTTAAAAAATTCTATAAAACATAGAATTAAATTTAAAATGGTCCTAAATCATAGAACTAAGTCAACATCATAAAACCAATTTTATTTTAAAGAATATTTTGGAAAAAAAAAGAAAAAGAAAAAAGAAAGAGGAGTGTTGGCTTGGGGCACACGGCTGAGGCGGCGGTATACACGTGCGTTTCCAGAACGAGTGACAGGGCCCGCGGCTACGCCACTTGGGAGTTGGATAATCCATTCCTTGCCAATTATCTCACACTTAACCTGTTGAGTTGATTGTGAGAGCCACCAACTAAACCCGTTTACCTTATTATTCTAATATTAATCTTAATATATAATCTATTCGTTTTACTTGCCCCACAACACTATATCCCACTCAATTTTGATACTCTTCCTTAATTTTTATTCGGATTAAATGTATTTAGTCTCCGTCCTATGATAAATGATACGAGAAATGAATAAAAAAAATTATATAAATAATAAATTATCCTCTTATGTTTTTAAAAATTATGCAAAAAAACTATCCGAACCATTAAAGATTATTAACTTGCTTCATTTTTTTAAAAATACAGGAATATAATTTATTAGTTTTTTCACTTAGAATTTTTTTGTTCATTTTTCCTAACACGGGGAGATAAATTGTATTTAATCTATTTTTATTTCTAATTTCAATTTGAAGTAATATTAGAAAAAACTATAATATATATTGTTTTTTTTTTTTGTTGAATGGACAGAATGTGACGCAGGGGAATAAGAAGTGTAGGGTTTTATTTAATTGTGTAGGTATGAGATCAAATAGAGGATAGTAGTAAATGTTGATTAGTAGGTTTGAAATGTTTAAATGCAGGCAAGACACGATAAACGTGTTTCTCATACAATACACCTTTTGTTGGTAAAGACTAGCTACTCTACTTTTTCGAAAAATCTTAAATCCAAAATAAAAATAAATATAGTAGTAAGTGTTTGTAATAAGTAGAAAAAAAAGAAATTAAATTAGAGTGCTCGGCAAAAAAATAAAAAATTAACTTTTATAATGAATAATTATTTATGCTTTAAAATATATTATAAAAAATATAATATATAAATCAAGGAATCATATTAAATATAATAAAATTAATTTAGAGATATTACGGACATAAAAAGAATTTGGTGTGGGTGAAATTTTCATATTAGTGTTGATAAATAATATAAATGAGAAGAAGAATTTGAGTACGGGTAATTGAAAATACATAAATGATATTTTTGGTTATTTAAAAAATTAATATATATATAAGTAATCGATTAATTATGAGTGAAAATAATATTATATATATATATAGTATAGACAAAAATAGGCTTAATAATCCAATTGGCCACGGCTATGCTAAAGCCGCCGCCTTTGAGGAAGAATTGGGCAATTTGGAGCGATAATAATAAATTCCTAATAACGTGAATTAACACCTCTCTCTCTCTCTCTCTCAGCAGCCTAACCAAATTATTCCCGATTCCAGAGCAAGCTATGCTTATGCTATGTATGTTTTTGGTTTTATTTAGTGTGCTTCCCAAATATCTGAAAATAATAATGATAGTAGACACACATAAATATATAGTCCCTATTTTAAGGAATACTAGAATTACGAGAGGTGCACTTAACGGAATTAGGAATACAGTTTGTCACCCACCAGTTGAGAAATTCGACAAAGAAAGTGTACAACCCCATAGTGTGGATTTACGATTTCCTATAAGAGGTTTTGAATTCAAATATGAGTAGGTGCGCCACCATGTTGATTACAAACATATATGTAGATATATATTTATAGAATTGATATCATAATTTAATATTTATAAAATATGTATTATAAATATTAAACTATAGTAACAAATATTTTTTTAAGAAAACAAATGTAAAAAAAATTAAAATATATTTTCTAGAAAAGAAGTTGAATGAAGATTTGAAAATAGGGTAGAGATTCTAGAAGGCTAATCTCAAATTTAATAGATACACAAAGGTCAATATGAAAGGAAAGGGAATTAGATTAACAAGAGCTGCAACATCACACTCATCACTGACTCTACACAAATGCTATAATGAAAGTTACATGTATCTATTCATATATATTATATATGATTTTAAAGCTTCTTCCCCATAATTAGTTATTAATTTTTCTATCAAATCTCTTATTCTATCCTGATTGTGATATCACAACTGTTTGTTATCATTGTTAATTCAGTCTCAATTCACCACTCTCATTCTTTTTTTATCTAGTATATTTATATTGGTAATTACATCTACACTATTTGATCTATATTCTATTTATATAAATCACCCTTATTTTTTAAAAAATTACATATACACCCACCAAAAATATTAATTTCATTTACTAATTTACTCAAATCACCCCTTTTTTTTAAAAAAATAAAACATACACCCCCAAATGGCAACAACATTACCCAAATTATCATTGTGTTTTTGTTGTCATAGGTTATTATATAATTATGCAAACAATACAGATAAGGGTATAAATATAATTATCACTTAATTTTTTTATTTTTTTAAAAAAAAAGTAACAGAGATACTCTAACTACTACAAAGAGGAAAAGACGGGGGTGTCAACATCGGGCAGACGAAAGCAGAAACATGCCTAGCCTACCTACTTACAATTCCTAAACCCTTTCTTTCTTTTCTTTTTTTTTTTTTTTAAATTACGAGTTATAATTATTGATAATTTGTTTGACTTGCAATGAAATAAATAAAAAATCTATAAAATATTATATAATTAAATATTTTTTGCTTTTTTAGAGTTTAAAGAAGAAAAGGAGGATACAAATACAAATACAAATACAAACACAATCCTTGGACACTAATCCACCTCCTACCTAATATTATATGTGTGTGATTTTCAAATAAAATTATTTATTTCTAGAAAGTATTGGTCCGTCATTTCAACAGATAAATCGCACCATTTTAATTCTTGATTTGTGGGTAGATGGTCTTCTATGAGCACTTAAATTCTCACTTAATGTTTTTTTCCCCATTACCCCTAATGATTATACATAGAACAATTGGTTTTCCTGATGATAAACATAACAGAAGAGAGTTTTAGACGACTGATAGAGGCAAGGTACTTTATCGAAGATGCTTATTAATTTCTAAGGAAGGTGACAGTCTATTATTGCTGAATAAAGCTGGGAAAGAATATCATAAACAAATGACCCCTTTTTTCTGTACAGAGAATCTGCAATATTATCAGTTTTTTACTGTGCGTGGGCTTCACCACTTTGAACCCCACCAAATTCCTCAAAACACTCAGTCTACGTACACACACAAACATTACGCTTTACTATTTACTTAGCAATGTCTCCTGCTCTCTCAATTTCTCCTTTACACTAGCTATTTTTTCCTTATGTTGGAAGAACAACTCCACGGAAGCTTCTTCCTCCTCCGAGCTTTGCAGCCTTCGTCTTTGAATAACGTCGTGGATCATGGGATTGAACTCTATTTGAAAAGCCCTGTACATGAAATATGGCAACAGAGTCGTCACGACGATAAGAAGTGTTGCCAGCCAATAGAAAGGACTCGGACCGCAGGCTTCTACGAGGACCTGGTACGCCGTCGTGGATATTATAGGAGAAATGGCGCCATACATCACTAAAAATGCATACCAGAAGGCAATGCTACCCCAGATGAAGAAGTGCTGGATCCAAGTAAAGTAATTTATGGATATTGCCATTTGGCAGTTCACTGTCCACACGACGCAAGTATACATCATTACCCCGAGAACTTCGAAATCGAGCACTTGGCCGTCCTGACGGAAGGCTTGGTGTATTACTGAGCTGGTTGTGAAGAAGAAGATGATCATGGAACTTAGAATCCCGTTTAACATCCAACCGAGAATGCGTGGCCAACTGAAGAGAATGTCGTGGACTCCCTCTAGATATAACATGGGATACTGTAAAAAGATGACAAAATTGAATCATTTTCTCCATTATTTGATTTGAGGCAGGATGTAGCAAGTTTCTTGTGGTGAAATGGGTAAATAAAGAGTTTTACCTTCAAACAAAGCCGTGCGGAAACGTCTTGATCGAAAACTCCAAGAGCAATGACGGGAAGTGAAGTAAAGAACACGTTGTAGAATGACATGTACCAGTCATTATAAGCAGGTTGGCCGGAGAAGGAAGCATGAGTCTCAAACCAGAACAGAGTGAACCCAAATGCAATGTTCTTGTAAAAGAAATAGCATATCTGCATTCATAGCATGACAGCAAAACCATCAACTGATAAAATGATTATGCTCCAGTTTTATTTCAGTCGCACCAGATATTAAGATGCACTTGAATTAAGAGGCAAACGCATTAGACAATACCATCAAAGCTATTCGTCTGTAGCACCAGTGGCCATGAACCAACAAAAGGCGTTCTAGAAACCGGAACTGTGCAATGGCAAAATCACTCGACATTGCAGCCTAAATAAAAAAAAGATTCAGAACATCCCTAATTGATTAATATCCAAATTTTGCACATTAAAAAAAATATATATTGACTTAAAACAGAAGTGCATGATTCACCTGCATGCCCTCGACACCACTGATGCCAACCCCAATATCAGCTTCTTGAAGCATGCCTACATCATTTGCCCCATCACCAATTGCCAGTGTTGTCCTGCCCGTACCTTTTTTAACCAATCTTGTAACCTGAATATCTTCAGCAGTGCCATTGCATTAATTTGCTTCTAATAATTGTCAAAACTTAACAAGAACAGAAGAAATAAAGTCTGTAAAGTCTACATAAGGATAACACGTACCAAAGCTTTCTGTTTAGGTGTGGACCGACAGCATATAACAGACGCACAATTAATTGCAAGATCCAAGAATGAATTCTCCAGATTCTTGCCCAGAGCAAAGGACAATGACTTGCCATCGATTATCAAGCCAAATGAAACAGAGCTTCCCTCAGAGGAGCTCAGTTGACGTTTTCCTTCTTTGATTTGATTTGTAATGCTCGCACTTGAAGCCTGACACGGCCAGACCCATTAAAACGTTTAACTTCAAATTTCAAAATTGATAATCATGGAGATATACTGAACACTTACCTTCGCAACAGCCTCCTTGTCTCCTTTCTTTTCAAGATCATTAATTTCTGGAGAGTCTAAAGTAATAACAATTTGCTGCATGTCCTCTCTCAGTAAGCTACAAGCATACCTACAGAAAATATGATATTATAATGATTCACTACATTGTCATATTATGGTGTAGAACGGAAAATTGCAGCTGGGAGCAGTAACCAAGGCAGTTTCTCTTACCCAATATTTATTGCTGTCTCCATCTTGTCACCAGTAATAACCCAGACTTTGATTCCAGCATTTGCAAGCTTGTCAATGCATTCAGGAACCTGTAGAGTACATACTAGAAATGATCAATAGTGGAGACAGTCGAGAAATGAGCATTTACATCATTCTAAAAGAGATGCAAAGACTACAAAGTGCCGCTTTTAGATTGACCCCTTTTTGCAGTTTGTCCTCGACAGCTGTAGCACCTAGGAGAATTAAATCCCGTTCGATCTTATCAGCAGCAGCATCCACCAAAGCATCTCTATCAGCACTGACGGATGTCTGGGCCTCCAGAAACTCCTCTTCCCATGACTTAAACTCTTCTTCATTAAGCTCACGGTATGCAACTACTAAAGTTCGTAAACCAGCTTCAGCGTATCTTTTTATATGATCCATGGTTGCAGAAACAAAATCTGGCACGTCCTCTGAAAGCCTTTCAAACATTACACTGCATGAAAATACACAATGTACAAGCAAAGAGAGATTGTAAAGACTCATATCATATCTCAGTGATAAACAAGACATTTCTAGCATATCAGTGTCCTTGGAGAGTGAAACCTGTCTGCACCCTTGCAAAGTAGCAGCAACTGGTTTTCAGCATTCTTCACAATCACGGACATTCTTTTCCGAGCACTACTGAACTCCAAGATATGCAATAGTGTATATGATCTGGAAAAGTTACATCACACACATTTAAGGCAAAGAAAATATCTGCTTCACTTTTTTACAATGAGAGAATTTCCCAAACAAATAATACATGAAGATTCAAAGAGACTGCACCTGTCAATTTTCCTGCCACTCATATGATCTAGTTCATGCAAAGAGATGCTAGTTTGTGTTCTTTCAAAGAATTCAAAGCCAAGCTCCCTTGCAGCAATGACAAACGCAGCTTCATCAGGTGACTCAGCTTCATATGTGATTTCACCTGTTACTTGATTGACCTCAGGAATGGCTGTATGGCAGAGAGCTAGTACTCTAAAGAACTTCTGAATCATATCAGCATGAGGTTCATTTACCCATTGACCATTCATAATACGCTCATCACTGAAGTTGAAACCTTTAATTGATTTCCCTGAGGCCACAGAGTCATCACTAGACATTTGTATATCAGACGAAGTAATTCCAGAATCACTCGCATCCCCTTTTCTCTTTGCTAATGCTCTCTCAACTTCTGTCATACCACGGCCATAAGCCACTCCAGCTATTGAGCATTTGACGAAATCCATGGAGTTGCATGTCAAAGTACCAGTTTTATCAGAAAGAATAGTATCCACCTGACCAAGCTCCTCGTTCAAATTGGAAGTCCTTGCATGTGCTGGCTTATCCATTTCCTCATAATACATATCCTGATCTTGATTAATGAAGATACTTTGTAGAACTTTTACTATCTCGATGGATACATAAAGGGATATAGGTATAAGATATCCATACAACATAAGACCAGTCAAGAAATGAAAAAACGCGGCCAGTGCCGATCTTTTCGGGTCGTAAAACACAGTCGTATGGTCTGGACGGAGATACCACCTCTTTAACTTTCCGTCAACAATGTCGTTCTTGGTGGTGATTCCAAAAAAGAAAGACCCGATAAAAGATACCAAGATTAACATACTAAAGAGAAGATATATTATTTTATCCATCTTTCTCTCAATCTTACTCCTCTTAGAAGGTGGATCCGTAGCATTCTGCATGACTTTAGTTTCATGACCAGTGAAAACAACCACACCGTACACATACTCGGTGTTTCGCAATTTAGAATCTCTTAAGAGAAGCTGTTGAAGAGAAAGGGGATACTGCTGACCGTCGTAGTAAAGAGTCCCTACGAACGTGTAAAGATCCTCATTCGGGTCCTCGCACTTGATGACGGCCTTAAATTGCTGAAAGGAATTTTCCTCCTGCAGAGAGGACGTGACATCTAAAGCATGCTTCACCTTTAGATTAGTTTCTCCATCTAGATTTGTAGTTTCGACATAACAAATCCCATCCTCATAGCTTGATGAAAGAAGAAGCAGATCTGCAGGAAAATATTCATCCTTGTAAACTTTTACAAGATCGCCCACTCTTAATTTCTTCCATCTGGTATCTTGAAAATTATGATTTCTATCATAAAATTGAACCTTCCGATTGTTCGCCTCTATATCCTGAAAAGATTTTCTTAATCAGAATCCAGTACCTGGATTGAGTTAAATCTATAAGCAGGGAAAAATTACGCAGCAACCAATGCCAGGCAATTTCCATCAGAAAACACGAAACACGGAAAGGAAAGTTCCAAGAACTTCTATGTCTAAACAATATGCATATGTTGGAAGAAAATAACTATGATACAACTTGTTATGCTTCTTGATGTTTGAAGTCCTTCTTCTTATACACAATGCATTCCTAAAACATACAGCAATCCGAATAACAAATGTGCAATAAAAAATAATTATCAAACAGAAAGAATGGCCAAGAAATAAACAAGACCATAGGCAACAATGTGCTGAAAGAACTCAAGAAAGCAATTTAATACAAAAACCTGTTTCCTACGCCTCCAATCTTCGACCGCTTCCTTGGCCATTGTTGCTCCAATCACCACAATCAAAGGTGCAAGAATGCTAGAAGCAGTGTACGGTGCCAATGGACTAAACGAAACACAAGCTACCACAAGAAAATATATATTTGCAACCCTCCTAAACTGCTCGAACAACGATTTGGGAATAAAATTAAACGCGTTGTACTTGGTAGTCGAAACGTAATTACTGCGATACCTAAGCACAAGCTGCTCCGGATTATCAGGGTCATTACAGTACACGACCCTCGAATAACCCTTCTGTCCAATTTGACCGTGTTCATCTCTAAAAGAAGATTTAAAACAAGAAAATGAATATAACCTACTAAAACGAATTCCTTTCCTCCTAGGACCAGTCATTTCCCCTGTAACACAGTTTCTACAATTTCATCCCTTTTTCTCCCCAACTAATTGTTGAATGAGCTAAAAATTTCACTGTTCAAATCAATCAATACAACTACGACACTAATTCTACAACAGAGATCACTTAGTCTACATAAAAATACAGTAAAACAAAGGATAACTCCTCCACTAATGAGCGGCAACAAATACTCGCAGAATGCATATAAAGCACGGCATCAACAAAGCAAGGAAAAAGCTCCCATTCTTGATCCAAAGGGGATAATAAATAATCAAACACACAACCAAGCTGAGCTGACAAGAAAACCTCAAATAACCCTAAAACCTCAAAGTTTCTCCCAGAAAATTCTTTACTTTGATACCAAGTTCCAGAGATTTCTTCCTTCAGCCATTGGCGTATACATACACAAGTATACACATAAAACTAATCTGTATATACGTTTCTGCAGGTGAGAGAGAAGTATAAAACCCCGTGTTTGCTTTCTTTCTTTCTTTCTTTCTTTTCTTTGTGCAAGAGAGAGAGAGAGAGAAGTGTGAGAGTTGGGAGTGGTTAGTTCAGCTACTTGGGGAGTACTTATGACTTTTAGCTTTGCCGCTGCTTATAAGCAGAAAGGGATAAGCGGATGATGGGTGGGGGAACAATCTGTTCGGTGTAATCAATAATACTATCATCAGTAGGCACCAACACATACATTGCTGATGCAGTTGGGACTCGGGACTCACTCTCGTCTCATGTTTTGCTTTGCTGTTGGGTTTCATTCCTACCTCGTATTTATCTAAGTTTGTGTTACACGTTCTGAGTACCCACTTTTACACTTTCCAAGTCTTGTATTTACCGGTTCAAATATTAGTTCTTCTTTTATTTCCAACAAGTAATCACCATTTGATAAAATAGTCAGATTCATTTATTAGATATTTTACGTTATATATTTTCTAAAGATTTATAACAATTTCACTATTAAAATTACATTTTGATATAACTTGTGACTCAATCAATTATCCGTCATGGTTTCATATGTATCACTAAAAAATAAAATATTATAAGCCACCAATACTTCTCATGTGCCATCTCTGGCCATTTACTTACATTATCAGTTTTCCAGACGAGGACTTGGGACAAACGCATGACTTCATTATAAAAAATAATGCCATATAGTCTGATTTGCGGTCAATACGTCCATTGTAGTTTTCTATAAATATCTTTTTTTTAAAAAAAAAAATGCTTCTAACTTTTTCTCTATTTTCTCACTTTTCTTAGTACTTTTTATTTTCAGTTTAAATATATACTGTTAAATAATAATTTAAGTTGAATAAATACTCCCATTTTCTTTGTATAGACACTTCGTATATGGTACAAAAGTAGGGCAGGCATTAATAGTAGGCCAACCCCTTTGTCATGAAAATCCTAGTCGGCCAACTGCCATGTGAGTGCGCGGCGCAATCTGGACCGATAGATGAAAGTTCGGACAGGGAGAGGAAAATGAAGTTGAAGAGTGAACCATGCAGTGGAGTGCGGGTGATGGTACAGTCGTACTCGTACGCTGACTGATCTTCGGTATGTGGGGGTACGGTGGAGGCGTGCACCCAGGGTGCTCTACAATTTTTATGGACCAACCCAGTGGGTAATACAGTACTACTTCAGCATATCATTTGTTTGGTTTTTCTATTTTTTCGGTGATATGTAACTGTTAATCCTCAAATATTTTACTCCCATCAAATTGCTAGAATCACATTAATAATAAAATAAATATGATATATTTTTTTAACTGTACATTAATTACAAAATATTGTATTATGCTTATTATAAAATTGATTGGACTCGACCAAATTTAATTTTTGTTATAATTTTTCCTGTTAGTACGACCAGTTTGATAATCTCAATAATCTTAGTCATATTTAGATATAGTGATTTTGAATTTAAGGATGAATTTTGTAATATATAGTCATTCCTATAAACAAGTTATAAGATGAATTATATTATTAATGATACTAAAAGGGGAAGAGGAGTTGAAGATGCAAATGATAAACAAAATAACAAGATAAAATGTCTCCTCATATAAAAATAAAATCAAAAAGAAAACATAAATTATAACGATGAATTGACTATTCACAATATTTTGATAATTTTAATATTTTTTTAAATGTAATATTTTAGTTTGTGAAGTGTTTTAAAAAAATTTCAATACTCAAATTCCTGTCTCGTTTTTAATATGTTCGAATTTGCTAATTCTATCTTGATTGTAGAGAGTAAATCAGTTTGACAACTCATGAGTCATGACCTGATCTTGGAATTGGAGCTAGAAACACTACTTTACTATTTTACTAATTAGGACATGATTAATTTGAAATGTCACAAGTGAATAACGACGCTTAAATTTTATATTTGAAACGACTTTTAGATCGAAAAATATTTCGTATTATCTTTTTTTTTATGTATATACTTTAGGCCTATTCAAATAACAATAACATACCGAACATTTTCGGGGTGCTTTTTCACATGGAAATATTAACAAATATTTGTTAAATAATTTAATTATTTCAAAGTAATTTTGAAAAATTGAGTTCTCACTTCACACTCACGCACGCCCAAACCCGGCTGCACCATCGCTCTCACTCTGTGTGTTGTCTCGGGTCGTGAGTCACAAGCGACAGCCGTGTGGGAGATAAGAATGGCCGGTGGTGCTGGGCCGGTGGACTAAAGTTTTGTTTAGTTAACAACATACTCCACGTGCTAAATGGGCCCAATCTGTTGCTGTCGTTGGGCCCATTGCATAAAATAGCAATGCACGAGCACGTCTGCTTCACATCATCTCAATCACGGAAATAAAGCACTCAATTCTCTTCTTTTTTCTTTATTCTCTTTTTGTAGAATCTTCAAATTGTTGCTTCTGGAGATGCTTATGCACCGGTGTTGTGTTGGTAAAAATTAAATAATAATAATAATAACAATTTTTTTTCAATCAGCAGTGTTAAATTAGTAGTCACATAATTATTGATTTATATTAATATGAAGTCTAAATATAAGTAAATACGGGACGTTTTCTGAATCACATTTCAGATACTGAATCTCATGATTACTACATGTCTAGGGTGAGACATTTTTATACTTAAGTTAATAAAGTAATTTGGAGGCGAAATACAAGAAAATACTAAATGTAGCAGAAACTGGACTTGGCATCTTGAGGGATGTATTTATAGGTAGTGTTGATTTACCATGAGATATTGATCTAACTCTTATCAGATTGTTAAGAAAATCTCGCACATCACTGGATCCAAACGAAAATGGATTCACATCGATATGATTAAACTATAGGCGTATGAATTCTAGATCGTTTACGTGTTATTTAAACCATATTTGAAAGCATTTCAATAACATAATTCATGTATGACTAACACATCATTTGTCCACAAAAATGACAATTTAAATGGGCTCAAAGTATCTTACCATTTCTCCTAAAAAGAATTAAAAAAAATCATAATTGTGCTCTTAGTTAGGACATCACTTACTAAAATGATTATAAATCAGGACAAGTCAAAGTGCAATATCTCTGACACGACTAAAATATCCAAAAAAAAAAAATAATGAAAAGATAAAAAAAAAATATTTGATATGACTGGAAAGGAATTAATTAGGCTTCTTGATTCAGGTACATACCATGAAATTCCCCCGAAAAGGCCCAAATATTACTGTCTTGGCCCAGTGTCCAACATCTTCTGCATAATGGGCCTTCTTATGGTTCAGAAAAAAAATGGCCCAGCTAATGTTCCAATTAATAAGCAAAAACCATTTGACTATAATATTATTTATCCAACCACACTTAACAATAGATGAGAATGAGAACATGACAAGTTGCTTGGTGATCACAAGAAATTACAACATTAGAAATAATACAGAACATTATAATCATATTCTAATAAATAACAGAAAATGGACAACCAATATCTTCTCGATCTACTACAACTAGTCTTGACTTAACGCTATCAAGCCAAGCCATTATACATACATACATATATGATATATTTATAAAATGTATTTTCAAAGAAAATTATGAAATCATAATGATAGTTGACTAATAATAGTTCGAATTCATGTGATGTGATTCAGTCATCTCTCTTTACCTGTTCTGTGGTGTGTCCTCTCTCCTCCCCCAGATCCCCACTGCCGATTTTGATCCACGGCTCATATCACCTTCTCTCGGTCCCACACCAATGTGCTTCTCTCACTCATACAGTTGTACTCTCATTTCTTTTTTAATTTCCCTTCATAGAAATAGAATTTCCCGGTTCGGCTTATATCTATCTATCTTTATTATTACATTACCCCCACCTGCCAAATTATTCCAAAATATTAGTATAATAAAGTTTTTCTTTGTAAATATAATTACTCAGAGATACTGGAAATTGTAAAATTTCATCTGCTTTTACTACTTTTATCAAAAATATTTCTGAAAAACAAAAGTAAATTTGGAAACTCTCTTTTTTTTTTTTTTTTAATTGGAAAGACGCAGTCATAAAGTTATTAGTTTAGTCAGTCCGCAGGCGGAAGAGCTTCTTATATCTGATTGATGATTTCTATTGACATCGTCTACGGCGGACTACTCCAAACCAGAGGATTTTATCACCGCCGTGGGGGCTGTTTGCTCGGCTTGCACTTCATCGACGGTTAATCAGAACAGCCTGTTTTCTGTTTTGTTTACTGTCCAGGAATCTCCGGCGCCGAAACCCTAGGTCCGTTGGAACACTATCGGAACTGTTGCTGAGTTGATGACTGTTTATCGGTTTTTTGTCTAGTTTCTCTCGTGATTGTTACTTTTGCTGCGTCCTTCAATTTTCTGCTATCTGGTGTTGGTGGAGAGCTGAACTTTTGTTAAATACTCTCTAAGATTGTTTTGATTTGGTCATGTTGCCGTTGGGAGATCGTCTTGGTTATGCGTTCTCGATTGATACTCCAGGGTTATTAGACATCTTGTTATTCGAATTTTTAGCTTGAACGCAACCTAGCATTGCAGTAGCACTTGAGTAATTTGGTAGAAGCTCTTCCATAGGACAAACGGAACTGTTTCTTCTTTTGGTCAATGTTTAGTTGTTTAACATTACACAGTTTGCGTTATTATTTTTTTTTTTTAGCTTTTCCATGATCTCACCCTATCACATAGCCAATTGAACTTCAGCCTGCGAATCCACAGTTCTTTGATGTAAATGTGACACTTTGTAAGTTGAGGCTTCTGTTGTGCTTATTAAATATTTCATGGTGCACTTTATTGGTGGAAAAGAATGCAACTTAACTGCCTTTCTGTTTCTATTTCTGTTAGACTGTGTTTGATCTTTTGGTCACTTCAGATTATGTGATTTGAGATGATTGAGTAATTATTATATATCCCTATACACACCAGCATCTTGAGCCACCTTGATTTAGGCAAAATGGAAGTATATAAAACAGCTTCTGCTCTGGTTGCGAATATTTAAAGTGATTTGGTGATAGATTTAAAAACTTCACAGATCCATAATTAGGTTATTAAGCTTCCTAAAGAAGGCAAGTTGTGTTGTTTACCTGAGTTGAGGTATGTGAAAGTTGTTGGTTTGTATACTTTCACATGATCATGTGACCTCATTTGGCTGGGATAGTAGCAAAACATCTTTAGGAAACATACGACAAAGACAAAATTGGAGAATTTGTTAACTTCTAGAATTTGACAATCTCAAGCAGTGAGTTAGGGTTTCTAAGTGGATGAGTTAAGTTTCAAATACATGTACTGATATAAAATTAAAAGAAATTCAATTTGAATTCTGAGATACTTTACCAATACCCACTCAATTTACATACTTTTAACTCCTTATTCCTAGTTTGCTTTTGGAAGACCCAGTGAGGAGATGAAGTATATCCTGCAAAGATTAAAGTGTGCTATTATCACTAGAATATTCTAGTATCTTGCCTTTGGTTAGACCTGGCTGTTCACAGAATGTGATAAGCAGATAAGTATCACTGTAATTATGCACTCATGAACCTGGTTGATGCATTTCTACCCCCCAGGTTATCTGATTGCATAATGTTATTTTTTATTGAAGTCTTTTATTTTATATATTATAACATCAGCTTCTATGAACAGGCGAATTTGGTTCTTGCATTTAGCTGAACTCCTGGAGTTTCACAAGACAAGAAATTCTCAGAGAAGTATGAAGCATGGTCCTGATTAACCTCTCTTACCATATATAGAACTGGATAATAATCTCTTCTATAAGTGTTGAATACGATTCTGTTAGTTATCTTCAGGCATCGAGGCTTTGATTGGCAGTGTGGAATTTCAGTGGCTGTTTTGTTCTTTATGTTTGTTCTCTCGGAAGGGTCATGATTGGATATTGACCTGGAATGGTATCCACATCAAAATATAGGGGCTTAGTATACAAAGTTTTGAGGTTGCTGCAACCTTTTGTGGATGAGGACAATGTTAAATTATTGGCATCGTCATGACATTGCTTGGCTTCCTGCCTCCATTGTCTGTAGCCAGTTGATGTTTAACAGGGCATCCAGTTGTAGAAGAGTAACATTATAACATAAGGAAAATCATGGAACAGGCTTCAGAGAAAAAATATCCCCTTACTGCGAAAGATTACAAGTTGTATGAGGAAGTTGGAGAAGGCGTCAGTGCTACTGTTTATAGAGCTCTTTGTGTTCCACTTAACGAGATCGTTGCAATCAAGGTTCTTGATCTTGAGAAGTGCAACAATGACTTGGTATGTAATCTTATTATGACTGTTCTAGTTAAATGGATGCCTCTTTTATACAGTTTTATGGTGTAGGGAGCAATCTAACTTTCTCTGCTACTCTTTTACTGTGACATCTTTTGAATCCATCCTGATGTTTCTTACTTCATTTTTCCATATTTTCCTAAATCTGAGTTTTTTCCTTTTTTAGTTGTTTTAGTTCCTAAATCTGTGGTAATGTATGTCCTATCTGGTTTTTCTGTCTATAAAAAGGAATTTAAATTCATGTGATTTGTATCTGCAGAACTCATTTTAGGAGTCAGACTTTCAGCAAATTTGAACTTGTGTGTTGTGCCACAAAATTTGATATAGAAAGCTTGACTTCACGAGTAATATGATCTGCACACCAAAATGTTATTTAACAGGGCATCATTCAACTTCTCACATTAAATGAAATTTCTAAATATGTGTTTCTGAATGAGAAGAAATTGGCTGGAAAGGCATTGCGAGCAGATGTAATGAGAATTTTTGAAGTAAGATTTTGTACACTCCATTGGAGCAAGAATGAGGAAGGCACTTAGCTGTCAATATGTGCAAGGGAGAAAAATATTGTCTTAATTGTTAAATCCTTATTCATAATTTGTAGTTGCAATTGCTACAACTTTTCTCCTCTCTCTCAATCTCGCTATTGGGTTGTCAAATCAATAGGATGGCATTCGGCGTGAGGTACAGACAATGATTTTGATTGATCATCCAAATGTCTTGCGAGCTCACTGCTCCTTCACCACCGGCCATAACCTATGGGTTGTGATGCCATACATGGCTGGTGGATCTTGCCTTCATATTATGAAATCAGCTTTCCCAGAAGGTTTTGAGGAGCCTGTTATTGCTACATTATTACGCGAGGTTTTGAAAGCTCTTGTTTATCTTCATGCTCATGGACATATCCACAGAGATGTGAAGGTATCAGTTTTGCACTTTGTTTTCTTCCTATTGTTCTTAAGCTTTTTCCTGTTGTGTTTTATGTGTTATTTAATTTCTTGACCTGAGTCCTTTTTCTATTTACCAATATAGATTCATCTTGTATATTGGTACTCTGACTGTCTTCTCAATCTTTTAGCTTCTCTGGTAATACTAGACATTTCCTTGCCTCGGGCATCTTTGTTATTTTCAGACCATTTTTGGTCATTTGTGTCATGTAGTATATGATTCATATGCTTTTGTCCATCCAGCCAATTGTTTTTGTCGTTTGTGATTTAATATTTTCAACAGCCATATCACTTTATTTACTTCTCTTTCTTTGTTGCACATTGCAGGCTGGGAACATACTGATTGATTCTAATGGTGCTGTTAAATTAGCAGACTTTGGAGTTGCTGCATGTATGTTTGATACTGGTGATCGTCAGCGTTCAAGAAATACTTTTGTTGGGACACCATGCTGGTAAACTATCTTGCATGAGTGGCAATGTTATGGTTTATTAGGTAGTTATTACTTTCTAGATGGACAACTTTATTGACTTTGAACCTTTTTTTTTTGCTTAAATTTATGTATTACACCAGGATGGCTCCTGAAGTCATGCAACAATTACATGGATATGATTTCAAGTGAGCATCATCTGAACAAATTTATTCTATTAATTTCTTTAACTTAGTTATGTTTCTATGCTTAAGCAAAAAATTTTGCTTTGACAGAGCAGATATCTGGTCATTTGGAATAACAGCTCTTGAACTTGCTCATGGTCATGCACCATTCTCGAAGTACCCGCCAATGAAGGTTGTTATGTTATCATATATCTAAATCTTACTTTTCAATCATAATTTGCAGGAACATAATGATCTGAACCTTGTTTGTTAACTAAATGCAGGTTCTGCTGATGACTCTACAAAATGCTCCACCTGGGCTGGATTATGAAAGAGACAAAAGATTCTCAAAGGTTTGCCTTGTTTTGGGAGAACTTTACTGCTGAATGTTGTGTATTGTTGCTGAAATACTGCATTTTGCAGTCTTTCAAAGATCTGGTTGCTGCTTGCTTGGTGAAGGATCCCAAAAAACGTCCCAGCTCTGAAAAACTTTTGAAGCACCCTTTCTTTAAACATGCTCGCTCAAATGATTATTTGGCGCGTACAATCCTTGATGGTCTGTCGCCGCTAGGTGAACGTTTTAGGAATCTTAAGGTCTCATGCTAATCTCATTCTTTTGCCTTTATAGAAATGGTAATTTCCACATTAATCTAATTTTTGCTTTCTCAGAATTTCTCTATAACCACATTGCATTTCAGGATAAAGAAGCAGATATTCTTTTACAAAATAAGGCACTGTATGAGGACAAGGAACAGTTATCACAGGTAAGCAGCCAAAGTCAAATTTACAAAATTTGTCTAAAGAACAAAACGCTTACATAAAATCTTAATGCTTCAAAATTGCAAATCGAATTTGCTTGATTTTGAGTCTTATTTGGAGTTGATTGAGCATATCTCACTTACTCTGGAACTCTAATTCAAATAAACCACCAAATATTCAACACTCCTGCAAATGCACTTGCTGGTCAAAAAGTCCATCCAGGATAGGCGAACACTTCCATGATTTTATGCGTTGATCAGCTTTCCCTCTCTAATCTCTAACTGCCTGATTTTCTTCTGTGTGCTTGGTTTTGCTTACCAAGTCCAAAGTGGACAAAGACTTCATGCATATGTTAATATTCAGGAACCAAAACTGTACCAGAGACCAAAATTTCATAATTAATTGAAAGAGAAACTTCCATTCAGCAACCAGAAGGAAGTCTTCGTGTTATCCTCTCTTGTGCTTAAAGCAACTTCCATTATACTTGTCTCACGTAAAATGATGAGGCAGTTAAGCTTGCTGGTACCTTTTGCTGAGGCTCCTTATTTCTTTTAACTTAAACCATCAAGCAATTAGAATGACTGATCTGATGTTGATTAGTTATTTAATGCACCTATACTAGTCTACTTCTTGTGCATTGGAAATGATGAGGCTGAGGCAGTTGGGCAACTGCAGCAAGCATTTATTACGGCTGTAGTAGATGGATCATTTGTGTGTATTAAACCTTCAATAATAATTAAAATTACCAGACATGATAGTGAGTATATTTTTAACACACTTATATTTTATCTTTCTGAAAAAATTATTTCAGCTGGATGCCTAAGATGTGACAATTTAAACTGGTATTTCTGAAACTTAAAGAAATTAATGATGGAGAGTATGCTAATGGGAATAGCATAATTAGGTGAATAAGACTGAGAAAATCAGAAGAGCATGTGATAAACCTTAGGATACAGTAAGTGAAGGAATGGCCAATTCATTGTTTATAAATATATTGAATTTATTACATTTATTCTTGCTGTTATCGTGCTTTGGCTTTATTTGTAATGATAAAATTGGGTCTTCCTGTGGCTGCATGTGGTTCCTTAAACTGAAGATAAATGGTTAAGATATGATCATCCGATACTAGCGCAATAAAATTACAAATTTCTTTCCCAAACATATTACTACAGCAGTTGAGATTCTACCCTTACCATGACCTGTTGTTATCTGCAGCAAGAGTACATTCGAGGAATCAGTGCATGGAATTTCAATCTCGAGGATCTGAAAAATCAAGCTGCCCTTGTATGCCATATATCCAGTGATAAGTTGGTCAATATTCACTTCCTAAATGCCAGCTTTATAAGTTCTATCTGTTGCTTGCAGATTCAAGATGATCCTGTTTTAAGTTCAGAAGAGTCAAGTGTGAGTGGGAAGCACACAGATGGCCATGATGATGATGTCACCCCTGTGGATAGGGTGTACTCGGAGCGGGCTAATCACTCAAATGCTGCATGTCAATTGGAAGTAAGAGTTATAACTGGAGATATTGCATGGTTCTTATCTAGACACCCCTATAATACTTTATAGTTTGTTTGCATTACCTTACTGTCCGTTTGTTGTTTATTATTTTCTAGGATGAGCTCAATGATATTGATGGTTGGAGAACTTGCTTGCCTCATTCCATTTGAATACTTTATAGCTTCTTTACATTGCCTTATTATCTTTTTGGTTTTCTTTTCCTGACATGTATAGTTCTTAATTATCGTAGGAGGAACTCAACAATATTGATGATTTGGAGAATTCACTTGCTGCATTTCCTATAAAACCTCTTCAGGCTCTCAAGTATGCCATCAATATCTATTTGACCTGTTAGCTTCTGCTCTTGTTTTCCAGCTAAGATAATGCTTCACCTTTATTTGTGTTAATTTGCTTGCTAGCTGTTACTACAGTGCTGTCAAACTTAACTGGGTATAATGGAGTTTTCTGATGCATATATTCTGATCAGAAAATATTTCTCCCAAAATGATGTTGAAAGAAGAAATCAACTGGTCTAAGCTCTTCATTTTCTTATGTTAAAACTGCTTTTTTTCTTTTTTTTCTCTCTTCTAAAGAGTTTAGTAATGCCTTGCCTATCGTACTCTAGGATGTTCATTGTTGAATTTGAACAATTCTTGTGTGTGAGATCAACATGTTCGAACCAACTTATAGAAGAGAAGATCTTTAGAGTTACTCTTTACATGCTCTTAGCACTTGGACGCATGAAAGTAGGTTCAAGGTGTCTATCATGTCAGCTTTTTATCCTCTTACTTGGAAGTAGCTTCAAGGTGTGTGCGCTTACTTCGTGGCCAAAATTGGAAGCCACCAGCTTTTGGACTTTTTTTTAAGGTTTCTCAACAAGAAAAGATTCAACTCTCTCATAAAAGAGGAAAATGTTGTATATTGCGGGTGTTCCTGGAATCAAGCATAGGTATAATAAATATGCATCCTCAGGCTTCTTGTGATTCCCAACCCATCCACTGGATTGATGAGTCAATTTGAGGATTTCATCAGCCACTACCATGTGATTTTAGATATTCACTGTGCAAATGCACTTTTAAGGACTAAAGTTATTGAACTTATGGAAATCTTCTATAAACACAGAGGTTGTTTTGATGTATGCGATGATGACATGGGTGCTGGTAGTCCAAATTCAAGAGATTCTGCGCATTCAGATTCTGAACAGCAAAGTCAACAACAGTCATTGATGGGTGATGTGGATCGAGAATCAGGAAGAGATGACGCCGGAGATTCTGGTGAAAGCTCTTTGTCATACTCTGTCCCTGCAGCGCCAAAAAAGTTTTCTAGTGGTTCGCTGCTGCAGGATAATGTTCTCGCCCATAAAAAGTTAACTGGTGATGGTGACAGGTATAGTCATCTCTTTGCGGTTTAAAATCCATAGTGAGAAAATAATTTTTTTTTTTAGTTTTGATAGTTAAATGGCTGGACCGGGAAACTGGTTGCCTCTAGATTATAACTACTGATTTGGACAAGTAATTTTTTCCGAGTTTTTTTAACTCTGTGGATGTATGTTCTTTACAGATATAAATTTTAAATTTATTCAGCATTTCATCTTCAGACTTGCCTGCTTATCCTTTTTTCCCCTTTTTTCTTTTTCATTTCCTGCGTCATGGGGAGGATTTGTTTTGGTAGCTGACGGGATTTGTGGGTGAAAATGCACCAAGTTTCCTTTAGATAACGAAATAACTTTACTAGTAATGAAAGAAATATCCGCGTCGTTAAAAGGTTTTGTGGGGAATTAAACCCGATCTGCATCCAAGATTTTTTTGTAAATGTACATAATGAGAGATATTACTGAAACTCAGCTGATTAGATTTGCAAATTTTGAGTATGATGTGGTATACAAGTCAACATGCCGGTTGAGGACTTTTGCCTTCCCACACTATAAATATGATACTTGTGTAACTTGTCACGAGTTTCTATACTATTTCTTGCTTCTGCTTCCATGCATTTCTTGTAAACTTGTTTGTAATTTTGTAATCTCATTTTAATTTATATGAAGGGAATATCACCAACCAAAATACCCGACCGAGCGGAATTATAGTGGACCTATGCAGTATCGTCAGAAGAAAGATTTTAGTAACTCTACAGCTGGTAATTTATGTCGAACAAAAATTTTGCATTATTTTCTCAGATAAATCAACCTAAGCTGTCAGATTAATTATTTTACTTGATACTTTTTTGTTTCATCTTATATCATAATGTACATTTTAGGGGAAGATCCATCAGAAGGTGGTCTCATTGAACGGAGAGGACGTTTTAAAGTCACCTCAGCAGATTTGAGTCCCAAGGTATCAGTTAGGTCATATCCTATATGTTAGTTGCAGCCACCACCTTAAGTTTTTGTTTTATATTGTTAAGAAATTGGAATTAGAAGTAATAAATATCAGATTAGTACGAATGCTGCAACTAACAAGCAAGTAAATTTAGTGTTGATGTTGTACCTGGCAAACTTTTCTTGGATATACTTTGTTCTTTTTCCACTGTGATTAGTTAGTGATGTTTACTCATTCCTTGTCTCTTCAATGGCAAGTGCCACCATTAGTGTATAATATTTTTCCTTGTAGTGTAGCATTTAAACATGTAATCATTTGTTTTTTTACTTCAAATCTTCTTTCTGCTATGAGTACATGCCCTAATGATGCTCAGCTCAAAATGGCGAGTTAAACATGGCTATATTTTTAGGCAATGGCATTGTAACCATTGCCTTCTTTTTTTATCTTATTCAGGGTCCAGTCAACTACTTTAACTCAATTGCTGGTGGTTCCACAAGCCCAACAGTTCCAAGCGTCTCAGCTGCTTCCATTTTCCCGTCCTTACAATGCCTTTTGCAGCAGAACGCTATGCAAAGAGTAAGATCTGCTCATCTCGCCCATACCTTATGTCATTGACATGCTGCTTATTTGTGACTACTCATCTTATCAGGAAGAGTTACTTAAATTGATCAAGTTTGTGGAACAAGCCTCAGGTAATGACATAGATGCTTAATCCCTTGCATGCCCATTTTTAGCCTTTTGTCTCATCTTAGTATGACAGACCCTGATTTTTCTTGTATGCAGGCAATGGTGGTGATTTGACGGAGGCAGGAATAAATGATCTTGCGCAGGTAGAGTTGCTTATGTTAAAGACTCCAATTTGGCTCCGTACTAATAAGTTATCAATGTGGTTTACATTTTGGAATGACTTTGATGATGCTTTCCTATACAATTTTGCTACTCATTCACACGGAAGTGAGAATAATATTCTGTTTGGATTAAATAGCTGATGAGCCCTAGTTCTGTGCGGGAGCGAGAGTTGCAAGCTCAGGTGATTCAGATGCAACAGAGGTATAAAGCAAAACACTTGATTATGGTCTGAGCTTGCTTTGATTTACTGTCCTACCATACTTATACCAGTTTAACGTTTCAGCATTGGGAGTCTGGTTGAAGAATTACAGAGACTGAAGACGAGAAATAGTCAGGTTTGTATTCGTTTGGTAACCCAGCAACTGGCTTAGTTTCAGATATTTGGGGTTTCACATTTCTTTCTAATTTCCACGAGGACAATCTGTTCTATATCTGAAATTTCCTCCCTTTTTTTTTTGGGTGGAGAACATAATTTTGCCTACAAATGATTTTTCACAAAACTTGAATTACTTCCTGAGTCGCTTTGTTTGTCAATACCTAAGAGCTTGCAGTTGAGCTCATGCATATCATATTTGACAAAAAACAATCTTTTCTTGCTTTTTGGCAGTTAGAAAGAAAATTGAATGCCATGCTCAAGAAAGATGACAAGATACGAGAATAATGCCTCTCTAGAAAGAAAGTAAAGTTGGGTGGCGTGCATCGTATCAGATCACCCTGCCTTGTCACTCTCTTTCTTCGTTGGTTTTTGGTTGCCAATTTTTCCTACAATCTCCTATGTGATACGAGTTTCTAGCTGGGTTGGATTTTGGTGTATCACCTGAATGTACATGTTCAAGGTACATAATGTCTGGGATATAAGTGGGTTAAGTTTGTGTATTATGTGTAAAGGTTAGATTGCTCGCAGTTTCGAGTTGCCATTCCCATGGTTGATATGTAATCTTTATTTGTGTTCTGAGTTGTATTCTTGTTTAAATGTGTATTCTAGTTTGCAGTTCCATGTTGTAATTAATGTATTCTATATATTAGTTTCAACTCCTCAAGAGCAATCTTTGAGCTGATACAGAACACCTTTCCGTGACTTTGCTTGTCTTCTTTCTAGATCGCTCAATCAATGGAAAATGTGAATGCCTTTCCGTTCACACATCTGGCTTGTTTGTACCTTTTGTTATATAGCTGCTCTTGTTACATCACAAGTCAAAAGACTAGTTTGTTTCTGAAACATGTTCTATTAGTTTGGTGTGGATGTTCCGGATCATCAGCTTAAAGCAGCATATGGTATATTTTTCTTTTTAATCAAAACTAACATGGTATTTATCACTGTTATAGGATGAAATTCCCTTGCATCTCCTACCACACGGATTAGACATGCACACGAAGCTTCTGTTGTAAATAACTTTGTTACAGCTCAATATATGCTACTTCAAGTATGGATGTCAAGTGGTGAGAGTGATCTGACTAATGTCTCACTGACAAAAAAAGAGAACAAAAGCAAAGAAATTATGCAGACCGGGCAATTCTACATGTTTACATTACCAGACAAGTCAATTTTTTTTTTTAAAATTAGAACAGTTGCTCTAATCACATCAAGTTACCTCGGCAAATTTCTCAATTACAGCAGAAACTATGCCCTTGAGTGTCTCCTGCACGGGGAGTGGGGGATGGTGGGCACAAATAATGTTAAATGGTGACCTTAGTTGCCGTAACTTTATAGTTTATAGTTGAGATAAAAGGTTATATGACTGTACCCTGGAATGGTCTCGGAGACCAAGGGACAGCACTAATGCTTTTGACGATCCAGATTTACTGTAGACCATAGAAGGAAGTAGTTATATTGCAAAACAAATAAGGATATGCAGTGAAATCGTATTGCTGAATACCTTATGTGTTCAATTAATTGCCGAGCACAAGTGATTAGCATGGGCTGCACATAGTCAACTGGTACATCAGTATCTTCTGTTGATGTAGGCATCAACATGCTGTAGTAAGAAGGTACAAGATCGAAAGACATTGAATTTCATTCCAGATATTACCTCATCTCTTTTACCTAATACCACACGGACACTGAAAGTTGGATCAACTGAAACACCTTCCTCTTTCCTGGCAATCAACAAATATGATTATAAGTTTCATGATGCACATCTGCAAGTTTAAAACTTAGAACAAGAAATGCAACTTTAATCACCAATAACAGATTGCAACATCTAAGTTACAGTTGAATGACAATTGGCAAGATAAACTTAGCACAACAAATACAATTGGCAACATCTTATACTCATATATCATGTCATAGCATCAGTTATGTGTTTCCTTATTAAGTAGAACTAATACAGAAAAAATATATATATATTTAACCGGACTTTAACCTAATAAAATTGAAAACTCAACAGACTCTGCATTAACGCACCCAGACTCTCACACCAAGATCTAATATAACATTAGGGAATCTGATTTCAGCAATGGTTTTCTAAAAATAATACCATCAACTTGGTTTATAACAGTAGTTTATCCGTATGCTACTTAGACGAGAATAAGAAAACACACCCTATCTTTATTTTTTTCATGTAGAGAGTTAGGAGAGTAACAGGGAACGTAGGCTGTTACTGAGAAGAGTAGTCTAGAATCACATCATCAATGATTAATGATTTATCTTTGGTGATTATCACATGGTTCAAAACCTTCCAGTCAAAGTATAATACACTTGACAAATTATAATGCAAGCTATGCGACAGTATTTCTTCAAACTTGGGATCAGTAGAAAAGCAAGCTATTATGAGTTGCCCTTGCCTCCTGGAAATCAAGTACTCTGATATCACTCCCCTATAACTACATATCTACAGTTGAACTAGTGTAAGATTTTCTAATTTTCCAAGGTATTGCAGAAAATATCTCAGAACCAATAAAACTATGAATGATGACTCCAGGTACATATTTATGTGCCAGTGAAATGTCTCAATCCATCCATAGACCTATTGTCAAACATGGTTTCTTCAATTCACACAGTCAATTATTCAGATTCAGCCCCCTGAATTCAAAGTAAGCACAAAAACTAAATCCTTCGGACAAGCACTCCGACTCTTTCAGGACATCTATGGAATGATGGAACGGACGAATCAAATGCCTACAACTTCATGTAACCAAATTAGGAACTGATAGAATTACTGCAAACAATTCACCATGGCACAGATTTAGTGCACAACAAACTTGCATTCTCCAGCAGAAACAAGTAAGATATTTTTCCCTCAGGTTAACAATCGGTAAAAGTCATAGGCTTCAGATACCAAAAATTATATAATATAACCAAGTATTCGATGATAAGCGCACACCTAGCATGCAATATTGTTCCCATGCTTCCAATCTGAGTTGCAATAACCTGAAATATATCTAAAATATTGAGATGACTAACATAGCAAACCTGCAAACTAAAAGCGAGAGGGAACAGAAGAAATCTCACAAGAAAATGATCTTCGTAGCTGCTTATTACAATATCCGTCTTGTGCTCCTGGAGAAAACAAGCGAGAAAACAAACTGAAATCACGACTTTCATGGAGGGGGTAAAAAGAGGATTTCAACGCACGGAAACTTTGCTCTGAATTTGTCAAAAGGATAAACTCAACAAATTCGTGAGAAGCGGCGGAGTATTTTGAGCATCGCACGCTAAAATTAGCAAAACATTTGTCAGAAATTACATAATCAGTAAACGTGAAGCAGAAGGAACGGCACTCACCTTGATATTCAGACTGAACATGGTGTTGCGTACGGGGAAACCAGGATCTGACACTTCCATTTTCGTATAATCTCGAACTTTGAAGGTATTTAGGGTTTCTTTTCCTCGACAAAACCCCAGACCTGATATAAACTGATGTATGCTATTAGTATTACTGTATCAGTGTATTGTGAGTGTGGAGTGCAAATTCAAACCAGCGCGAGGATTCCAATCTCCACTTTTTATATTGGCTCGGCTCTGGAATTGAATATTGGCCCGTCCCCGTCATCAATGTTTTGACCCTACATCCATATTTTTACAGACCGGACCCTCTTACTTGGATAGTCCGGATCATTAACGGAACTTCACCATACGGGTACCCGCATGGACTCGGAGCCCACTGATTGTGGATGCCAACCAGCCCAATTAGATACAATAGTGGGCCAGTTTGGTTGGGTTGTTAATTTGGGCTCTAGATGAAAAGTATACGCCTTATCTTTTTATTTATCAATAGCTACTATGTCCGGAAGCTCCTTTTTTTTTAAAAAAAGAAAAGAAAAGAAAAATAAATAGTAATTATATTAATACTTTAATAATTTGAGTCATATATTAATTAATATATTAACATAATTACAATTAATAAAATAAATTATAAAAAGAATCATATAAAATTAAATACCTTGTATCCTGCCCCTTTATTTAATAGCTAGTTCTTATCTTATATTTTTTTTTTGTAGACTTGCATCTGTATTTAATCTGTGCCGATTTTATTACCAATCAGGTCTTTGGAGTGGGGAGCTCTATGTTATTTTTTCATATAGAGCCACCGTAGTTTCAGCTGGCAGCAAGAGTATCTCACTAGGTTTGAAATAACAAAATTTAGTTCACATTTCAATCCTAGCAACCATAGTGGTCTTGTTCTTGTAGATTGCAATTTTTTTGCATTCAGTGAAGCGAATAGCTCAACCTCATTGTTTGAAGCTTTACTAAGAGGCTCTACTTCTTAAAGCTTTCTTTTCCCTAACAGTTTCAAAAGACTTTTTTAGACCTACAACTATAATATAAGTAAAAGCCTCTCTTTGATAGCAACCATAAGGGATTTTAGAAATGATCTTATCATAGATAAAGACCCGAACTTATGTGAGACAGAGGCAAAAGTAGCCAAGTGGATCAAGACAATAGATTGTAAATCCATCATGTATGGGTTCAAAATAAATATCCACATAATTAGTGAAAATCAAACTCATAATTTTAAAGTATTAAAAGAGCTTAATATTAAATTATTAAGCCAAAACATCATTGACCATTTTTTTCCCCTCAATTTGTTGTTAGTTGGAAGCTAATAAAGTTTTCAATTTGTGACAATGTTACATTTGTCCACGAAGTAAAGATCGTAGCATGTGCTTTGGGCTACTATTGCAATCAACAAGGGAGTTTGGTCCTACTATTTCCTTATGAGATCATTATTCCCTTCATAGACTACTAATAAAAAATATCCATCACATGGCTCATGTTGATCCACACGGGCGCGCGCACACACACACACATATATATATATATATATACATATTAAAGATTCAATTAAATTTAAAAGAAATAAGATAATAGTTAATCAAACTCAATCAAATAAAGTAATTTTAAATGTACATAACAAAAATATTGTCATGACAATTAATTAAAAAATAATTATTTTGTAAAAGTAATAATATATAGTTAGGAACACTTTAATTCATGCTTGCCTTTTTTAAATAAAATAATTAATCTAAATTGTTTTCCTTAATAAATAGCCTAGATAAATATTTTTTCTTTTGAGGGAATTGAGATGTATATCTATACTAATGAAACTATCGCACCAATTATTTATGAAGTTAAAATTGTCATTCAATTGATAAAATAATTAATTTATTCAATTTTTTGAATTTTACATTAATTGATAAATTAAAATTTTCATTTTTTTTAAATATAATATATTAATTTATATATTTTTTCTTTATAATATTTAAAAATATAAAAAATATTTATTGGAATGTATATATGTAATTTAATGAATAATTAACAGGAATGATCTCTCATCCATCTACCACCGCTTCCCACATGATCCACTCCATGCGCATCGCACCTGCCGTTCAACGCTTGAGGCAGCTAACAGATCAAGTCACTTTAGTTTCTACCCCGTTGACGAATTGAGCAAGCCAGCCGCCCAAAATTCCTTAGCCGAGCCGGTACTGCTGGACGCTCGCCGTCTTTGTGTAATAATTAAATAGTCTGCAAGCTCACGAGTCACGAATCGCGTGTGAGAAAAATATTATTATTTTACTAAATAAGACAACTTGCAATAATTTCTATATCTGTATCGTATAAATAAATCGTAAAAATTATAAAATAAATAATAGTATAATATGAAAAAAAATAGTTTAATATTTATAAATTACAGTAACTATTTATACAACTGTTGTTTGTAATATAAAAATATCAAAAATAAAATAAAAATATTTTTTTCCAACATATTTTTCAGTACTAAGTCGATGATTATTTATTTTCACTATTTACAAATTCTGAAATAACGTGCACGATAAAATTCATTTCAAACTTAAAGAAAGTTTTCATTTAACTTTTTAAATCCATGATCTAAAATTTAACTAACTTTTTCTTGTAATCAAACTCACGTGTTGTTCATTTTGCAATGCTTTACTCGATTATCCATATATATATATAAATTAATATGTATTTAAGCAAAATTGGAAAATAATAATTTTAAACATATGACGTTGAATTCGAAAATTTTTTGTACTTCATTTAGGAAATTTGGTGGCGTGACGTTCATTATTTATTGAATATGGTTAGGTAAACAAAATATATTAAACTGATTTAATTTAATTATTACTGAATATTTTTGTCATCTTCTAAGTATGGTTGGTATGTCAAATAAATTATTTTTTTGAAAAGATAAGATAAAAAATTAATTCTGCTTGTACAATTATTTTATTCATTGAAATTTATCGTTACCCAACCAAAAAAAAAAAAAAAAATGCATGGGGAAAATAGTAAGAAGAGGGTGTTTGTTTTAAACTTATTTAAAATATAAACTCAATAAGTCGTTGAAGTGTTTAGATAAAAGATTATACAGACTATAAAATATTAATAATGAAATTTATAATTAAATTTTTTCAATCAAAAATTAAAATTTCTGCAGTCTTTTTAAAGAACTTATAAAGCCCGGCATCTTATTTTTTTTTTTATCTTATAAACATATTTTTCTTGACAAATAATTTGTAAAATCTTTATAATATATCTTTTAACAATTTATAAGTTGGTCTGAACACCCTTTGAATTTATTGGTTTAGTATTTGCATATTGATTAACTGAAGTACCTCATAAAGTTTATTTATTTTCATAATTTTTTTTTTATAATCTCTAATAACATCTAGCAATTTTATTTTTATAATATAATAATATGTAGAAATTTAAAAATATGGCAATTGGACGGATCCTCTCGAATTCAAGACTCATCTCCAATAAAAATCCCAACATACTAGATGTGTGAGCAGGGAAAACTTGGGACTCATCTTATACGCTACTAAGTTTATTATTTCTTTTTAGGAATAATTATGCTCTCATTTTTTAAATAAATAAGTTTATTCGTTAATTAAAATTTATTGATATTAATAAAAAAAATTTATATTTACTCATGATTGATTCATTGTATGTCATATAAATTTTTTTTTATAATCAAATTGTCCTTATACGTTTAAATGTATTAGTACCAAATGTTATATAATTTTTTTTTATAATCAAATTGTCCATATACGTTTAAATGTATTAGTACATGTAAAAAAAATTATAATTACAAAAATAATTTAATGAAAAAAAATTATTTGAGGAGTCCCAAATTAGAGTTATTAGACCCGGGCTCGGAACCCGCCTATTAAGAAGTCAAACCCATTCCGAATGGGACGGCTCTAGACGGGCCCCCAGCTAACTGTCCCGTTGCCGTCCCTAGCAGCAAATATATTGTAAATGAAGCACGCCACGTGCTTTTAGAACATCGACACGTTTTCGTGTTGCTTGTGCCGTAACCTGGAGTCGAGCCAGCTTATTCCAAGAGCCGAGCATTGGAGTTTTTGCTATTTTCACGAGTAAATAACCAGCGGAAAAGCCGACGCGCTTCATACATGATGACCGCTTATTTCTCCAACTAAACCCTTTTGTTGTTTTTGGATTTCTTGATAGATCTCCAACTAAAACCTCGAGCCATCTGTTTATCTCCAGTGTCAGTTACAAGTACTTTTGCAGAAGCTCATTAAGCTATTACCTGGTTTTGTTTGACTGAGAAGCTGCAATGGGGATTGTGAGGTTGGAGGAGACCCAGAAGGCGGAGCTCGAGGAGTTCCGCCGGATGCTGTTATCTTGCGCAGCTGTGCACCGCCGCAAGGTCGATGACGGGTTCAGGGGCCAAGAGAATGCGGTGCCTGCGGGAAACGGCGACGTGCTGGACAGGCTGGTTTGTGTCACCAGCGGCGTGTCCTACCTCGGCATCGCTATTGTGAACCAGCTCCTTGTGAACGGCTACTCTGTTCGTATCATCGTTGATAATGAAGGTGCTTTTCTCTAATTTCTCCTTTAATCTATGGTAAAATCGTTAGTTTCATGAATGAGATGTGCAATATCACGCCAAGTTCGGTTTGATTTAAAGTTTGCAGTACTTATTTGATCGTCGACGTTTCTAGTACTCTGCTAAGATTTGTTAATTCGACTTCCGTTATAGTTTCATGTATTCGTCGGATTTTGCTACTTGTTCCCAGTTTATTAAGCTTTCGTCTGGAAGACTTCTTTCCCTCTTTTCTTGGGGCATGTATCTAGCGATAAATGCAGTATTTTGGAAAGAAATGATCCATTTATTGAATACTTGAAGTAACTATTGCAGTTCTTTTTCAGATTCCATCTATCAGATTTCTTTTCATATAGGATCAATTGAAATTTTGGACTTTCAATCTTTCTTCCCTGGTAATCTTCAAGAAAAGTTGTTTATGTTTTTCGAATATAGCTGTCGCTGATATTGTAAATAATTATTTTTCTTTACTTCCGCTGGTGGTTCCCACTTGCGTCGCCCCCTTAGTGTATTCTTTTTTCATGTGTCATAATCAAGAAAACCAGGATGTCAACTCTTCGTTCAATCTTTCTTGAATGCAGTGTAGTCCCTTTTTGAATTTTATGTATAGGGTTGGTATGAAATTGATAGCATTAAATTGGAACTGCAGAAGATGTGGAAAAGCTGAGGGAAATGGGAAATTCTGGTGAAATGAGACTTAACAACAGCTTTGTTGAAGTTGTCATGGCCAAGCTCACAGAAGTTGAAAGCCTGACTGAGGCATTTGATGGTTGCCGTGGCGTCTTTCACACCGCTGCCTTTGTGGACCCTGCTGGACTATCCGGTTACTCTGTGAGTGCTTTTCATTTTTGGGTAAAAGAGAATCGAAGTTTCTAGCTAGTTTACCAAACTCAACTAGTATACAGCAAATGTAGTTACTATAGGGCTGCTGCCCACTGGAATTTCTTCATAAAGGTCTAAACCTGATCAGTACGCCAACTAACTTATTGTGTTGGTTGAGTAACCTAATTCTTCAATATCATTAATGTATGATTGTGCTGCTTGAAATAGACCTCTGGTGGTTTCCACTACACAGGTAAGACATGAAAGTGGAGGTTGGTGTAAAATGATTATTGCACTTGAACTAGAACCCGACATATTATTTAAAACCAAAATCTAGCTAATCACTTTACTGAAATATGCAGTGTTAAGGAAATTGGTATCAACCAATTATGTATGACCTGCTTTTTTGATTTAGGTGTACATAGGCCCATTGGAGAGCTTTGTTAATAACAAGATGATGAAGGAAATGGTTCTATTTAATGTATATGTCTTATACTATTATTATTAGATGATGATTGATCATGTTAAGTTTACTGTAAAGCAGCATTACAACAGTAGACAACTTGACAGGTTATCATCGTTCTAGCACGTGAAGTGGTCATAGTTCGGATGCAAGCTTTTGCTCATGATTTTTTGTGTTTTAACTTATGAAGTATTAATAGTTAGAATGCCCAACTTCTTACCTTGACAATCTGCTATGTTACTGCTTTCTTCCAAATAGCAAGACCATCTTTGTGGAAAATGATTATTGTCGAAATGCATAGTTAGCTATTTGAAAGAATCTTTACAAATCTTAGACCCTGGAGATATTGTATTGTCTTTTTTTTATTGTTGCTGCAACTTCGTCTAAGGCCCTGCTTTGCTGCTGCAACTCATCAAAAAATTTATCTTTCTGTAGAAAGCCATGGCTGATATTGAAGTGAATGCAAGCAAGAACGTCATAAAGGCATGTGGCTTGTCACCTTCCGTCAGACACTGTGTCCTCACCTCATCTCTTTTGACCTGTATTTGGCGAGAGAACCCACCTGATGAAACTTCAAACGTAATCGACCACAAGTGCTGGAGTGATGAATCTGTATGCCTAAACAAAAAGGTAAAACCCGTAGAAACAAGATCTAAAATCTGAGTATACTCTAGTACAAAGAAATTGTGCGTTAGCATAACTGTGTTCCTAAAATTGACAGCTCTGGTATGCGTTGGGGAAGCTGAGGGCAGAAAAAGCTGCATGGGATATTGCCAAACAGAGCGGTTTGAAGCTGGCTACTATCTGTCCAGGACTCATCACAGGCTCAAAGTTCTACGAGAGAAATCCAACATTTACTATTGCTTACCTTAAAGGAGCTCAAGAGATGTATACATATGGATTGCTGGCAACTGTTGACATAGACAAATTAGCAAAGGCCCATGTTCGTGTCTTTGAGGACATGAAGAAGACGGCCACTGGAAGGTACATTTGCTTTGATCAAGTAATAGAGAGGGAAGACGAGGTTGAAGAGCTGGCACGTGAGACAGGCATAAATGCAAGCTCAATCGCAGGGGGCGCCTCATGCAGTAACAGGCCTCGATATGAGTTGTCAAATGCAAAGCTTACTCGATTAATGTTGCGAACACGAAGGTGTCCTATTGAATGATGACGCAGTGGTTGTGGAAATCAAATTTTGTCATTTGATCAGTTGAAGAGCACTGCGTTAGACTTTCGAGCTTTGTGAGCGTGAAGTACGGGGTGGGTTGGAGTTTAAACGGGGTACATGTATAGCGTATTGTGAATGTGGCAGTGAAATCTAAATCAGTACTGGAGTTCTTTATTCAGCTTTTATCGTTGGTTCCAATTTCCAAACATGAAAAATGCCCTCCACTCATATTACGTAAAAAAGGTTAAAACACAACCCATATAGTTCATCCGCTGGGGATTTTGGTCCAATGGGCTATCATTTGGGCTTTGGCTACAGAAACAAATCATTGGAAATTTTTTATCCAAATTAAATTTGGTCAGATTAAACTAAATCACACTTCATCCCTCATGCTGTTGGTTCAAATCTGATCAACAATTTTGTTAATCTTCCCACCTTTTCACACTAGTACATGTATGGGCTGTAGGCTGAAAACCTTACAACTCTTCTTCCATGGCTGCATTATCAGCAACTGAATTCAATTGTACCACGCCTTATAATCCCCACAATCATGACAATTTTTTACTCAAAATAAATTTGAATGAATTAAACTAATAATAGAGTAAATATAATACTTTTTGTCATTCAATTGATCACACTTATTTTAATATGTACATCAATTATACTACAAGTATATTGTATTTGCTGTATAATTGATTCAGATTTGATTAATCTAATCTGAGTAAGAATTTTTTAAAACAATCATATACCAAACCAACATACACGAGAACCTGAAGAGGACAAAAAATAGAAAAGAACTAGCTATACGTAATACTCAAGCTCACGTTCGTGCCCACCACCACGCAGAAAGAAAAAGGACAAGTATTTTTCTACTCCTGAAATCATCATCCATTTCATATAGCCATGAACATACTCTAAACTCTATAATTAATTTTAATATATATATATATATTTTCACTCCTGTCTCCGGATAAACATATAACTACATATTAAATTATCAGGGGACAAACAAAAAAAAAAAAAGAAAGAAAGATGCTTTGCTGTAGTCAAGATTCACAAATGATTAGAATATGATTTTCAGAAGAAAGTCAGGACGAGGATGATGCATACACATACACACACACACACACACACACTGGGGCATAAATACCACAGATCTGAATTCTTAATTGCAAACATCTCAACATGAGAATGAGATGCTGATGATGATGAGAAGTAGTAGTATCTCTGTCCCTGCTTGCTTCACATAATTCTGCACTTGTTTATTTCTTCTCCTTCACCTCCCCTACATCATCCCTACGTCTTGCGAGTTCTTCTCTGAATCTACGAGCTTCTTACTGGCGGGCGACATGGAAACCAGCGACGATCTTCGAATGTATCTCAGGTACGTACGATTCGTGTGTGTAGACAATGTCTTAATTAATGACACTGCCAAAATGTGTTTATGGTTGATTTGCAATTAGGGATTATTATCAATTGAGAATGTGATTAGATGAAGAGGAGAATGTAGGTAGGAATGAGGAACAGTGGTTGACAATGAAAAAAGGCAGGCAGTGAGGAGAGTCGTTTCTCTTTCTTCTTCCTCTTTTCCCTATTTTGAGGGTTGAAGTACATGTAAAGTAGTTTATATGCCATCAAACTTTACAATGTTTCCAGTACTTTAGGATTCACATTCAACTTTCAACTGCTCACCCAATTATTCTTCTGCATTCCAACCCCTCTCTCTCTCTCTTGGATAATTAACATTTTCATCTTCAACACCTATGATTTATTTATACAAATTATTTATATATTTTAAAAAATTATACATATATTCATAGAAAACATCGATATTAATTACGCAAATCACTTATATTTTTTAAAAAATTATACCAATATTTTTTTAAAATATTAGCATCATTGTACAAATTATTTTTATTTTTTAGGTGTTATCAATAATTTTTGAAAATTACGCAAAATATAGGATTATTTATATAAATACATTATGAGCAAGGAGTATAAATGGAATTATCTTGTGTGTATTGGGGGTGGGGAGGGTGGACTAATTGCTTTTGCTTTTTTGCTTGGTAGAAAAGGATTGAATGTTTCTCAAGTTTGAACAGAGAGTAGTTTTTCACTTTCAGTTGGAACTTGGAACAATGAATGCCCCATTTCTCCCACTCCGCGTCAACGGCTTCTTTTTTAATATTCCAATAATCACCTTCAAACATCTTAATTTGATTAATATATCACTTTTACTGGATTTAGTATTTACTTAATAAGTTCCAAGGTCTTTAATTACTAATATGCTCCTCAAATTCATCCCCTCCCCCTTTTCCCCCTTGATGCACTTAACTCAAGTAATAATTTACACTTTCATCCATTACATATATGGCAAAAGTATTTGTAACATTATAGAAAATTCTAACATAGATCCACATTTATATTTCAAAACAAATGTGTCATATTTGCTCTATGATATTTGCTTTATGATTGGTTTGGTTTGACCAAACTTGATTTTTGTAATAACAACTCCAGTTCTGAGGATCACGTATTGTTTTGTTTCTTCCACTATTGTAATTGAAGCTTTTTTCACTAGGACTGGTGGTTGAAGACTGTAAGCAGATTAAAATCACTTTTAAATTTAAATTCTTAAACCGCTCTTCACTTATTTAAAAAAAAAACTCTCATCTCAACAATCAACATAGAAAAACAAGTAAACACTCGCATCCCATCGTAAAAACTGTTCATATGATTAGTAAAAAGTTCCTATTTCCCGATAATTGCATTCTTTTTCTCCTTATGGTGAATATTAATAGTTGAATGTTAGTCGCATCACATAAAATTCAAGAAATTAGACATATTTTTTATGTAAATATATATATATATATATATAATTTGGGGAAGTTTTTTTAAATTGAATCAATAATTTTTAGATCCATCCAAACTTAATTTGGGATAGAAGTTTACTTAATTTGAGATGTGAAGATTAGTGTTAACTAAATAGAGGGTCGGGGGTTATCATTAGTTGTAATTAATTAAATTGGGAATTAATTTAGTCCTGATGTCAGATGCTTGGTGGAGCTGAAGATTTAAAAAAATCGACCGTCAAGAAATGGGCAGCCAGCATAAAACTACAAGGCAAGATTAACTATAGGTAACACCCCATGTGGAATCTCCACGCTTCCTTTGCCTCTTCGTTTTCTTTTTTTATTCGCTATTTACCTTTAAAATTATAGATTGAAATTTTTTATTTTTAAATTTTGTTGCATTTGTTTAATTTTAATTAACATATATATGTTCCATGTATAAATATCTTGCATTATTTTGTTTTAAGCAATATAAAAAAGGCATATTTACCCTTACATTCGAGTATTATTTTTAGGGTTTGGGGATGAAGTGGGAATAATATCTTTGATTAACTCAAGATGTCATGAATTTCCGTGTGACTAACAATTAAAAAATCCTGCTCTCCCTCGGGAAAAGATACATAATTATTAAACAAGTAGCTAAAGTTTGTTGGGAAAAAACAATTTTGTGCCTCTTTACCTTTTATTATTGAGTTGTTCAATACATTTATTTTGCACTATGGGAGTTTAATTTTATCCTTAAATCACTATTTCTATTCTTTTTTTTTTTACCCAAATAATTAATATAAAGTAGGGGCGTGGTAATTTGAGTAGGTAATATGGTAAATAGAGGAGGGAGGGGTAAATCTATTATTGAAGAGAAGAGAAATGATGGATGGAAATAGGAATAGGAATAGGGAGGGAGTACAGAGAGGGAAGAGTGGTTTTCGGCGAAGACAAAGTAAGAAACTGTTGAAAAGGTTGTATTGGCAGAAGAGAAGAGAAGAAATGAAAGGAACTGACATTCCAAATGGAGGCAAACTTTTCATGAGTTGGGGGGGGGGGGGGGGGGATTGAGTGGTGCCTGCTCACTGCTCCCTCTCTATCTTACTCCGCACCATCACATTCCCCTTCATAGCTCTTCTTTCATATTTTTGGCCAAAATATAACAACCCCACCTTCCTGAATCACCACTCAATCACCCATGTCTTTTCCACCCCCCAACCCTTTGCCCTTCCCTTCACAAATCATCAAAATTAAATTTTAATTTATTGAGTCATCATTTTTTTGGCTTCAGATATTTTGTCGAAATATATCTCCACTGTATATTAAGAGAGAGTTTTTTTTGGTATCTATTTTTGTTTTTTTTTTTCTATTTCTTAAATATTTTTTTTAATTCTTCATCTAACTCCTCGCTCCTCCACTATCTTTTGATAGTTACTTCTTTTCTCATGTATCTTTTTATAAATTTGATATTAATTTATTATTTTATAAATACTATTAAATGACAAATATTTTTATTTTAAATAGTATTATAGAATTTACACACAGACAAGTGCGATTTGGACTCGTCAGTCGAGCTCTATGCCCCAATTTGGCTCAACGGCTGTATAATTTATTACAAACAATTAATTTTAAAATAATATGATTATATAATTTGGATTCATAATGTCATAATTATTTTTTAAGTGAAAAAAATAAATTGTATTAAATTTGAATAAATCAATATTAATCATCAATATCAAATATTTATATTTAACAACAATTGACAACTATATCACTCATATATTAATCATTAACATCATATAATTGTATCTAAGCAATAACTACTATTAATATAAAATGAACCTACTATTAAAGTATAATAGATCCCATCCATTTATGAGGTTTGAACAATAAAGTTAAAATCCTAGAATCTCAACATCCCCAATTGAATTAGGTTTCATTAACTTCACAATGTCATAATTATTGGTTGTATAAATGTAGATTGTAGTTGAATTATAAAGCTGACTTAATTCTTACTGGCAATGACGAAAAATAAAAATTATTTATTGGGTATTAATCAATAATTAGGTAAGTACGGGTATTGTAGCTTTTACCACAAAATAATATTTAAAATTGAAGTTTCATGTGAAACAAAGCAGACAAATTAGCAAATAAAATTAAGTGAGTCGAAGAAAATAGGAGTAATGCATATATTTATTTTTTTCTCTAATTGACATGTTATTCTACTACGTAACTACTGCTACTATACTTAACTGAAGTTGAATAATTATCCTTAATTAACACAGTAGTTACCGTTTGGAAAATACCAAGATGTCGTGTTCTTATTTCTCTGTTTCCCAATCATAACGCGGGTAAATCTTATCCTCAGATATTTTTGTTGCTGCCAAATTGTCAATTAGCCAAAATAGGAATATGCTGCACAAGTATTACACACCCCAAATACTTTTTTCTGTACAATCTTTATTATGTATATGTGCAACTCTTTTTTAAAAATAAAAAATAAAAATATAACAATATTTTAGCATAAATTACAATGAGCTTCCATAAAATTTGATATAATTGTGAATATTCCCTTATTATTTAAAAAATTACAAGTACCCAACTGAAATTAACAACCCGTTTAATGAATACCCTCTACAAGGGGTTTTCACGAGTGAGTATTTGTTAAATAATCGTTAATTTTAGAGGAATATCTATAACTTTTCAAGCAACGAGAGAGTATTTATAATTATAACAAACCTCGGGTGAGCCTATTGTAATATAGATTAATATTTATCTATACTAATATAAAAGGAAAAGCGCCTTCATGCTCATAAATGACGATTAATGACACCACTAGACTAGTTTTTTATAAAGTTAAAAATATCCTTGAACTCACAAAATAACCAACTTATCTAACTTTTGAAGTTATACATTAACTGATAAATTAGTTTTTTTTCTTTTAATTTTTTTAATGTAATGTATTGATTTGTATATTTTACTTTTATTTATATTATATTTTAAAATATAAAAAATTATTTATCATATAAATGTAGAAACGACGTGCCACAACTACTAATATTATAAAATTAAATGAAAGTAAAGGGATTTGAGGTACAAAACACGCGCTATGAGTGCGGGTGGTGGTGTTGGTTTCCTGGTTTCTTTTTTCAGCAAAACTTTCAACCCTCGCTACACTAAATACATGGACCTCTGCACCTCTTTGGAATTACAAGAATAAGTGCATGGAAAAACACCATATCTTGTACGTTAAAGCAATTAATATTTTACGAAACCCCTCTCCCCCAACTCGCCCTTCCCACTCCCCAGTCATTCCACCCTTTAAATCCTCTCCACTCATATATATTTCTTCATACACCTTGTTTTCATATGTGCAGAAATGGAGATTTTTCTTTATGATTTGTGAGAGAAAATTTTTATGTCTGCTCATTGTCTGTCCACCCCACTAATAAAAGAAACTCCAGTTCGTGTATGGGCACCCCTCATTGTACCAGCAGAGCTTCCGTTTGCAGAGAGAGAGTGTGTTTCCTCGCAGGCGTTTTTGCCGCATTGTAGGAACGATCGAGAAAAGGTCATCAAATGGACGATAAGTATCCATCTTCAGCTTCTTCGTCAACGTCGAGCACTGCTGTCGTCAAACCATGCCGACGACGCCACGCGGTGGAGGATGAGGGCGGAGATCCGGTGGCGTGCACGGGGAAGTCGTGCCAGTCCTGCACGGCGGGGGTGATCGCCGACTGCGTAGCAGTGTGCTGCTGCCCTTGCGCGGTAGTGAACATCTTAGCGCTGGCGTTTTTTAAGCTGCCGTGGGCTGTGGCGCGTAAATGCCTCGGAGGGTGGAAGAAGAAGAGCCGGCGGGGTATGCTGGAAGGAAAGAAGGAATGCAGTAGGTTGAAGGACAGAGGTGGGATTTCGGAAAAGGGAAGGGTGGAAAACGGGACATCGGAAAATGCATTGTCGTCCCCTGGAGGTAGGATTGGAGAAGAAGAGCAAAATGACAATTTTAGTGCGGAGTTTAGGGCAGAGGAGGTGTGGTTAGAACTGTATGAGGTTGGCCATTTGGGTTTTGGTAGGGTTTCTTTTACTGGAGTTCCTTTCCACGACAAGGGCAATTAAGGGAATTCCGTCTTTTTTTCCTTTTTTTGCTTTCTTGTCAAGGTAAAAATTTCTGGATATATTAGATATTTCTTCCTTGGGATCGGAGAGGAGAGTGCCCAACCTTTTAAGTCTATTTCCCTTTCTATTTCTAGTTTTTTTTTTCTTTTTTTCTTTTTTGGGCTTAAAGGGGTTATTAATAGCTCATTATTAAGTACCTATTTTACCCTTTGGTTGAGAGGTGTCCTGCTTTAATTTCCCAAGTGCTCATTCTCTATAAATTGTACACTTCAATTGGGGAAATTGCACTTTCAATCCGTTGAGAGTGTTGCATTTTTTATTTTATAATTTATACACTTAGCACGTTTGATTTTTCATATGCTAAAAAATTATAACATTTGAAATAAAAATTACTATAATTTTTTATCGAATCAGATCAAATATATTAAATTTATATATTATAAAATCAAAAGTAGAATTTTCCCCGCGTTAATGGTCTTTCTCCGGCCTTTTTCTTTTTTTATTTCTTTAATTGTCATTCCTCTTTAATCCGTACATCAAATATATAAATAAATCAATAATTTAGATAAGCAATTAATTAGGATATTTATTAACATTTACTGATTAAACTACAAATCTTATTCTTAATTAGAGTAGGAGGTGGGCATGGGAAGAAGAGCCAAAGCTGTGACACACAACGTCAAAGAGCATCCATCCTCATTATTATTTTAGTATTGACGCATCATTAAGTATAACTAATTAATTATGAAGCAAAACTTTTGTGCCCTTTTGGGATCATCAACTCTAAACTTCCTTTGATTTATTCACTCCTTTTTTCCTTTGGTACATTTATAAATATCTCATTATTATTTAATAAATTAGTTATATTCTTGATAATAATTTTTGTCCCACAATTTATTGACTTATTGATAATATATTGAATTGTTTAAAATATTATTTTTAAATTCTGAATAATAATTTTATAAGTATTACATTATTTTAAATATTATTTTTAAATTCTGAATAATAATTTTATAAGTATTACATTATTTTTGTTGGCTTGAAAAGTCATCTAATTCATTTTATATCAAGATATATACCTTATCACGGCATTTCTAATCTTCTTGTGATCAAGAAACGTCACATTGAAGCATATAATTAGGTAGGTAGGTTCGAGTTCACCTCTTCATTTATTTATTTTATATCATTAAAATTAAATATCCCCAAGAAGCACATATATATATATATATATATATATATATATATTCCTCCAACAGTTTCTTGCAATTAAATACTTTTTCATATTTAATTGTGTCTGTGTGATAATGCTTACTTGTCTCTCCCAATCCTTTTCTCTTTTTTTTTTGTCTTGTTTGTTGGCTAATCATGGATATTATTTTTTTTAATAGAACTGACAGTTACATAATTACATCGATATTTTAATAAATTAAATAATTAAATGATATATTAGTTCGATCAATACATCAATATAATTAAAAACTACAGAATAAATTAAAAAAAACTCAACATAAAGTGAGACAAACAAACTACATATTCGGTAATTAGGCTATGAATTAAATTTAATATGATTTTAATATCGGTAATTAAAATCTTTAGTTAACATATGTTACAACATTAGCAAGTTTTTTAATTATTTGATAAACAAAATTCAGAATAATATAATAGGCAACATATATTTGAGTTTTTCTTCCAAAAAAAAAAAAGGAAAGAAAAGAAAAGAAAGTAAAGGATTAATTAAAACATATTTATTTAAAAACTCCACGAATGGAATTAATCGAAAAGAAATGGAGTATTGTAATAATAACTCAAAATTAGAAATGAATATATATAAGGAGAAAAGAAATAGTAGGTATGGGAGTACGTAGATGGAGGTACGTGTAGTGTGTAGACAAATTTTGTTACTTGGCCTTTGAAATTCTGTCCCTTGACATTCCAAAATTGAGCATCGCACGTTGGGTACGCATAGAAAGCAACTCATGTGATCTGTTAAGGTGTTTTGAGTTTGAAGTTTATATATAGCAAAGGAACTCCTCATTTCCTACAATTATCAACTCTTCATTTCAACATTCCTCCCTACTCTATTATTATTCATCATCTCCTTCCTTTCTTTTTTATTATACTTCTATTTATACTCCAATTCATTTTTTTTTTTATATTATTTAGTTTTCACCCCCTTTTTTCTCCTTCCCATTCCAAATTCCTTTATATTTTTTCATCTCAAAATATTATCTTTTTTACTTTAATTTTTTCTATTATATGTTAGAAATTGTATTCCCCCCCCCCAAATAAATAGTGGTAAGTTGTGTGAATCTAGTTGGGAGTGAACCAACTTGTTGTAATGACGCCTTCTTGTACTAGTTATTTTTGACTTCGTGGTCATCATCCTCTAATCTATCTTATATATCCAAAAGAAAAGAAATAATACGCTAACGGATATTAGTTTAATTAAAGAAATTAAAGTTCTATGATTATGAGGTAATATGTTCAATTTATGGAATATTTCGTATTATTATGAATGTTAATACATAATGATAATTAATATTTACAATATATTTATAACCAATACGAAAAAATACAAAGTGAATAGTGGGTTTTTTTTTTTTTTGTGATTGATCACAGGTTTGAGTCGTAATTGTCTTCGTTTAGAGTTTTCAATAATCAATTATGATAACTGAAAAGTGTGAATATTTTTGCATTTTAACATGAGAAGTAATGTTTGATAATTAATTAGTGTTGCAATATCATTATTAATTTTAAATAAGTTGATACTTATGGGGAAATAATTTTGAAAATAGGATGCTATTAGTATTTTTTTCCCAAAAGTTGGTTAAGCCTATTTCTTAGGAAATGTATAAGGATTTAAGTAGATTTAGAATTTGAAGACCCTTAAAGAAAGGAATGGGCCCAAACAAAATGGGGTCAGCCCATTGGGCTTCATTTTATATTTAATATGAACACATGTTAGGAGGCCAAGCCCACTAATAATCCCGCCACTTCTCTTCTATCGAAGTGGTGACACGTCGTCTTTATGAAACTCGCATAAAAATGATCTGCTTCAACAGCTGTTTTATGGGTCACATGACATACACAAGACCGTTCCACACGGAAACATGGTCCACTTTGGGCTTGTTTGGCAGGACATAACCAGAGGATGAAGCTGAATTAATCTACTCAAAATACCTCTCTTTTTAATTTTTCTTTTTGGGAGTGAACCAAACACAGCCTTTGCTCAGTGAATTATTAAAACTGATTCATATTATGAAGTTTGTACTTTATGCGGTTCGGGCTCGCGCAGAAGCTTGTCGTGGTGGAAGAGTGGCGTGGCTCGGAGTTTGACTCGGTGAGTGGCGATGGCAGCAGAGAGCGCCGATCCCACTAGGATAATGGTGGCGGTGAACCAGTCGACGATCAAAGGGTATCCGCACGCGTCGATAAGCAGTAGCGGTGCTTTCGAGTGGACAGTGAAGAAAATCATACGCTCTAATACTTCTGGTTTCAAACTCCTATTGCTTCATGTTCAAGTACCTGATGAAGACGGTATAACTGCTAAAATCAGTCCTCGATTTCTATTAATTTATTTAGAATGTTGTTTTTATGTACTCGTGCTCGCAGCTTTGGTAAATGCTTTCATGTTGCTTATTTTGTTTGGAAATGTGTCGAATGTTTTTGCTTAGATTTTTAATATGCCTTGATTCTTTTTTTATTTGTTTTTCCTGAGTATGCTTTTGGAGCAGATGATGGTAACGAAAGAATGTTTTGTTTGGCCTGTGGTAATTTGCGAATTGATTTTTTTGGATACACCGAGTGAGTGAGTGAGTTTCCCGGAATCTGACTTATGTATAACGTGTCTAGCATGAGCTCTTTTGCGGTTGTCTATTTTCTGTTTGTCGGAGGATTGTCTGTCTTATTTGAGATTATAATTTGTGTATTATAATTTATCATTCACTACAGCTTTGAGATAATACGGTGGTGAATTGCACTTGGATTGTGGTATATCTGGTGCACTGGCTCATGTTGGCGGATATGTGCAATTCTAATTTTACGTTTTCCTGTGTTAGATATCACTAAATTTAATGGCTCTTTTGGATAGAACTGGAGAAGTTAATTAATCTATTTAGTTTTTGACATTGCTTTCTGCCTCTCCTTTGTTGGGTCTGTGGCAGTATTTCCAACTCCACTTTAAGTTTTCAACTTATAGAAAACTATTTGTGCTTTCACAGACTTCCTTTTCATGTTAAGTCTGTGTACGTAAGATCACGTGCCTTTTATAGACCTCTGTAGAATGATCAGTGTTTTGTGGGCAGACCAATTAGTCCATGAGCTTAACAGCAGCTCTCGATGCCTTTGTCCGGTGCTACCAATCATTCTTGGTTGTCTTTAGCGATGAATGAATGTGCTACAGAGGGTATGTTCATGCTCAGTAATAATATAGGGTTTTCTATTCAAGACACCACTCTATCTCCAGGGATTTGTGGATCAAGAAAATCTTACTTGCAAATATGGTGCTTCGGATATGCAAACACCTGACAACCTTATGTATCTTTGTGTTCTACAGTTCCAGTATATATTCTGAACTTGACTCTTGACTCGGCAGTACTTGCCCGCAAATTGTGACTGTGAAATCATTTCTAGTTTCTCTTTAATTTTATTAGATGATTCTTAAGCCCATGAGGACCACCTGATTTTTCTTTAAGCTGTTCATGGACGATGTTTGTATTATGTACTTACTGTTTCAGTGAGGAGTTTCATGATTCTTTGGCCTCCCAAGCAAATGTTACATAGGTTTTTCAATATGACAGAGTCCCTCCAGGGATGAACCTTGAAACAATACAAGTTTTGTAATGTGTATACGATGCTTGAATAGCGGTAGTCTCGGATGCAGAGATTGCTGGACATAGCCTTTTTCCTCCATGCCGGGACAAATCCACTACTTAAGCAATTTGTTTCTCATATTCCTTATTATAAAATACAATGTAATGATGTGCCCATGTCAGTTTGTTCTCTGTATTGTGTAACTTATTTATCCTGTTTAAACAGATAGGTACTTTATCTCTATGAAAGACATGTCGAAAATACTAAATTCCTCTATTTGTCTAGGCTTTGATGATATGGATAGCATATATGCTTCTCCTGCGGATTTCATGATTATGAAGCACAGAGACCGGATAAGGGGACTTCATCTTTTGGAGTACTTTGTGAAGCAATGCAATGAAATTGGGGTAAGAAAGGACTCCTCTAGTGGATCTTGCAATCCTCCCTCTTTGAGCTCACTTTGCCTGCATGTGTTTGTACCACGCAACTTTTTCCGATGTCCTTAGAAGTTAATCTGCCCTAGTCAGCATCTTTCAATATTTTTTTCTTTTCTGAATCACCCTTAATGAAGGAAAAATTATGATTGTAGGTTGCCTGTGAAGCATGGGTTAAGAAAGGTGATCCTAAAGAAATCATCTGCCATGAGGTAAAACGGGTACAGCCAGATTTTCTTGTCCTTGGAAGCAGGGGCCTTGGTCCTTTTCAGAAGTAAGTATACATTAGGCATCCATTACAAAATGAATGTTGAAAAATTATGGAACAATAGCCTCTGTTCATGGTTTGATCCATCATTGGAATTGTTCATGAGATGTATTCTACCTGTAAGAGTTTGAGCTGCTCTTAATGTTCTCATCAGGGGGGCGTTCAAATTTCTGATTGACTTTGTAGGGTTTTTGTTGGGACCGTCAGCGAATTCTGTGCAAAGCATGCTGATTGCCCTGTCATTGCAATCAAGCGCAATGCAGCTGAAACTCCTCAAGACCCTGTTGAAGACTGAGAGATTCTAGGAATATGATGTGGAACCATTCATCATTTGTAACTGGAACCTCTTTCTTTTAATGTAAATGGAGCATTGATTTCTTGTTTCTCTCTATTTATATTTAGTTCACGAAGTTTCAAATAGTTTTTATCCTTATATTGAATGTAACTCCTTGTTAAACCAACTCCTGAAGCATTATATTACGAATGCAATTGCTTCGGGATGTTTTTCTTGCCTCTTTTCCACTTGTTCTTGGAAACGGATTTTTATCCCTTCATGTATGTATTGCACAGTACTGAATGAGTTTCATGGCCCTGCTTCTTGATTTCAATCCCAATCTTTGGATTTGAGCTCCACTTAATTTGAAATAACAGAAGAACTTAGCTTGGAAATTATCAAATTGAATGGCTAGCTTTAGGCCAACTTGGCGTATTTAAAGTCTAAATCAAAAATTGTCAACATGCAGAACGAGCAAAATTTAACTTTTAGCATTGATGCCGTCAGAGGATATTAAGGGAACTAGACACACTGCAGAGAAATGGAATGCAAATAATTTAAACATCCGCAAATAAGAAGATAGTCTATTTTCAGTTAAAATTTCCAGAAAGGCGCATCAACAGGCCAAGACCCAGCTTCTACAAAATGTCAGGCCACCGTCACAGAGGTTTAAGAGTTGAATTGTGCAGCCGATAAAGGAATACAAAAACCAAAATAGGCTGATCCACTAGTGTCAGGCCTACTATAACAAGACTGATTAATTGTCCTATTACTATCATACAGGAGTCCTAAAGAAAGCAAAAGGATTAGCAACTGTCCTTATAAGAGTTGACTACAAAGAACCTCCAAGAAAATGAATCAGTAGATTGCCTCACACCCCCCATACAATACTCAATCTTCTTCAAAGATCACGTACTCTCGGCCATGACTCGTACCTTCTCACTCGCTGTTTCTACACTCTCCATGAGACGTTTCATCTCATCCTTCAAGCTGGACTTCTCCTCGGGTGAGAATTTGGAATGGTAATTTTCAAGAATAGCAGTCATTATCTCCAGTTTTCGCATGATGACTCTAACATCTAACATAACATCACCCGTTGGTGGTGTGGAAATATCTTGCCTGTGAGGGGCCCGGTCGGTAGACAAAGAAAGTTTTGGATGAGATTCATGAGACTTTGAGTCAGATGAAGGATGCTGCAACTGATAATCAACAGTCTCAACACCAAATGGACTGCGACTTACTGATGATCTAAAGGCTGCTTCTGCATCAGCGGCCTTCATGTAGACAATCTGGACTGAGCGGGTATCTGTCACCAATTTGGTTTCCTTCTCATTCAGGCTCCCAAACTCACCAAAGAGCCTCACAATTTCTTCCTTTGAGGGCAAAGGAAATCCGGGTCTGAATGTCAGAGAAAGGCACAACGAAGAATTTCCCTCTAGTTTCTTTGCATTTTTTTCGGCACGAGATTTCTCAGCAGCATCCTTGGACTTGGATGTTTCTGGCTTTCTTTCAGTCTTAGCGGATTTGGGAGTTTTCCGGTCACTTGATTTGGCATTTTCTTGGGCAAGGTCATTTTCTTCATTTCCCAGCCGAGAGGGCATTGATTTTCTTTTCCTACCTGTTTTGCACTTCTGATATAATTTATAGTCTGATCCGTGAAAATAGGTAGAGCTTCTGAGTGCAGAAACAAATGCCCAAATCATATCCAGAGCACCCTCCTTGCTCAAGTAAAGAGGATCAACAGCTGCATGCTGGACCTCTGATAGCAATTCATTCACAGGGAGATCAACATCAGTTACGGCAAAAGTCATCTTACTATCATTCTTCACTGTCGGATGGCTATTATTAGCAGATTTAATCTCACTGTCAGGCAATTCTCCTTCAGATGCATTATCAACAGATCTGGAAACAGGTGGTGATGTACAATGGTCTCCAGAAGCCTTCATTACGTGCTCTCCCAACCTATCTGTCTTGGTAACTTTATTAGTTTCTCTTTCCTTGGAGCTCGAATTTCCAATTGTTGACCAACTAGGATTTGTATAAGGAGGAGATAAGTACTTACTTTTCTTCCTTTCCCTGGGTGTAGATGCCTCATCCAATTCCTCTTTGGCTCCAGAAGTATTTTCAATAACATCAACTTCAATTTCTTTTGGTTTGCCTTTCTTTACACTATTGACAGCCGCAGCTGCACTGTTTTCTGCAGTTAGAACAGTATCATCATTTCCTATTTTGGGAGATTCAGAAACTTCAGCCTGTCTCTTCTTACCAATCTTCCCTGTTAAAGAAGAAGGCCTGCCCTCACCACCTTCCATTACTTCTCTATCATTATTCTTCTTCCTCTTCAAGGAGGATGTGGACTTTCCACAGTCTTTTTCCTCTTTTACTGTAGCTTTCTTCCGAATTTTGGACTTGACAGTAGTTTTTTCTCCCATAAGCTCAGCAACACTTTTCTGCTTCCGTCTATGATATATCTTATCATCTGATGAGACCTGGGATTTTGCAGCGTTAACTGTAGGTGAAGTGATCAAGTCATCCTCCGTAGGTCTCAAGATAGGGACTTCAATTGGAACACTAAAATCATCAGCTACAACAGCCACATTTTTATTCTTGTCTTCCATGCCTTCAATCTGAAGCGGTTCCAGGTATATTGGCAACTTATAACCACCTTTGGCTCGATAGAATGCAGAGAGCCAGCTTCTCAAGACAGCAAGCTCAAACACACTGTCAAAGCGGACAGCTCGGGAAACGCGCACCAATTCTGCGAGTATGTCAGCAGGCTCATATTCTGGGATAGGAAATCGACGGATATCTACCTCCGGCACAAGTACTCCTGCTCTCACTCCAGCATTTGCCGCCACAGGCCTGGCGAGGCCATCTCTTTTCTCCAACGGTACACACTTACATGTCATCTTGGACTCCAGAAGCCTACCAATCTCATTGACGGCACTCTGTACAGCATTGAGAGAGCTCTTAGAAGTACTATCCATTGACATCTCTTTGAAATTCTCCACAAAGGGTACCAGCTGTGAGGGTAAGCACCACGAACAAGAACCATCACCAAAAAAGGCCACAAGAAGACGACCCTCCTGGCTATGCTTCACAGCAAAATCTGAGGCATCTTTTGGATCGTAAATCTGGCCAGGGCACCATGGATGACACTTAATTTTACCCCACACAAAATCCCCTACACAAAACCTATTGTCACAATCCTCAACCTTCTCACCGTTCCCATATCCTTTCTCATCTCCATTCACATAAGCATATGTACAGTTTCTTTCAATTACATTAAATTTCTCATCACCATTTCCACCATTATCCTTGCAAGACCCCCTGCCATCTTGAACCTTTTCATCCCTCCCAAGCACACGATCTGAAGAACCAACAAGACCATCCCGGAGATCAATCTCATTAACCGGAACACTTGCACCACCATTTGACACACTGCTCATTAGGTTGTCAGAATTCTCAGCAACAACTTTCGTCGCCGCTACAATATCTTCAAGACTGGCCATTTATACAAAGAACACGAAATCCCCGAAAATCTTCTTTTCAACTTTAGGGGATATAGCTAGACCTGTAAAACACCAAATAAAAAGGAGAACTGTAAGAAGTTAGTTCATCAACTAAACAATAAAACAATAAACAAACATCAACCACAAACTGCTTTAGGGTTTTTCGCTTAAACCTCTTGAAGAAAAAAACAAGGAACCACGGTACACACCAACAACCAAAGCGGCAAACATTTCAAATAAAAAATAAAAAAGTAGAAGAAAACATAAACTATAGTTTCTGCGGTGATTTTCTCGCAAAACCGAATAAAAAATAGTTTCCAACGCGAATACAAAGAAAATAAAAAATAAAAAAGAATACGAACCGCAACAACAAAAGAAAATATTTCTTCTCAACTAATATCTTCAAGAAGAGTGTTCTTCAAACTATATCCGCGGAGAGCTCATGCGAAGGAGAGAAGGATCTTTCTTACAAGTGCCCCCAAAAATTAGGGTTTGATTTGGAGCTGCAATGGACAGTGTGTTTATTTATTTTATTTCCAAAGAAACAAAGATAATAATAATAATAATTACCAAAAATAAATGTGGAGCTGAGAGTGAGAAGAGCTTTTTTCCGGGCGGTGACGTTTCGTACTCTGCGATTTGAAATGGTTAAAAGTGTGCCATATACTCTCCAGAGTAGGAGCTATACGCATACTCGCCGGGTCTCGCGTGGATTTGCAACACTATCGCATGTGGGGATGGAAGGGGGCGAGTAGGAGGAGTGTTCCAGAGATGGAGAGTGAATGAGAGATTGGAAAGTTGAAAGGTGCAGGCCGGTTGTCGGTTCACGTTTGGTGTATGAAGCTGCGAGGGCGGGTAAGAAAATAGTTCAACGTGGCAGCCTCTCAATACTAGACTTTTATATCCATTTTTTTTTATTTATGTTTCTTAATTTTCTTTTATCAAAATATATTATCTAACAGAACGAAGTTTGACTAAATTAAGTTAAATTTTTGATACACCACTTCATATGTATATCTATATTTCTATTTAAATTTCTATATTTTGGTATCTTTTATACATCAGTTTAAATGTACTATTTACATTCTTTAAACTTTTACTTTATAATTTAATTTTGTTATTCTCTTTCACATTTTATATTTTTTCTATAAAAATAAATAATTTTATTTCTGTAATTCTACTGGTTTAATATTTATCTCTTTGTATTTATTATAAATTATTTTTTATATATTATAGTTTCATCCATTAAATTTTTTCTTTATATATTTTTTTTATTTTTTTGTCAAGATTTTTTATCTGTTTTGTTTTTATTTTGAAATAAAAGGAATAGATTCATTTAGTGCTAATAGGTACATATTCCATTTACTATTATCAGTCATTCTTTATTCCTATTTAAATATTTGTCCCTTTGTATTTTTTAATATATTCATTTAATATTTTTTTGTATAACTCTATTCAAATAATGATTTAGTTTTTATTACTGTTTCAATATTTATCTCTTTATATTTTATATAAACCATTTTTATTATAAATTACCATTCAATCAGTATATTAAAAAATTTTATTTTATAGTTTAATTACTTTTGTTTTTTTCTAGATTTTTTACAACAAAAAGGAACGAATTCATTTAGTGCCAACAGATACATATTTTATTTAATATTAATTTGTATAATTCTACTCAAATTATCATTTACTATTTATTTATGTTTAAATATTTACCCCTGTGATTTTTATATTCAATAAATTCATAGTATAGTCAACTAATATTATAATAAATTTAAATTAAATACACATCATAATAACCTGAGATTAAACAAAATAAACATTTAAACGCAGGAATTGGAATCCATGAGTTTCAACTGGTTATTGTATAAATTTGATATGATCAGTCCTATATATCCGAGTATAATTATATTTCCTTTGGTATAACTTAAAATAAGAATTTATAGATGTTGGAGTTATAGTTATGCAATTGGAAATGGAAGAGAAAGTTGGGTTGAAATTAAATACGAATCCACAATCACTCCATCTACATATATTTTAACTCAACTAAAAAAATAAATCGACAAAACATACGTCCAATTCCTTTCTCAATTGTTTTTCATTAACTGAGCAGCCACACTAAACAATGGCGATCTTGGCGCCGGCCTCTTCCAGCTGCTTCTTCGCCTCCTCAGCTTCCTCTTTCGACACTGCCTCCTTAAATTTCTTCGGTAATCCTTCAATCAATTCCTTCGCTTCCTTCAAAGCTAAGTTGGTCAAAGCCCTAACCACCTTAATGGTGGCAATTCTAGCATTGCTAGGAACATCCTCGATCACAACATCAAACTCCGTCTTCTCCTCAACGGCTGCGGGCGCCTCGCCTGCCGCAGGCGCCGCAGCTACGGCAGCAACGGGGGCGAAGGACGCGGCGGAGACGCCGAGCTTGTCTTGGAGGTACTCAACGAGCTTCTGCGCATCAGCAAGGGTTAGGTTTGAGATCTGGTCCCCAAGCTCGACGACTTTTTCAGGGGCGTCGACGGCAGCGAGAGGGCGGATGGAGGTGGCGCGGCGGCGAAGTAGAGTGGTGCTGTTTTTGAGGGGAAAATCGAGGGATTGTTTGGGAAATGTAACGGAGGGGTGGGAAGAATAAGCGGTTGAGGGTGTAGGGAAAGAGGGAGAGCGTAGAGCGACGGAGGACAACGCTGAAGCCATTGCGTATTAGAGAGAGATGAGAGCAGTGATGAAAAAGAAGAAGATAGGATAAGGGTTGAGGGATGAATTGTGATGTGAATACTAGAGGCACTGTTCGAAGTCTGTCTTGTCCATTCACACAAATGCCCTTGAAAGTTTGATTCAAAATAAAATGAAAAGGGACTGGGCCTGGAAATCTGGGCTGATTTCTGAGTTTTAAGGAATTGGGCCTAGCCCAGCCCATTAATATTGTTTGCACTCAAAACTTTAAAGATTATAGAATAATTGATGAGATTAGGTTAGGTTTGGTAATTGATAGGAGATGGATAACACAAGGAAAAGAAGGAAAAAGGGGCATTCCGAGAATCGAACTCGGGACCTCTCGCACCCAAAGCGAGAATCATACCACTAGACCAAATGCCCTGCTTTATGCTATTGGTTTATCACGTACTAAATTACACAAAACATGCTCACAGCAGAGCCGTACAAGTGTTTGTGCTGAATTCACAAGCCCTCTGACAACCATTGATATGTCAAACTATGAGCAGAAAACGAATTATATGAGTTAGCCCTTGGAACGTGATTTTATTTCAGATAATTGAATGTAGAGTAGGACTTCAGTATATACACCATGAATTGTGTTTGATAAATTTAAATCCGAGAACAATAAATACTTGGGAGTCTACTTCTGCCTTAAAAGTAAATTATTGTGTTATGGAAAGAGTTTCAAGTCTCATTACCCTAAAATGCTACAACATTGGTATTGCATCGTACAATCATAAATATGAAGCTTCCTTGAAGATGCCATAACATGTCACCACCTTCTTCGTCTTCTGCCATACCAATAGGCAAAGGCTGCCACTGATGCAGCAACAATAACTCCAGCAGCTGCATGCCAGGCATATAATGGTTTCTCCAGTATCATGCCAGAACCACCACCAACCTCAGTTGGCCGCGGAGAGGGAGCTTTCTCGCTCACCGACAATGCAAATTCCACGCCCTGCCTCTCAAGCTCGGCCAAATCTTCAACTTTTGGTTTAAGCCTTGTAGCCTGGGCTATGGCCTCATACTGTTCTTTAGTTCCACCCTCAAGGAAAGACCCAACAAGTTGGCCCTTGTGTATCCAGTAAGCCCCAAACGTATTTCCAGAGAAATCTCCAAAATGGACGACTTCCCCTGCATTGTCCCCATAGAACTGCCACGACAATGTGAAGACTCTGGAGTAAAAGAAGGGCAGGTAGTCAAATTCACCTGACTTTTCAGGTTCCTTGATTGCAGCAACTGCATGCCTTGCAGACTTTCGTGCAGAGTCAACATGCTCAAGTCTGCGTGTTTCTCCAACGACCTTGACTGGAAAAGCGGCAACATCACCAATTGCATAGACAGAACTGTTGCTTGATTGCATTTTGCCGTTAACTTTGATTCCTCCCTTCTCCATGGTTAGTTGACCTTCAAACAGACTTGTGTTAGGACGAATCCCAATCCCAATCACAACCATATCTGCTGGAAGCTTGCTCCCATCTCTAAGATTTACTGCAGTCACCTGTACGGAAAGTTGGTCAATCTAAATGATAGTAGCATTTGCAGGCCAAATATTAGCTAAAGAACAATAAAGTTCAACAGCAATAATTAGAAACACATATCAGTATGGATTAATTTTCAATCTGAATGGTATGGATATCTTTGAGATTGTTCCTAAAGTTGCATTAGCCAGCTCATAGTCGTAGTTTATCTGGAAGTGTTTATAATTGGGTTCATAACCTTTTGGTAAGTGATTATACTCTTTAGAACCATCATTCATTAACCGCAGTGCAGCAACACGAAGGAAATGAGAATATGTTTGAAGTTAATGAGATTGTGTTTTATATTGAACTGTGGTGCCAAATCAATATATTTCCAATAAGTACATGTAAACATGTCTTCACTTTAATAACTGTTTGGAAAACTGAAAACTCAAATGAAAACATAAACAAACAGTCAAAGAGATGAAAGTGTTTACCTTCCCATCAGCGTTAAAATCAAATGATGCCAGCACAGTTCCTTTGATAAACTTCACTCCTTTGGACTGATAAAATTCTTCATAATAACTAGCAATCTTGGGGGTAAATAATCGGGCCACTGCAGAAACCAAAAGGACTATAGGACTTGGGAAGGAAGGTTACTTAGAATAGCATGCTGACTAATGAAGACAAGTGTTTTCCTTGAAAATGGTGAGTACAAGTGTAAGGACAAACAAAGGGTGGGAGGAATAGCAAAACCATAATACTCTTTACCCAAATTTATTCTATCATATCATACTTCAAACAGTTTGATCAATTAAGAAAAAGTAAACCTTGGAAATGGAAATTTTAGGCATATAAGGAAATAACTTACTGCAATGTGCCTCTGGGAATACCATGGTAACATTTAATTTGTTTATCACCAAAGATGCTGCACATTCCATTCCTATGTAGCCACCACCAATCACAACAGCATTTCCACCAGTACAAGATTGCATCACACTCACAAGTCTGTCTGCATCAGCCAAATCTCGTAAATAACACACATTAGCTGCATCTGATCCATTTACTCCAAACTCTTCAAGCTTCAAGGCCTATAATGATGTGCCACAAAATCAATCATAAACTTGGATACTTTGGTCTTTTTATTATGTCAACTTGGCCAGGCCTTATGCAATCAAACTTGGACTTCAAAGTTGAACTTGGTCCACGCCAACCACACCACTAACTCAAGGATAACTTGTGCATTTTCATACACTAAAAATTGACTGAAATTGCATAGCAGACAACAATAAGAGCATATACTAGTTCCAACCACAAATTCAGAATCTATAAAGGATATGTATACTATTCTTATGGCTCTTGGACCATCCCAAGACCACTTTGACTTAGGGAGAGATTTTGCTGCTCCCCACACAGAAAAACTAACATTCACCAATCCTTGGCTGAGCATCAAGGGCATTCTGGTAGAATAAAATGAGGCTCAAAAAGCAAAATACGCCAATGATTTTTTGTTTGTGTTTTTTTGGTTTTTAGAAGAAAAATAAACTCCAGAAATTATTTGTGAAGACAAATAAGATAAACTGCTTAACAAGCATAAGAATATCAGAACATGGAAAAAGATGAGCTTCAATACCCGAGCCCCGGTTGCAACAATGAGATATTTGTAGCTTATGGTTTCTCCTGTTGCAGTTAGCAATGTCTTCCGCCTCACATCTGCAGACTTAACTCGAGTTCCGAGAATCAATTCGATACCTGAAGAAACCAAATTTATGTGTAAGTAATACTGAATTCTAAATATGATATCCTGCAACTAATACAATCTCTAATATACATCAGAAGCGAAATAAGAGAATAGTAATGGAAGGAAATAGTTTCTGTATCAGTTTATTAAAATTTGAAATAAGATGGTACGCAGCAAATCCCCAGTAATTTATAGAAGAACACATGTCCTGGGGAAAGGAGGGGAACCCAGTTCATTTACTGGATAAGTATTGTAGTCATTGATTGAAGTAGCACGTTTAAACCAAGATCTTCCTTCAACCGATGCTTGTTTTCTATCAAGTTTTGAATTATTTCCATTGACTTAAAAAGGAAACCAATCAACTGAATACAAGAATCTGAAAGATGAAAATACCCCAACAAAAACCAAACTAATCTCATTTCAAATAGTATTTTGTTTAAATAACTTACAAGTGCCTTCTTCAATAAGCAGGTTATACACTTGCTATCCAATATGCTCAGCCGTCTAAGAAGCTGCTAATTATCCAAATAAAAAATACTATAACAATTGCTATTTTGCTAACAGATAATTACCATGTTCTTTGTACCATTTTGGAGCCAACCTTTCCTCATTGGTACCCACACAACAGTGAAATGAAGGGAGGCGTGCAGGAGCTGCATGGAATAAAAGACAAAAAGTAAATCAAATAGATGAGGATATCCTCATTCTCACGCAAACAGTAAATGAGGGATGATAATAACTTTGCATGCACATAACAGACATAGAGCAGGACAAAGGGAATGCACATGTACCTGAAAAAAGGGATCAATTAGAACTGTTCAAATTCTTAAAACTGAAACATATCGATGCTTAAGTGGAATGAGGAAGAATTTTTTATTGCAAGACTTAAGGAAATAACTCTCTCATGAAGCAGCATTTGATTTTTGCAAAATCAAATATATTAATAGGCAATATGAGTTTATAATTTGGAGGGGCATAATGACATACTGATTCTACATGTCACTTATCATTTATGATTCTTGTGCGTTCACAAAATTGCCATCAAGACATTCATTTTTACAAGTATTATGCACACAATTCACATTCTGCCCATGGGACAAGGTAAACATAGATAATAGAGCACGTGTTAGTGGTCACTACAATATATTTCAATTAATAATGGCAATACAAATATAAGAAAACAGTGAAGTCAATCTTAAGGAGACGGCTGGTCAAACTCAAGGTGGCAAGATAATTCTAGTATAGATGCCAGTACAAAGGGTGTTAAGAAGCATGTTCACATGAAATAAGTTTGCAAACACTGCTGATCTAGGAAAGCTGAGGGATAATACCTTCCGGAAGTAAATAACCTTTGCTTAATGCAGGCCTTTCATAAGGTGCAACCTGCAGAAGGCATGCCACCATGAACACTGTACCAAACTATTTTGAATAACAAATCCAGACAGACCCTTTAACATGTATAAATAGCATTGTATCATTAGCCAAACCCTTGTCTAACCTCATAACAAAACTACACCAGTATCTGAAAAGCATACTAAGTGTTTCAAATCGATAACCATAAGTGATAATGTAATATATCTGCACATCTCTGTAAATTTAATTAAGGGAAGTAATTAAATGGTTCTCAAAATAACAAGGGGTTGACCTGGATCATCCAAACCACAACTGTAAATTTTGGCAATCAAAACAAAGGCTGGAAAAATTCCTCCAAAACATAAAATCCCTGAAGCGGCTAAAATAAAAATTACACTACTCAATGTTATTCTGCACTCGTCTAAGCTTTTCCAGAACTGACATCAGACTCAAATTCAAATTGTATCTCCAAATTCCAGTTGATACGAGCCCCGGATTCTATGCGCGTAAACAGGACTATCGCAAACCATAATTGAAGCCGATTTTACAAACAAAAAGTCCAACCACCGCAAAACCATTGGCAACAAATACACCGAGGAAAGGAAACAATTGACTAATAGCGACTCCAAGAGCCGCAAACTATACAGATACAACAACACATAATTACATGTGCAGATAAATACAAATAACACACACACACACACACATATATATATATACATATATATATATATAGAGAGAGAGAGAGAGAGTTACAGGCTCTTCAGAGATGATGCAAAGTTCACCCTGAGAAACGCCTCTCTTGACAAATTCATGGGCGGCGTAGCCAGCTGCGACTCCTCCTCCAACAATCACATAAACAAACGCTCTCCCCATTTGCTGCCCAAACACTGCCTCCCCCGATTCGCCCCCTTTTTGAATATAGAATAGAAGCAGTAATGAGATTAAGAATGAATTATGGGCGTTGAGTTTCTCCCTCCAGAAGCAGAAGAGAAAAAACAGTATAGAATTTCTACCTTCCTTGAGAGTTGAGCCACCTCCCCCGCCCGCAGACTTCACCCTCTGACCAAAATAACTACCACTTTCATTATTATTATTTTTTAATTAAAATATTTTTTCCAAAGGAAATATATAAATTAAAATAGGGACCATTAATTCTCAATCCTATTTTATCCTCCCCCGACAAATTCTCAATTTTATTAATTTTTAGTTATAGCAAATAACATTATTACACATTGTAGTAATCCAACTTCTTACAACACATCTTTTCATTAAAAATATATAATATATTATTAATTACATCATTCAATATATTTAAATATTAACAAATACATCCAAATAACAACATCTATCGTTCGTGGTACTCGACAAGATTGCGGGCCTTAAGCAATATCTCATTAATAATTTCTTACAGCATATCAAAATTAATAAATTCATTCATTCATTCTACGACAATATTATTAAATAAATATTTTAGATATTGCGTGCAATATAATAAAATTATGTACTACTCATAGCATTAGGTATAAATTTGAAGGTTCTCTTTTAGCCCAATTATTAAAATTAAAAGAATTTGATTAGGAAATGTATATTTGAATTGAAATATGAATGATGATGATGATGATGAAGGATGGGTGGGGTTTGTGGAGTATTTGGATAAAGGTTGAAAAGAAATGTGATTTGTATTGAATAGTGTGAGAGTGGGAAGGGGATGAGAGAGATATATATGTTTGTATGTCACTCATGCAGATGCAGACTTAGGCTGCGTCTGCGTGCGTCCAAATTCTGGATTACCCTTTTCATATCTACCACCCATACCCTTTTGCTTTGGATATTATTATCCTTTTTCCTAACTTCAGAATTTAAATTATATTTCTTTCTTTTTTCACATACTTTTAAGGCCTTGTGTATTTTCTATTATTAAATTATATAAGCAGCTCAATACACCAAAATAAGGTGTTTACTTTGCATTATGGAGGTCCGAACAACCTAAGTAAATATAATCTAATTAATACATGATTTTTTTTTTTTTTTATATTGTCATTCAACTAACTCGTATCATAAAGTTAACAGAGCCTAATTAAAATAAGATGGACGCATTTAATCTTGTAACTACGTGGTGAACAAATTTAGTACTATAGTGAAATACACACTATTTTTCTTCAATTATCAGCCAACTTAGAACCAATTGGATTTAAATTTTGAACCCAGGACTTTGTATCACATGCACTACCAACACCCAAGTCCACAACTCTTAACATTTACCATTATGGTCCGTGAAAGGTCGTTCTCGGCCCAATAAGGAGCCCAAACATTATAGATGGCCCATTCTTATATGGGCCTGAAGTTGAATTTTGATCCATTTTGTCTTTTTATTTCTTATAGTTTTATAAACCCATTTATAACGTGATGGGAAATTTGCAATAGAGAGAGAGAGAGAGTGTTGTTTTTGGCATTGCCGACCCGCCATGTGATTATTGTTTATCCTTCACGTGCTATCCCTTTGTCGTCACCACCAATTTTCCACTTCAAACATGTGAGGAAAGAATAAACAAGTGGCTCCAATTTCTCAAGAGAGTTTTTTCTTTTTTTCCTTGGAAGAATAATTTGTGAGAATATTTTGCCGATAAATGATTACTTATTTTTTAAAATTTTTAAAAGTTTCACGTTATAAAGATATTCACTATTTTATAAATTTAATTTTGCGAGAATATTATAACATGTTTCAGAGTATAAGATGCTACAGAGTGATTGATAAATTTTATAGGAAAATATCTCAAATTTTAAAAATAAAATGTTTAGAGCTTATAAGTTTTTTTTTTTTTAAAAAAAAAGAGTAGGGAGTGACTTATTTATTCTTAAAATCTTAACAAATTCATTTGAATTAATTATAAAATTGTCATCACTAACATCTCATAAACTCCGTAATTTTATTTTACCCAAATATTTAATAAATTTATTTTTAAAATAAGATATGATATCTTATATATAAACTTATAAGATGTTTTAAATAATAAATTAATCGTGAAGGTGGGGTTGGGGGGTTTGGAGAATTCCGAAAGAGGGAGTTAGGAGTTAGGCACGAGTCCAACTTCAAATTGGCATCGCCAATCACAAATTTAGTTCTATATAGAAAGCAAATATTCAATCTTGCCAAAAATAGCTACACAACTTTTCCACGTGCCTATTCATCCTCGTCTCAGTTCGGTATTTGTTTGCTGCATCTATCTTAGTGAGTTGCCATCCACTTCACCCATTTGCAATATATCTATATATATATACATCTATGTGCATGTGCAATTCTTTAGGTGCATATATATGCATGATGCAGTTATAAGTACTCCATGCATGTATGTACATGAATTGCGTACACACATACACATTAATCGTGTGGGGGAAGAAAACCCTAGAAGACAGGGTGGGGATGAGGCATATTATAACCTTTTCGTCCTCAATGATGTGTGTGTGAAAGATACGAATGAATCAGGAAAGACGACGACGTCTTTCAAATTTGAGGTTAAGACAGTAGTTTTATATGATTAGTCGGCTGATGATGATAAAGTCACTGTCACATAAACAAGTTAATAAGTTAGCAAGCAAAGTGCTTGAGATTTCGTCGATATATAGACATGTGAGTAAGCAATGAATTATTAGATTAAGACAATCAACTAATCATTTTTTCCTTCCTATATATGCGTAACTAATTATTTAAAGTTCGATTCTTCCTATATATGCGTAGCTGATTATTTAAAGTTCGATAGACCATGTATTATATATATATATGAAGTATGCATTTTGATTGGACACGAAGTTTTTATATAATTAATTAGTGTCGAAAGGAATAAAATTTTTGTATAATGTATACTTTATATTATTGTCTTTAAAGATCGATAATGGTTGTGATCAGATAATACTTATATCACATCAATCAACATGATTAAATTTCGAGATATTAATATCACAAGATAATTGTAGGTTTAGTGTATAAACATACGGAATTCATATATACCTAACCACCATATTACATGTGAACTAATACTTAATTGAAGGACTAGAAATTGAAGTAGTACGTAGAGATATATGAACTAATTAATTAATTCATATAATATATATGTATATATATATATACGGACATCGAACGATACTAGCTAGGGCTTGGAGTTGACGACGCGTGAAAGTATACTACTACTACTATTATTATTATTATTATTATTTTGTCTTCTCCATTAATTGAGTAACTGCATGGACCAAAGGTCCTCCATGCTCCAAAAGTTGTCATTTGATTCAGTGGGGAAAGGGCCTTGAAAAGCTTCCATATTGGGATTAAAGGATGGGGGAGAGTAAGATTCAACTGCATGATCCGCAGGTCCGCAACTGGAGAGTTGGCTGGTGCTGGCTTGATCATTGGTGTGATGATGATGATGATCCGCAGGTTGGCCTGTGAAGTTTTCAGCTTGCTTTATATGCTTTTGGATTCGAGTCCTCCAGTAATTCTTGATCTCATTATCTGTTCTTCCAGGCAGATGCTTCGCGATTTTCGACCACCTGCAATATTCCCATCCATATATAACTAAATATCAAATAAAATTTGAATTAATTCACTAATTGTATAATAATACTAATATTTAATAGTTGTAAAAAATATTGAGCTCATAATTAGGTGCATCATCAAAATGGTATGAATGGACGCAATGCTGCAATGTTTTGAATGAGTACGTACATGGATGAACAGTTGAGACACGTTTATTTGGTGGTGGAAAAACGTGCTTGGCAGCGCATGTTCTACGGTTCAAATTTAAAGTAGTCGTTACTCCCAAAATTTATTTAAAGGAAACACGAGCTCTTATTGAAAGCCCCTCTCAGCACTGACAACTACTACTATATGCAGTGCACCCCCTCACTATCACTTTGATACTTACACAAATGCCATAGATCCAACAAAATCCAGTGTTTGGATAGTGTTCTGTTTGGAAGAGGAAAAGATGGCATCATCTCTAGCTCCATCAATATGGCTTCTCCATCGTCTCTCTATCGTCCTCTCAATCAAAAATGTACCGAGGTTTGATAAATTTTTCATGAAATTCCCAAAAAAATGAACATAATTAATATTATTAAAATACATAAGTTTTTCATATGAAAATAATTTAATTAAAATGATATATTTCCTTTATGCAATATATATATATATATATATATGTGTGTGTGTGTGTGTGTGTGTGTGTGTTACATTGTTAATTAATTAAATTAGACATATATACACTAAACTTTTGAGGTGGAATTAAGGGTTGATTTTCAAATTTATATTTATATGTATATATAATGCATGCATTCCAAATAATAATCATATATATAGGCATGTGGTTATTTATCCCTCAATCCATTGTCTCTATTAAAAAGATAATTAATTAATTATATGTGATGAAGCATATATATTCAAAGGGATAAAATCAAACGTCATGGGAATTCTGTCCTTGGATGCTATGCGTGCGTGTGTGTATATATATATATATATATATATATTTAATTAATTTAATTCATCCTTGTGCTTTTCTATATAAAAATAGACTAACATATGAAAAAATGAGTAACCATCCACAATATTATATGTTTTTTTATTTAATTACTCCATCATGAATTTTATTTTTTAATTGTTTGTATATAGTTAATTAGATGGATGAAAATAATTAAATAAATAGAATAAGGGTTTAATAGGGGTGGTGTAAATTGTCCTGAAAAGACCAAAACAATATGGGCAGCTGTCTACTTCAACATAAGTAGCCAGCAATTGGGAGCGCCTCTTTTCAAACTCATTGGAGTTCTTAACATGTGACCTATTGCAAAAGGGTTCTCCCAAATATGGAAAAATTCTATCCTTTTGCTCCTCCTCGTTTCACAACGTGTTCTTGTTCCACTACCTTTTCTATTTTTCTTTTTCATACATACCTTAATTAACACTAATTATACGTACACTAGTAACAACCATAGATCTACCGTCAATCGGCCAACCGTGCCCCCACTTCTTTTATACCAAAAAAAACAAAAAAAAAAAAAAAAAGAAAGGAAGAAGAAGAAGAAACTACTCTCCGATCTACGATGTATAATTTCGTTGAAGAAAAATAATTATATATATATATGTGTGTGTATGTGCATGTCTTATATTGTTTTAGAATTTGTATGAAATTAATAATTGGTTCTATAGAAAAACTTATATAGATCCATTCATATATATACATATATATATATATGTGTACTTGTTTTATAGATACTAAAATTGGGAAGAAACAAATTGATGGGAGAAATTTTTGTTAGCCATGATGAATAGACTCTATCTCTCTCCAAATCTAGATAGTACGTACTTACTCTTATATGCATCAAGAACACGATATCCACGAGCTCAAATTGTAAGACAATGAGAATGACACCGAGCTAGGATCAAACTCTTGGATGAGAACCAACCTTCCCCCTTTTTCTTTTTCAAGGGTTTTCTCTTTTTGCTGTTTTTGTTACTTTTTTGGCTTCAAATGGGTTAATGCTATGTAAGAATTAAAACCCTACGTACGTACCACACATGAAAACATGACTTACCTGTTACCCCACTTAGCATGCAGCTCCATGATCAAAAGCTGCTCCTCTGGCGTGATATTTCCCCTCCTAACGTCCGGCCGGAGGTAATTCAGCCACCGTAGACGGCAGCTTTTTCCAGTGCGTTTGAGCCCTACATCAAAATACCCACAAATAAAAAGGTGTTCATCAGATATTAGGGTTTTCTTTTTCTTTCACTAGGGTTTTTCTCTCTATGTATGGGGGGGGGGGGGAGAGAGTAGAAGAAGATGGCGATATATATACGTATATAAATAAATATATAAATGAAGTAAGAAGTGAGTACCGGCAGATCGAGCTAGAGAATTCCAGACGCCTTCTCCATGATTAGCAATGTAGTTCATGAGAATCAGATCTTCTTCCATAGTCCATGGCCCTTTCCTCACTTCAACATCTTGAGATTTGCATGGTTTCTTATCCATCCTGCTGGAGAGAGAAAGAGTGTGTGCGTTTGTGTGTGTGTGTGTGAGAGAGAGAGAGAGAGAGAGAAGAGTTATGGTAGATATTCGAAGAAAATAATGGAGTTTGGTGCCCAATTTATAGATAGATTGTGTAAAAGACTTCTTTTTTACGAGTTAAATGAGATAGAGATAGATACTAATTGAGGTTTTCACCTAACTTAATTTGTCTTGTCATTTGTAATTAGGGTCTTAATCTAATAGCTTAACCACAATTAAATGTATGCATCCATGCATTAAAAACACGGTTTGTGAACCTTCACGAGTCAAGAATACATTATATACTGGTTTGAGTTAATTAATTACTTTATATTGAGCGATATTGGAGAAATATATATAGTATTAAAAAAATAAATTAATTTACTCGATACTTGATTAAAATTGATTGATTAAAGTTCTTTCAAACATGGCTCGTTAAATTTACATACTAAATTTGAATTTTTTTTCTTTTTCTTTTTTTGAGAAGTTTTTAAGTTCAACCCCGACTTGTTTGATTCACTTAATACTTGTTTTAGTTTAATTCAATCAATAATCAAATCAAGCTCAAAATACATATTTTTCAGCTCAGTAATGAATCAAACAAGTTTGAAATGTGATGTGCAGCTTGACTCGATTCATTTACCGCGAATAAAAACACAACTGAACTTATTATTATTTTTTTATTAAGAAAAAAGAAATGCTAAAAGTATATTCGTACGTAACTTAAATAATATGGGAAAATATAAAGATCAAAAATGGAAAAAAATTACATGAAAAAAGAATGTTAGAATTATAATATATAATAGTCAGAAGGGGACATACATAAAAACATAAATAAATAAATATTTACATATATTAACTATATCAATCTTTTTTTCTTTTCTGATAGTGTGCATTGCTGCAAGATATTCTTTTATATATTCTTTATAATATATCACAAGTCGATCTATAACTACAAATACGTGCTTTCATGTGCATTTCACGTAATATATATATACATAATTTATATAATACATATATAATTAATATAAACATCAAAATTTAATGATGGGAATCGACATAACATGAAAATTCGGCCCCAGATATTTTCATATGTCGACAAATGTAATTTGGGACAAAATAATGCTGGCTGATACGTGTATATGTGTATTACCAGCCAATGATTAAATTAAGTGAATTGCTATGAATAATAATTAATGATTTCATTAATAATGTCTTTGTTTAGTAATTTAAAGTTAGAGTTTACGAATAAATTAGAGGTTATGAATTTGAATGTCTTTGTCTCACTTTACGTCAGTTTATTTGCATAAATTGGTCGATGTAATAATGTATTTACTACTTTCGAAACAAATGAATAAGAAAAATAAGAAATGAGAAAAATAAAGGGTCTTTTTTTTTAAAAAAAAGAAATAAAATAAGAATAAAAATAAACTTGAGTCCATCCTCTAATTGAATAAGAAAAATAACGAAAAAATATTCACATCTCATGCTGAATGCGATATGAATTAGAGTGATGTGATTAATTACCAAGAGTTAATGACCACAGGTCCATTTATATATGTCAAATCGAAGAACAACGTACGACTAATTGACTGAATTAAATGTCTAAGTCTTGACATTGTGGTAAAACAATTAAGATTTTCCAGAAATTAAGAAAAAGGGAAAAAATGTTAGTACTCATAAATTAAAAGCTTTTCTTCACGCTCCCGCTTCTGCTTCTCCAATTAATTATTAATCCCTGAATTCCATTTCTTAGTAACAATATTTAGCCAAAATTTGATTATATATAGTCTAAGTATATATATATATACACTTATTTTTCATGTTATTTTACATGTAATTAGGGTGAATTCCATTTAATTATAATTTATCTCTGGAGTCAACATATAATAAAGAATTCATGTGGTCATCGCGACTACATAGAAAAACCTTTACGCTTTCTATACGCAAAAGCGGCTTAAGAATCAAGGAAAAAAATAATTATCTTTGGGACAACAATATAAATAATGGAGCTTCCTCAATTAATTTAAAACAACTGCATGATTATATACACTCTCATTTCACTTGACAATCGACTCCAAAACAGTAGTCAACTTTAGTATAAACAACCAAAAAATCGAGAATTTTCCAATTTCATGATTGAAAAAAAATAAATAAAAACAACAACTCCTCCTCTTGTGCCGTGCATCAAATATTAATTAAATAGGGTTGACTTAATAGCTCTGTAGGACTGATCAGAAATCACATCCTTCCAACACGTAGATCCTGTAAAGCCAAATATTTTGATTTATAATTAATGATAACGGATTATTCAAAAATAAATTTAAAAAAAGAAAAAAGAATCATCTAAATCAAATCTTAAATACTTAATGTCAAAATAATATATAGCAACATGGATAAAAAGATCATGAGAAAGGGTAATGTAAGTGTGAATGTGGAGAAATTGTTATTAAAGTATTACTAAAGAAAGCAAAAGGTTTGACCGAAATCGAAAGACGGAGTACCCAAATCAAGTTTTATTTCAGTAGTGTCGTGACAAGACGTGGTAAACATGCCCAGACAAACGACTTTCTATATGTAGAAACTGCTGACCTGTTAACTGTTTTCTGCGTTGTGATTGGTCTTCATTTCTTTCAAGAATAAACTAAGTACATTGCATTCAACCACTACTGCCGCATCCGCATAGTATGTATGTATATATATATATATATATGTAGCCTCTTTAAATATTTTCTCTCCAAGCAATCTTGTAGAATTTCACAGACATGTAATCTATAGATTACGGCATTATATTGACAATTTTTTTTAATATTTATTTTTTCTACTAATAATCTGCATATATGCAGGATTATTCTTTTGACATTTGAAAATTTATTAGATAATGCAATGAATTTGATCGTGTCCGTTTAGATAAGTTGATATTAAGTTAAGGAAAAAAGAAAATTTTTGTCCTATAACTTTGATTTGAATTCATTTTGGTCCTTTGCCTTTGACAATATTATATTTAGTCCTTAATCTATCAATTTTGCGTAGATTTGGTCTTTTAGCGTAATTTAGGACTCTTTTGCCTTTTTTATGATAAAGGCTAATAATCTATCCCAATGCTATAAGTGTAATATATAAATAAGTATTTTTTTAATAAATCTAGATTTTTATACCATTTTATGCTAGCATTAGCTACAAGATGCAAAATAAATGGATATATATGGACTAAAATTGCTTGAAAAGTTGTATAAGGGTAAAATTTTCAGAAATTGGGCCAAAATTAAGTAATTTTGAAAGTTATTGGACTAAAATTAAAATAAATAAATCTAAAGGACTAAAATTAATAGCAGATAAAGTTAAAGGACTAAAGAAATAATTTTCTTTTAATTTAATAAAAGGTAGTATATATGAACACTTAACCTTCACATTATTACGCATTAAAAAATACTAAAAATCCTAGCGAAAATTATTCAATACTTAAATTCGACAGAATACTATAGATAGTTTAGGGTCATAAATTTCTAAGGAAATGTTAATCTAAATCATATTTGGTCAAATTTGAAATGATTATATGGCAAATATAGTTTAATTATTGTATGATTAGTGTATAGTTCAAGAAAAGTAATCAATACATGATACGTTTGGTTCGACCAATCCTAGTCACAAAATCTTTGAAATTCTTCAATTTTAAACATGAAAATTTTGTTTTGTCATTAAGGGACAATCTGGTGGTCTGAGTTTCAAAATCTCTTTTGAGAGGTTTTGGGTTTGAATTTGAATATGTCTTATGAGTGAGGAGAAAAAACAAAAATTCGAATTATATTTTATTGAATAGTGATAAATTTTGAATTCTTTTATTATGAAGTTATATTTAAAATTCTTGTTTCGAATTCAAGCCTATCAATTCAGCAGCAATTAATATTATAAATTAGTGATAGTAAACGTGAATTACATACCTCGTAAATATAAATGTAGTAAATGTAAGTATTTACATATAATTGATATATCATTGGGACCAGACTGTAGAGTGATGAATTAATGAGGTAGGAAATGACAACGTAGTGATCACATAGAAAAAAACAATGATGGGTAGTAATGATGGTGTTTTTACCACGTATATATATATATATATATATATATATCTAAGAGCAGTTTGAAGAAATAGAGAATTAGGGAGGGCATGAATAATTAATATTGATGATGATTAAAGCAAGGAAAGAGCAGAGCCATCGATGGAGTTAGGTTTAAGCACTACACGACCGACTTGTTATGAGCTCGCTCTTGATTCTTATCCACACAACAAAAGTCTACAGAGGAAATTAAGACAGGAAGGGACAAAATCACTTGTACTGCTTTATCATCTCTTGTCTAGGCTTAACCTATTAACAGTTCATCAACCCTTACATGACTCATTCCTAACTTGGATAATTATTAATATCCATCCATCCACCACTCGTCTCGTTCATCAATCTCTATTTTTACCACTGCAGAGAGCTGCACACTTCCCACAAAAGTTTCATCAAAAGAATTCTATTCTAGGATCATTTAAAAGAATTTAATTTCTTACCTAAATTAAGGTTAATTAATCTAATCTGAACTACTGTTTTAAATCTTGTATGCACTCTTGTCCTTGAGGGAAGTATACATATATAGTATAGCAGTAGAAAGAATGATATCATGTGTATTTTAAGTAACTGATCAATAAAGTGTAGGTAGTCGATTTTTTCTATTGTATATAGAGTAATACGGAGGTTTTCTTGATTGAAGGCACGCGTCAGTATGCTATACATAATTCGTGAATTGTTGGATTAATACATGACAATAATATCATGTGTGATCTAACAGTTAATATCTTATGTATGTAGGTATAAATTCACATAGACGGCATTACAGAACCTGTAAGTTAGTAGTCTTAATCAGACTCTTTTGCCATCTGATTGTGTGTCAATGTCCGATTAGTATTATCATTATATACGTATTGACTTAATTCAACCCAGTATAGAATTAATGAAATTACTGTAATAAAATAAAATTTTTAAACATCATCAATGAGATAGCGATAATAATCCAAACAAGAACTCATAAAAAGCTGGATTATAACAACTAATAATAACATGGAAAAATTTCACTAAAAGAGAATTAGAGTCTAAAAAAGCGTCCTTGACATGGAAGTGTCATTAGCAAAGCACCACTTGTTATCCTTTAAGTGTTAGCCACATGTAATGTAGTCCGAGCAAGAACACACAGTATTATGACCTTAATTAGTCGCCTTTCCCATATTCCCAAATGGAGAAATCGCTTTTACGACTTATCCTAATTCACACTCTTTCCATAAATGGATGTAAGAACCGAAAGCTATCCTATTACAGACTTTGAAGCTGTGCTTAGTTGTGATTGTCGTGGTCGTGGTATGGCTAAAACCTAAAGGGCCTGTTAAGTACGTCATTTTCTGACCACAAGCCCAGTATGTGGACTTAAAACGGGATTAATTAAGTGGGCCTGGACTATTATAACCACCAGTTTTAGCTACCTAATCAGCAATTAATGATGGTTTGTGTAAGTTAATTATTCATCACTGATTTAGTAAGATTTTCACGAGGTTTTCCATCTAACAAGGACTTGCTAGCGAAATTAAGGGTATTTGCATGTGATTGACAGCTGTGTACATGGATTGTTATTAATTATTTAATTATCGATAAATCACTCTGTTTTAATAGGGTTACTAATTATTATTTTTTCAATGGGTTCTCAAGAAACTGCAGACGTGTGAAATGTGTACGTCCCCTATCCCCTATTTAGGTTGTTTTGATGTTAACTAGGTTTTGGATGCTTGTGTTGTAACAGTTAATATTGGGTCAAACCTCAGAAGTCTGCAATAAAGGAATTGTAAAAGGTGCAGTGGAGCTGCTTCCAGAAACAGTAGAATGGAAAAGAGGACTGAGACATTGCGAGAGGTTGAGTGAAAAAGACATGGATTTCATGCATTAAATGTGGATTAGCTTTTCTTAATGGATTCAAATTATGGGCCTTATGGTGTGAAGAATGCTTGAGGATATGAGCCCATATCGCCCATGGCAAAGCCCATCATTTACGGCCTTATCTCGATTTAATTTAAAGGCTTGGTTCAATGCACCAAATACACTAGAATATCTACCACTAGCTTGGTGCCTTATTTGGCAATCCAAACCAATGCATCCTTATACGTAATTGGAAATTACAATTTGAATTGAATTGGATGCATCGAATATAAATTAATTATACAATAAGTATAATATATTTATTGTGTAATTTGTGTATTGATGAGTACTCAAATATCATACCTGCAAAAGGACCAAAACACCCCTCATTAAGGGCATTACAGTCATTTTGAGGTCAGGATCCGCGAATATTGTAACAGGCGGGTCGCATGGGACCCGACCCGGATCGCGTACACCGACTGGTAACCCGGACATTCACCACCGTTCGATCGGGACGTACACCAACGAGATAAGGCCACGTGGCCCAGTACTTACCGTACAACTGTATGTTATAAATAGACCCCGACACGCCATAAATGAGGTAACTGATACGCTTTAATTGAGACCGAACTCCTAGATCGAACCAATTTCATTCGACCAAACTAACTTGAGCGTCGGAGGGTCATTGTCGGGGACGTGCCCGACGAGCTCACAGTTCGTGTTTTCATTCTCAGGGAACCCAAAATCTGGTCTTGGACGAATAGGCGCTTCGAGTGGAGATCGAATCACGAGATCGCATTTTTCGACCCGGATCAGTTGGCGCCGTCTGTGGGAACATCTGAGAATTCCTTAGCATAATGGAAGGTTTGTCAAGGAGAAACGCCGGAGAAGAAGAGACACCAAGGAAAGGGGTGGGAGCAACCATCCAACTAACCCCCGATGAGTTACAGAAAATGATAGAGGAAGCTAGTCGAAAAGCAATCGTGGAATATGAAAGAAGAACTGCGACCCCCCTGGTCAAGGAGACAGCGAGGAGGCAACTGTTCGAAAATGTGGAGCCGCCCCGAGAGTCAAGAATACAGGGCGGACAGGAGCATCGCAGTAAACGACCAGCGTCATCCGACGCTGGCTCTAGCAGTCATAGTCGTGCGAAGAGAAGGGAACCGGTAATCTCGAGAGCGGAGGTAGAAAGTGTGGGAAGGCAGATCGAGAACCTTAACAGACAGATAGATGAACTCAAAAAATGAGGAGAAATAGTTGCGCACAACAAAAATTCACCCTTTAGCAACGACATCCTGGTTCAAGTGGTGGAACCCGGCTTCCGAGTACCCGATTTGCCAAGATATGATGGAACTAAGGACCCCTACGAACACGTAGCGGCCTTTGATATGGTTATGAACTTATACGGGCAGCCAGGCCCAATCATGGCCAAATTGTTTGCGACCACATTAACTGGAAAGGCACAAGAATGGTTCACCAATTTACCTAGGGGAAGCATTGTTTCACATGAGCAAATGATCCAAAAATTCTCCTTCCACTTTGCAAGCCGGAGGAAGCAAAAGAGATCTGCCACCCATTTATTCACCATACGGCAGAGAGAGGACGAGACATTGAAAAGTTTCGTAGGGAGATTCAATAACGAAATGATAGAGATACAGGACCTGCGTATAGATATGATGGTCAGTATTTTGATTCATGGTTTGAAAAAGGGCCCGTTCGCATCCGCACTTGCACGCGACCCACCTGGAGACGCCGAGCAGCTCATGGCCCTAGCCCAGAAATATATAGACGAGGAGGAGATGAATGCGATGAAGGACTATGAGCGGAAGGAGCGCGAGCAGATGTACAGGAAACCAAATGAAGCAAGAGAGGTCGGGGGAAGTAGACAGAAGCAAGAAAAGCTAAGAGAGCCCAAATACATTCCCAAATATCACAACTACACCCCACTGCCAATGTCGCGGGAAAAAGCGTTGATGATGGTCGAGAATGCGGATGTTCTCAAATGGCCAAGGCACACTAGATATACACCCTCCAAGAAATTTTCCAACAAATACTGCAGGTTTCACCGGGAGAGAGGGCACAACACGGAAGAGTGCTTCCAATTGAAAGACGAAATCGAAAGGTTAATGAGGCAGGGGTACTTTAGAGACCGAGTCCCCCACAACTGCAGAACAGGCAGGGAGGAACCAAGGAGAAGCAGGTCGAGGAGCAGAGACAGAAACCCGGGGCCATCGAAGTCGATGCACGCCCAGACCACCCCAAACAACGCGCCAACTAAAGGAGTAATTTACACGATTGCAGGGGGATCTAGCTCGAATAGCTCGAACAGGGATAGGAAGAGATGCGCCAGAACTTCGAACTCAAGCAGAGGAAAAGAGTTCGTGCTGAAAGTGGAAGAAGAGGAGGCCATTTCCTTTAGCAGCTCTGATAAACCCGAGGAGACGGGAGAGATGAACGACCCGATCGTCATCAGACTTGACATCGCTAATTTCACAGTTCACAAGGTCTTGGTGGACAGCGGGAGTTCCGCAGATATCATCTTCAAAAATGTGATTGACAAAATGGGCTTGGAAAATCTTCGGTTGGAGCCGGTAAAAACACCGCTAGTCGGTTTTGGGGGAAGCGAGGTAACGTCCTTAGGAATGATCGAGTTGCCAGTATCCATAGGGGACGAGCCCAGGCGGAGGACAACAATGGTAAAATTTTTGGTAGTGGATACCCCATTTGCGTACAATGTGATATTGGGCAGGCCAGGACTGAACTCTTTCAGGGCAGTCATCTCCACCTACCATATGAAGGTGAAATTCCCAACAGATCGCGGGGTAGGAGAGGTAGCGTGCGACCGGAAAGAGGCGCGGAAATGCTACAATCTATCACTGAAGGGAGAACCCGAAGCGAAGAAGAGAAGAATGAAAGAAGACGCTGAACCTCGGCCCTACGAGCCGGAGCACCTAAAGCCCACTGAGGAGTACAAAGTCGTCCAGCTCACTCCTGATGAGCCGGACAGAACCACCAGGATAGGAGCGAGCCTGAAGGAGAGAGAGGTGGCCATGATCGAATTCCTGAAAGAGAACATGGACGTGTTCGCGTGGGGTCCATCTGATTTCACAGGAATCGACCCTGGGGTGATCGTGCATAGGTTGAATACAGACCCAACGATGCGACCTGTGCGACAAAAGAAGAGGTCTTTCGGGAGCGACAAAAATGAAATCATCCGAAAAGAAGTGACCAAGCTGCTCAATGCCGGGTATGTAGAGGAGATTCAGTACACCGATTGGCTATCTAACGTGGTGCTTGTCCCCAAATCCGCAGGGAAATGGCGAATGTGTGTGGACTTCACGGATCTGAACAAGGCGTGCCCCAAAGATCCCTATCCGTTGCCCCAGATCGACGTCATGGTGGACTCCACCGCAGGTTACGAGATGTTCTCGATGATGGACGCGTACCAGGGGTATCACCAGATACACATGGCGGAAGAAGACAAGGACAAGACTTCGTTCATCACAGAAAAAGGAATCTTTTGTTACAATATGATGCCGTTTGGTTTAAAGAACGCAGGAGCTACATACCAGCGCCTGGTTAACAAGATGTTCGGAGACCTGCTCGGAAAGACGATGGAGGTGTACGTGGATGACATGCTCGTAAAAAGCAAGAGGTCGCAGGATCACCTCACTGATCTCGCCCAGGCGTTCGCTATCATGAGATCATACGGGATGAAACTCAACCCAGACAAATGCACGTTTGGAGTAGGTGGAGGAAAATTTTTGGGATATATGGTTAGCGAACGGGGAATCGAAGCTAACCCGGAGAAAATTCGAGCCATCATGGATCTGCGCTCTCCAGCCACGATCAAAGACGTCCAGAAGTTGACAGGGAAAATCACCTCTCTCGGAAGGTTTATCTCGCGGTCAGCTGACAAAAGTCTCCCTTTTTTCAGGATTTTGAGAAAACCCAAGAACTTCGAATGGAACGAGGAGTGTGAGAAGGCCTTGCACGAGCTGAAGAAGTACCTGACGACCCCTCCCTTATTAGCAAACCCGAAGGAACACGAAGAACTATTCCTCTACCTGGGTGTATCGGAACATGCAGTAAGCTCGGTGTTGGTGAGAGAAGAAGGAGGTCAGCAGAACCCCATCTACTACGTAAGCAAAATGCTCCAAGGGGCCGAATTGAGATACACGGAGATGGAGAAGTTGGCACTCGCGCTCGTGGTCACCGCTCGAAAGCTACGACCATACTTCCAATCGCATAAGGTGATCGTGCTAACGAACTACCCCTTGAAGCACATCATGTCGCGACCCGAAGCATCAGGTCGATTGATCAAGTGGACGGTAGAGTTGGGCCAACATGACATAGAATATCGACCTAGGACGGCCCAAAAAGCACAAGTACTAGCAGATTTTGTGACAGAGCTAGCAGGTGAACCCGATCTACCCAGAATGGTCGAAGAGCAAACCTCCAAATGGATACTACACGTAGATGGAGCCTCGAACGCCAACAGTGGAGGGGCCGGAGTATGGATACAGGGACCGAAGGGAGTCGAGATCGAAGCAGCCATTCGCCTGGCCTTCCCCGTGACAAACAATGAAGCCGAGTACGAGGCGCTCGTACTGGGACTAGAGCTCGCCTTCCAGGCGGGCGCCCAAGATTTGGAGGTGTTCACGGACTCTCAGTTAATCGCTCTGCAGATCGAAGGGACGTATGAGACGAGAGAGAAAACCATGACAGCCTACAAGGAAATCGCTCAGCAGTGGATGAAAAAATTTGACAGATGTTCGGTTTTGCAGGTCCCAAGAGCAGAAAATGACAAGGCAGACGCCTTATCCAAGTTCGGGGCCGCCATGGATGGGATTGGAGATCGCAAGATCACGGCTCTGGTTCGAGCACGACCAAGTATCGCAGGCGGAAAGGAGGTGCAGACGATCGCAGAACCTGAATCATGGAAGGACGAAATTGCCAAATATCTTAAAGACGGCACCTTGCCTCTTGACCCCATTGCCGCTAAGAGAGTCAAATTCAGAGCCACCCGATTCACTATGTTGTCAGGACAGCTCTATAAGCGAACGGTGGATGGACCTCTCCTGAAGTGTTTGGATGAGGAAAGAGCTCTATATGTTATGCGAGAAATTCATGAAGGGAGCTGTGGTAACCACTCTGGAAGCTGCAGGTCGAATTCGAACTTCAGGCTGTAAAAATGGTCGCCGAAAGTCAGTATGTGGGGCAGGAGAAATGTTTTGAAAGCTGGGAGTATTTATAGGCAAAGCCCCTTGAGATACGCGCCACAGATCAGACTGATAGGAGGGAGACACGTGTCCGCAGCGACGATTCGACTTCCTCTAAAGCGCGAGCTCGCACTTTGAGAAACTGAGGGAGTAATGATGAGTACTCAAATATCATACCTGCAAAAGGACCAAAACACCCCTCATTAAGGGCATTACAGTCATTTTGAGGTCAGGATCCGCGAATATTGTAACAGGCGGGTCGCATGGGACCCGACCCGGATCGCGTACACCGACTGGTAACCCGGACATTCACCACCGTTCGATCGGGACGTACACCAACGAGATAAGGCCACGTGGCCCAGTACTTACCGTACAACTGTATGTTATAAATAGACCCCGACACGCCATAAATGAGGTAACTGATACGCTTTAATTGAGACCGAACTCCTAGATCGAACCAATTTCATTCGACCAAACTAACTTGAGCGTCGGAGGGTCATTGTCGGGGACGTGCCCGACGAGCTCACAGTTCGTGTTTTCATTCTCAGGGAACCCAAAATCTGGTCTTGGACGAATAGGCGCTTCGAGTGGAGATCGAATCACGAGATCGCATTTTTCGACCCGGATCATGTATATTTAAAATTTTCAATTTGTTGATACCATGATCTGATGTGAGAGAAACATGCAACTATTATTGGAGTGTGATGCTCTCTCTTGCTCTTATTTGTTCTTATCGTCGTTGACTTAAAATTATGGCGAGTTGTAAGAGTTATCAGAACAGATAGCCAACAGCCTGCGGTGGCATAGGCACAGCTGCTTCGGGCAACAAACAGTCCTGTAATGGAGGAGAAGTATTTGTAAGCACTCTTCCATAAGCATTTTTGCAGTAGGGTGCACCCTCCTTATCTCCACCTCCCTGCCTGCTCCCTTCTGAGGCTACTATGTCGATGATCGCCACCGTCAAATTTCTACACGGCTTATACTCGCTACAATTAAGAGACACAGATATAGACGTGTATGTCCCTGTTATGTTCTCATACGCCACGCTCGTTATAGCCACCGCATTCGTATCATTTGTACAATTGCAAATCTTGGCGTCGCCGCAGTAGTTTTGGTCTATGGTTATCGGGGTTTTAACGTTGGTCACTGTAATGTTCGAGAATCTAATGTCGTGCACCGAGCCATAGCCACCCTGGAGCGTCCATGAAACAAGACGGTCAAATGAATACTTGTTATACGATTGATCGCTGTTCTTTTCTAGGCAGCACTTTCCTGAAGTACCACCACAAGAAGTGACAGAATGTGAAAGAATAATAAGTGAAGTTGGTTTTGAGGGTACCCGCCAAGTTTTGATCCTGACTCCCGTCAAGGAGTCTTGCACCGTAGAGTTGAAAACAACAATGTCTGAAACCTGAGCTTGGGTCTTGTTTGGGCCTAGTCCTCCAATGCTGTACCCATGACCAGGTCCACAATTCACATTGTATATTCTTACATCAGAGCATCCGGACACAATCATCTCCTGCAGAAGTGGGAGTTGTCAAATCATGTTTCCTATGTATATATATATATATAGATATGATATATAATATTTTGTAATAATTATATTTATATTTCTAATCTATGTTCTATTTATATCTTTGTATAATTACAAAAATCACCCATGACACCTAAAAAGTAAATATAGTTCATTTAATAATATTGATTTTTTGGGGAATGTATGTATAATTTTTCAAAAAGTATAAGTGTTTCGTATAAATAATATTGACATTTCTCATAAATGTAAGTGCAACTATTCAAAAGGTAAAATTAATTTGTAGAAATAAATTATAAATGAGGAAGTATAAATAAAATTATTCCCAATGTATTGTTTTAGGGTTTATGGTTGAGAAATTACCACAAGCAAGATTCGAGTCATGAATTTGAACGTGCTGAACATTTGAAATGTGAATGCTGTCAGTGTTAGAGCTGTCGGCTGGCAAAACGCATGCTGCTGTGAACAAGTAAAACACAGGACAACGTAAATGAAAAACATAAGATATGTTTGGGGACACATTTTCATTGTGTTTTTTGTGTGTGATTTTGTTGTGCAAAGGTTTTGAAATATTATGTGTGTGTATATGTATATAGGGGAAAGAAACCCGACAGGTAAATTTCACACATAATAAGATTTTTGAATTTTATAAATCATAATGAATGATTTAATTTCTATAATTATTATTGGGTAATTATAAAGGTCAAGTAGGTACTAATTATTAAATCCTAATGCAGATAATCCCAACATATTACAACAATTCTATAGTGTTAATCTTCGCTTGATTGGATTACTTTTTGACTAATTACCTATAATTTTCTTTTTTTCTTTTTAAATTTATTTATCTTTCCAAATGATAGAAAATTAAGTATTTTACATCATTGTTGGGTCGTTGTTATATCATGATATATATATATATATATAAAATTAATTACATATAATAAAAATAGTTGTGTTTCAAAAAATTGGAACCAACATCACGTTTGTGAACAATACTGCGAAATAATTAATCAGTACTAAATAAAAAAAGAATGGGCCGTTTTGATTTTAATTAAGGATCACAATTTTAAGCACGTAGCCTTCATTTTGATAAAAGAACTTGAATGCACGACCTTCTAATCTTTGAATGAAAATTGAATTTTCTTTTAATTTTTATCTCCCCTTGGTTTTTCAACTCTCCGTGAAGGTCGTTGTTGATGGAGGAGATGCTTCAATGAGCTTTAGAGGATTATTTAAGATAGTTAGGGGCTATATGTGCAGTTTCAAATATCATGACATTTTGTTGAATTATTCTCTATATATAGTTAGGGGCTATATGTGCAGTTTCAAATATCATGAGGACTTAACGTATATATGTCTTCTTTGGAGAGACGTTATATCATCTCAAGTCTCTTATACATGCAAATTCAAATAAAAAACCGAGAAACCTTTGTAACATTTACGATTCTTGTGTTGTTGCCAATTGAGAGTCATGCACATTTTGTACTTGTTTGAGATAGTTAAACATCGCTTCATCCCTATTTCGAGGAGAAAAGTTCAAAAATTCATTTTTCCCTATTAGATTAGAAAAGATTTGTTTAATCGACAATAAGTACTAAATAATAAGTTAATTAAGTTAAATATAGAATTTCATTCAAATCTTTTTGCTGATATTAACAAATTCTATGGATTTTGGTTAACGAATTGATTTATTTATTTAGAATTAGAAATGGTCCATGATTATAGGACTTTCTTTCCACTTTAGAAATTTGAATGTTTGACTACTTATTCTTACAATAATCCTGCACTTCATTTTACAAGTTTACTTAAAAATAAAATGTAAACACTTCGCGGGGATTAGATGTTTATACCAAAGACATGAACCCCAATGAAATTGACAATGTTTAAGTCACTATTAATGTCAGAAGTAATAAATTAAAGGGGTTTTTTGTAGTCATATATTTTGTTGATAATGCACCTAAAGTTACTATATACAAAGGTAAAAGATTAAATTAAATTACTCAATCTTTGATAGAAATTGATTGATAAATGTTGGTGAAATATAATAGACCAAACTTGGACATGCATGATTTCTTATTCGACAAAGCTTTCAAGAATGGGACAATTTTCTTAACATGAATTTAAGTTGTGGATCAAAGTTTGCGAATTGAATATGAAAAAATAGAAAGGCGAAACACATTCATTCGTTTTGTTTTTTCAACTGGTTAACAGAAATATCAAAACGTTTAAATTAATTTTCTTTTAATTTCTTTAGATGTGTCTCTAAAATGATACAGAGAAGCCAGGAGAGTACTAGAAACAAGACGTTCTTATTCACATGGGCAAGAACTTGTTTTTACATTAGATGTACGCAAATGGCCTCCAACACCCTTGATGAGGCTCATACTTAGAATCATTTGAACATGAGACAATCCGGACCTAGCACCGCAAACTTTCTTCAACAACGTTAAGTATTGTCTAGTATGCCGCTTCCATTGCACGGCGATCGAAGTCACCTTTAGCCACGCTTCGGAAGGCAATTCTTTGATCCAATGTCAGCCTGAAAGAAAAAAGAGAATGCAGAATCAAGGATATCATCAGTTTAAAGTTTGTATTTGGTTATTCCATTCTGTGCTGACCTAAATAACATCATTTCTTAAAATCTCTATGGGAATTCGAAGGTTGTATAGAAGATTTAAACATTCAACTGAAACTGTTTCATATTGACTGCTTAAAGTAATGCACTTTGACATCAAATTCAGAACCAAAGGATGGCCTGCATATCTACCTATTCCTCTCCATCATTTTTCTAACAAAAAACACAACCATTGCCCATTATCAATTTCCTCCCTACCAATTCTTCACATATCTAAAAATCAAGAAATCTACATACCATTGTATTTTTCTTTGTACACTACAAACCCAAAGGTGTTTCTGATTTTTAGAAAAACTTCACGTTCTCAACATTCTAATTTGGAATCAATAGGATTGTAAATTTTGAGAAGGCTTTAAATGTGACAAATGTAAGTTCCAAGTGGAGGCCTAAACAGGAGATAATCCTCCACTGCTTTTGCTAATTTATTCTTGGTGTATGCATTGCGTTAGACCTCATTCCAAGTTTGCTTTATCACAACTTTTTGCCGTCACACGGTCAACATTTTTGAACGAATTTGATAGAAATCGTATTTGTCTATGTCGTTGACATTGCAATTTTGCAGATGCATCACAAAAAGTTCGTTGAAACATCATTATTATACATCCATTAATTAGTTCACTTGTGAACTTCAGAAATGAAACATCACATACTATATTGTAGAAAGATCGTCTAGATGCCAACTGCATTAATTATTTTTAAAATTACCTGTATCTACATTTTTAAAAGCCCTTTCATCATATCTTGGAAAATTGCGATATAGTTAGTAATGCATATTTTTTTTAAGTGATGTTAAGAACCTGTTTAAATTCAATTATCATTAATTACAAGAAAAGTTAATTGAGCAGTTTCTTTGAAAATCCAAAAAACATGTTATTTTCCTGCATTTGTCCAAAAAATAGAAAATATGCATCTTAAAGTGTTCCAGAAAACTGCAAAAGCTATTTTAAATCCAGAATTTTTTATGAGAAAAAAAATTAATAAAACATTTTAAATCTAAAATTGTGAATTTCACGCATTTATCCGAAAACAAGAAAATGATAAATTGTTCATATTCAAACTGCACAATGATTAATTAAATATAATGTATACTTAGTTAACTTATCTTCATTATCTTTGAAGAGAAATTAGCACACGTTGATTTTGAAAATATAAGTTGATAACAGAAGATCGCTTGATAAGAGAAAACATTTGAGTAAACATGAAAAATAAATTTGTGAGTGATATAATTTTCCTCAATAAATCCAAAAGCTTCATGTTTTTTTTTTTTATAAATAAACCACCTAAGGGTGGGAGGAGCTTTTCGGGGTCCCTGATCCTTCTTTATTAAAAACCAAAAGCTTCATGTTTAAATATTATTTCAGTTACCAAAACTTTGTATTTCTCAAAAAATCATTCGGTATTATGTAAAATTCAAAAAGAAAAAAAAAATGGAAAGAAATTTAAGTTGGCATCTAGACTACTATTCCACAATTTAGCGAAGCATTTCATTTCCAAAATTCACAAATAAAATAATTAATGGTTATATAATATAGACATATCAACATACTTTTTACGTGATACACCTGCAAAAACAGTATTTCAACAACATAAACCAACATGATTTCTATAAATTCATACAAGAATGGTAACTGCATAACAACAAAAAAATTGAAAGCAAGCTCATAAAGAGAACCCAACGCAATAAATAAACCAAGAATAAATCTACAAAAAGAGAGGACCTTTTTTCTCCAATTCAATTAGGTCTCAACTCAATACTTGCATCCTTCACATTTTTAGCGTCCTCCAAAATTCCAACCCTACTATTTCCAAATAAAAATGGTGGTAGCGTGGGCTTTTCAAAGAAATCAGTGCAACAAATTTGGGTTTGAAATTTACAAAGTGTAAAATCAATGGTTTTAGCCTTTCTTGATTTCAAAATATGTGAGAAAATTCGTTAAAGAAGGATTGAACGGGGCATTGGTTACATTTTTGTTAAAAACTTGAAGAGAGGAATATGAAGATACGTAGGCTACCATTAGATTCTAAAATATCGTCGAAAGCATGCTTTTAGCAGTCAAAATGTGTTTCAATTGAGCGTTTAAATCGTACTTAACCCATTCGATTCCCATTCGTATCTCAAAGATATGACGTTATTTAGTTCACATGGAACTGGTAAACCAAATTAAAACTCTAGCCCATCAGTCTTTTAATAAACTTTTATATACAGATAACCTATACTAATCGATATTCTTCACCTGTAGAATCAAATAAATACATGTTACAAGTATTACTAGAAACGACATATATAACGTGGAATCCAGATATTGTATGCTATATGTGTTATGGGTAAGTTACTAAGTTGACACCTTTTAATAGTTGTATGCTATATGTGTTATGGTAAAGAAAATCAGATATTGCCTCCATGCTACTACATTGATTTTGAAATCCAGCATTTTTCTAAGATGTGGAAAGCTCAAGGTGTATTGCATAGGTCTACCATCGATTTCTCTCTTCTTTCCTCAACTACACAACACAGTCATCTGCATGCAACATGTTTACCATTCATGAAATAATTCGCCCACTCATTTACGGAACAGTCCAGAATATGAACATTTCAATATACCCTTGTCTTTTCATGAAAGATTAAGATCGAGAATAGTGGGAGGATATGTGACAAAACTAGATAGTTGCAAGGTGAAAGCACAAAAAGGTATATCTGTGTAGCCAGAAATTAACAATGATCCTGGTCCTTGCCATGTGCAAGAGTCAGAGAGCTAGATAACTATCAGCAGAAATGATGAGCAAACTTTTAGATTTGTATATCAATAGACAACATTTAAGGCATGCCTACAATTTAATTTCTACTGAACATTTCAGGCTCTTGGACTTCACAATACCATTGTGTGCTATTATGTTAGTTTGTTATCATAATTTTTTTCCCCCTCAAAAATTCCAAAAATGCAAATAAGAATGACCCAGAAAGGCAAGACTAAACAAAATTAGCAGCGTAGATAAGCAACACCAGTTTCAAGATGCAGAAATTTGAAAAGAAAAAAAACACAGTGCAAGAAATGCAGAGGAAAATACCAAACCTGAGTCAATACCTTGTCACGAATCCAAGTCATTGTCACCGCACACCATGAATGAAGTTGTCAGCATGACATGTTCTGTCCAGCATATAACATACATAGTATTACCAATTTCTGTTTTGTGGCCAAAGAAAAATCCCTTCAGGGGCAGGCCAAATTAGACCTCCTTCCGAAACTGAAAAAGAATACATGTTGGCTGCATGAGTTGAATAGGGAAGAGAATAAAAGGAAAGAATTAGAGCCTCGACCACTGCAAAGCCAAGATATATCCACCATCTTAAGGAGGTCACAGATAGATGAGCACTGGATCTTGCAATCAAAAGGTATTATGCAGTCAACTAAAATTTCAGAAGGGCTCATCTCAACCTGCTTGAGATGAATAACTTAGCACACAAATGAATCTTGATCCTCTTATGACCAACTAAGCCTTCTTTTACAACATGATAACGCACCTGGACAAGGATTTCTGCAAATTACCACCAAGTCCTGGTGTGCCACCGTTCAACCTAGCCATCCAAGTTAGAAATCACTACATCTGGGGAAGAACCAGATTTAGCTCCATTGTCTGATTGAGAGAACCCATTCAGAGCCTTCCACTTAAAGAAATCAGCATCAACATTACTGAGGCAGGACAAAGTCAGAGCACAACTATAAAACCAATTCAATTTATAGTAAAAATATGACCTCAAAGAGATGAAACCTACATGAGGATTGATGTTGCTACCTGAGAACTGATCCCAAGCCGAATAACATAAAGCTTAAGTCTGGCATCAAATCACCAAGCACATTCGTATATGGTGAATTATACAAACTGACTGAATTGTTTATGAGCAGCTTGTGTTTGAAGAGAAAAGAATAGGAACGTACTTCACAAGGCAATTCAAGCTGGAGAAGTTAATGAAAGAAATGATGAAATAGATATCCAAGATTGATAAAGGATATAATGCAGGAAAAAACAAGACACATTTCATGTGGAACAGCCGATCAGAAAAACATACATGAAACAATGGTTCGTATTCGGCTCGTCAATGGCCAAAAAATGATTGCCATACTTTGTCAACTACTGACACACATTAACCAATGCTGAAGCTGCTTAGAAAAAAATTCCAACCAAAGAGAAACCATTCTGCAATATTTCCAGTAACTTAGACTAGTCTCGATTCAACAACTGCAAGAATTCAATGAAACCATGCAAAGGCAATGCAGGAATTATTCAAAAACAAGGCTCCAACATTCAATTTTGGAGAGTAACAAACAAGATGATGATATATAATTAATATATAGGAAAACAAATTAAAGCCCAACACCCAAGAAACATTAAACCTCAATAAAAACAAGAATTAATTCTCTGCCAATTCCCTACTAATGGAGTACCCAAATCAACCTCGGAAAGAATACAAGAAAATAATGGAAATTTACTCACCAACAGATTTTTTGGCATCAACCTCCTACCAGATCTCGGTAAGGGAATAAAGTAGCCAATTCGACTCACTACTATCAAGGTCACAGTCATGAACAGAAGGATTCCGCTGTAATGAAAATCACCAAGCAACACATAATTCAAAACCATATTCCTCAATGTCTCAGGCTTCGGCTCCAAAAATCAACACAAGTCTCAAAACTACTCACATTCTGTCCATGCGGCCTGATCATTTACCGAGTCCTTGGGAAAACAATTTAACGACAGAAACCCTCTATCAGGAATTCACGCTTTCTTGATAAGCAAAACAGCCTTCTAGTTAATTCTGCAGTTGTCTTTAGGGAAATATGAGTTTATGAAAATCTTGAATCGTAATATGGAGGATTACGGCTGCAAAATAAAAGAAAAGCAAGAAACAGTCAACATTTGGAAGAACAACTTAGAAACCATATGATTTCTTGCCAAAATCTTGGACAAAAAAAGTAAAAAATAAATTAAATCTTTAAACAAAAGCAAAAGAATTATGAATTCTTGATAATCAAGACAATACAACAAGAACAGGACTATATAGTACAGAAGATGAAAAGAATCATAATCATTACAAAGTAAGAAAGATTTAGAAGAAGAAACCTTGAACAGAGACATGGGGTTGAGGTTTTAGGAGAGCGGATTCCACTGAAGTGGTAGTGGTGACTCTGATGATGCAAAATTTGGAAGAAACGAGAGAAAACTGCCAATTATATGCTCTACCGACTCGCCTGCTCTATTGGTGGGAACTAATGAAGTTCACTTTTGATGAGGCATGCACAGGCTCCTTAATATAATTGGTCTGATCCACAGTGCATACATAAAAAGGCCTATATGCTTCGTAATTTAATTTATTACAAATAAAGGCCTGACCCAAGCTGAAATCGAGTTACGGCCTGTTTGGGATTGCTGTGTATTTTTGTTTCTTGATTGTGCGTCGTGCACGTTTAATGTTTTATTGAAATGAAATTAGTGGAAAATTTTTCGAGAGCTAAGGATCTCCAGTTCATTATCGAGCAGGTGGCGCCAAAAATACTAAAGAGATTATTATTATTGTTACTATCTATACTATATTATTAAAATTGAGGATGTGTATTATATATGTTTATGGAGTAATTCAACCCCGACTAAAAATAAGTCTTTATGCTTCATTCTCTTTCCTCTCCATCGTATTATACTTTATATCCCGTAATTTTATAAAAGTTGTTTATGAATAAATTCATGATTATTACCATGTTCATTTCGAAAAAAATCACATTTAAGGTAATCAAATGTGGCGTATGTAATATGGTACTAATACTAATATTCTATTATTTTCAACTTTTTAAGCTACAAATACATGATCTCATACATACCACTTATCCTCTTAAATTTTGCTTGCATCAAACCAAGCTCATATCCTATTGTAAATTTCACAAACAACTATATATTTATGATTGAGTCTAATAAAAATATTGATCAGCATGAACCCCCATTGTTATTTGGTTGTTTATGGGAAGCACCTCCTGTTTGCAAACAATCAATAGGAGGAGTGGTGGCTGTTTGCAGCTCCCCATAGGCCTTCCAACAGAAGGGATTATCATTCTTCGCCTCTGATGATGGGTTCAGTACTATGCTTGATAGCGTTATCCCGGCACACGGTGTGGAGTCGCTGCATGCAAAACTCACAGGATTAACCGTGTAAGTTCCCTTTATGGACTGATAGGAAACACCAGAAACGGCTACAGCCGATGTCTTGTTAGGGCATGTGTGCCCGTTGCAATAGAATTGGTCGATAATTATAGGAGTTTCTACTTCAGAAACTTGAATGTTGGAAAACATCACTCCTTGCACTGATCCTGACCCGCCCTGTAGTTCACAAATATAGATCTAATTAGAAATAAAGAAAATCAATAATAAAAGACTGCATATTGCAAATATGCACCAAATATAAAATTTTACCTGCCAAGTCTTTATTCTTACACCATTCAACGTATTTTGTATCGTAGAGTCGCGAACGGTAATATTGGAGACACAAGCTTTAGTACCATCCTTCCCTAGTCCACCGATGCTTATACCGTGCCCAGGTCCGCAGTTCACATTGTGAACGTATACCCCTGAGCACCCTGTTTGTATTGAAATGCAATCATCTCCTGGAAAATAGTACATGTCGATCTCAAATTAAGTCGTACCATGTTTTGGCGGTGATTAAATTGTCTGATTTCAGGGGATTAATTCAATTATTACCACAGGCAAGAGAGGTGGTATGGATGACGACATCCTGGGAGTTTTGGAGGTGGATTCCGTCTGTGTTGGGACTGTCTCCAGGGGACGAGATGCTTATACCGAAGACCTGAACCCCAATACAATCGTCGAATTTTAAGTGTGTTTGTGGGCTGTTTTGAATTGTTATCCCCGTCACTGTAACATCGGTACTTCCGTAAAATCTAAGTGCCTGGAATTCAGAAACAGGGCGATTATTTTCTATACAACTCAATTAGCACGAAATTTTCCAGGGAAAGTCTGTACTCACTGTTGGCCTGGTGCTTGGCATTCCTCCTTTAGCCTCAGCGCTTGCCTGCCGAGAGAATTGGAAACGAAGCATGCATGATAAGTTTTATACATATTTGAGACTGATTTTCCCACTTGTATTCGAATTAAATACGGATAAATGTAAGCTTGTGATTACCCAATCTGGAGAACCTGCTGCGTCTGATTCGTCGGTTGGATTTGCTGTCGAGTAGTCATCCCACCAGACAGACCCTTGACCGTCGATACTTCCCTTACCTCTGATTGTTATTCCTTTCAGTTTCGTGAATTCCAGCCATTGTAAGAGCCCTGATCCCCACGCTCCCGAACTCCTTGGAGCGATTATTTTACCATCCAACTGCAGGAAAACAAGAGGAAAAAGGAGCGCATCAGCTGATAATCTGTAGGTTAATAATGCTTAATTTGCTTACGTTCTTACTGAAATTGCATACTAAAAAATTACCTGGAAAACAATGTTGGACATGCAATTGGGGCCTGAAAAGGAGATAGGTTTGACGAGGAATACCGATCCTGACGGGACCAACATCACTGATCCTTGTTCTTGGCACGCATCAGTCCATGCTGCCTCAAACGCCTGCCAAGCATTACTACAGTAAGTCAATCCCTTTTCACATGTAATAACTCCTTTGTCATGTCAACTGCTTCACTAGTAATAAACCATACATACAGTCTATGATCAAATTATAAGACGAAAACGAGATATGATCACGATAACGACATGATTAAGGTGAAACATATGCTTACATTTGTGTCGTCGGCAATGCCATCGCCTTTAGCACCATAGTTCAATACATTAAAGGTGGTGGAACTATCTGCATCGTTGTTTTCCGACATTCCACCACCAGGATATGCACTAATATTGGATTTTCCTACCTTCCTGTGCTTGTGGATTTTCGCACTACTAATGCAAAACAAACGGTTCGATGAAAGCCAGGCAAGAAATGTAACATGTACTAGAAATTTAACCATATTCTTCATTCTGAAACTGTAACTACAACACTCTTGTTTGTTTGTATGTATGTGGATGGTAATAATAATTATACTGATGATGGGGATGATTCAGATGAATGCTTGAGAGCCATATTTATACTTGGTGAAGATATGACAAGAATCACTGTAAAGCCATGGGCTCAACAGTAAAATATTGACAATTTCTTGTGCGTACGCATAACGTAATCCACTAGAAACTACCAAGCCGTCTTAACAGAGAAGCCTGGCCTGTTGACGGAAATTTTTTACACAAATCAGGTTCGGTCAAATCCAATCAATCACATAATAAGTATAATATATTTATCGTGTGAGTAGTTACTTTTCTCGAATTGTACAACAATCACACGACAAATAAATTGCACTTACACATATAATTAATTCAGATTCGACCAAATCCAATCTGAATTAAAAAAACACATTTTAATATACTTAAACTTCACTTCAACAACCCATCAATCTTTAAAATATAAGGAGTTTATTTAATTATCATGAACTCATAAGTAATAAAATAAAAACAGTGTGCTTATTAGTTTGTGTTCCAGAATCATTTGGCTTATCCAGTTTAATTTATTGAAAGGGGTAAAAAACAATAGGATAGATCTCATCTATCATGATTTGAGGGATTTTGCGCATTCCACTCATAGGCATGGGGGGGAAGAAAAAAATAAAAAGGAGTGCGTAGCATGTTGAATTAATAATTAATATTATCGTAGAACTTAAACCAAATAAAATGTTAATTTTATCAAGAAAAAAATTAAATTAGTAGGACTTAGACCAATTGATACGCCAGCAATTCTTGACAAGGATCAAGAGATTTGGCAAGGTTGCTGCACATGATGATGCTGGTTTTAATTTTCAAATTTCCAGTGAAAGGAATTGGGAGATTAATTAAGTACATCCATTTATGTTTATTGTTTAATTATCATGTTATAATTAAGCTACTGATTACCAAGAAATGTGGACTTGGAGATTTTGAAGTCAAGAGTGTGAAATATAAAACAATTAAAATATAAAATACATTTCTGGTTTGATTGGTATGACTAATATCAAGATTCGTGTATTTCTCACACGGGTTGGTTCGTCCCTGATCCGTCTCAACCCGAGAATCTAGAATTAAGTCCATTCAATGTCTCTATACTTGAGGGCTCGGGATTGCGCCACGTGTATCCATATAAATGTTCACGTCTATTTTGGGTTAACAGTACGTCATATTTTCACAATAGGCATTCCTTACGATCTCTCGAACTAACTTAACTATCTAAGGTGTCTTTGAGGACTATTCAGCGATCCTAACAATCTTCTTTCTTCTCAGGTCCCAAAACACCCAATTCGAATTGCTTCCGTTTTGGATCATTGTTTATTCTAGTTTTGTATGAGGTTCATAATTTATCCTAAAAGAGAACCTCACTAAAGAGATGAGAATTTGAAGTTTATAAACCGTTAAAGCTGGTCGTTTACAACCATTTTAAAACGTTTGGCGACATCACCCATAAATTAATAAACTCTCCTTTTCATTTTCTTCTCCATGGTTGAAACCAAGCATAGGTTCAAGTTATTTTTTTCTTGGGAAAAAGCCACGAAAGGCGGCAAGGGACAAGGTAGATTGTTGACTCTGAGGGAGGTTTAGAGGTAACATGTAGAAAAAATTTGATGAACCTATAGTTGTCGAATGTGATGCGATTATTACAGTTAACATGTGAATGTCGTTTTCAACGTTAGTGATAAACCGTTACAATTAGTATTTCATCGTCCAGAAATCATGCAATGCAATGCCTTTTGGGATTCCTTTTTTCCTCAAGAAATAATTAATTAAGAAACGCGATGCTGATAATTTTAATTACGTAACAGTGATGAAGACATGAATTATGTATATGTTGCATAAATATTTTAGGGCACGTGAAATTGCAATTTTGATCGCAGCCTATCACACTTTATATACTATTATAATAATTTGACCGATCATTTTTTTTTAATTAAACTGTACAATAATCGCATAGTAAATTATATTTATTAATTTGGATAAGACTCAAATTTTAAAATGTTGAGGATGGGCATAATAGTTAATATTATCAATAAGACCTAAGTGATGTTATTCAATAACTAAAAAAATGTAGTAAGTAATTGCATATAAAAAACTATATAAAAAAAAAAAGCGAAAATTTTCACCAACAATTTTCCGATCTAATGATTAAAATTGAGGTCTCATAGAAAAGCTTGAGGCCCTGAGTTTGAATTCCACCAAATGTATGGATATTTATTTTATTTACTGTGAATTTATTGTAATGGGTAATTTTTGTCTCGTTTAATATCAATTTATTGTAACATGAGTTTATTAATAGAATCCATGTATTTTTTAATTTATTAATATTATTGTAACTATAATAATCACCATTTATAAAAAAAATAATAATAATTGATATTTTTTGGCGTGTGGTATGAATCCAAAATCTAATGATTGGCGGTTACGAAGATAAAGAAATTAATGTGAAATGAATTAAAAGGCACCATCAAAGGACAATAATTATTGTCAAGAAATATACATTTTTAATACAATATGGCAAATACTATAGTTTTTTTCTTTTTTTTATCTTGTAGTGGACATGTGAACCTTAGGGTATAATTTATGATAAGTTGATTTAGACACGCAGCAATCTTATCATGCCCAAAAACAAAAATGCTACATTTGGAATTATACATAAACCTTTTTTTAATTATTTCGCGATCCACTTGTCAATTGATAGTTAATTCTAATGAACCCACATCTTCTTCCTTATTCATGTAATCATAATAAGATCAGAATGGGAGGATTTATTGATGTTGAAGCATCTCTTGACTTCTACAATGCTTACAAAATTAATTAAAATATAATTATAAAACAAAAAATTCATATATATATGAAGCTACCAATGTCATGTGCTTGGAATTAATTTATGTACATTGGATTATGAAAATAGTCCACTAAGCAGCATGTCACGGGCGCACATGTGAATGAACACCATACTATTTGTTGTTTGACTATAAGTAAAAATAATGTCATGTAAATAATAATAATAATAATAGAAAATAACAAATGCAGCATCATGGAGTTGGAATATTTCGTAAACATCAGTTTCTGGCTCCACAACCACTCAATATATATATATATATATATATATATATGAATACATAATGCATTTTAGATATGTGGTAGAAAATTATAAATCATCTTGAAATACGATATCAAGGCGTAAGCAGTGCTTAAATAGCTTAACATCACTTATGTTGAACTTGAACACCATGAACTTTGACAGACCAAACTTTGAATCTATTTCGGCTCAATTAGTCAATTAAAAATAAAGTAACGATATTGTATTTATTTTGAAACAATACATTAGAAATGAATAAAGCCTTGGTAAGAGTTTATTCGAATTTCTCTAGCTGAGAAATAGCTTTAGCCATTTCGCAGCTGGCTAATCACTGGTAGCCCAAAATGTCTTGGGTTTCTTAATAATACATGGCCCAATTTAGGCCCATTCCTTCTTGTATTATTAACATAGGGTCAGATGTTCCCAGTAGTCAACACCCAACATCATACAGAGAATGCTCGAATCACTGCCCTTTTTCTCTCTTTTTCACTTACTTCGTCAGAAAAATATCTCTCCACTCAGATTGTTCTTCTCTAATTTATTTCTTATCTCCTTGACTGTCAGTGAGATTTATGTAGGTATGTGCGTTTCTCTGCATGCTGCCGGTTTTTTCCGTTTCCCTTAATTTTCTTCTGTTGTGAATTTCGACTGTTTCATTCTTGTTGAAGCTGATATAATTCTGTTGTTATTTTGCTCCAAGTTTGTTTGGATTTTTGTTTGTAGGAGAAAGTACATTGCCTCTTTTGTATGAAGGGGGGTAAAAGGAAGGATTGGCGTGGAACGTTGTTCGTAAGGTAGTTTTTTGGTGAGGATCATTTCTTCTTTTGTTCCTTTTTTTTTTTTTTTCCTCCATGAGAATTTGCACGCTTTTACTTTTGATGCATTTTATTTGATAATTGAATGACATGCAAAAGGCCGGAGTCTTAAGAATTTCATGTGTCGAATGTCTTTCTGGTGGTTGGACTGAAATTTATGGGGGTTCCAAGATGAAGACGTTACAATGTTACGTAGAGTACGAAGAGAGCATGAAAAATTAAAACTGATTTCGAATCGCTAGAAAACCAAATCCAGTGTTCAAGTTTCGACACGTATTGGATCTTATCATCAATAGGAGCATTAAGATGGAATTCAGAGTGCACGGGGTGAACTCCTCAAATTCAAGAATTCCATTATGTTTTGTGTCAAACAAGTCGAATACCTGCTTTTGAAGTTGGAGAATGAGAAACGACATTCACAAGAATATTTTTTGAAATATTTCTTAAGTATAAACACATTCATCAACTAAAAGGTTTTTACAAATATCTCAAATACAAGATACCAGGCTAAAAATGTTTTTAGTAATAGAACATTATGAACGTAACATGCATGTGTAATACTTAAATTCAGTGGACTTACTGAGGATTTGGTGAGTTTGTGGGGTTAAGTTGAAGTTGATTTGACTAATTATGGATGAATGGCCGATGTAATTGTACTAGCCATTTCTTTGACTAGGTTGCTGAAAAAAACATTAGAATTAGCAATTGTACTAAGTAATTCTGTATTATCTTCCCTAGCATGAAAAGAAGCTGGGCTTTACTTCTTGTTTGGTCAAAGATCTTTTCAGCTTTTACCATTGGTGGCATGCCCTCATTCAGAAGCATGTGTTTGTTATTTTGATGCCCTAGATTTAATGATTCTTAATGGTTGTGTTTTTCTTAAAATAGGTGATTTAGCTTGATATTGTTGGATCAAACACTACACGTGCCATTTACAACTCACTAAAGATCAAATATTTGGCCCTTGCATTAGTCGGATTTTAACCTTGATTTTTACATGCTTTTTTGAAAAGGTTGAGTTGCTTTGCCTGGTGAATCTTTGGGAGAAATGGTAGTTTTTCCTTTTGGTTTTATCATTATTACTTGTGAAAGATTAGGGTATCTGGCATCTTGTTTTAGTAGTGATGAGATATTGATGACGTTTGCAATCGTTGTTAGCTTCATTTGCTTACCCTGATGTTTGAGCCCAATGATCACAGGATGGGGATGCCTCTGGAGAGGAAGGTGCTAGTGTTGATTGGACTAAGAGATGATGAACTAGAAATTCTCGCCGAAATTGGAACATCTTCTCCTCCAATTCTAACAACTAACGGTATAGACGTTGTTACTGGCAATGAAGAGGTAAAAGCTATATGCTTATAGTGATGGTTAATGCTGTGCATATATTGATTAGTGGGCCAAATTGGTTGGAAGATTGAATTGCTATATGACTGTATATCATGTATGTTCAACTTTTTCAGGCAAGTGACTTTCCCAAAGAACCACACAAGGGGAGGTGGGATAAGTAGGACCAATAGATATAAGTCTCTTGGCAACTCCTTTCAGGTTACCATTCTTCCATTTTTTGTTTTTTTCCCCAAGCTTTCCCGTGTTGTCTTCTTTCTTAAATATTTGAAGATACAATCTCAGTTGTAAGGACAAGTACTAGAATTAAAATAAGCTATGTAAATTGTTTGCCTACTGAAGTTCAGTTTATTATATTGATCCAATTTTTTATTATATTGATTCAACATGTTGAATAGCAATTTCCAGGTCAATGATTCTGATAGATTAGACTTGCTAGGTTGATGCGGCGGCTGACCACCTTTTTGTCCTGAAGGAAATTTTCCCAGACAGCCTAAACCTGTTATCCCTTTTCTCTGGAATTGGCGGTGGAGAAGTTGCACTTCATCGACTTGGCATTAAGTTGAAGAATGTGGTTTCAGATGAAAAGTCTAAAGTGAACAGGGACATAGTCAGGAGTTGGTGGGAACAAACTAACCAGAGGGGGAAATTAATTGACTTTGATGATATCCAACAGCTAGATAGCGACAGTTGGAGATTATAATGAATTCTGTAAGTCATTTTGATCTGATTATTGGTGGAAGCCCTTGCAACAATCGTGCAGGTAGTAACAGGGTTAGGAGGGATGGTCTGGAGCGCAAAGAATCATCACTCTTCTTTGAATATTTCCGGGTATTGGATTTTGTTGGGTGCTATAGCGAGCAGACTAATGCAACTGAAATTGATACCACATTGTTTTGGTACTTTCTGATTATTTCTTGATAATGTCAATAATTGCCTATTTTATTTCTGGCTCGACAGTTTAGAAGAGGGCTATGCTTCTGCTATCAATGAATGCATCTTTTGTTTCTTTTTTTCTTGTCTCCTTTTCTGTTTTGGCTTTGCTTGTCTGTGTTGGTTTAGTCGGGGAGATAGGATTTGACTCCATATTTTTACTTCACTACAAACCGTTATTATTTCATAAAATGTTAAATAAACCCTTTATTTGGCATTTAGTTTTGCTAGAAACATGGAATTACTTTTAGTCGTAAAATGTATTCTTAACCGATATAGGATTTGAATAAATTCTCTTGTTGTAATCCAAAAAAGCAAGATGAGATGTGATAACCGTTCGGTAAAACTACATGAGAATGAGACTTTCATACGCTATATTTCACAAATATGGCACACTAGTCGTTTGTGTATTATATGATCACTGATATCTACTATCAAAATAAATGATGAGTATTTGGAAACATGTAATAATCTAACTTTTTTTGGGGGAAAAACTGCAGTCATTTTTCTTGTCAAACAGAAACGTAAACAGGTGTTCTCAAATACTGAAAATAAACACTTATCAATTTTGTGTAGAATGAATTGAAAATAATGTCTTGTTTTAAGTATTTTATTTTTTAATTATTTAAATTAAATTAATTTAAATAAAAAAAATTATCAATAATTTCCTATCAATCAGTATTGTAAAATTAATTTATTCAACTTTTATTTTACACACTTTAACTTTACTACTATTTAATTATAGTGATTTCTATAATTTATTACCACAGTAAAAATAAAAAATATTGGAAAGAGCAGCCTGGACCTGGAACACCAACAAATCAGGTCGTCTAACACTTTCCATAATTGAAAATTGAAATATCAATAAAATATAATGGCTTACGGCTTAGCTTTTTTTTTTAAGGGGCCATATAAATACCCCGCGTCCCTCTATCTCCTAACTCGCCCTACGCTTCTGGTTTCTCGGAAGCGTAGATCTCTCCCCTGACCTCTCTCTCTCTACCTCTTCTGTACGCAAACATATGTTATAACTTAGTCCGCAATTACTTATCAGAGAGAAAGAGAGACTTCCATTACGGAGAGAGCGCCGGAGTAAAACGGTTTCTGTTCTCACCTTTTTATTCGGGAAAAATACGTCCTCTGGTACCTTTCTCGTCCTTGCCCTAAATTTTTGCTATTAATTTTTTGTATTTTCTGTTTGGATTGGTAAGGTTTCTAGATCTAGACGTAATAGCTGAGAATTGTTGTTTCGGTGAGAAAATTCATAATAGTTTTGTTAGGGTTTCAGATCAGGGTTTTTCTGGTGGATAACTAATGTGAATGCGTTTGCTTTAGTGTCTAGATTTTTGTTTGCTATTTTTTGGTTGATTTACATGCTCGTTCTCCATCAACAACAGCATATGAATTGAGTATTATTTTTTCTGATGTATGTATTACGAATCATATTATTGCATATATTGGGCGTCCTTGTATCTGCTAATTTTGAACGAATGGGTAAACGATGACTCTCTGTAAGTTATATGAGTATTTGTTCTCTCTCTCTCTTGTTTTAATCCGACAAGTATCTCTACTATGAGCACGCAGTTGATTTCGCATCATGTTAATCAGAAGCTCTTATTTTGCATAGTTTTTCCCCCTTTTCATATGGCTTAGCTGGATACACTCCATGTGTTTCCTATTGACAATTGAAATATAGTATTTCTTCACTTCCAGTGTGATAAACTGAATTTGGTTCGGGTTTCTGATATTTGTGTCATTCTTTGGGATTATTTTGCATTTTTTGGTGCCAGGATACTTATAGGGGAGCTTTGATATGGCAGCTACTGCAACTGGTATACGGTATGCGCCTGAGGATCCCACCCTCCCAAAACCATGGAAAGGACTGGTTGATGATACGACTGGATATCTTTACTACTGGAACCCAGAAACCAATATTACCCAATATGAGAGGCCTGTTGCATCCTCCCATGCAAGCTCCACACCATCTCACAAGTTTTTGAGTTCATCTGTTCAAAAGTCCCCCCAAGGACGCCGCAGCAACAATGGTGATGATGATAGATACATCAAAACTAGCAATGGTGGACCAACAAAGGTTGCTTCTGGAGCAGGAAACTATCAGGTGTCTCAACTGGTTCTTTAATCAATTTTCTGCATACCTTTCCATTGAATGCATGCAGTTACATTATTTCTGGACCTGTCCTTTTAAGCATTCTATTTTTGTCTTCCTTGGCGTGTTAACTGATAAACTCCTGCCCGAGCTAATTCAGGAACTTCAGTCACTAAGCTCTTTTCTTATTTTATGTTGTGTTAGACTGCCAGGAGCAGATCAGATTATTTGCAGATTGATGCAGATGTGAAAACCAGTTTTGGATATGGGTCATATGCTGCCAAAGATGCAGAAAATGGTTTGTCTGCCGAGTCGTATCGTCGACAGCATGAAATTTCTGTAACTGTGAGCATCTATACATTGTGTGCACATGCCTTTTTCTAGTCTCTGTCGACTTGGTTATTTTGACCTTAGATCAATCTCCAGTGTTGGCCCAACTTTTGTTAAAATGGGTATCGGTATTTAGATTCCAATTTGTAGAGTGTTATATTTTACGTAAACTTAATGGACTCCTCAGTATGGAATATTGTGGTTGGATATACAGAACTAAAAGTAGCTTGGATAGTTTTCTAATGCTGTTGTTTTTGGTTTGTGGTGTAAATTGGAATTCCATTTGACCGTTTTATTATTGGTAGTTGACATGTTGAACAAACCTGTTTAGTGTTTGGTGTATGAGCATTTCAGTTTATATTTAGTATTTACATTGATCTCGTTTCCTTCTTCTGTCTGCATGTTTATCATGTATTGCTACATGTTCTTTTTTTGGTAAATTCTAAATGGTTGGCTTCCCTTCAATTTGCTAGGGAGATAATGTCCCTCAACCTTTCAGCTCATTTCAAGTCACTGGTTTCCCTTCGGAGATTCTAAGGGAGGTATGGAGTTAATTTGTTTGTATAGAACTTCAAGTGCTAGAAACATTTGTACGTCTAAATTGTGAGTCAAATTAGTTTCTCGTAATGTTGAAATACTACTGCATGTCCAATATGGAGATTAAGGACTCATGCTCAATTTTTCCATCTGTACTTTTTGTCGCAGGTGCGATATTTGCTCCAGGAGGAGCCAAATGTCGTACGCTGTGCCACCCTCCTGTGGGGCTTGCATGTATTTGGAGCGCCCAAATTGGTGGACCAATTTATGTGAGGGGCTTTCCGAATCATCCAAGCTTGACCGGGACTTCTGTTGGTACCGATTCAGTCTGCCCCTTGGTCCGAATAGAAGAAGAGGCGTTCCTACTATTGCTTGCTTCGGCAAGCAGTGCATGATTTCATTGGGGGATGATGCTTCTTCTTTCCTTGGCCACTTGCTTAAGTCCAAGAGAAACAATCAGAAATTTTGAAGCACCACCACCACTTATGAGGTTGCCGGTTTCTTGTTCCATTTTACAGGTACAGCATGCTGGTTTTTCTGCTCCTACACCGATACAGGCACAGTCGTGGCCGATTGCCCTTCAAGGTCGTGATATAGTAGCTATTGCCAAGACAGGCTCTGGGAAAACTTTAGGTTACTTAATTCCTGGCTTTATTCATCTGAAACAAAGGCGTAATAATCCAAGATTAGGTCCAACAGTTTTGGTGCTGGCTCCAACAAGAGAGTTGGCAACTCAAATACAAGATGAAGCAGTGAAGTTTGGAAGATCATCAAAGATATCTTGCACAGTACGGTTTTAAGATTGCATTCTGCAAAATAATGTTTTTTTCCAGCATTTTTAGGTCTGCTTTTTGATCTTTACTGGAGGAAATGCATAAATACTCTTTTGGTGTGTCCTCAAATACTCTTTCTGTCCTGCCACCTTTATAGTTTAAACAAATTCTAATCATTGGGATTGCATTAGATCGTTGGGTTTGTTTAAAGCACTCTTTCCACTTTGACACTTTCTAAACAGTTGATGTTGTTGGGGGTGGGTGTTAAGTCATGTTGGTTTTCCTGCTGATTTGGTTTAATGTTGTCTGATGAAGTGCTTATATGGAGGTGCACCTAAAGGTCCTCAGTTGAAAGACCTTGACAGAGGTGTAGATGTCGTGGTGGCTACTCCTGGACGATTGAATGATATTCTGGAGATGAGAAAAATTAGCCTTCATCAAGTGTCATATTTGGTGTTGGATGAGGCAGACAGGATGCTAGACATGGGTTTTGAACCCCAGATAAGGAAAATTGTGAAGGAGGTGCCTTCTCGTAGGCAAACCCTGATGTACACAGCAACATGGCCGAAGGAGGTGCGAAGAATTGCTGCTGATTTGCTAGTTAACCCTGCCCAGGTTAATATTGGAAATGTTGATGAGCTTGCTGCAAACAAGGCAATAACCCAGGTACGTGTTGGAATGATGGAATGATCTCTGCATTTGATTTATTTTCTGTAATAAGAAAAGAGGAATGTTCAGATTTTTCAAGTTTGGCTTTGAATAACTTGGTAGTTTATCTTTTTCCGCAGTATGTTGAGGTATTATCACCAATGGATAAACGCAGACGTCTTGAACAAATATTGAGATCTCAAGAACCAGGATCAAAGATAATCATTTTCTGCTCTACAAAGAAAATGTGTGACCAACTTGCAGGAAACTTAACCCGGCAATTTGGAGCTGCTGCTATTCATGGAGACAAATCTCAGGGTGAGAGGGATCATGTGTTGAATCAGTTTCGAACAGGAAGGTCCCCAGTGCTTGTAGCCACTGATGTTGCTGCTCGCGGTCTTGATATTAAAGATATCAGGTTGGTGGCCGTTAAATTGATCTCTTGGATATTATGCAATGGGCACGACATTCACGGTATCTTTAGAACAATCAACTTTGCTCATTATTTAAGTCTACTTACATCCATATGTAAGAACTCATTGCATTTTGCAGAGAGAAATTGCAATAGTTTTTGGAGAATTTTAACTGTGATATGATCGTTCAGAATTTATCCTGAATACCAGGAGATCAATTAATCTTTGAACAAATTTATGAGACTTCTATCTTACTGTAAATGCTTATCTTCAACTGCGTGACCCTGTAAGCTTCCCCTTTAGTCATTTCTGTTGGCAATTAGTGTTTGTTGGACTCTTTGTTAGATAAATAATTATATCGAATATTTTTATTATTTGGATTTGGCAGAAAGCTTTGAAACATCTTCATATGTTATAACTTGGTTCTGAAGTCGTCTCTCGACCATTTTTCTTTGTGATACATATTTGTACTATTCCATGTTTTCTTTTTTGTTGCTGGAACTGTGTTTGTTATCTTCACAACTTGTTCAACCTCAATGCAAAATCCTTTAAAATAACAGACAATCTAATGAGTGTTGAGTTTTGCTGATGTGATTTATCTTATTTGATCATATGGTTTCTATGTCAGGGTGGTTATAAATTATGACTTCCCAACAGGAGTAGAGGACTATGTTCACAGAATCGGAAGAACTGGACGGGCAGGTGCCACTGGAGTGGCTTATACTTTTTTCTGTGACCAGGATGCGAAGCATGCTTCAGATCTTGTTAAAGTTTTGGAAGGGGCCAATCAGAATGTTCCTGTTGAACTTCGTAATATGGCTTCACGTGGTGGTGGAATGGGAAGGGCAAGACGTCAGTGGGGCTCAGGCCCTGGTGGACGTGATGGAGGTCGTGGTGGACGTTATGATACTTCCTACGGCGGAAGAGATGGGGGGAGGACTGGTTGGGGAATGTCGTCAATTCCAGCTAAGGGTGTCAACCGTGGGTATGAGCGTGATCGGTATGTATCAATTTTTTTTTTTAATTGTTATTTGAATGGTGGGAATGTTTGTGTTTTTTTCCCCCTTTTCTTTTCATTTTTTATTTTTATGATTATTTGTGGAATGTCTAGCTTTTGTATGTCAAAACTCTCTTTGTCCTATGCTGACAGACATGGTTCCGGAACCTCTGATGGGCAAGACACAATTGGCTTCCATTATAAGAGCTTCCATGAGAGCGTGACGGCTACTGCAAAGAACAGAGGTAGAAGTCGCAGCCGTAGCAGAAGCCCCAACAGGAATTCAGGATGGGGTGAAAGACATGGAAAAACTCGAAGTCGTAGCCGGAGCCGTAGCAGAAGCCCCTACAGGAGTTCAGGGTGGGGTGACAAACATGGGAAAACTCGAAGTCATAGCCGCAGCCGTAGCTCTGAAAGATTTAATGGAGCTGCTCCCACCAGAAAAAGCTTCCATGAATCTGTGATGGAGGGGGTTCGAGCTTCACCATCAAAGCATGCAAGAGCCTTTTCTTATGGCAACCCCACTAGCAAGGATTACAAAAATTATGATAATTTGAAGGTGGTTGATGGCGAGAAATCACTCTCACCTCGTGTTAACGAAAAGGGAACTGTTAGAGGTTCGAATAACAGTGCTGCGGAGAAAAGGAGAAGATCACCACCCAGGCAATCAACAGGTTATGAAGAATTTGCCAATGGGTTGAACTCCAATTTCAGAGACGAGGAAGAGGATGGTATGCTGCCACCAGAAGATAATGGTTTGTTTAGACCTCCAAATTGAGGATCTGACGTGTTTCTGACCGGACTTCCAGAAGTGCATTGTTCCTCTGTTGTGCATCAACATCTTATCTAATGTTGTAGTAGCTGCTAATGGGTGATTTTGTTTGTCGACAGTAAAAAGAACACGGAAAGTAATTCTGTGGAGCTTTCCCCATTGAATTGAAACATATTTTTTAGGCTGCCCGCATATTTTGTCATACATTTGTTGAGTACTGATACGAGTTTCACAGGGTTTATAGGCTGCAATGCTAATGTATTTGGCAGGTCTAGAAGAAGTCATACTTCTAGTGTTATTGGTGCAAGTATTACATCTCATCTTCTATGTGGATTTCTTTGAAAGTTCCATGAGAATTTAATCCTCTATACCACTCCACTCGCCTTTTCTTGAACTAATGACTTGACTGACTGCATAGGATGATGGGTAGCCGGTGAAAAGGCAGGCAATGAATGGTGGTGGGAAACCAACACCTTGAAATGAGTGGAAAATGTGAACAAATACAATTATGACGGATATTTATACTCTCATCTCCTTAAGTTTGATGTAATTATACATAAATTCTTGTAATTTGAGAAATTTCATTCAGCATATTTGAGGTTTGTTTTTGTTTAACAAATAAATCTCTATATTAATTAAAATTAATCGAATTTGTTAATATTAACAAAAGAAATAAAAAAAAATTATATTTATTACTGATTTATAGTAAGTTAAATAAATATTTTTGTGATCAAATTGTCCTCTTACGTTTTCACACATTAATGTATGTGAGGAGGTATATTTTCATTGTTATAAGAGTAGTTTAATTCGAAAAAATTTATTTGACCTGCAATAAGTTATTAATAAGTCAATCGAGTGTAAATATTAATTTTGCATTTAGTTTTTCTGTTAATAGTACCAAATTAAGTGAATTTTGATTAATGAAAAATTTATTTGTTAAACGAAAATAAATTAATATAATTTTCGAAACTATAGAGAATCTATAATTATATCAAATCTTGAGGAAGGAAAATGTAATTATCCCTAATTTGAAAGTTTGACGAATATTCTACTACAACCCCTTTTTCCTTTTTCCGCTTGTTCGTTGATAAAATAAAACAGAAACACACAGCCCTTTTTGTGTTTTGTTTTGGTTTTTATTTTTTGGGAAAAAGGTCAGAGGCATAAGATTTGTGGGTGGTGTAGGTGTAGGTACTCATAACTGAACAATGAATTAAATTATTAGAAATGAATGCTATCATTTCAAGAGTCAAAGCGGGATTTAAGCACTCTATTTGAATTAATTATTATTATTATAATAAATAATAATTTGTGAAGACATAAATAGAATTGATCACCTGTTTAATTACAAAATTAGAGTGCCAACTCACAATTAATTTAGAGGCTTAATCATGGAATTAAATTTATGTAGTGGTCAAATTGTGAACCCAACCTTACCTTGTCTCTAATATCTAATCTATACCATGAAAAATCATTCTCAATCACTTTTCCATAGTGAAAAATAACTTGTACTTTTCTAATTAATCATATTTTTTATTCCCAATATTAAAATTTATGCATTTCCTATTTTCATAAAATATATTTGCTAAATTAGTAATTAAGGCCCTATAATTTATATATATATATATAGAAATGGGGGGAAAAAAGCAATGATATTTTACAAGAAATGAAGCTTTGTAACGTGTGAAAAAGGAGCTGAGATCAAAATATAATCTAAATAGAAATACAAATAAATCATAATTTTCCATTTTTATTTTATTTATTAGTGTTATTATCTTTTAACGCGCGAAACTTAACAGTCTCCAATTCCCCACCGTCAGATTGGCCTCCACAACGGACGGTCATTAAATTTTATTAAACCTAACACTAATGCTCATTTTTCACTAATAAAGCTATTACGCCCCGCACACTTCACTCCTCACAGCTTATCATACTTTCACCAAACCCTCTCTCTCTCTCTTAAGCGTGTGTTGTATGCGTTTTTTGCATGGATTTTGAAGTAAAGCTTGGTCCATATGCAAAGCTTTTCTTGGAAAGTCCATACATACCACAAATGGATGAGGGTTTCTCTTCTTCTTCATCCAACGGTCCGGCCCAAGTTCTTGAAAATCTTGATCATCATTTCATGGTGGAGGGCTCTTCTCCCAACCCTTGTCATATTTTCTATTCGCCTTTCTATGATCCCTTTGATCCATTTCAATCCTCCTCTGGAAAAGTACTGAACCTAGAATTCTCTACTAGTTTCGGACAAGACAATCATGTTCACATGCACGGTACAAGGTTTTTCGATGTTGGTTCAAGAGATAAATCATGTCAAACGTTCATGAACATCGACCATCATCAGTATTATCAAGTTATGAGTTGTGAGGCGTTGGATCTTCAGATGATGAGTTCGCCAGACATAAAGTACTTAGAGAACGGATCGTGCTTGATGTCGTTGGAAGATGGTGATCATGATGATGGTAAGAACAGGAGTAGGGGTGGGGTGTTGATGCAGAAGAAAAGGAAAAGAATCAGCAAAAAGAAGTCTGAAATAGTTAAAGGGCAATGGACTCCTGAAGAAGATGGGTACTTTAATTTGTTTTATGATCATCATTCACTTGTATTTTTGTTTAATTTCAGACATGCAAAAACCATTTATATATATATATTATTAGGTGATCATAGTTAAGTAGTAAATTTTATGTAGTACTAATTGTATTGTATTGTAGGCTGCTGGTGGAGTTGGTGGAGAAGCATGGATTGAGAAAATGGTCTTCCATTGCTCAAATGCTTCCGGGTAGAATTGGGAAGCAATGTAGGGAAAGATGGCACAACCATTTAAAGCCTAACATTAAGGTTTTCCCAAACATTCTTCTATCATATTATTATCTTCCATTTCCATCATTTTTAATTCCATTTTTACTTATTTCCTGCAAATATTAATTTGCACATGCTATGAATTTACAGGATTATGTACTCTCCAAAAATTTATATATATATGGCTAAAAATCTAATAATTTATAATTTTTCTACTTTAGCCTAATTTATATAAGTGATAACATCACAACACAAAAAAGGGAAAAATATTTTCATGTGTAAATGTTCGACCTTTCGATAATTTTGAAAAGGGCAGTAGAATAATGATTAGATCTTACAATCAAAAAATTGTGAGTTCGAATCCTACGATTATAGGTATTTAGTTTAATTTGAATAGTATAATGTTGCTTCTTTGTTTATTTTGAATTTATTGATTGATTTAGATATATTGACACATTGCATACTGAATGTACCAATAATAGTATGTTAATTTGGACAAGTTGTTTCACTGCATCGTTTTGTTCCGTTCACTGTCCTTCCAAAAAGGAGATATCATAACTCAATTGCATATATGCGATGTTCAATTTTCTTAATTCTGCAGTCAATTCGGACCTCATATATAAGTAGTAAGTATTCCCTTACATCCAGGTCAAAGTCTTTTAGTACATAATTTGCTGAAAAAGATATTTATATACCCTATAAAAGATGACTAATTGATAAATATAATGCTTTGACATATATGATTTAGATTTACGTGCACACTAATTAACAACATAAGGTATACAATACAATGCAACGTTATTTGCAGAAAGATCGATGGTCTGAGGAAGAAGATAGGATACTGATTGAAGCTCACAGACAATTAGGAAACAGATGGGCAGAAATTGCACGAAGCTTGCCTGGAAGGAGTGAAAACACTATAAAGAACCACTGGAATGCAACAAAGAGAAGGCAACTCTCGTCCCGCAAAAGCAGCAAAGCAGCGAAGTCCAATAGTCCCTTGCAGAACTACATCAAGAGTGTGATTTCGACTAATTCTTCCGATGACAAGGGCTATCTGGAGGATTCCTCTTCAGCTTCTGCATCACCCGCAATTGTGAATTCCAATCAATTTGGGGAAATGGGCTGCCCAAATTTGAATCCTGAAAATGATCATCAGACTGTTGCAGCAGCCGATGAAAGCTTTAAGTTACAGCTGCAGCAGACTTCAGTGGATGCTCAAATGCATATGCAATTTGATCTACAGAAAGAGATGGATTTCATGGAAATGCTATCATATGGGTACATCTGAGTTTTAGTTTTTTCACCATGGGTTCATTTGAGACATGGAAGTAGTATGTGCCTGCATGCTTGTCGTATTTTCTCAATTAGACTTTCATGCTACGGTTGGATTTTTACTCATGACTTGTGTTTCTCTTGTAATGATATGATTTGATTATTTCTGGTGTTCATCTGATCATATTGATGGCTGAGAAAATTTCCCATTTTCTCTGCAATCCAAGCTTTGAAACCTCCATTAGAATACATATGCTTCAGAATTTCAAAGAATACACCAACTAATCTTCTACAAAAACTAGAACTGGAGCAAGAAAGATAACAGGGTGATCCAGCAGAGACAACTGTTGAAACAGAACCATTGACCTGTTAAAACTTAAAACCTCAGCCAACTAACTAGAAAAAGTTTACATAGTACACTTGAGTCTGGCAAATGTTAAATAACCGGTATGGCCTCTGGTCTCACCATTGCGTCTTGCCATTATAGTCTTTGGCTTAGAACTTTCCAGCCCATTTCCAGAACGCTGCCTCTTCTTGTTACTCTTATGCAAGCCCCCATCACTATCTTGCCAGCTCTCTAAGTTCCCTTCTCGAACTTCATATGCGTGGAGGAGGACTTCGAAAGTTCTTATATCTGCAACAAGTAATATAAAAAAGCTTAGACGCAAGAGTATCGGTTATGTCATCGCAAAACAATTAGATTGTCAAAATCTTAGAAGCCTACCAGTAAAATGGGATTTTAGTGTTTCGCAAGATCTCTGTACTTGCTCAATACATGGTGAGAATGAGCACAAGACACCATCTTGTTGCAGAACTTTTGAAGCAGAAGGAATAGCCAACCAGGGTTGTGGCAGGTCAAGGAAAACAGAATCAGCTTGCCCTAAAAATTCATCTGGGAACCCCTCACCCTGTATGTCTCTCACTCCGACTGTCACCAAACTACTCAATCCTGTCCTTTCAAAATCCTCCCTGATGAAAATAATAAAACATGTGTCATCAACGCACACAAAAAAACTGTAGAAGTATGGTGTGCGCAGCAGCAGCAGCAAGAAGAAAGACCCAAGTCTGTTTGTTATTTAATTGACCGTCTTCAAAAGTCACATTTTATATTTTCACATTTTTTTGGTTGAGTAGTAAGTAGATTACATTTCTTTACCTGAAGTTAGTTAGGGACAGTTGCTTTCTACTCCTTGTCTATAAGCTTTGTTCAAGTAGTTTCAGAAACAGTATGAAGGAAATATACTCCAGATAGCTACCCAACTTCTCTGTGAGCTCAAGAGATCGATTCCTCTGTCCCATGGATTTTACAATGCACTTGTTAAACTTTGATTTCCTACAAAAACCTATTTAACTGTTTGATGTTTGTTGGAGCTCGCAATACACAAGGTCCAACAGAATTAACAACACCTTCACCAAGACAATAATTCCCAGAACTTCATCATAACAATCAATTACAAGGACAAAAATATGATACCTATGAAAAAGTTCACAGATATATCTCAAAATCATCCGTAGCACATTTCCCTCATACTTCCCTTTAGAACGACTAGACAGAAAATTATCCTTGTCATTTTTCCTCAAGATACATATCTAGCACTTAAATATAAAATCCATACATTGAATCAATGATTAGATAACTCCTCACCTAGCTGATGCAGCCCTCTGTTCATGGAAATCAAATGTAAATACATGCCCGTTTGGAGCAACTGCACGTGCAAGAGATGTAGTCAAGGATCCACTTCCAGTCCCGGACTCGAGCACCACACAACCGGGAACTATCTCCAAGTACATAACAACAAAGCTAATATCCGCGATATATAAAATCTGCGTCCTGTGGCTTAAAACCAGAGTCCACAACTCAGGAGTTGGAGCTAGCAAGTAAACAAATCCACCCTTATTGCTGAACACTTTCGAGCCAAACGCTTTTCCAATCCAATCGGAATGCTTAAATACACCAAAGCGGTTTTGCAGAACCCCATTTTCAGTAACTTTTACGGGCTTCATACTATCATATCTCTCGTATACTACAACCAAATCTCCCTCCATTATCCGACGATTAAAAGATAATTTGTTGGTGGGATCAACCGGCAACATTTTTAGCAGTTCAAGTCAATTTTCAATCCAATACTCTGCATTTCCCGGAAGGAAAATCACAATGACGAGCTATCAGAGTCAAATTTGAAAAGAAAAACACTAAAACAAAACTGAAATAAACATAATAAGGCTGACTTACGTGTGAATACAAGAGGATCGGCAATGGCCGCTAGCGCTTAGGGGCCGGCCGGTTTGATGATCAAAGACCCACTGGGACTGGGTTGAAGAAAGAGGGACAGCAGCAAATTTGGGTGCGATACAAAGGATAAATCATGAAATTCAGAATTTGGGTGTTAGGGTTTCCCTCCAAGGACGTCAAAAATCGCTAATGAGCAAAGTCGCTTCACCACTGCAAATTGCAAGTCGTGTGCGCGACGACTAGTCGTACAGTAGTAGTCAGTATTTGTGCTCTCCTTGTCTCACAAACTGTCGACGGTTTATTTATACTTATTTTGTTCAATTTAAGGAATAATTATATGTCCGACCTGAAATTTAATATAATTTTACATATAAAATTCTCTATAAAAAATAAAATGGGTTTTGAAAATTTCCAAAACCACGTAATTCTCAATTATTTTTATTTTGTAACGATATATACCAAAATCACTATTTAATAATGTGTTTTGTTAAATAGAATAATGTAATGTGTTTGTCCAAAAAAATGAAATTAGCACATATCATTTTTCACGTTGAAATGGAGTGGTTAGAAGATGAAGTCATCCCACATTTTCTTGTTGAGAAGTTGGACAAATTTTGTTTTATTTTATGTTGTATTTGTTTGGTAAGTAAAGGGGCGGCAACTGCCAGTGGCTGGACTCCAAACTTTCTTATTTGATATTATCTATTTACATTGAGTTTCATGTGACTATTATTCAATGATTGTGTTCTCAAAGCAGCCCCGAGTCCTCATAATTGACGCCTCACATATTTTTAAAATAATATTTAGTTTTCAGAACTATAATATAAATTAATTTCTTTTCCTTTTTCAATATTTCAAATAAATCATAGATGAGGGGAAAATGTTTGATTCCAAAATATGAGAGAGGCAGGTAGTTTATCGTTGTAAGAAACTATTATAAACAATGGATGAATTGGGTAAACAATTATAAGAAAAAAAAACTTGAGATTGTCTCATCAATGGAAATTGAAGCAAGATCCCGAGGAAAGTCTCTAGAAATTCTCATGTGCGGATACGGATCAACGTGTGGTTATGGTCCACGTTCGTTTCAAAGCACGTGTTGCGTCAGCTCAATCATCATATATACATACATATATAATTCTTCTACTATGAAAAGGGACAAACTCAAACCCAGCACTCCTCCTCTTCCAATCTTATCATAGCTCCTCATTCCCAATCCCATTTCCAAAACCCAAATTTGTTTTTGTCACTCCCCTTCACTTATTTGCCGTGTTTCGTATCCTGGAGGTAGGTTACTTTGATTCTATTGCTATGCGGTTCAGCGTTTTTACTTGATTTTGATTTTTGGATGTTTCTGATCCATATGATTTGATTCATGCCCTCCACACGCTTGTTAATATGCGTGTTTATCTTTTTTTCTCGGGGTCTGGGTTTTTAGCGCAGTTGATACGTATGTCATTGGACGATTAAGTTCGACAAGTTTTCGGATTCAGAGTATGCGGTTTCTTTGATAATCCTCTGGGTCCCGACTTTGTACATTGATGTGCGTGTACGAATAGCTTGCCCGTCGCCAACGAGATTAGGACTATAAATTCTTTCTAACAGTTACCACCTAGTAAGAACTATGGTTTTCCTTCTATTGTGCCAATATGAATATGGTTTAGCCTAAGATGGTGCTAGATGGATTAGAGGATCGAGAAATTGATGTCTTGTAGCCAGAAGAGGCCATTTGTAGTTGTTGTTACTGGTGGACTAGAAATATATTAAGAAGAAAATTTTGAACATTCATTTTGTTTTACAAATTAGCTGCATGTTTTTATCATTGATATCAAATGATTAACCATCGACGTTAGCTGTGTGATTATTTTAGTGACTTATCAATAATCAGGCAAACTGTTTTTCTTCTCCCTTCTTATGTCATAGTTGTGATGAACCACTGTGACATTGGTATTGGTTTCTGTAACAGGATGCAGCTGCTCGGGACTGATGATCCTACTAATCTGAGTTATTGGTTGAATTGGAGAGTGGTTGTCTGTGCAATATGGGTGTTGCCACCTATGATTATTTCAGCATTTCTAATCTGGAAATATGAACATTCAGACAATTTAGACTCTGATGGAGAGAGGACACAACAAGAGCACTCACATATTTTGCACCATGATGAATCTTGGAGACCTTGTTTAAAAGGAATTCACCCCATCTTTTTGATGTTCTTTAGGATGGTTGCTTTCTGTCTGCTTCTGATAGCTCTGAGTTTTGATCTTGCTGTCCACGGAGTTGAATTATTTTACTACTATACTCAGTAAGTCATTCTTGTCCCTTGTTAGTGATTAGGCAATACTTATTAACAACAGATACATATAGGATCAGATGAATTATGCAAAAAGTGGAATTTAGTTGTTGATATTTGTACCATCTTCTTGCTAATTCTGTTCTTACTCTTGACAGTCTTTCTGATTGTCTCTAACTACAATATGTGCTTCATTACAGGTGGACTTTTACTTTAGTCACCATCTATTTTGGGGTATGGTTTGTGATTTCTGTTCTGACCTAAAGTAGAGACGAAATGGATCCATAACAGCGGTGTTACTGTTTTGAACCCTTTTGTACATACCCAACCTTCTGCTGCACAAGACTATTCAGTCATCAGATTTATCTTGTGACGTCTTATGTTCTCTAGTTCCTCTTGCAGCTTGGGTCGTTGCTTTCTATACATGGGTGTTACCACCATCTCAAAATAAATAGCAGCACGAAGTGCCATTTACCAGAGGAGCTGGAGCAAGGTTTATACACGCCTCTAGCACGTGGAGCGAATGGTGATCGAGTGAAATTATTAGAAAGGTTGAACCACCATGGGAAATTTGGCGCTTTACTAACTTCAGGCTTTTGGGGTCATGTGTTTCAAATTTTATTCCAGGTAAAGTTCATGTTTGTTCAATGTGAGAGGACAAAGCTGCTAAACATGTTGCCCTGGAGTATTATACACATGCAGTACACAAAACAATTCATTAGTGCATTGATCCTTTCATGGAATCTCCTTGTTGTTTGTCTATTTGTTGTATCATGGATTAATATGTTTCCTTTTGCAAAGTTATTTGGTTGTAGAGGAGTCCATCTTGGCCTTGCATAAGCTCCTATTGTTTGATATAAAGGTGCAATTTTTGAATGAAGTATGATAAATAAGCTTCATTGTGGTCAGTTTCTCTTGAGAATTCTTACTTCAGGCTATCTTCATCGAACTATTTTACTGTTCTTTACTTTCAGGATGTAATTTTTATGTATTCCCTATCTGTAATTTTGGAAACATTATCACTTTATTAGGGCGTGTATAGTTCATATAATTGTATACAACATCTTAATGCCTGTATAGAATTTACTTGTGCTTTTTAAAGCTTCAACAAGTTAAACATGTTAATACTTTTGCATGAACAGATGACAGCAGGGGCAGTAACTCTCACTGATTTTGTTTACTGGTCCGTGATATTCCCATTTCTGACTCTCAGAGATTATGAAATGAATTTTGTAAGTGCTTATCTGCTAATAATCCCTTGTGCTTCTATTATTGAGTGTCATTTTTACTGATTATAAACTCATCCTCAGATATTTGTGACTAGAGCGTAATAATGAATAATTCTATTTTCCCTCTAGCTAGAAACTTTCTTTTTACTTGCTACTGAACAATCAAGGCTGCTAAATCTGATTAGATGAGAATTCACTACCTTGCTCTTCTACTTTGGTTTTTAATTCAGACAATGAATTCTGGCTCTGTTTCTGAGGATAGTGTCAATATATTGTTAGCCCTGGAAACTTCATAAATGCTTCTTTTTGCTGTGAATAAAGATGGACCAAGTATACAAATTTCCCAATATGTAGCTTCCAGCAGTCTAAAATCACAATTTGCATCTCTATTATGTTTTCCATGTGTCCAGCTTTGACTAGTTATTCTGGGGAATGCCTATAATCATAATTATACATACTGCTGGTGCGTTATTTTCACTTGAATTTTTTTTTGGTATGATATGACCTGGAGTGTTCACTATAAGATTATTTTGCATTTAACTACGCTTGGAAATTTCCGGCATCTCCAATCAATAAATTTTGCCTTGTGTCATAGATTTTCAGGATACTACTTTCTCTGGGTTTATTTGATTTCATGAATCGAAATGCTCAATTAGTTCCTATCTGCTCCTTATTTTAGTTTTTAGTATCACCTCTGAAATTTAAGAAACATGTCTGTTTTTCTGATTAGTTGACGATTACTACGCATTCGCTGAATGCCATCTTGCTGCTTGGAGATACAGCTTTGAATAGTCTGGTGAGCTGCTGCATATTCTCTTTTTCTCTTTTGGCTAGTTGCATCCATAATAAATTATTTATTTGGTTTTTGATATAATATTTAAATCTTCTTTTCAGCAATTCCCATGGTTCCGGATTTCTTACTTCATTATATGGACGGGTTCTTATGTCATCTTCCAGTGGATTGTTCACGCGTCTGTGGCAATTTGGCAAGTGTAATTCCAATTTGGTTATTACCATTGAAAAGATATCTTGCTGATCGTTTTCCGGTGATTGTTTCTTTTAGGTGGCCATATCCTTTTCTTGACTTGTCAATGCCTAATGCTCCACTATGGTAAGTTATTAATCATCAGCAAATTTAGTATACGTCAAGTTCTCCCTCATGCATGGACAACTTTTTCTCATAACGTACTAATTTATTTGGAAACTAAATAAATAGGATGTCAAGGTTGGAGCTTACTTACCATCTGGAGGGTTATGATAGATAATAATGGGGGGAAATTGCAAGCAAAACTTATTATATTATAAATGAGCAAATTATCCCCTTAAAAAAAATATAGCAAAACAACTTTATATTTTTTTTTAAAAAATGAAGCAATTTACCTCCTTATATAGGCGATAAATTACTCTATTTTTAAAAATATTGGGAGATAAATTTTTTTTTTTTTTCCATATGGGATAATTGCTCATTTACAAATAGCAATAAATTCCATAACAATATGAAAATAGAATATAATTAACAGAAAGAAAAATAATGTTGAAAGAGAAACGTAATTAAACAAAAGAAACACTTTAATATTAGTTCCACCTATATTCTTGATTGTGCCATCCTCGGACCGTCTCAGCAACTTCTTTCCGGTATTCCAACATTTAATTGGCAGGTATTTGGTGGTGGCAGTACTGCATGTCCCGTGTTACGCTATCTTTCTACTGGTTGTGAAAGTAAAACATTTGTTATTATCCAGATGGTTCCCTCAATCCTATCAGTGTTATTCATAAGATTTGGGAGACCAAAATAGTATTTCCTGTTGGCACACAAGTTTCACAACTAATCAATTTTCCCTTGAGGGCGGTTTACAAGAAATGAGCATTTCGATTCCTGAAGGTATGGAGGAAAGACTGGGAACGGTATTATTGCAAACAACTGCAGAAGATAGGGTGACTTATACTTCTCTGCAGTGTGTTTAATCCAGAGAAGATGAACTGTCTTTGTGTTGTTAAAATTCATCTTTATTTACTTCATTCCCACACAAACAAAAGAGAGAAGAATCACCCAACAATAACCTGATTCTTGTCGTTGTTTCTATTCATTCAAAAACTTGTACAGATAATGCTTTGGCATGTAGATGAATGAATGGTTGGGGAAGATAGAACACCCGTGTGATGAATTATTGTATTGCTTGATTTGCTCAATGGTTCTCCACTGTGTTTGTGTGTGTATTTTTCCTCTAACTAATGAAGAGAGCATGTTTTCTACATAATTAAACTTTATGAGCATTATCCCTCACCAAAATACATGAAAAGGGCCGATGAAATAAGACTACAAAACATACAGTGAGAACAGGGGAAAGGGGTTTAGGCCCAATTGAGGCATCAAGAAACATTACAGTCCAAAGGTCTGCTTTCCCTCCAATCTTTGACTCACCCACCTGTTTAAATTTCAAGAAAGATTTATGCTCATTACAAATTCACAGCACATACAAGATTAAATGTTCTTACCAAACAAATATTAAATGCACCTGACACAAGCCATACGGATTATATTTATATCAGTATTAAAGAAAAGAATTAGGAGTGTAGCCTGTTAAATGTTAAGCCGTTTATCGATCAAAGATAATGATAATCATAATTCCCAAGACATTGAATGGGCAAGCCAGTTGTGAATTTCTGGCCTCCATTCAAAAAACTAAAGCAGACTACACAAAACAACTCGTCGAGTAAACAGAGCGTCATGCAGTTATGGCTGTGATTTGGAAAAGCGCCGTTCTTTCTTCCCCTTCTCCTCTGATATTCAACAACTGCAGTTACTCTTCCGAGTTTCACAAATCTTCTTTCTTCAAACCAAACTCCAGCAATTCATTCCTGAGGAGATCATTTCTCCAACCTGATTTTCACCGCCCCCCACTTCACCTGCCCATTTCATCTCCCAAAGAGGTTTCTTTTTCTTTCTTCTTTATTTTTTTTGGTAAATTACAACCCTTAGCTGCGTTTTCCGTTTCTTATCTTTATCTAATTCTGGGTTTTTCCAGCTAATTGAGTGCCTACTGAAGAAGGAGGACTTGACTGAAGAGGAAGCAGAGGGATCACTTGATTTCTTGCTAAGTGAAGGAAGTCAAGCTTTAATCAGTGCTTTTCTTGTTCTCCTAAGAGCCAAAGGCGAAACCTATGAAGAAGTAATTCATCTTTCTGTTCTCTTTTTCTTTTATGTTCTTTCCCGTTCCCTTCTTTCTAAGCTGATGTTTGTTATTTGACCGTAACATTGCAAATTTAGATCGTGGGTCTGGCGAGAGCTATGATAAAATGCTGTAAAAAGGTTGAAGGGTTGGAAAATGCGGTGGACATCGTAGGGACTGGCGGTGATGGCGCAAACACAGTGAATATCTCAACAGGTGCGGCAATTCTTGCGGCCGCTTGTGGGGCTAAAGTTGCTAAGGTGAATCGTGCTGATCAATCATCAATGTGGCGATTAAAATGTAATGTGTTTATATCTGTGAAAAGTCCAATACTGAGAATGGTCTGCGTATGTTTGCTTCTTTCTCTTTGTTACAGCAAGGGAATCGGTCGAGTTCTTCTGCTTGCGGAAGCGCGGACGTTTTGGAAGCACTAGGAGTGGCTATTGGCCTCGAGCCCGAGGTTAGTCTGTTTTAAGTTTTCACCACCAGTGAGTCCTTTTTGGTTGTTCATAACTATGATGATGAGGCATTGCCAAGTTCTAAGTTTGCAATTTACTACTGAAATATGTTAAACCAAATAGTTATGAATGCATATTGCCTTGAAAAACATTGTATATGTATTCCTAACACTGAAGTGATGATACCTCTGTTCCTAAAATTAGGGAGTGAAGAGATGCGTGGAAGAAGTGGGAATTGGATTCATGATGTCCCCGAACTATCATCCTGCGATGAAGACTTTTGCTCCTGTAAGGAGGAAGCTTGGAGTGAAGACTGTATTTAACATCCTCGGTCCCATGTTAAATCCAGCTCGTGTACCTTTTTCTGTGGTCGGAGTCTACAAAGAAGACATGGTACTATGTTCATTATTTACAATTACCTTCTTGATAATAAAACAGTGTTCTGCCCAAAGACTTATTTGTCTCTATAGTTTGTACTGATACCGACAGGTTTTGCTGCTGCATCAGAGTTGAGCTTCAATATGCATGCATTGGGAGGGTACAAAAATCAGTACAATCTGTGAATGGGAGTGTTAAATGATATCATTATGATAAAGTTTAGTCTAATGACTTTATCATAGAAAATTATCCCATTATATGTTCTCCTACATGCTGCTTATGCAATTAGATTTTCTACTACGTGGACCCTTGTAGCACCAATGACAGAACTTCGAGATAGCCTAATATAGATAAACAATTTCCTCTGGAATTTAAGAACAAGATATCTTATTTGTTGTTTGCAAATTAACTCACGTCCTACTTGGATAGGTCAGTAAGATGGCTAAAGCGCTACAACGATACGGAATGGAGAGAGCATTGGTTGTTCATTCAGAGGGCTTAGATGAAATGAGTCCACTTGGTAAGAGAATTTAAAATTTTCTTCTTTAGCAACTCCTACTTGCTTTCTTCAGTTATTCACTTTTCTCGTTAAAATTACCTTTTGATTTTATCAGGGCCAGGGGTGGTGCTTGATATTACGCCTGAAAAGATTGAGAAGTTCTTTTTTGATCCGTGTAAGAATTTCATCTAGCTTTTTTGGTTAAGTGTACTTTAAACTGTTGCAAGTTTGCGATTCTGGTCGATCACTGTTCTTTTTTGAATGATATTTATGATGAGTTTTTGTCAGAACAGAACTTAGTAAGTTTAAGATTTTACTCTTGAATACCGTTGCTCATTGAAGATTCTTCTCCCTCTATGAAGATGCTCATGGTGACTGGTCATCAAGCAATTTTGTCCACTGATAACTTTATATTGTTCCTCATGAGAATTAGAATGAGCACTTAGAAGTCATTACTAAACCTTTAATACTTAATGATTAACTCATTTCTGGAGTGAATCTGAAACCCTTTATTCTCTGGTAACTCTGCTGTACTTGCAGTAGATTTTGGTATTCCTCGATGCACCTTAGGAGATTTACAAGGGGGAGACCCAAAATATAACGCTGACGTGCTAAGGTTTGTGCTCTCTGGCAAGAAAGGAGCTGTGGCAGATGCATTTGTAAGTTATCTTAAACGGTTCCTTTCCACTAGCTTCTAGATTATGCCTGGATGAGGTGACTGAGAGGATGCTATGTTTCAGGTCTTAAATGCAGCTGCAGCATTGTTTGTCAGCGGGCATGTAGGCAACTTTGCTGAAGGGATAGCTCTGGCACGTGAAACACAGAGATCAGGGAAAGCTCTTGATACTCTTGATTGCTGGATTCGTGTCTCAAATGTAAGTTTGGTGTCACTTATGTCTGCTGATCTTTTCATGAAATAGTACATTCTGTTTCTGTTCCTTGTTCTATAAATGTGTATTTGCTATAGAAGGTGAAAGCACATAGAGCCATAACTGCCTGAGTGTAGAAGAAGAGAGGACCTACAGTCATTCATACAAGCAGCAAAAACTTTGCTTCTTGAGCTTGCCATTTGGACTCTGGACGAGATAAAGCGGCAAGAGGAGAATGTTTGTTGCCTGATTTTGATTCTCGCTAGTGGGTGTAGTCAAATTATGTTAACTGTGAACACTTGCAAATTGCTTTCATTCTGTAAATGTGCAGCTAGAACTATGTATAACCATAGGTCTTGGGGTGTAAGGACTTTTTAGCTTTTGTTGCTAAGCCTCTGTTTCTTTAGCATCACAACAGCAGGTGAAGAGAATAGCTTGTTATAAATACGCAAACATGCTGTTCGTGAACATGTAATTCCCTCAATAATGAAGCCATCTCCAGCTGTTTATAAGTTACTCATCGATGAAAACATTCAAAATACACAGCATGTGGAATAACAATTATCAAATAAAGTTGCCCACTAACCCAATAGGACAGACATGAAAAGCCAGGCCACGTAAATGTACCGAGACTTTATTATCACAGTAGCATACAGAATCACTGAGCAATCTAAGCAGAAGAATTGATAACTGCTCCAGCTTGAGTTAGCAGTGGAACAAGCTTTCCTTGATTGTGCAGAGCCATTGCCACTGCAAAACATGCAAATACGTCAATTGGGAATATGAAATCGGTTTTTAGTATGCAAGCAAATTCACAACCCAGTAATGTTAAGTCACAATACCACCAGAACCACCAATGTGCCTCCCACCAACGAACACATTCGGCAATGTTGGCTGCGCAGTCAATTTAGTCAGAGCAGACTGATATCTTAGGTCCATCATCTTCAGTTTATTTGGAAACAAACATGATTCAGAAAGAAATTCACATCAGGAACAAGAATCTAGTGGTTAGTAAGTGATTTTTCACACATCAAAAGGGTTAGAGCAGCAGAAGTTGTGATAACTTTTCAATCCTAAACCCTTTTTCTCAATTTTTAATGCTAACTTAGTTATCGGATCGGTTGAACTTCGTCTTTAATTAGGATTAGAAATGGTGGTAGATACTTCTAATTTCTGAAAACATTTTCATTTCAGTTCCATCTACGGAGAGACGCATAGAATCTTTTGTATTTTTCAATCAAAATTCACAGAATCAACGGAATAGTACGAGAGAGACGAAAGAACTAACCCTCTTTGTCCATTTCAATCAATTTGAAGGAGAGACAGGGCTTTGTCAGAAAATCCTTCCCGTGATCGCAGAAAAACAAAGATCCATACATTAATTTTCTACGTCAAAACCTTGAATTCACAGAACACAACTCTACGCACAAAAATACAATTCCTCTTCCAACATCTTTCTTTAGTACTAAATCAAACAACATTCACATTCATCAGAATTCAAAAAAATTCTCTGTGACACAAATTTTCAGTTAATATAAAAAAATACATAATAGAGTTTCTAGGACCTGAAGACGACGACAGGGTTAGAAGAAACGAGCTCCTTAACCTTGAGAAGCGCCATATCTCTCTCTGTCCCGCTGGAAATGATCTTTGAATCTCAATTGAAACGGGAAAATCAGAGTCTGATGACGACCACCACCGAAGAGGTAGATTTATATGTATTCTGGAAGATTTTGAGGTAAATGGAAGGAAACTGCGGCCTTGTCACATAATTCTGTTCTGAAAAAATACGCATTATAAGGAAAATGAGGTCTTAGGCCTATCAATTGGACAAATCCCCCCTTGTTCTTGATTCATAGTATCACCATGCATGCAAATTGAATTAATTACAATCGCTTCAATATACCAATATCAAAGTAGAGTTGGCGTGTAATTTATATATCCTAATTTGCAAAAACTTAAATGATGTGATTTTCATGTTATAGTTTCAAATGTATAATTTTTTTGTTTATGTTTATCTTAAATCAAATTAAAATAAACTATAATTGTAAATTGATGAGAAAGTTCTTATGGCAGTTAATTAAGGTATTTTGTAAATAAAATTTGACCTTTTGCCTTAATTGTTTTTTTTGTATATCTCGAAAATAATCTTGACTAAAATCTATCCACATATCATGAAAATTAAAAATTTAAATAATATCATAAATAATTTTTTACCCGACACTCCACATCAATAGTTTTCTATTTATAACTATTGCTTCTAAATACTCAACTTTTATATTTTCATCACTTATCTATTTTTTATCTTAGATTGTAGGGTGTGGCTTGCGGTGTAGCGCCAATCATGATCAGGACCTCACTAGTAATAATCCTGATGTTTTCAATCTCTGATGCTCAAAACCCTTTACACCCTAAAACCCCAACGTCTGATCTCTTTCCCGATGGGACCGCAGGCGAGAAAACCCAATCCGCTGCTCTCAAAAGCACCATGGCGGCGAATCATAATCTGCAGGATCTCCAGTGGACCCGCACCATCCTCGATCGTCAACTGCCGTCGAGTCCGCAACGAAATCGGATCTGTTGTTTTGGCTATGGTCTTGGCCAAAGTGCTGTCCACAGTATCCTCAGCCAACCGAACTCGTTACTTCTTGCCCCTCACTATAGGCGCTTTTACATTATAATAATAATAAAGCACTCACTTTCGTAGAATTTTGTGTTGCCTTGTGCTCGGTTGAAATCACTTCTTTGACATTTTTTTGTTGTTATTTATTGAAATTGGGAAACTTTATTGGATAATGCTTTAAGATTTTGAGTGTATGACGAAATTGCCTGCTAATGTTAATCGGATTCGGCATTGTTGGATATATCCTATCCCATCCATCTCATAAACTCTTTCATATGGAAATGTAAACCTTTTTTAAGCCCATCTCGACTCATTTAACATATTACATCAACTCTAGTCCTCTCAACTTCAATCAAATTATTTTTATTGGACTTTTTCTCTGTGAGATGAGATGGATGTCAAACAATACAACCTTTAGTTTAAAGCACATCTTTCTCTCTCTTTCGACTCTTAAGAACTTGTGTCCTTACCTGCAACATCAACAACAATCAAAGCCAAAGCTAGCAAGAAACAGAAATCTTGTTCTTAACGTTACACGACACTCATAAGAATCTTTTTCTTGCATGATAGTTATTGTAACTATAAAATTTCAGCCATGGGCCAACATCGCCTGCAACCGCAAATATTCAGGATCAGAGCAACACCAGGTTTGAACCTTTTTAGTTGTCTAAAGTAACTTAAGAACCTCGAGTGTTCCCTCATGCATGAACGGCTTTTTCTCTTAACATACTTGTATAACCACTTGCATCTATTTCTTTAGCACCACTACTACAGGTGAAGGAAATAGCCTGCCACAGATAAGCAAACATGCTGTTCATGAACATGTAATTCTCTCACTATGAAGTCATCTGCATCTAGTTATAAGTGACTTGTCGATAAACCATTTAAACGTACATAGAGCACAGCATTCAGTATAATTATTTTCATATCAAAAGAAGTTGCCCGCTAACCAATCGCACAGGCATATCAAACCAGGCAAAGTAAAAGTACCCACACTTTATTATCAGAGTTGCATACAGGATTACTGAGCAGGTACTGATTCATGAGCAGTCTAAGCAGAAGCTTTGGCAACTACTCCAGCTTCAGTTAGCAGTGGAACAAGCTTTCCTTGGGCGTGCAGACCAGTTGTTGCTGCAAAATATGCAAATGCGTCAACTGGGAATATATAATCCGCCTTTTAGTATGCAAGCAAATTCAAAATCCAGTAATGTTAAGTCACAATACCATCACAACCACCAATGTGCTTCCCACCAATGAACACATTCGGCACTGTTCGCTGCCCAGTCCATTCAGCCAGAGCAGATTGTATCTCAGTTCCATCACCTTTGGTTTATTTGGAGACACATGATTCAGAAAGAATTCACATCAGGAACAGGAATCTAGTAGTAAGTGATTTTTCACACATCAGAAAGGGTAGAGCAGAAGTTGTGGAAACTTTCAATCATAAACCTAGTCTTCTCAAATTTTAATGCTAACTTAGTTATCAGATCGATTGACGTTCGTTTTTGAATAGGATTAGAAATGGTCCTATTAAACTCAGAGTAGATATTCTAATTTCTTGAGCAATTCAAGGATCTGAAAACATTTTCAGTTCAATATAAAAGGGTGAAAGTTTCATCTACGGGAAGCTAAGTTTTTAAAGACGCATAAAATCACTTGTATCTTTCAATCAAAATTAACAGAGTCAACGGAAAAACGCAAGAGACGAAAGAACGAACCCTCTTTATCCAATTCAATGGCTTTGAAGGAGGCGCCGAGCTTTGTCAGCAATTCCTTCACGGTCACGCAGAAGGGGCAGTAGGTTTTGCTGCCACCGTTGAAGAAAAACTCAGATCCATACATTTCTACGTCAAAATCTTAAATTCACAGAACACAACTCTACGCACAATAAAAATACAATCCATCCTCCAACAACTTTCTTTCAATTCTTAAAATCAAACAACATTCACATCCATCATAATTCAAAAATTTTCAAATTTTCAGTTAATATACCAAATACACAATAGAGTTTGTAGGACCTGAAGACGACGACGGGATTAGTAGAAACGAGCTCCTTAGCCTTGGGAAGCGCCATATCTCTCTCTGTCCTGCTGGAATTGGTCTTTGAACCTCAATTGAAAGAGGAAAATCAGAGTGTGACGACCACTGCGGAAGAGGTAGATTTATATGCATTCTGGAAAATTTTGAGGGATGTGAATTAAATAGAAGGAAATTGTACGGCACGGGCCAATAGGTCCATTATCTGTAGATAGTGGTCCAGGATTCTGGGGAGGGCCATCAAGTCGGCCGGCCCGCGACTTACACATTGCCAATTGCAAGTAGGGAACAATTTTAGATCCGTTGAAATCCGAGTGAATTACGCGGCGCCGTAATCATGTATTGTTCTTTGCTAGAGTTAAGCGTTCCTTTGTTTCAACTGGGGGAGTGGGAAAGTGAAAGGAAGACGAGAGGTGAAAATGCGACAAAAAATTAATAATATTAATTTTAAATTATTTAGTATGATTAGAAGAAAAATAAATTTTAAATATTTTTTTTGTTTGGTATGTATGATAGTAATTCATAAAAAAAAGACTATTTTTTTTGAATTTTTACTGATCAGTCCTTTTTCTTCATTTTGTATTATAAAATAAAAAGCTTATGTTATACTAAATAATTTTAAGTTGCTAAATGTTAAAATTAAATTTAAAGTTTTGTTTATAAAAATATTCATCAATAAAAGATGAGAATATTTTTTATATGATTATTTTTCTTCAAAAATTATGTAGGAATGTTATTTGCGAAAAAAAAAAGAAAGAACTTTAAGGAAATTATATGCATGATTAATAGACTAAATAGAAAAAATAGTTACCTTTTTATTAATTTTTGATACTGTCACTTTTCTATCCTATTTTGGATGGAAATAAAAATTGATTCTTGGAGGGGTTCTATATACATCTAATTTTATATTCTCTTCGTCAATTTTTTCTAATCAAATACCAAATTTCTTTTTATATATTCTTCTTTATCTATTTGTTCTATTCACTTATTTTTTATCCAACAAAACAAGCTCTAAAATTACTAATAATTCTTTTTAACTTGTACGATATATATTAATACATTCATAAATAAATAATTACTCTTCCTGCATATATTATTATACTAAAATTTTAAATACTTTTCATATAAGCCAAGTCATTTTAGTTATTTGCCAGCTTAAACCTTGGAGTTGGACTCCGTCTTGGTGCTAATCGTCATAAAAATCCAATAAAATCATATTTAAGAATCTATGATTTAATGTGTACTTGTGGCTCGTGATCCCGAGCTGCGTGACATCATGTTTATTTTGAGTCTTGTCTTGTAATTTTTCCAAAATAACGGATTATAAGGATATTGAGGTATTCGGCCTATCAATCGTACTAGTTTTTTTTGTTTATAATTTAATTCTGATTGAAGTTGTTAATCACGTCGAGCGTCTTTTAAATAGTACTTGGGACTTAAGAAAAGAGCCCATCGTTAGTTTTTTGGGATGTCTCTAACTAAAATCTTTTGATAATTAAGTTGAGATTGAGATAAACTAAAACTATTTGAATGTATTGAATATGATTTTGAGTATAATAAATATTTTATCATAAATAAAGCATAAATAGTGAATTTATACTGTTTTAAAGAATCACTTCCGGAATGTTGCTTGCGGTGTAGCGAGAATATTTCCAGCGCGATGCACATGATCCGAACTCACTAGTAAAGAACCCAACGTTCTGGTGCTCAAAACCATTTAAACCCTAAAGGCTAAAACCCCAACGTCTCTCTTTCCCCATGGCACCGGTGGCGAGTAAAGCCAATCCTCTCCTCTCAAAAGTACCATGGCGGCGAATCATACTCCGCAGAATTTCCGGTGGCGGCATTGCACGCGCACCATCCTCGTCAACTGCCACCGAGTCCGAAACTGTAATAGCCGGAACGAAATTTCTAGAGACGTTCTCCGAGGAGTTCGAAATCGGATCGCGAAAAATTACTTTGGAAACTGGTAAAATTGCGCGATTTGCAAACGGCGCTGTTGTTCTGGCTATGGAAGAGACCAAAGTGCTGTCCACAGTTGCCTCAGCTAAGAGTGACGGCACTCGTGACTTCTTGCCCCTCACTGTAGGCGCTTTTACATTATACAGCATCCATTTTCGTGGAATTTTATGTTGCCTTTTGCTCAGTTGAATTCACTTCGGCGATATTTTTGCCGTTGTTATTTATTTAAATGGGGAAAGTTTGGTGGAATAATGCTTCAAGTTTTCTAATGTATGACGAAATGGGGCGAACGAATTGCCTGCTAAAGTAAGCTGGAGCACATTGCTTGTTGGATATATCCCATCCATCTCATCTCATCTCATCTCCTGAACTATTTCATATGTGATGTATACTTTGTAAAACCTATCTCAACTCATTTACTTAAAATAAATACCAAAAAATACTATATCAACTCTGGTCCTCTCAGTTTCGATCAAATTATTTTTATTTAATTTTTCTTTGTGTGATGTGATGGATGTCAGACAATTACAACCTTATAGTTTATATTCTATCAGCTTCTTTAGAGTGTGAAACTTTGTGATGAAACTTAAAAAATAGGAGTTCTAAAATATGGACATATTGTCAGCATGAACAAATTAAAACCAGTTCTGTTTTTATCATTATGAAGAATTTATTTAATTGGTTGGATCTTATTAGCTTGAGGGAAGTTCTGTGTGTATTAGGTATTGGAAATGAAAAGTAAACTAGGAGAAAGCGGAAATTGAATCCAGGAAATAGAAACATGTTGGTTTTACAACAAGTTAACTGCATGTTAAGAGGTTTATTCAGTTTGAAACTTGTGTTTCTCGATTAAGATGGATTAAATTGGTACATTATCTCTTCTTTTGTCAGTGCTAAGTATTCCGGGGGACAACTTAGTTGGTGGCCTGTAATTATTTAAGGTGGGAATTGGGAAATGGAGGGGCATTTTTTGTTTCTTGCTATGATGAATAGATTAATTTTGTGTTTTTTCCAGGTTGAATATCAGGAGAAACAGTTTGCTCAGGGTATGATTCCGAACACATTTATGCGGAGGGAGGGTGCTCCAAAAGAACGTGAACTATTATGTGGTCGTCTCATTGATCGACCTATAAGACCCCTCTTTCCACCTGGATTTTACCATGAGGTCCAGGTATGTCAGTACTGTGTGATATCTATGTACTATATCTTTTATATTAAACATCTGCTTTACTGCTCGTCCTGAGCTTTGTTCCTTTTCTCCAGGTCATGTCAAGTGTTCTTTCTTCTGATGGGAAACAAGATCCAGATGTCATGGCAGCCAATGCTACATCCGCTGCTCTGATGTTATCAGATATTCCATGGGGTGGCCCCATTGGAGTAATACGTATAGGGAGGATTTCTGGTCAGTTTATTGTTAATCCCAGCATGGATGAGGTATTTCATATGATTTCTTGTGTCAATGGAAGATTTATTTTTGTTCATCATATCCTTTGAGCAGTATATGATTTCTTTGTCAATTGGTATTTCCCGTAAGCAGCATTTGGTAGAAATTTAAGGTGCTCTCCCATTTTTACCGGTCTTATTGCCTGCTCAGCATGTATGAGTTCGATGGCTCTTTTTGAGTACGAACTAATGAACTATTGTTGAGTTTTATTTAATTGGTTATTTGGAACATGACTAGTCAATGATTTATTTTGGCTTTTGGTAGCACTTTGACCTCCCAAAATGACTTCATACAGTATTTGGTTTTCCAATTATTAATAAAAAACTAAGCATTACTAGATGAAAAAATTATATGTATTGTGAGTGAATCTGCCATTAGTAGTACTGGAATTTGGTAGTTCATTGAGCTATAGGTAGAGCAGAAACAAGAAACTACTAAAGGACAGATAAGGACGTGGATAATTAAGTTGGCTGTTGTCATATCAGTAATCTTGGCCTTTTTGTCTCAACCTGATTAAAGTCCACATTGAGATGTTTTTACGATAGTGAACTGATGGCTGGGTTTCTGTAATATGACGTCCAGTAAAGTAACTCATGATGCTATTGACATGATTTTTATCTATTTGTCATGGATGTTTTGCAGCTTAGTCTGAGCGATCTTAACTTGGTATATGCATGCACGAGAGACAAAACTTTGATGATAGATGTCCAAGCACGTGAGATATCAGAGAAAGACTTAGAAGCTGCTCTAAGATTGGCTCATCCTGAAGTGAGTTTTACTCTCTGTGTTGGTGAATACTGTACTTGTTTTTAAGATGCTTATCTTTGATTCTTTAGGCAGTGAAATATCTCGAGCCTCAAATAAGGCTGGCAGGCAAAGCTGGTAAACAGAAAAAGGAGTATAAGTTATCCATGGTGTCCGAGGAAACATATGAAAAAATTAGGAGTTTGGCTGAAGCTCCCATTGAAGCTGTATTTACAGACCCTACATATGGCAAGGTTCCCTACCTACCTAAATGCTGATTGCTTTATACAGAATCGTAGTGTCATGTCACTATAATCTGGTTGCAGCGTGGATTATTTCATGTTTCCAGATATGCTTTTTATGTATATGTGCAGTTTGAAAGGGGAGAAGCCTTGGATAATATTACGCATGATGTCAAAAAGAAACTTGAAGAAGAATGTGATGAGGAAGGCCTGAAAGTTCTATCCAAAACAGTAGATACTGTGCGGAAAAAGGTATTTGATATAAGTATTAACCCCCTTTAAATATATCTCTATTTGATTGCTTAAATTGTGAATCCGTGTAGAAGAGAAGAGATATATGATCCTGAAGATGATAAGCCAGCTCCAAATGAAGTTTACTTGAGGAGAAATGTTAACTGTTAAGTTTTAGGTCAATGAACCCACGGTCCTCAGGGGTCCTTTATTTTAAATAATTAGATTCCTCTCCTTACATTTTCTTTAGACATCTTGTCAAGGTAGTGACTTGTTAAGTTCTGACCATGTCAGGTCGTTCGCAGAAGGATAATTAGTGAGGGACTTAGAGTTGATGGAAGACGTCTTGATGAGGTCAGGCCCCTGTATTGTGAGGCTGGTAATTTGCCCGTACTACATGGTTCATCAATCTTTTCTCGTGGAGAAACTCAGGTCAGTAACTGTGCTGCCCTAGGCATTGCCCAAAGAGTCTGTTGATAATAAGGTGAATGGATACATTTGATGCTTGGACGCTTTCTCCTATGATGCCTAATCCTTTCTAGCACTAAATGTGTTGGTTACAGGTTCTTTGTACTGTAACCCTTGGAGCACCTGGAGAAGCTCAGCGTCTAGATTCTTTGGTTGGTCCTCCATCCAAGAGATTCATGCTTCACTACAGTTTCCCACCATTCTGCATTAATGAAGTCGGTAAACGAGTTGGCCTCAACAGACGAGAAGTTGGACACGGTAAGCTACTTGTATTTCCATGATAGTCATGAAGTTCCAATCTTATGATTCACTGCTACTCTTGACTGCGTGATATTTTTCCTATCATCTCCATCCACTGATAGTTTTGGCTTATTCTGTTGTTTTCTGATTGTGTCTGTTTCCAAAAAGGAGGGGGGCCAAAAAAAACCATATGCTATCGACATTAGACTTTATGCATGTGACATGGTGAAAAAGATTTATCTATGTTTTACATTTTATTGTCTATTTAGTCCTTGTGTATTATTTGAAAAAAACAATTTTCGTAAAGGAGAAAGGAGTTTTGGCTGTTAACTATTTCTCTTTAGTTGGAGTTTATTTCCCAAATGCCTGTCTTATAATCATCAGTTATCAAATTCTACTGACTAAATTTTTGTTCACATTGTTTTATATTGGATTTTCATTTTACAGGTACCCTTGCTGAGAAAGCTCTACTTGCTGTTTTACCTCCTGAAGATGATTGTCCATACACTGTTCGTGTCAATGCAGAAGTCATGGCATCTGATGGATCAACATCAATGGCGTCTGTTTGTGCAGGTAGTCATTTCGGAGCTATACTCTTGCCATATAAGCTTTATTATCTTATGCACCAGACTGTTGTCCAGAGCTTTAATTCCAGTGATGAAGTGCCCTCTTTCCGGGCATTGCTTCAGGCAGTCTTTCTTGTGATAATTATATTGAAGTATTTATGCAGAATGTCATGAAAATGCATTCATTCTTTGTAGGCAGCATGGCATTGATGGATGCTGGCATTCCACTGGGAGAACATGTAGCAGGTCTGTCAGTGGGCCTTGTCAGTGAAACCGATCCCTCAACTGGTGAAATCACAGACTACAGAATATTAACTGATATCCTGGTAAGGAATGCCCTTGAACTATGCGAGTATTTTGCTTCTTGTGAAAACAGCCTCTTATTTATTTCAGCTTCTGGTGTAAAAAATTTGAATCATTGAGGTTGTTAAGTTTGAGAGAAGAAAATTATTCTGGATCCCTGAAGCAAATATATCATACTTTAGTTACTGTTGGAGAATTTGGTCAACTCCTTGCCCAATTTTATTGTTTGAGAGAAAAAATTATAGTAATTATGTGTCGTTGATAGTTGTTATCCAGACTTTGTTATGAAAGATTTATTAATTGTATGCCAATCCCAGTTGAGATTACCACCATCCAGACATAGCCTGAAGGATTCATTTAGCTGACTTTGACGTTAGCCTGTAAAAACATTATATTGTCTACAAAATGGATGTGGAGAAACACCCACAATTTATTTGTTCTCTGTCCGTTAGGGTAATCTTGAGGACTTCGATTGGCAATTTGGTATCCAGTCTGTCTGGTTTTAAGGTTTTAGGTTGCATCTCTTGGTATAGAACCCCATGAAATTTCATACCAGGTTTCTGTGGTCTTTGAATTCCTGAAGAATCTCTTTTGTTGTATAAATATTTTGACTGTTTATTTGTGAGTGTTCTTTTGTTATGTATTATTTACAGGGTTTGGAGGATCATCTAGGGGATATGGACTTCAAAATTGCTGGAACCCGAAATGGAGTTACAGCAATTCAGTTGGACATAAAGCCTGCGGGAATCCCTTTAGACATCATATGTGAGAGTTTGGAGCCCGCACGTAAAGGTCGGCTTCAAATCCTTGATCATATGGAGCGAGAGATAAATGTACCACGTACTCAGGATGGCAGAAACTCCCCCCGGATATGTAAGATTATCATTTATGTATCTATCTTGTTTATGAGGAAGATGAGTTATCGTAAAGCTTTAGCTTCAAACGTCTCTGCATCTTGGTGTTGACATTCAACCAGTTCTTTTAAATATGACGCCATCAATGTCACTATCCATGTTGTGATTGAATCTCACCCATCTCACTGTTGTGACAACTGATGCAGTGACCTTAAAGTATAGCAATGATGCTATCCGCCGGTTAATTGGTCCTCTTGGTGCCTTGAAGATAAAAATTGAAGAAGAAACAGGTTTGCTTTAGTCTGCTATCATTGCTAAAGATTTCTGCGTTCTATGCGGTTAGACTTGCTATAATTCTGATAACCCTGTAGTATTCTTGTGTTCTGCATTTTCTCAATCTTGTCAGTCTCAGTGGTCTCTGGTGAAAATCTGAGATGCATGGTTTAACTCGAAATTATCTTCTATGTGTTCTGAGCCCATTGTATGCTACAGGTGGAAGGATTTCAGTGAGTGATGGTTTACTTACCATTGTTGCTAAAAATCAATCAGTATTGGATAAAGTGATGGAAAAGGTAACCATTTTATGCTTTTTTCCATGCATTTGGTTGTGAATTAAATTTGGAAGATAGACTACTTCAGCATAGCCAGTTGGCTTCACTTAACCCCACCAGTACTTGATTCTGGAGTTATGAAATTCAAGTTATTGTTAACATGGAAGTATCATGTAATTCTAGCAAAACAATTCAGTTCCAAAATTCACATTTGCAGTAGTTTCAGGAAAATTGGGTCATCTTGAAGCCATCTAATTCCCGTCTACCAAGTTACTTTATGTCTCTGAGGTATACCACAGCGAACAAAGTGCCATGAAAATAACAGTCTCTGAATGAATACTCAGTTTTCTAACTTCTGTTTCCTGGCATCCGTTCTTATGCTATGGAGTGAAAAGAATCATCAATATTTTAAATTCCTTTGCAGGCGATATTCCATTTTTATTTGTTCTATATTCTTATTATATCTGTGTTTTTCAGCTCATATATTTGCTTTCTGGACTTTACACCATAGACTTGCCTTTAAACTTGCTTATTTCAGATTGAGTTCATCGTGGGTCGTGAGATTGTAAAGGGAGGCATATATAAAGGCATTGTAACATCAATTAAGGAATATGGTGCCTTTGTGGAGTTCAATGGAGGCCAGCAAGGTCTCCTGCATATTTCTGAGTTGTCGCATGAACCGGTTTGTGAAATTTATTATATGTTCAGTTTTCATGTTGTAGGCTTGTACTGTAGTTTGTGATTCTTACAAGATATGTTGATTTCAATCAGGTGTCCCGAGTTTCTGATGTGGTTTCAGTCGGCCAAGTACTGAACCTAATGTGCATTGGATTGGACGTGCGTGGTAATATTAACTTATCTCTCAAAGCTATTCTACCTAAACTGGGATCAAACACAGACCCTGCAGTAGGAGAATCTGTTGCTCCTGTGCCACAACCACCTAAAGTCTGGAAGCCTGTTAACAATGTCCAAAAGGACCGAGAAAGTAAAGATGATCCACCAATGGGTGTTGGGGAGAGCCTGTCATCAATTGTGATCCGAAGTGCTGCTGAATGTGACGATGAGGAAAAATCTGCTGGTCTGAATCGGAGTTGTAAAGGTAGCAGTTGACTCCACTTTGTCTGTCAAGAATCTTGCCGAATTGGCAATCATGACCTTAATATGTGATAGATAAACAATATCAAATGTCTAGGGTTTGGTACACATTATTTCGTATTCTGAACAAATGTTAATCTACAGGTGAGGTTCCGATGGATGCGAAAAAATTGAAGCTTGGGACTGAAGTGACAGCTAAAGTTCATCAAATTCGTGCACACGGGCTGGTCCTTGATTTGGGTGGTGGCATCCGTGGGATGTTTCGGTTTGAGGTAAATGACAACTTATCTTTATGAACCTGATTGGTCCTTAAGTTAGGAGTTTCTGATGGGTGGTATGATATATTTTCATTTCAAGCCTCAATGCTTTTCTTTATCATGGCATTTACTACTTTTAAGTTCTTTTACCCTTATTTCTGAGTTAAAAGTTGAATATGCTAAATAATTGTGAGACCTTACCAAGTTATTTCCATTTTTCTGAAATGGAATTTCTTAAAGTTCTCATGTGAGATTAGGGATAGGCCCTTGAATTATACCTTTTTAAATCATGTTGGAAGTCTAGGTAGGCCGATATGAATGCTTTTAGAATGTTACAAATATGCTCGAAGACTTCAGCCTCTGGGTACGAGTTTTAAAATGGAGAGTGTCTGTGATGGAGTATTACGTGATTCTTCTTATGCTGGATGTAACACAGCATTCTCCATTATCAGAATATTTCTTCTCCCTCTCGCTTCTCGAATGTTGTGGGTGGCTATTCTCTCTTCCTTCTGTTTTACCACTAGCATTATTTTCATAGAATCTCTGTGCCTTGTAGACTGGTTCCAGGAGAGACTTTGAGGTTGGTGAGGAGATGCGAGTAAAGTGCTCTAGTTTCTCCAGCAAGGGGATCCCTGTAATGACTTTGGTGCGGAAGTAGGAGTCTTCTCTTGATCATATTACTTGCGAGTACAATGCTCGGCAAGTAGCTCGAACTTTGACATAAACTCCAGACCCTTGCCAGTAACTGGAGGTGTAGCGTCAGCAAAACGTGTACAATGTTCTTGGACCTGATTGCATCAGAGGCAATATTCCAGGTAGCTTTCATGCTTCCTAAGGGAAAGCTTATATATCAAAACATAATCTGCAGATGAGTCACACAATATAGAGCAACTACAATTTTGATTATTTAGATATTCGTCCTAAGTCAAGAGTAGTGTAAAATTTTTGTACCGTATATTCTTTTTATGTATATTTAACTGCCTTTTCCCTGGAGGAACAAGAATTATGTAATGATGAGAGTAGTTTACCCGTTGGAATAAGTTAATGTTCTCAAGAACGATGTTTTCGAACTCTTATGTGGGTGAAATTTTGTAGTCGTTCCTCGAATATGGAATACTTTTTACCAATCTTTTACTGGATGCAATCCAAGATTCAATAGTATAACATATTGATATTTCTGCCTAGGTCTTTTCATAACCATGGTGATTATATATATATATATTAAAGCAAAGAAACGTAGACTTGAAGATTCAATCCAGGCTTCACGTACATGAGAAGCCATATTCCACTTGGTCTTATTATTATTCTATGTCAAAGGAAATAAATGGTTCCCCCGTGCATGGAATGAATGCCCTTTCAGTATCCCTTTTCCAAGTTGGATAATTCTTCTAGAATTTATCTCCAGACGACACGAAACTCATTTGTCTTCAACCTCACTGCTGCTTTCCTCCATTTCAATTCTCCACTCCTAACTCATAAGAATAAAAGCCGTTGATCAAGGCTTCCACTTTTTATTTGACTTGAGCAGTTGAGAGCTGACAAGAAGATTTTATATAGCGGAATTATCATTACCATGTGTAGCCGTTTCTTTTGAATTTTCTTTTCTCCTTGTCATCTTCACCAACCCACCCACATCACCCTTTCTTTATTCTATAGGGTTTATTACCAAATCCAGCTTCATAACAGCATATATATGGAAATTATTAACTCCTTTGCTGTCGTTCCAAATAAGATTAGTTTTATTTCTAATGTGAGACGAGAAAACCTGTAGTGAAAAGAAAAAAAGGAGCAATGAACTTTTATTAGAGTTAGGGTATAAGCACAAATAGTAGAGGTCTTTATTTTTAGTACACTAATTTAGAGAATATTTGATTGGATTTACTTGGATGTTAAAAAGTACTTTATAAGATGTTTGATAATTTATAAGTTATCTAAAAAACTTCAATTATATTATAAATTTAAAAATGATTTTAATCAGACGTCCCGCCAAATATTATATATATAGAGAGAGACAGAAGTGTGTAGCACGATATATTTTATTTGTGGCGAGTAAATCTGCAGACAAATTTAGCGGGATTACATGGAATTGACAGAAGTAGCTTATATGTATGTAGATATGTTGGACTTTGTTCATCAAAATTTGTCCATAGATATGAAGTCCTTTTCCTCTTCTTATAAAGTTGGGGTTGCGGAAGAGAAGTCCAATTTAACGGCTGCCAACCAATAAGAAGTCTGCATCAAGATCAACCCACCTATAATATTATTACTATTAGATAATTACATCTTCATCTTATTATGCATAATTTTTTTGTAGTCTAGAAAGCTACATCTAGTAATTTTTCTTTTGTTATGCTTAAAAAATTAGATACTTTCCTTGGTTTAAAATTTTGCCGAATTTGTTGTCATAAGCAACAAAGAATGAATGAAAATTCATATTTATTTGACTTATTACAGATCGTGTATTTTTTTTTTTTAACCAAACTACCTTTATAAGTGAGAAAATATATTCCTCACATGTATTATCGTGTGAAGATGTATAAAGATAATCAGTATAAATCAATCGGGTTGAATATGAAGTTCCATTCAATTTTTTTTAATATTAGCAAATTCGATAAATTTTAACTAATGAATGAATACTAAATGTATAATTTTACAAGTCATGGAGGATTTACGTATAATTAACGTCAAACTTTAAGAGAGAATTGACATAATTATCTCTATTATTAATAACATAAGTATTTCTTTTCTTTCCTTTTTATTTTTAAATCAATGATGGGATTGATGTTTGTAAGTTGTAGGTGATGGTAAAATCAGTTTTCCCTTAGAAAAGAAAAAATGAAGAAAACAAATGGAATCTTAGAAAAATCAACAAGACATGACAGTACTTGATTTTGATGGGGATGGTATGATAAACTTGGCAATATTTTACTACTTTATTCTCACAATTTTGACTATACGAACCCAACAAAATTTTAATTCCTTTTTTTTTTTTGGACTGGTAATCGTTTCCACTGTTAAAAAAGGGGGCAATTATTTCAATTTTTTACAGCTGTTCTAGAGTTTCTTGAGTTGACCATAGCAACCATTGCTGGGAATCTTCTTCTCTGGTATATGTATGTCCCTATCTATCTACATTTAATAAAACCAAAACGACGACTTTCTTTTAAGTTATATCAACTCAATTAATAAAAATTCATTATTTATCATTCAAAAATTATGTCCGACCCTCTTTATTTTTCATATATATATATATGTGTGTGTCTGTGATATCATATTGATAGGTGGTTTGTAAGTATTTATATAATTTATAACGATGATGGAGTAGAAGCCACTTAAGAAGTAAAATAAATATGAATTGACGAAAAGTAGGAAGTTGCAGAAAAAAAAAGAGCTGCATGGAGTGTATGCAATATTTTTAAAATTGGATTGAATCGATTAAGCTACTGCCTATTGTGTAATTGGTTTGATTGGTTGGATCGAATTAAGAAAATCAATAGATTTGGGCATTATTATACACAGTTCATAACAATATTTTTATAATATGGTACAATTTATAATAATTTAATATTAAAATACTACAAACCTCTTGATGGAAGCAAATTAAATTAAAATTCAAACTAACAAAAAATTAAAATTGAAGACCCTCCGAGTATATTATATATGATTAATAACATAAATACAATTTATGATAAGATTTTAGCAACCATTGCCTTCATTTAATTTTAAAAAAATAAAAAAAAAATTGGAGAAACAAAAAAATAGATTATGAAAAAAAAAAATCTCTATTGACTATTAGAACTACTCATTGTCCCGTATTGAAAAAATATAAGCCCAATTTATTATTTTCTCATTATCCCACATTAAAAAATATAACTCAAGATTATGTGCTTTTTTATTTGTCTCACTTTGAAAAAGTATAAAACAAGCTTATCGATCTATACTGAGTTGCTTGAAACCAATTTTATAATCATGATTTAGACCGTATGTACGAGCAGTTCCCAATCGAACCGACCGGCCAATTCCATTGGGACCTGAAAAACATAGAGAATGAGAAATGAGGAAGTTGAAAAAAATTGGAGGTGAAAAGGGAGTTTGAGAATGAGGGGAAGAAAGAAAGAAAGCATATCATACATTGATGACAACTAATCCTATTGCCATTTTCTTTTTGCCCCAAAGACTTATTTGATTCTTTTAATTATGAAAAGAAAAAAAGATAAAAATAAAAGAGGGGGAACAAAATAAGGTGGTTTTGGACACCCACCCTTTGACATTGTTGCATCAATCAATTATTTTGGAATAATGTTTTATGATATCCATCAACCTATTTATTTCTCTATTATGTGAACATAAATAATCATATTTTCTAATAGCATAATACTATTTCATTTCAGGGTCTATGTACAATATATATTTATATATAAATAAACATCAGCAATATGAAAAATGTGATAAAATATCGCTCACCCTTATAATTTACTAATTTTCTTTACAGGTCATTTAATTTGTTCAATTTTTCCAACAATATATGTAGTGAGTGGTTAAATTATTAGTAAGATACAAAATATTTAGAATTTACTTATTGAAAAGTAAAAAATTTTGAAGACAAGGAGATTAGAGAAAGGGAGAGGGAGGCATGGTAAGTGAGAGGGAAATATTGACATATTTATGTGTGTGTGTGTATATATATTGATTATTGTTATTTGAAATATTGGAATGGACGCATGATTCATAACACCAAGAGTGAGAACACAAGGAAACAAGAGACTGCTGCAATTTGTCCCTACAACTACCATTCACTGCCACTGCCGCTGCCAAGAACCAAACCTCCACATAAACTGCCGCTTTTCTCCTTTCCCTCTTCTCCATCTGCATCTGCATCTGCATCTGCTGCTTTAATCACATCCCAGAAAAGAAAAGCAACTTCCGTACATGCATTTATCAACCTCCACCTTCCCCCACCTACCAATACCATGCTTCTTCCTTCTCCTCCTCTTCCATGCCCCTTTTTCTCTATCCAACCCCCGAATTTCCGAAGCCGGGTTGTTCTGCGGCCAGTCTCGCCCCCCGCCCAATGTCAGCTACATCCCGCTCTTTGTCAGAGGAATGGAAGTTCTTTCCCAGCTCGTCACCGCCAACGACTGGGGTAATTATGCTGTAAACGCAACTAATATTTCCATATACACTTTGGCTCAATGCTACGCCGATTTGTCTCACAACGATTGCCTCCAGTGCTACGCCGCCAGCCGCACTCGCCTCCCTCGCTGCCTCCCCGCTGTCTCCGGCCGCATTTTTTTAGACGGGTGCTTCCTCCGCTACGACAGTTACGCCTTTTTCAACGAAAGCGTGGACCCCGCTTGGGATAAGGTGAATTGCAATAGCTCGGTGGGGTCGGCGGGTGGGGTCGGCCTGGAATTCGAGAAGGATGTCCGGGAGCTGATCGATAACCTGACGGCGAGAGCGGTGGTGAATGGGCGGTACGCGGTGATGGGGAATAAGGGCGTGTTTGGATTGGCGGAGTGTTGGAATACTGTGAACAGGGAGGGGTGCAGGGCTTGTTTGGCTAAGGCCAGTAGAGATATTGGAGGGTGTTTGCCGGGCAAGGAAGGCAGGGCGTTGAATACTGGTTGCTATTTGAGGTATTCTACTCAGAAGTTCTTCTCTAATCAGTCTCAGGAAACAAACAGTAATTCTGGTGAGTTGGACACAAATCTTGCTTTTTCCTGTTAATTCTTTAAGCTTGATCAGAAATTCAGAATCATTATTGGATTCTTTGTTTGAAGATCGGCGATTATGATTTCTAGTTCTTTCCTCAATGTTTTGACTTAATTCATTTCCAGATGATTATCTGTTCCCTTTTCCAGTTTTCAATTCTCTTCTTCCTTTTAGGTGTTTCTACCACTACAACTCTTTGAAATGGTTGTGGTTTGCAGCTCTTGATTGCTGAATAAATTAATGCCCACCTCCTTTCTACCATTCTTGATTATTTTATTAATGGTCATGATCTGGGCTTTTCAGATGATTTTCACTTGTCAACTTTTGATTGCTGAGTACGTCAATGGCTGCCCCCTTTTCTTTTTCTTCCCCCCCCCCCCCCCCCCACTTTCCGATTCTTTATTAATTGTGATGATCTGGACTCTATTACATGCGTGATGATCAAGCATGGTGGGTTGCTTGGAAGGTTGATTTGCTTGACTTTTTTTCTTGTTACTTTATAATTTAATGATTTGGCCAAATGTTGATTTTCACTGTCATCACACCATTCGTTACTCATTGTTTATTTTGGTTCTGATTTGTTTTCAGGGGCCTCTAGAAGAGGTGCAATCGTGGCAATTGTTTTGTCCGTGGCGGCCTTCTGTATGCTCTGTCTCTTTGCTGCTTATGCAGCCTATGGCAGATGGAAAAAAAGAACGCAAGGTATTCAGTTCTAGAAGATTGGGCAGTAACTCTTCTACCTAAAACATGGTATTGCTATAATAGTAATAATAGAACTTTATTATATCATTAATTTCGATTCCATGCAGAACGTAATAATCTTGGCCGGATTTCATATTCTTACAACAAGTCCAATTTGAACTTCAAATATGAAACGCTGGAGAAGGCAACAAATTATTTTGATCCATCAAGAAAACTGGGCCAAGGAGGAGCAGGTTCTGTGTACAGAGGAACCCTTCCTAATGGGAAAACTGTGGCTGTGAAAAGGTTGTTCTTCAGCACCAGGCAATGGGTGGATGAGTTCTTCAATGAGGTGAATCTCATTAGTGGGATTGAGCACAAGAACCTTGTCAAGCTTCTGGGCTGCAGCATTGAGGGCCCTGAAAGCCTCCTCGTTTATGAATTTGTGCCTAATAAGAGCCTTGAGCAGTACCTCTTAGGTCAGTCTTTCTTTTACAAATAACACTTTGGATAAATCTCCGCTAATGAATCTATTTTCAGATGAATTAACTTTTTCCATTCTCATTGCAGATAAAAACAAGGTTAAGATTCTTAATTGGAAGGAGAGGTATAATATTATTGTCGGGACAGCTGAAGGGATTGCTTTCCTTCATGGAGGTTCTGAGTTCAGAATCATCCACAGAGACATCAAGAGCAGCAACATTCTTCTAGATGAGAATCTTGACGCCAAGATAGCTGATTTTGGTCTCGCTCGGAATTTTGCAGCTGATAAGACTCATCTCAGCACTGGAATTGCAGGCACATTGTAAGCTAAATTTCTTCCAATATTCCCTACAGACACATTTATGAGTCCGTTCAGTTCCCAGGTAATCTGAAGATTTTGATAAATCATGGTTGTTGGTGCACAGAGGATACATGGCTCCCGAATACCTAGTGAAAGGGCAGCTTACAGAGAAGGCTGATGTTTATAGTTACGGTGTGTTGGTTCTTGAAATTGTGTGCGGTAGGAAGAACAATGCCTTTGTGGAGGATTCTGGATCTCTTCTACAAACAGTAATCTTCCAGACTATCTAATACTGAATTTATGTAAAGTCACAATCTTTTAGTTGGACATTTGTTGCTTAACAATCTTGCTGTTTCGGCTTCAGGTTTGGAAGCTCTACAAGACGGATAGATTGACGGAATCAGTTGATCCTTGTTTGAATGGTGATTTTCCAGCAACCGAGGCAGTGAAAGTGCTGAAGGTCGGGCTCTTATGCGCACAGGCGTCTGTAGCTCAGAGACCATCAATGGCAGAAGCTGTTAGGATGCTTACAGACGAAAATTACGAAGTCCCAGAGCCAAGTCAGCCGCCATTTTTAAACACTGGTGCCCTCTCGGCCAGCTCTACCAGGTCATCTTACAGCATTAATAGTTTAGCATCAAATATGGTGACAAGACACGGAACATCGTATCCCTCCACCGAGTCTTTCAGTATTCAGAGTTCTGATGGACAGTCCAGAAGCGAAGAGGTAAGGCTGAGGTAGAAAACTCAATTTTCCTATGATCATTTCATAACAAAAACAGAGTTGCTTGAGATCCTGTGGAAAAGATAAGGAAACAGAAGTGCAATTCATGTACAATCCGTGAAGTTCAAGAGTCGAAGTCAGTAAAAAGTTTTTTGCCAGATTTTGTAGAATTTGGTTCTTAGGAAGAGAATGTTTTAAATACAGCCGGTGTAGCACAAGATGTGTAGCAGTGTGCAAGTAAACGTCGTTGTGTTAGTGAGTGAGGTTGCATCATAGGCCAAAATGGTCTGTTTTGGATAGAGATTGCTCTTCAAATTTAAATATTTAGGGCAGGTAACGTGGGCGGTTGATGCCGGTGACGGGACCCCATTTGCTTTATTATACAAACACACATTCTTTTCATGAGCTTTGTATTCTTCCACTTGGCAACATTGTTGTGAACAGCTCATCACTCTCTTAACTTTTCAACACACAACTGATACTGTTTCAATCATATGGCTACCAATGCTGCTCTAATTAATGATGGGACAAGGAAAAAAGCTATGGAGGAACATAATTCAAACAAGCGTTTGAGCCAAATAATGATGTACCATAATGAAATTGGCTGCAAACCTAATAGTTCCTTTATTATACATATATACATACTGGAGGAGACAAAACATAGCTGCTAACAAGCACAAAACTTGGCTCTCATCAATAGTAAGTAAATTCTACAAGGAAAAACACATCGATATAACATGTCTATTGAGTTCATTTAGCAATCAAACAGAATAGGTAGCCATAAAAAAAATCAAACATCACGGACCAAAACTAAGAAAGTAAAAAACATGTAAAGCCAAAATTCAAGTTGAAAACATGTTTATGCTTGCCTTAAGTGATTGTGTTGCAACACAATAAGATTACTGCAGAATTTGATCATGGAACAAAAAAGAATAACTTGTTGACAAGACACCGGGGGATTACTGAGACATGCCATTGGGACCTCAGATTCAGGCCGACATCCAACCAACTGCAGATTGTAGAGGTAGATGCTCGGGACCATATTGGCTGTCTCTACTAATTGCCTAGTCATTTCTGATATAAATATAATATAGCCTTTCTTCGAACCTAAGTGACACATTTTATATCATTCAGTTGACAGTAAAAATGCCTGTCAATTTCCAGGTTCAAATAATTGAAGCAATAGACACAGCAGATGAGCGCAATAAATTTAAAAAGTTCAATGAGACCTGGACCACATGTAATAACAACAACACTTTGGCTAGCCACATTAATTAGGTTCTTATCTGATTAGCAAATCTCCACGTACCAGTTCACCTACCTCATGCCAACTTCACAAAGACAAGTTTTCTTACACCTAGCAATGATGAATAAATTAAGCAATTAAGCCTCCCATGATTCATATAGGACACCATATATTACAGCTACCTAGAGATGGTGCATCATAGAAACTTGTAATTTATAATCACAAGACACCGTTTTTATGCCAATCTCTTTCAAGATTCATCTAATATAACATACCAGTTGCGCACCGCAGGGGCATATTCTAAAGGGTGCAGACAATACACGCATGTCAACTCGTCTTCAAAGGGCACGCCATTTTCATACTTAAGAAGAAACATAACTTGTTACCAGGGCCTATAAGTAAGAAAAAGAAGCAAAGGCATAATGCAGATAAATTGGAATGCCTTAACAGGAGATAAGGATGAGCACGCACGGATTGAAACTGTCATCTCCTTGCAGGTTTTAAAACTCTCATCACACAAGTTCCACCAAATTATTAAGACGAAGGACAAAGGTTATGTATTCAAGTTCCTAACCAAGAAAGTGCATATATGCATAGGGTCGAGCCAAGAACTTCCATATGCTAGATATGCATAATAGCACATAAGCAAAGATCCAGCAATGACCCTACTACTCATCCTCCCTAACAACACTGATTTCACCTTTGTCAAGTAGATCATAAAATTCCTTGGTTCTTTTCTGGTTGTTCCAATGGTGCATCTTCCAAAAACCTCCGGCCACTAGGCCAAGACCAATGCCAATGAGAATTTCCTTCAAAACACTTGGGCCCTTGTAAACTACATGCGCGGCAGCCATCCTCTCCCCTGAAAAATCAAAATCGGATACAATCAATAATCATTCAGAGGAAACAAGGATACAAGTCACAACTGTAAATAAACTAAGTGATGTGCAAATAAGTTGTTGTTCACTATTTTGCTTCTAAGGCAAGGTTCAACTTGATTTGTGTTGATTAAGAGAATCAGTTGGGTCGCTCAAGCTCAATTAAGAGGCCTACTTGTGAGCTCAAACTTAGTTTAAAAAAATCATAGAAAACTAAACAAATTAACTCAGAATATCCAATCCATCTGTACTTAAACAATATAACATGAAATATAGTTTGATACAAAAGATAAAACACAGTGAATGAGTTCAAACAGCAATCAAATTTATACAGTTGCTACTTTTTTCCTAACAAAAGAAAAGAAGAAGAATGAACAATCCATTAACTTTCAATTTCTCAACTTCTTAAACAAAACAAAAAACGAAATCCAAGTTCGTGTCTTATGCGGAAAATCTAAATACCTAAGGACATTAAAGAAAAATAATACAGAAACCACGAAATAGATTAGCGCAAGTAAAATTACTGAACCAGAAGGTAGAAATTGTTGAAACAAAAGAGACGTACCTCTCGGTTGCCAAATTTCGAGCTAAGCTAATTCCGAAGCTCCAAGCAACCGAAAACTTTTGCGAAGGGTCACGAAGCAAGACAAGACAGGATTCTATGTGGCCAAGCATACAATTCATACGTACTCCATCGGTGCGGAACCTAGATTTGCATCATGGGAAAATGGATCGAACGATCGTGATCCGTAAGTTGACCTTGCTGCGGTCAAAATTAACTAGAAGCGTGGGAACACGCACGTGAATACGCCTGCGTGCATGGGAAATTGGCGAGCAGTGTTTTGGCGCCACCACATTATATTGTCCGCCCATTAGGGACCAGCGGTTGATTTGGCGGGTTTTTGTCCGTTGCCTTTCATTTTTTCCCCTGAAATACAGTAACTAGAAGCGTTACTTCAAAAGCATAAATTAAGTCGCATTTGCGCCTTTTACATTTAGACAACGCCTCAAGATTAACTTGGTAGCAGAAGAAAAGCGACGCTGCAGAAATATCTTACAACCATTATCAAGAAATAGGAAAGTATCTGAGGTTTTGGATATTTCTTCACCAACAAACAGGCTGCAAAATTCTAGCAAACCAACAATTACTGGGAAGAAGAGAACCAAAATGCTTTCCTCCTTCTCATGTCATCAGCAATTCTCTAGGCCAAACTCTTTGCAAACTCGTCCACACTTCAATCTAAAAAATCCCGTCTGGTGGAGGTAACATGAACTGAACCCCTTCGCTAGTGAATGATCAGTTCACTTATCTTAGCGTTCTGCCTAAGATTTCTTGAAGTTGTTGTTTATGTAGGCGGAGGCAGAACTCTGTTGTGGTGGTCAGATGTGGTCGGAACGAAGTTGAAGAAAGCAAGAATTACTATGAACTGCTAGGAGTCTGTGTTGATGCGAGTTCCCAAGAAATCAAGGATGCTTACAGAAAACTGCAAAAGAAGTATCATCCAGACATTGCGGGGGAAAAGGTCGTCTCTTTTCATGTTGGTTTCAATCTTCAAAATTAGTGTTAACAGCTTGATGTGATGAGTTTCAGGGTCATGAGAGTACATTGATGTTGAACAAAGCCTACAAGGTTTTAGTGAAGGATGATCTCAGGAAGCAGTACGATGCATCAATTGGCAAGATCAGTAACAATCTTAGGATTGGCAGCATTTGGGAAGGATCCTTGAGATCTCAAGCTCTATTTGTCGATGAAAACGCTTGTATAGGTAAACAACGATTAGCCTGTTTACTTTCTATATGATGCTGAATTCACTTTAATTAAGGAACAGTGTTAACTTTCAGGTTGCAGAGAATGCGTGCACCACGCAGGTAACACGTTCATGATGGATGAAGGTTTTGGGACTGCCCGTGTTAAGGTTCAATATGGTGATGATGAGGAAAGAATAGAGGTACCTTTTGCAATATAACTGGAACAATTTTAACCAAGTTTTAGAAGAAGTAATCAGAAATCCTACCATTTCATCACTCCATTGCGACTTTGTTACCCAACAGATATCGGTGGATTCGTGCCCAGTAAACTGCATTCACTGGGTTGATACAGAAGAATTGGAAGTGCTTGAGTACTTAATTCAGCCTCAACCTAAGGTGGGCTATGGCATATATGGCCAAGGATGGGAGAGACCTGCAAATGTCTTCATGGCCGCCAAATCCTTCAATAAACAATTGAAGCAGCAGGAAGAAAACCAACAGAGATGTAGTAACTACACTCTTGCTTACTTTATATAATATCTAAATGTGCTGAAGCGGTTTTGATGTTTCACGGCAAAAATCTATATGTTCCAAAGGTAGATATATGACATAAACTACTGTAATTGCAGCAAAATCAACTGATGAGGAGGAAACTCCTGCTCAGTCACAGGCACGTGAAAGTGCATATAGGGAGCTGAAGGTTGGAAGGTTTGCTAGAATTTGGAGCTGGATGAAGAGAAGCACTGGCCAATGAACAAATGGTTGCAGATTATTAAAGAAATTATACCATGTCAATAAAGTTACCGACCATAAGAAATCGAAGGAACCAAACTGTATATATATCAGAAGCTTATATTTCAGCATTCTCTTGTATTTCTAATTTTAACATGCTGCAGGAAACCTGGGAAATGAAAACAAGAAGGTATATATCATACTATTCCGATCGAGGGAAACATATCAGAATGCGTGAGCTTAGGTATGTCAAGAGTACACAAAAGTGAATATTTTTAAAGCAGATTTCCAACTTGCGAACAGCAAAAACTACACATTTCTTAGCTTGAGCCAAGATGTTCAAGCCCCGATGGTGGAGCAGTGTGGTTTAGATACAGCAATTGCTGATTCCTCAAATCTAGCTGAGAGATTGCAGTTTCAGCAAAGCCCCCCACAAAAAACTATTCCGCTAATTATAAAGGCGGCATTTTCCTGTTCCAGCACATACTGAGCACTCATCTTCCTCGCCAGCAACATGGCTTAAGCAATAATTGATTCTGTCATTCACCACATCCTGTCACATTTATCAAAGAAAAATGCCCCATAAAAAGTCAAGGTATAAATAAAAATTAACTGATAATGATTGTCATAGAAACTATAAAATGAGTGGAGAGATTAAGTGCTGACAGTATTCCATGTAAGAAAAAGAATGATAATTAGCATGATATCCTTTTTAAATAATCTACAGGACATTAGCATTACAAAACGAGAAGGCAAGCTACTTATAGTTTACGAATGTCTAACTGCAGCATAACTGCTATAAATGTCAAAAAAATTATCCACCCCAAATAGCTTAATTTACTTTGTTAAGTTTCAGATGGGAACAAATAGAGCAGTACAACAAGAAAAAGGATAAAAGTCATACCACAAGCAGTTCATGCAGACCAAGAGGGGCAGTAATGACATAAGGCACCCCTGGATGATCCTTTGCAGCTTCAGCTGTTAGAGAAGGAATATCCTGTAAAATGAGATGCTAAATGTCAGTTTCAATTGACCTTCAGTTGACATAAACATCAGGTATCAAGTACTATGAATATCCAAGCATCATGTTCATTATATTCAAATTTCTGTAGCGCATAGTTACCTGGTGCCAATGTCTTCCAGGAAACAAGAAAAATGGGCTTACTATAACACGTTGTGCCCCTTGTTGAACACAGGAACTGAAAGCATCCTTGATGGACGGTTCAGCCAATTCCTAATTTCAATTGGAAAAGATGGGAGGAATTAGCTTTGGAATTCACAAGAAAATCTTTTTCTCAAATACAAAAAATGGGAGGAATTGATATTTTGCATCAGTATGTTTGCTGATATGAGTAATTGATACCATGTGAGCAGGCTCCACGATTGGATATTTGGTTTTCTCTCTGAACATAACCACAAACTCATCTGAACAAACAACGTAGAAACAAAGCTTTACGGACAAAAGATTGGGTGTATACCATATCAAGCTAGCTATAACAATTAACACAATAGGGTAAAGTACATATCAAACCTCTTTATAGGCCATATCATATAAAGACACTTGTTCCAGAACCAGTCTACTGAAGTTCAGGCTTTACACACAGGACGACAGGAAGTGTAAAAAACTAGTTCATTCAGTTAAAAAACAATGATTGAGAGACAACGGGTGATGGATCCTAAATAGCACAAACAACTAAAAATCCACTAAGTTGTTTTCAATTGACAGACTAATGCATTAATAATCAAAAGAGCAGAAGAAAAACTCACTCAGCATAAGATTGGAGTCATTGCGACGCGAACCATGGTCAACAATAATGACAGCATCACCTCGACCAACCCCTTTAAGCTCCTTCCTGAAGCCACCACCATTAGCAGTGGCGAAACAGAACCTTGAGGATAAATATTTGGTTTTGAAGGGGTCTCCAGGCAATTTCACAAAACCAGGAATTACCCAACAAGGGCCTCCCCCAAATTCTCTTCTAGTCGTGGCCGGGTTTAATTCAGGAACAAAAGAAATGGAAATTTTAAGTATTGACATTATTAGGTTCTCATAGCACTCTGAATTAAAATTCAAAAAAGTAAAATTAAAAAAGAAAAAAAAGTAAAAAATACCTGGTGAAAGTGAGGGAAGAAGAAGAAGATGATGATGATGCCTCCATTTTGGCATCTCCTCCAGCTCCAGAAAGTCCTTTTTCTTTCTTTCAGAAAAATCAACTCAAGCCCAATACTCAAAGGAGTGTAGATTAGGCCCAGTCCAGAAAAGCAATTGAACCCTATACCCAATTTGTGTAGATCCAGCCCACTTCTAGTCTCCTAGTCTACAAATGTGATGGCAGACTTATATATATAATAATAATAATTTGAAGCTTTGACATTCTTCTTAATTATTTATAAATAGAAAAAAGAGTTAATTATAGAATGGGAAGCTGAAGTAGTGTAGTTGAGGAACCCTCGCACGCACATGCTCATGCTGTTGTGCAAAACAATCTTAACCCAAAGTCAATAATCCTAAAAATAAAAAAGTGCATTTATTATATATGTTTATGTATGGGGGAGGTATTAATATTATTATGCTAAAGCTTTAGTAAACAAATGAGTTAGTAGCACTACCAAACCATGTGCTTTTCTTCTTCTTCTTCTTCTTTCTTTTTTAATTAACAATAATTGTAATTAAGAAAGGGTTTGATTTGATGGAACCCCTCACCTGACCTCCCCATTTATCAACTAATAAAAGGTATAAGTGTGGCAAATGGGTGAGACCTGCATAAATAGGTTGAGTTTCTACCCATATTGCCACCCCTAAGTGCTGCATAAATAGATAGGTATCCTAATTTAGAAAAAGACAAGGAGAGAAATAAGTAGATAGAGCTTGCTTTTACGTTTTCTATGTCAAGAAATAGTTAAATTAAGTGATTAAGAGAATAAGTGTTGAATACTGGATTTTGCCTAATACTAATGCTTTTTTCTTCAACCCTATCAACTTTTATTGCTGCATCCCCTCCCTTCCCTTTATTATTTTTATGTGTATATAAAACTTAATATTTTCTTTGATTTTATGGTACAATTCAACTCCAATACGATAAAATTTAAGTTGTACATTTATATTTTTTAAAAATAATAATAATAGTGTCAGTTATATATGAAGTAATATTGTATGCGGTGATGACGACTCTTATAAAACATGATTCCCTTTGTGAGTGTGGTGGATGAGTTATTTGTAGTTGAAGTGAGAAAAATAATAGATTATTAAAAAGGGAGTTATAAGTTGTTCTTGTAAATGAAGCATCCACCAAACACACGCAACGAACCTGCGTCTGCGTGTGGTAGCGACTAGTGTGTGTGTGTGTGTATATATATAGTTAGATGAGATGGATCTCCCTCTCTCGCTGCTACTCATCCTATAACTCCGATCATATGTGCTCACTTTCAATCCCAAGTCTTCTTCACTCTCTCTCCTTTTCTGTTCCAACACCTCGCGGACTGGAGAATTTTGCAGACTTTTCACGCGATTCTCACTCGAGATTCCCCATTTTTCTGGCAATCTTATTTTCTCGTACCTCGTGAAGCTGCTGCTACTCCGCCAGTCCGTGACAAATTCACGGAATTCTAGAATATGTGCTGAATCTTAAAAAGTTTTTTTCGTCTTTTTTTCCCTGTGTTTGGATCTGTTAGTTGTCCTGCGAGTAATGAAATCCAAATTGAACCGGAGTTTATGCATAGAGAAAACTACTAGTACGTGATTGCACTTGATGAACTGAAAAATGCAGTTCGAATGCGGGGAGCTTATTTATGTAGTGAAAGAATTTTCTAAAGCTTGGAGTTTTGAAACACATAAAGCCCTAACCTTGAAGCGCATTTAACACGGATGAAGCGGAAGCCGAATTCTCATAAATATCATCACAGATGGAAGAGGAAACTTTTGGTTGTGCTCTTACTGGTATTTTGTTTCGCGACCTTCGTTGTGATGGAATCGCAGTACAATAGCATCAAAATGCTGACATTAGTATCCCTGCCTTTACAAAAGCCGAAAATTGCTTTCCTTTTTATTGCCCGGAATCGGATTCCACTTGACATGGTTTGGGATATATTTTTCCAGGTTATTTGACTTCTCTTACCATATTTTGGTTTTATTACATTTATTGAGATTGATCATAATTCATTTAATTGCATTTACCGTTCGGTTGTTTGGTGGTTTGCTACAGTGACACAACGAATTAGTTTCCTATTGAGAATTCATATGGAAAGTGTGAAGATTAGGAGAAGCTATTGTTAACTTCTGTAACACTATACTTAAGTAGGTTGTAGACTTGTCTGATTGTAGGAGAAGGAAAACTCCACCACTCCGACCCCATTTTGTTATCTCCAAATTCTAATAACTTTGTGAAAAAGTTCATATGCAGTGTTCTATTGTCTTATCAGTTATGGTTGCCTGTGCATCACCATTAGCTATATCACTCTCCATCACTATCAGCATTCTCCATTCATGGCTGATTACTGTGAAGTGTGAACAATATATAGAGATCTGTATTTTTATCTGCAAAACTTTTGTGTTGATTTACAGGGTGATGCTGAGAATAGATTTTCTATCTACGTTCATTCAAGGCCTGGATTCTTGTTGAACTCAGCAACAACTAGATCAACGTTCTTCTTAAATCGTCAAATTAATGATAGCATACAGGTTAAATTTTGTGTAAAGATTATATCTTCTTACAGTAACAATTTCCATTATCTACCTGATGCACTTCAAACTTCTTTGCAATATTTTGGCGTAGTTATATTTTTTATTCAACTGAAAATGTGACCATATATCCATGCTGCAGTATTGGTTGCTTTGACCTATATGTTGGTTAATTTTATTAGGTAGATTGGGGAGAAGCAAGCATGATCCAGGCAGAGCGTATTTTGCTTCAAAATGCACTAACTGATCCTTTTAATGAGAGGTTTCTCTTCCTCTCAGATAGGTAAAAAAAATTGATGTCAACTGTGAGAGTTCTAGTATGTCCCCTACATTTTCCATTCCTCAAAAACTTGTATAATTTCTTTTTCTTTTCCCCCTTGTTACAGCTGCATACCTCTATATAATTTCAGCTACACATACGACTATATAATGTCTGCCTCAACTAGTTTTGTGGACAGGTATTGGGAATGCAATTAATATTTCTTAGTCTTTCTGTTTCTTGCCTCCTAAATTTCATCTCTCTAGTTTTTCCATATTTGTAGTGTTCATTGGTTTATAATTGTGGAGCAGTTTTTCTGATACGAAAGAAAGTCGTTACAATCCAAGAATGGATCCAGTGATTCCTGTTGACAACTGGAGGAAAGGATCTCAGGTAACATCTAATTTTGTTTTAGGATGCGTTTCCAGAGTTAAATTAGTTGGAAAGCTACCATCCCCAAAGTAAGGAAATATGAAAATGAAAACAGAAGAAATAAACACTATAAGTATCTCTTCGATTGTCTAGCTTGTTATCTTCTTTCATTCGCTCTTGCAGTGGGTTGTTCTGACCAGAAAGCATGCCAGGACTGTAGTTGAAGATAAAACTGTATTTCCTATCTTTCAGTTGCATTGCAAGGCAAGTGTCTCTGTCATTCTGATTTGCATCATTTTGTCATCAAGAGTTGGATGTATTTCTCAGGGAAATGACGAATCTTCCTTTTGTTCCCTCTACAAACAGAAAAGGTCTTTACCTGAATTTTGGCGAGACCAGCCTCAAGTAAGTTTCTGTCTGTTTATTTCCTTTCATGTCTCTTTCTGCAGCATATGGTATTTACACTAATGATAGACGGCTAAATATTTATGGGGCCTTTCATGATCGTGGTCATGATTAGTTGAAGGAGACTGATAATTATGTTTCTTGCAGCCTGTTGACGCGTCTAAAGAGCATAACTGTGTACCTGATGAACACTATGTTCAGACCTTGCTTGCTGTATGTTGATCCTTCTTTAGTCAACCTGCGCTAAGCATTCAGCTAGTGTTACCTGTAATATTGTCAGTATCCACTGATATCTTTGCATATTCAGCAAAAAGGCCTGGAGGGAGAAATTACTAGGAGGTCACTCACTCACAGTTCTTGGGATCTTTATTCTTCCAAAGATCCTAAAAGGCGAGGATGGCATCCCGTGACCTACAAGTTGGCTGATGCTACTTCCACGCTGATCGAATCTATCAAGGTATTTTTTCTACTGGGATGGACTTCCTGATCTTCCTATATTCCAACTTATATGATGCTGTAAAGCTAGAACCTGCAATAGTATTGGGACAACCTGAACCTGAAGCCTGCAAAAGAATTTGCATAATGTGTGGAATAAAATGTGAAAACCTTGTGGATATCCTGCCATTTGATGGTCAGACCGATTTGATTCCTTAGAGAAATCAGTACCTTAGAGTGAAACTATTGGGTGTGGACCAGGACTGCTATAATACTACAAAATTTATACACTAGAAAATACTACTTTTATCGTGTCAGAATACTACACTTCTACACTCTTGACAGTGAAAATAATAGAAATTCATGATGTCAAATGATGTTTAGGGCTTTATATATTTGATTACTTCTCCAGGGCATAAATAACATCTATTATGAGACCGAGTACAGAAGAGAATGGTGCACTAGCAAGGGGAAACCCTCTCAGTGCTTCCTTTTCGCAAGGAAGTTTACACGGCCTGCTGCCCTGCGGCTTCTTGATATGGTGAGTTAATTCTATTTTCAGTTTCTGTTTCTTTAAGATGAAAACTAGAAGCATTGGATGACTGAAGATTCACTATGAAAACTTCCAATTCCTCAATAAAATGCATTGGGCATTTCTGCAGTCTACTTTGGGAGTTTCCAGGGAAGCAACAGCAAGTAGAGCCTGATCTAGTGGGAGTAGAGGTTCAACTAGAACGGAATTTGTAACACATTGTGGATAAGCCAGAAAGTTGTATAGTAGCAAGATGGATATGGAAAATGAGTTGTATCTTGGTATTGTTGTTGTAATGAAGGTGATCGATCGTATTAATATGTTACTCTTTATTTTGAGATGCGAATGTTGCGCAATAAGGCTTGTGGCTAAGCAATTGTGAGATAGCTATAGCTGGAGTGTTAGCAGATTAGCTTTATTACCCTCAACAGTGTAGGGCCTGAAGTTGGGCCATTGTTCTGGATTGAGTGTTCCAGTTGATGGAATCATTCACTTTCGTGTATGTATATTAAAAAAAAGTGCAATTTTCGCTCAACATATACAAGTTTGGATTTCTTAGGGAAAAATGAAGTCGCAACATTTTAGGCCCATATTAGATAGTCTACTAGCAAACACAAGTGTGTAGTGAAAGAATAAGGAATCCCTGCAACTAATCCATGAAAAATACAGCCCTGTAAGGCTGTTCCAGATCCGTGTTTCCTCGTGACAATGAAATTTGCTGGTGAAGACTATTATATCTTTAGCCATGAAACAATTAAATTGAGTGGTTATGCAGCGGATTCAATTTCAAGAATCTTTGACAATCCCAATTCCCAACCACAAGTTTTCCTTTCATCTACCCACTTTTCTCGAATATCCGGCTCGGACCGTTCTAGCGTTTTAGAGTTTGCCCAACTCATTAGTTGACACCACCCACTAAATAACAATATCTATTAGCACCTAAAAGACGAGTCATAATCTGTACTAAAAATTGGGTGGCGTAAAAAGGGAGATGAATTCACATGGATGGTGTTCATTGGCGGGAGATAGAAGTGTAGAATTTGTGAGGTGAGGTCTATTTCCGAAAGTTGCCTGACTGTAGAAAAAGATAACCTGATCAAAAGGATACGTCTAGATTGTAATGAAATTGATACTTAATAAATTCGTAGGATTTCCTTCACTAGCTAATGCCACCTATAATTTCGGGACTGATTCTAGATTGTTCAATATTTATTATTGGCAGGGAAAATTGAACGGGAATCACAAGATTTCTCTAATTGAAACCCCTCAAGCATAGCAAGTGCAGGTTCTCATTTAATTCAGATAATTGCAGCAGGTGGGACACCAGAATTTATGGGGGACAAAACAGGTCCATAATGAGTATTTTTTGCATATAAATTCGAAAAGAATAATACCGGTAGCTGTTAGTTAACAAGTTTATACGGTGCACTAATCGATCAATACTACGACAGGGAGGATCACAAAAATATTTTCATCTAATCCTTTTATACTTACATACGAATATATAAATCTGTGCCAAAATAATTCAGGAAAATAAAGATCAAAATTAAAATTAAAAAAAAAATTAGTGGTCACTATTTATGCTCCTAAGAATTCCAACCGACACCAACGGTATGACCGTTGAATTAAAATGGCATTCGCCCACGTACTTAGTTAACGTCGCTTTTCTCTCCATTAATTTCTCCCAATTGACCTTTCTCATTTTTCTATTTTTTGCTATTTCATTTTTTGTATGGTAGAAAATAAATAAATCTTGAATCAACAAATTCACCTATTTACATTTTCACACACATATTTTCTAAATATGACTAATAATATCAATTAATTTTTTATTTGAAGTGTAAGGTTGAGATTCGAATAATACAAACGTAGGTCGACTACAATAATATATTGATTTATTAATAAGTAATTCCAAGTTCTAAATTTAACAGTAAACCGTGTTAACGGATAGCCTAAATTAATTAAAATTGACATTAACCTCACCTCAGAAAATCTCTTATCCATATTCCTATTTCCTACTTCAACTGCCCTACCAAGTCAAACTGTCTGCTTAACCAAATCCAGGGAAAACTGCAACACCACGTGCAGCGCAGTGCATTGGCACATCTGTACCTTAGATCAGAGACACGAAAAACATAGTACTAATATAGGGAGGCGGTTGAGGCCCAACGGTAATTTGACCTGTAGCAGTTACAATTAGTTAGTTTTTCGTTTGAATTAGTCGTACCAAATCTTCATTACTTGTCTCATAAGCCTTCTCGTGGCACCATTTGTAGGCCTCCACCTGTCTACTTTTGAATTTCTTGTGGGCAAGAATGCATAGTGCCCCCCGTGGTCGGTGGCGGTGGGGGCCAGGGGACACGATCCCACCGCCCCTACTAACCGTGAGGATGGCCGCAAATTTGTGTACTTTCTTATTTTGGGCCCCACATCCATCTAAAAGCTCACTCGCTTTTGATTAAAAAATAGAAAAATAATAAAAAGATTGCCTTTATTATCCACCAAGTATTATACAAATAAAGATTTGTATAATGAAGTAAAGTGTGCCCACTTCAATTTACTAATTTTTATAAAGTCCTCACTGTAAATTATCAGATTTGATACTTTTTATAAAGTACCATTTGGGATGTGTAATATCATGTTTGAATTGTAAAATTTATTTTACTTTTGTAAGTATATTGATCGGAATTGGGGTTCTCAATGATCTGATAAAGATTGACATACACACATAATGCTCGGCTTGTTTCAACTAAAATCTTCCAATAATTAAGTTAATATGAGCTCGCGCTATAGGAGTTTAAAATGCAATCTCAATATAATAAATGCATACTTGTCAAATAAACATCCAATATCTTTAGGTCAAAGAGGTGAAGGTGCGCTAAGAAAGAAACAAACTCTTAAAATGTTTATAGATTTTTCTATTTTTGGAGGGCAAATCTATTCTTCATGAGCCTATTCACTGTATTTTCCCAATCATATATCTCGCGACATAATTATTACAAAATTTCGTTACGTGCTGACTGAAAATAACTAATGCTTTGGCTTATTTAATACTTAGTTATATAATAATGTAATTTTTTTTATTATTTATATTCTTGAGGTTGAATATAAAAATAAAAAGTAATGATAATAAAATGCATTTAGTATATTCTCAAATGATATGCATGCAACGGCCAAAAAGTGTAAAAGTATTATCACTTTCTCGGAATTCTTAAGGACCACCGGAGAGTTTATTTATGTGTAGAAAAGGAAAAGAGAGAATTATAGTATTTATATATACAAATTCATGTAATTTATATATATATATATTTAAAAAAAATAGCATTTGTTGTAAAGAGAGAAAGGATCGCTTTATTCCTATTTTATTTGGATTTTGCGGAAATGATAAGTGAAGGGTAAGGTCTTTGAGGGGGTGGATAGGCTGATGCCTTCTCTCTTTTTTCACAATTTGATCAAAGATATATATATATATATATATGTATATGAGAATTTTACAAGAAAAAAGAATTTAATATGTTGGTTTTTTTCACAAAAATTGATTTGATATATATATAGTTTATTTTTTTAAGGACTATTTTCCATGATTCTTTTGAACTTTTAAAAGGTTGTACGTATTTGGGGGGAATATATGTACACATAATGTCATAACTACCCTCATGCATGTCTTCCTTACTGGTGAAGGCATGCCCAAAATTTGATCAGCAAAGTTGTGGACAATACATTAATCATAATAATATTTGCATAAATTTGAAGTGCCAAAAGTAATTTTTACCACAACAATCATTTTATAAAAATTAAAGTAGGTAGCTATATATTGATTAAAATTTCATAAAATCCCACTTTTTTCTAATATTTAATTTAATAAAAAAAAGGGGTAGCTGAGGATGGATGACAAGTCACAATTTCATTTACAAAAAGATAAAAGGAAATGAAATAAGAGTAATGAGCAGTAGAGAATAATGTAGCAACGTATGAAAAAGGTATCATGCGATAAAAAGAAGAATGTAACCAATTGCATGGTATTGTAGGAGAAGTTGGTTAGAAAAGGATCCATCAATTCAATTTTAGCTACCTTTTTATTAATATAGTTTATTTATTTAATTTCATGAATTAAGTAGTTACCAAAGTAATTAAAATGAATTATGATATATATATATATATAATGGAGAAAATATTCCATTTAATTAAGTACTGACTCCAACTTGATTCACAACGTCTGAATTAGATACAAAAAGGGCGTACGACACCGTATAATTCTTTCATATTTATTCTAGTCGTTAGGTCTTGAGATGCCATTCTCTCAATTTCAATTTCAAAAGAAATTATTTGTATAATTCTTATTTTTTTTCCTATAATTAATTATTTATTTAGTATCTGCTACGTGGTTTTTAATTATTAATTTTGAATTATTTTATTGCTCAGATTATGATCATGTAATTAATTCTACTGTCTAAACTAATTATAATATATATAATCTTTTGTATGATCACTTGTCATGAAATTGACGTTAATTATCGGAACTTTATTTAATTAAGAAATGAGTTTTTTTTTTTGGTTTAATCTCTCTAGATCAATGACTGATAAAATGAATTAATATTATGGAAAAAGAAAGAAAAAAGAATCTGAAGAATGAAGGATATATATATATAATAAGATGCATGGGGATGGAGGGGCAGAATAGATGCAAAAAGTTGCCTTTCTGTAAAGAAATTAAAATACCTTTGTTCTATTATTTTATATATATAAATAAAATTGGTTGAGTGGATGATTATATGATTCTTTACATGAATTTGAATTGTAAATATCGCATCTTATCAAGATAGGTTGATTTTAACTACTCTTGAGTTTTTTGAAGATCTCCAGGCATAATTTCATCATATGGCTTACGATTTTGGGGGAACTATCCACAGTTGATAAACTATGGCTATCATGCCTAGACGTTTGTATATTATGTGATGAGGGCGCAATGGAATACTCACCTATTTTTTCGATGCCGTTATGCTACAAGATGCCTGATAGTGATTCGACGGATTGTTCGATTTGAATGGCCTAATAGAGAGTGGCCACGGGACGTTGAGTGGGCTGCAAGGAAATGGAGAGAAAAATATATTATTAACTTGGCTTATCTTGCACTCCTTGCTGCTTGCATTTACCACATTTGGAGGGAACAAAATTTGAGACGCTTTGAGCATACCGAGCGACCACCGAGCATCATAACCACCATTATTATGGAAGATATTAGACAGAGGATTATCAGTGTTAATTTATCTCGTTCTGTTAGTTAATATGCGTTATATAAATTATGGCGTATCCCTTGACTTGTCAAGGGATCAACCACCAGTTGAGCATTGTTGTACTGTACAATCTTATTTTATTAATGAAATTTATATTTACCCAAAAAAAGAAAATATCGCATCTTATATTTATGGACCAATACCATAAAGTCTTGTAACTTTTCTCATAATTATAATCTCATAAAAAACCTCCAATATTCTTAATTACTATCAGCTTTTACAATTGGTAGCTGAATAAATATAGACATTACATTTTCTGGAGTTTATTAGTATAACTATATGCAATAAAAAAACAAAGGAAAAAGAAAGAAGAAGACAGATGCGCGCAGTTATAGCTCATGACGTCGGCAGCTAATTCAAACTCCAATCCAAGCTTGTCAACACATAATCTTCCCTCTTCACCCCATTAATTAATTAAGAAATAAATATTATGGAGGAAAATGACATTTTGGATAATATTATTAATTAACATAGTCCCCAACTGAGGGTCCCACCCACTCTCACTTGTATTCTAACCTCACCTTAACCTTTGAACCACCTCTTCCCCATTCTCATCAGCGATCCATCGCCTATATATTCCCCCTCCATCATCATCATCATCACAACTCATTAATCCATAATTTCTTCATTTTCATCACTTGTGTTTCACACCACATTCATTCATATTCCATTATTCCAGATTCTCTCAAGCTTTTTTTGCCTCCTCAACATCTATATAAACCTCCTTCCCCTCTCCTTTTTTCTTCACCAATCCCTCAACTCCACCTTTTCTCTCATTTTTTCTGCATCCTTTCTTTCTTTATACCAATTATTCTTTAATATAATGGCTCCAAGTTTGAGCAAAGGTGGTTCAAACGCCACTGTTCTTGTTGATGGAGTCACCGACTCTTTGATAACTCTCGATGACTCTAATTTCACTGTCAATGATCATGTCTTTCTCACTGAAGTTCCTCCTAATATCACCGCCATGCCCTCCCCCTACTTCGCCGGGGATAAGGCTGTTCCGCCTCCATCCGCTGCCTCCCCCGGCTGCTTTGTGGGGTTCGACACCAAAGAGCCCGGCAACCACCATGTTGTCCCAATTGGGAAGCTTAAGAACATTAAATTCATGTCCATTTTCAGGTTCAAAGTCTGGTGGACCACCCACTGGATCGGGAATAAGGGTTCCGACCTCGAGCGTGAAACTCAAATCGTCGTCCTTGACAAATCCGATGACAGCAAAAGACCCTACGTTGTGCTGCTTCCGCTCATCGAGGGCCCGTTTCGGGCCTCCCTCCAGCCAGGGACCGATGACTACATAGACATTTGCGTCGAAAGCGGGTCAACAAAGGTCAATGGATCCTCGTTCCGGGCCTCGCTCTACATGCACGCTGGGGACGACCCATTCACCCTCGTCAAAGACGCCATCAAGGTGGCGCGCCACCAACTCGGAACTTTCAAGCTGTTGGAGGAGAAAACTGCGCCCGGAATCGTCGACAAATTCGGGTGGTGCACGTGGGACGCGTTCTACCTGACCGTCCACCCCCAGGGCGTTTGGGAGGGGGTGAAAGGACTAGTCGACGGCGGATGCCCGCCGGGGCTGGTGTTGATCGACGACGGTTGGCAGTCCATCTGCCACGACGAGGACCCGATCACCTCCGAGGGGATGAACCGGACCTCTGCCGGTGAGCAAATGCCGTGCAGGCTCATCCAGTTCCAGGAGAACTATAAGTTCAGAGAGTACGAGAGCCCGTACAAATCCCGGCCTGGCCCGAAGACGGGGATGGGGGCCTTCATTCGGGACCTCAAGGAGAATTTTAACACTGTGGACTACGTGTACGTCTGGCATGCACTGTGTGGGTACTGGGGTGGGCTTAGGCCCAATGTTCCTGGCCTGCCCGAGGCAAAGGTGATCCAGCCCAAGTTGACACCTGGGCTCCAGACCACAATGGAAGATTTGGCTGTTGACAAGATTGTGAACAACGGTGTTGGGCTGGTCCCGCCCGAAATTGCTGACCGTATGTACGAAGGACTACACTCTCATCTGGAGAGAGTCGGAATTGATGGAGTCAAAGTGGACGTCATCCATGTAACTTCTCTTACTTCAAAGTCATCATATCCTTTTCAATTTTCTTTTGCTTCAACGCCCTTTTGATCTTCTTTTCTCCCGGATGTTTTGATGTACAGTTGTTGGAAATGCTGTGCGAGGACTATGGTGGAAGAGTGGAGTTAGCAAAAGCTTATTACGATGCATTGACATCCTCAGTGAGGAACCATTTCAAAGGGAATGGTGTGATCGCAAGCATGGAGCACTGTAATGACTTCATGTTCCTTGGTACTGAGGCCATTTCTCTCGGCCGTGTCGGTACGTTGCTGCAGAAATTCATATCTGATGATCAATTCTTTATACCCTATTATTGTCTTTCTTGCTAATTAGTACAAGTATGTGTTTGGATTGAACAGGAGATGACTTCTGGTGCACTGATCCATCCGGCGATCCCAACGGCACATTCTGGCTGCAGGGATGCCACATGGTGCACTGTGCCTACAACAGCTTGTGGATGGGCAACTTCATCCACCCCGACTGGGACATGTTCCAGTCCACCCACCCTTGTGCTGAGTTCCACGCCGCCTCACGAGCCATCTCCGGCGGACCTATTTACGTCAGTGACTCAGTCGGCAAGCACAACTTCGAGCTGCTCAAGAGCCTCGTCCTCCCCGATGGTTCCATCCTTCGCTGCGACTACTATGCTTTGCCCACTCGCGACTGCCTCTTCGACGACCCACTTCACAACGGCAAGACCATGTTGAAGATTTGGAACCTCAACAAGGTAAGACTAAATTCCAATGGAAAGTTCCAACCCTAATTTACTTTGATCGAATATCAACGGCGTTTCTCATCATATATCAATTTGGTTGCACCAGTTCACCGCAGTGGTGGGGGCGTTCAACTGCCAAGGCGGCGGGTGGAGCCGCGAAGAGCGCCGCAACAAGTGCGCTTCCGAGTACTCCCACGTTGTCTCCTCCGTGACAGGCCCCAGCGACATAGAATGGAAGCAGGGCAACAATCCAATCTCCGTCGACGGAGTTCAAACATTCGCCATGTACTTGTTCCACGAGAAGAAGCTGGTCCTCTCCAAACCATCTGGCACCATCGACTTGTCGCTGGAGCCATTCGAATTCGAGCTCATCACAGTCTCCCCTGTCAAGGTTCTGCCCAAGAGTTCCGTCCAGTTTGCTCCGATTGGTCTGGTTAACATGCTGAACACCGGTGGTGCCATTCAGTCGTTGGTGTACAATGATCGGGCGAATTCAGTTCAAATTGGAGTGAAGGGAAGTGGAGAAATGAGGGCGTTTGCTTCTCAGAGACCAGTGGTGTGCAAAGTGAACGGTGAGAGCGTGAGATTTGCGTACGAGGATTACATGGTGGTAACTCAAGTGCCATGGCCGAACTCTTCTGGGCTGTCTGTCATCGAATACTTGTTCTGATCATCATCACGAAATTAAAAAGGATGCCCAAGTTAAGATATTGTTAAGGGGCATTTGGTTTTTTTTTTTTACTGATTATCATGTATTTCTTTGAAGCAAGAAAATGTATTTCCAATCAATGAAATATGAATAAGTTGAAGTTTTTGCATCTATCCTTCTTACGCTCTACTTGTATACATTTTTTTTTTGTTTTCCCTTTTTCCATGCGATAAGTAAAAAACATGAGACGTGAGATTCGAACAAATTATATAAGAATTTTATCACAGTAAAATATTAGATCTTATTGTTTTCTATAATCAAGTTACGAAAATATTACTATACTGAAATTTGTAGTTAAATTGGGTCAATTCGAAAATGTTCTAATTTATGGATGCTTGTAGATTTATATGGTTAAATTTGGCGAAAAGATAATATTTTATTTATCAAGAAAGCATAAATATTTGTAGATGACAATATTCTGCAATTAATAGTTTACTACTTAAGAAAATTAAAAAAACAGTTTAAGGCCTTGAATCAATTATTCTCACTTATTAGGGTTTATTGACAAATTGGGCTAACCCAAGCTTCCAGGCCCAACAGATTTAAGGGCCCAATCAACTGACAAGAGTGATGATATCCGCAACTCTCTCTTCAGTTTCATCCCTCCAATTTCCTTCAGTTTTAGCTGAATTCATCCTACTCAAAAGCGACTAAACCGATTTCTCTGCTCCCATTCCTTTTAGGTCTCCTGCTAGCGACTTTAGTCCAAAAATAAGTATCGGAACAGAATGGAAATCTCGACCCGCACCAAGAAGTAACAGAGACGACGACTTCCACATTTCAGTTGTCTTCTTCTTCGTTCCATTTTCTCTGAAAAAAATCCCCACCAAATATCCAAAAACAAGCATTCCCTCTCCCCGATTTTTCATTATATATATATACATATACAGGCGCATATACATAGGACGGCTTGATTTGCGTGTGATCGCTTGAGTACTCAGATGAATAACAATTCGACGTCGCAGTACATGGACAAGCAGATCATGGATCTATCCAATTCCCAGGGCCCTGCTGCTACTAACAACAACAGTAGCAGCAGTAACAATGACTTCATCGATTTCATGAACCGTCCGCCGGAGAAGAAAGACGACATCGTTCCCAGCTATGATTTCATGCCGATTCGAACCGCAGTCGGACCGTCTTCGCCGACTGTCGCCCGGTCTTCGAATTTTGATTCCGGTGACGATGATGCTCCCCACAGGACGTGGAATTCTTTTGATTCCAAACCAAATGCCTCTTCAATCAGGGTATTTTGCTAAAACCTCATTTTTCTGATCTCTGACCTTGTTTTAGTGTATGCGTCTGTGTTTGAATGTAGGTACGATTATCTGTTGTTTTGATTCCGTGTTTGGCCGAGAATGGTTTGTTCTGTGATTTTGGGTGGGATGAATGATAGTAGTGATTTTATAGGGAAGAAAGCTGTTAATTTTGGTACGGAATTGGTTTGGGAATTTGTAACGGTTGAAATGCTTTTCTCCTTTGTTTGCTGGGAGCTGTTTTCGGATTGCTTTCACTCTTTGATTGTTGGCTTACTACTATGCTTAATTACTTTTTTCAGTGAATGGTACTTTATCTCTTAGGGGGAGTGTATAAGTATTTTGCTCTTTACGGGACTGGAGCTGCTGGGATGGGAATGACATGGTTAATTATGAGGAGATTTTGATTTTACTGTTCTATGTATTACGAGGCACCCTTGAGGGGATTTCCTTGGTGCATTGTTGATTGTTCATTTTTTTGTTTTGTTTTCAGAATTACAGTTCTCTTGATGCTGATGAACCTGCCAAATTTATTTTGGGGAAGAATCATAAACCTAGCAATGTGCCTTTGGATGTGTCTTTGGTTTCCGAGATTGATAAGACAATGAAAAAGTATATGGAGAATCTTATGCATGAAGTCGATAAGATGAGTGCACGATTATCACAATTGGAGACAAGAACTCGCAGCCTGGAAAATTCCATTGATGATCTAAAGGTGTCTGTTGGGAGCAACTGCGGCAGCACTGATGGAAAAATGAGACTCTTGGAGAATATTTTGAGAGAGGTATCTTCGACGTCTCTACCTATTTGTATATGCTTTTAAGGAGCATAGATATATGTGATACGTAGTTGACATGGATTAGCAGCCTGCATGTTATTGTTGGGGGACAGTGTTCCTTTTACTTTCCTTTATAATCGTCTCTTGATAACTCTTTTTTTGCAGCTTGCCTGATAACTTAATTTGGCCAATTCAGTGTTTCAGCCCATATCTTAGAGCTTGTTATATTAGATTGAAGCATTAACCTTTGAATTGTTAATTAGAGAAAAGTAGTAGTTCTTATGACGATATTGTGCATCCCCTTCAATCTTTTTGATTCTAAACTTTTCAGGAGTGATGAAAAACTGCAACAGCTACATTTTATATGCCTAATCAAATTACAGCTATATGGATCATAGTTGGAAGTTTAACATAAACTATGAAAATTAAAATATTATGCAGGTTGTCTGTATCCTATTTACTTTACATAGATCAATTTCATTATTCACATTCATTTAGAGAAGCAGGGAAGAAATCAGCAGTACCTGAATTGCATCTTAAGTTAGTTGGTTATGCAGGCATTTTAGTTGCTTACATGGTGCCTTATGACAGCTCTGTATACTTATTCCTGTTCTAATATCTAGACATCCTAAAAGTTGCAAGCATTAAATTAATGGGACACTTTTACTGCCTATGCTCTAGCCTGCTTTACTGTCATTCTACCTTTTCTATAACATAATTAAATTTAAGACTACAATTGAATGTTCGAGTACTGTCTAGATTGAAGGTGTATTTTGAATCCAAATTGCTGTAGGTTTGACGGTCCCTGATTCAGTGCTGTAATATTTAAGCTTCAGTTAAGCTTGTCATTTGTAGCATGTTTAAGCTGCATCCTTAACCTTCTTGCACCTTCTTGGTTATCATAATATTGTCTGCAGGTGCAAACAGGCGTACAGGTGATAAGGGATAAACAAGAAATAGTAGAAGCTCAATTGCACATTGCTAAGCTGCAGGTTCCGAAGGTGGAACAGGTTGACAGCAAGAACACTGCACACACTGATTCTTCGCAGACAGGAGTACCTGCTCCCCAGCAGTTCTCTACTGCTTCTGTGACACAGCCACCTCCAACTCCACCTCCATCTAATGCTCCTCCACCGCCTCCACAGCAGAACTTACAACCTCAGGTTCAGCTTCCTAACCAGTTCCCCCAAAACCAAGTTCCTCCTGTCTCTCAGCGTGAGTCTTACTTTCCCCCATCCAGTCAACCTCCAGAAAACCCAAGTCAGCAGTACCAAATATGCCCACCACAGCAGCAGCTGCAACCTGCCCCTCCCCCACCCCAGCACCAATATCAGTCACCTCCTCAGCCACATTACTCTCAGCCTCCGCCGCCTTCTCAACCACACCCTCCATTCTCAGCTGTTAACCCCTCTCTACCTCAGCCACCATTAGGTCATCATCCTGAAGAAACACCATATATGCCAGCCCAAACTTATTCAGCAGGTATTCGCCCACCTTCCTCTCATCCATCCACTGGAGTTCCTCCCCCTACCTCTCAACAATACTATGGTGCTACTCCCAATGTGTATGAGCCTCCATCCAGCAGGCCTGGTCCAGGATATTCTGGTTCTTTTGGTCCATCATCCACTCATGGGGAACCATATCCATACAGCAGCTCTCCATCAAAGTACGGTGGTGGTTCCCCTATAAAACCCCAGCATCTTTCTTCTTCTGGTATGGGCCATGGTGGTGGCAGTGGTCATCCACAGCTACCTACTGCCAGAATATTACCTCAGGCATTGCCAACAGCCTCTGCAGTAGGTGGTGGGTCTGGATCTGGTGGTGGTTCTGGGAACAGGGTTCCTATCGATGATGTGGTTGACCGAGTGACAAATATGGGATTTCCAAGAGACCAAGTGAGGGCAACAGTTCGCAAGTTAACAGAAAATGGGCAAGCGGTTGATTTGAATGTAGTCTTGGACAAGTTGATGAATGATGGGGATGGACAAGCTCCACGAGGTTGGTTTGGCCGGTAATAGGGTTACTTTTGTAGAATTTGAATTACCCATTTCTGAGTTAACTCTGCTGAAAAAGATAACTTCTCCTGTAATTTGCTTCTACACTGTTTGCATTTTTTTTGTTAATAGAGGTGTTCATAAAACCTTTATTCTTGTCTGTCATTGTGACTTGTTGCTGTGATTCTCCGTTTTCCTTTTTCTGGAGTGGTATTTCCAGATATATATATATATTCCTAACTTCTAACCATTGTCTCAACATATTTCTTTTGGAGTATGATGACGAGGCCTTACAACTCCTGGTCTAGAATGTTCCGGAGCACATCAATTTAAACAAGTTGTTGCCATTTTCTCTATGATGTAGGGAATCAGGCACCACCTATATGTTTCTTGATTTCTTTCTAGATACAAGATACAGCTGTCTTTCCAAACATATAAATGTAAAATTATGTATAGGCGGGCAGACACATTTTGTACTACAACAACAGAAGTCATTGACGGCTTTCGCATTTGAGGCTCATATATTTTCATCTCTTTCATTTTATTTTTCTCAAAGAATATAAAATTTGAATATTGTACATCAATTAATTAATCCATAGCAAACAAATGCATAGATTGCAAGACTGAATATTGAATATTGTTTTGCTAGTTGCCTCATTCAAAGCAAGCTATTAACCTGCCATAAATTTTTCAACCTTTAACTCGCATTCATAAATATGTATATAGGCCCTATTACTGTAACTTATTTATACTTGGAAACACGATTTTGAGCACTCGTTCCTCAAAACACAATCTCCGGTTATTGGCAATTAACTTGATATATATATTTGTTCATGTTTGTTACGATAAAAATGCATAAATAATTTTCAAGGACAAAAAGGTAAATTGGATGTTTGTTTCACCTCCTCAACTGGGACCGGGAGTGGGAGGTAGGCTGTAGAAGCCCTGTCCTCAACCTGACAAAAACCAAAATAAAGGGGGCTAATCTACAATAACACAAAAGATCAAACACCAAACTGTAAATGCTATATAATTCCAGGTCTCAAACACACATATTTTTCCACCCAAACAGTGCAGTAAAACGAAGAGCGAGCACGCTTCGCACATTTCTTCAAATTATGGGTTCTTCTTAATTTTTTTTTGTCCTATCCAATCCCTAAACCCCCTTTCAGCTTTTTCCTCTCCTCCATCCTAGAGAGAGAAAACTGAGAAATATACATACATAAGACACACAGCTCAACGCATACACAACCGCGGGATTATGAAAAATATTAGAAGAATAGGGCAGTAGAATTCCTGGGTCTGGTGTCGATTGAATCTCCATCCAATGAAATATATGTAAAGCCGATACGTATTTACGAATAGAAGGAACGAGGAATAAAAACCCTAGGCAAAATCCCGTTTATCAGGTTTGCTGAGCTACCTCTCCATTGTTATTTTCCTATTAAGCTTTATGTACGAGCGACTGCGTTGCATATGAGCTTTTAATATGCTGTCTATTTTGCCTTTTTATTGTGTGATTGATTCCTGTTCAATTTTTTTCCCAAGCAAAAAACCTCTTTCTCACTGTATTTTTTTTTTAATTTTTTCTTGATTTTGATATGTAGGTCTGAGAATGTGCGTTGTTTCAGTGAGTACCGGTAATTAGAAATATTTTTGTACTTTTTATTGAAGATAGGATTGACGGAAGCTCTGGATGAGTGTGTTTTTGTGTGGGATATTGATTCTGGATGCCTCTTCATTGTATCTGTAATTATATATGGATTGCAGCGAACTCATACAAATAGGTTTCCTTACAAAATACTTGCCTGTAAAAAGCACTACCCTTCCCTATTTAAAGAATTCAACTGGGAGTTTTGGATTTAAGTACCCAATGACAGTGAGGAAAGGCAGTTGGTTGCTAGGTCATGTGCACTGCATGTCAGCTGATTTGGAGTTTCCTACATTTCTATAAGAATATATGACTTCCATGTGTGAGATTGGAGGAAATATCTAGATTCTGAAACTGATTGCTGATCCCAAATTGCTTTTAACTTCTACTGCAGTTCTGCCACATGTAACTATTTTCTTGAAAAATCCATACTCCGCTTGGCCTGAATGATTATAGTAGTTTACTGGTACATATCCTAGCTAATTAAACATGAAGATGGGTGTTTATGTTTATATCTAAAGTGAGAATGATGAACTTTGTAGGTGCCTTCTCATAGATAGTTTAAACCATCTTTTCGAAATTTAAGTAAGTTTAAGTTATCTTAGCAGTGTATATGTCAGGTTAGGAAATGCATTTTGAAAAGATTGTTCGCAGGCGCTAGCTGATTGCCTATAGCTCCCATGTGATTGGACATCCTTATTTGAATATGAAGGTCCTGAGGGTTGGGGAAGTTAGCAGCTGCTGTGAGTTCTTGTGTTTACCCCTAAAATAGTTAACCCAGCAATCTGACTGCCTAAACAATAGGAATTAGAAGTTTAGGACCATATTTAAGCTTCAGATCTGGACATGTTTCTTGGGAGCAAAAATGTAGTAGCAGACAGATCTTTGAATGAAATATGCTTCAAATATCTCCTTCACTGAATCCAATCTATATGAATACTTCATCTAGTAGACAACTCAAATTGTCTGCTGATTCGAGTCCTGCCGCTTAATAATCCCTTTATGGGTGAGTCCCTATTAATTTATCATTCTCCATTTTTTGATTTCATATATCATATTCAACAGCTCAGTCTCCTTTCTGGAGGACCCGCTTTACCTAGTTAAAATTTTTACAGGAGGAATGAAATCTGTTTGGCATTTTAATGCTCCCTACTACACTCTCATCCTCTTGATGTGACATAGGAAAGAGGGAAAGAATTATTATGCATTATTATGGCAATATGCACTTATATTTAATATTATGAAATTGAATTGAGAACCCCATGTTTTTTGGTACATAACTGGTTTAGCTCTTTTAAATGGTCTGATCTAGTTGCTGTGATGTTATAATTTTTGTTTTAGTTTTCGAAATTATTGACAGTTGGAAATTGTGCTTTGTTATTTTGCACCAGTTGATTTAGCCGTATAAACCTTGTTTTTCCTTCCTTGATATGGGCTTCTCCCTTTTCAGGTCCTGGAGCTACCACAGATCGATTTATGGGACTTTGGTTAACTCCACCAACGCATCAGCTAGAAGAATAGAACTACAGGGCATAACTAACCTGATATATTTTGTTCCTTTACAAACATCCCCATGGAGCTAAAGGTTTCTTCGGAAAAGCCTGGATTTTCATCGTCTGATTGCGGCAGTGATCCTGATGAGAAAGAAATCAGTGAAGGTGAAGATGAGGATGATGATCGTAACCATAAGCATCGTCGACGCGAAGCACGTTCTCAATCTCTGGAGGAGAATTCTATTGATCAAGGTTTGGCAAGACCATATAGAAAAAGGAACAGGCCTTTTGAAAATGGGTACTCTTACAGGGAAGGTGACCCTCAATCAGGTGAAACCTGGAAAAATTATAATATTGCTACGGAGAGAGACTTCTCAAGGTTTGAGAAGAGACGTTCATACCAGGCCTCATATTCTAGAGCTCCCCTGGAATTAAACCAAAGAATCAGGGTAAACCAAACACTGTCAGGTGAAGTTGGCCCTGTTAGAGGTAGAGGAAGGGATCCTATTTCCTGGGGCATTCGAGATTCCAGGCTTGGCTTGGTTGATGTTGCATCTCAAATTGCTCAACCTGGACCTGTTCCTTCCGCCCTGTTTGGGAGAGGCTTGCCAAATATGTCTACTGCACCGAGCACATCCTGGAATGCATTTGGATTGGTTCCAGGAGTTCCTAATGGTGGACTTGACTCACTTCACCCCCTAGGTTTGCAAGGGGCGTTAAGACCAGCTATTAGTCCACCAATGAGCATTGGGATTCCACGGCAAAGGTGTAGAGACTTTGAGGAACGTGGTTTTTGCCTTAGAGGAGACATGTGCCCAATGGAACATGGTGTTAATCGTATTGTAATCGAAGATGTTCAGGTGTGTGAACTGTGCAACTGATAAGTCCTTTTTATTGTAGTATAATTCACTTGTGTGTTTGGAATTCCTTTGCTGGTTGTTCAAACTTTGAAACAAGTACTTGATTGTTTCAGAGTACTTGATTCAGATGTTTCACATATCTATGTTCTGGAACAATTAGCTGGCTGTGCATGAAAAATGCATTTAAGAGAACGATTTTGTAGTAAGAAATTAAGTTTTTATATGTTTTTAAAACTTGCAAGCTGTCTTAAGTTTCATATTTCTACAGATTCGATCAACTTCTTTAGTTTGGGGACTTTTAGAGTGGTATTGACGTCCATGCATCGGAAGGTTGTTACAAATATAGCGTGGCGGTAGTTCTTCCCCATCTTTTAAGGATTCCTGTTGTTCGGATTCCTTATATCTACCTGAACTCATGACTATAATTAAATACCTTAATCAAGAAAAATATGTTGTTTTGATTTGTTCTTTATTATTTGGAAGAATAGAAATAGGAATATCCCTTGGTTCGAATTCGTAAGGAACTTCTAGTTACACAAATCTGAAAAGTTTCCATGCTAGTATCACTGTCTGCCTATGTTCATGGATAGTGTCATCACTGTAGCCAAGAAAGAAACAAGTCACCTGCTGTTATTAGATTTTTGTCTTTCTGACAATTCAATAGATTAGCACTTCTGCCCTGCAATCTCTTTTGGATGAGAATATCTTTTTAATATATATGGTCATTTCGCCCGAGATTTATCCATTAGTTTTCCATTCAGATTTTGATTGGTTGTACTTATCACAATCACTTGATTAACTATTGTGTCTAAAATTTGCAGAGCCTTTCACAGTTCAATCTCCCTGTTTCACTTCCTGGTTCACAGCTTATGGGGACATCTTCTGCACAAGGAGCTTTACCTGTAGTAAATAGCAAAGCTTTTCCTTCAAAAAATAGCAAGTCTGGAATGACTGAGGATGGGTTTTCCCTGAATGGTGGTGTCATGGGAGGTTCTGTGGTGGGGGCATCTGATGTGTATGATCCAGATCAACCTTTATGGACAAACGATAACCCTGAAACATCAGCAGCACTCCTAGCACTTAATCAATCGAATGCTGATGAAACAGAGGCTTTCCTGGATATGGACCCATCTGATCGGCAGAACATTGAATCATATGAAGGATTTAATGATGAACGTCCACTTAGAAATGCCTCAACTGCTGGATCTCAGAGTTCATCTGTTTGGGGTCGCATAGGTAGTTCAAAACGTGGTTCCGGAGTAAAGGAAAAAAGTGATTCTGTTGCACCACCCTCTAGTTATCTTGAAAGGAACATCAATGGTGAGGAGGCTCGAAAGACAAGTCTTCCCAGTGTTCCAGATCAAGGAAAGTGGACTAGTGCAGATGGAAATGGTCCATTACTTAAGGAATCATCTCTGAAGCCACATGGTGATTCTGTTCGAAATATTCGAAAACCATCTCAAAAGGCACTTCGCACTCTATTTGTCAATGGCATTCCTTTGAAAGATAACAAAAGGGAAGCTCTTCTTTCACATTTTCAGAAATTTGGTGAGGTCATCGACATTTATATTCCCATGCACAGTGAACGGGCTTTTGTGCAATTTTCAAAAAGGGAAGAAGCGGAAGCCGCATTAAAGGCACCTGATGCAGTAATGGGCAATCGATTTATCAAGCTTTGGTGGGCAAATCGAGATAATATTCCTGATGATGGGATAAGTGGCACCAGTAATGTCCCAATTACTCCTCGTGGAGTGACAGTTAAGCCTGCTCTTCCACATTCATTTGTCCTTGATAAAGGGAAAGAAACTCCTCATCTGCCAGGTGGCAAAGATGGTAATGCTCATGGCGCTGGTACTCAAGTTCCAGTCTATGAACATCCCAAGCCTATGGTGGCTAATGGTCCCAAAGCTCTTCCCCCACAACAAAAGAAATTGGAGAGCTTAGAGCTTTTAAAGGAAGAACTTCGTAAGAAGCAGGAGATGCTGGAACAGAAACGAAATGAGTTTCGCCGCCAATTAGACAAACTCGAAAAACAAGTAATTCTCGAATTTCTGCATTTAGACTATGCCAGAAGAAATGTTTTGAGTTGTTAAAATTTTCTAATGCTCATGCCAGTTTTTTTGCAAATTTTCTTTCTCCTTTCCACATTGAGTTTCTGACATTTTAGTCCCTGGAGTGGCATAGGTTTCTCATTTTTGGTGTTTATCTGGCACAGCTGTCTCTGTTTTGGTGCTTGTAAACAAGCAGCCTCTAAATAAAGGATTATGAGATAGGTGCTAGTGCAAAGTTGACCCTGCTTATTTTGGGGGTGGCTTGGTGTTGATTTGGATGTAGTTGCTACTTGAATTAATGGGCTGATGCAGATAACGGGAAAAGTGATTGTTTTCAGGAATGAAGTGTTGTACCTATGCAAGTCTCCTTTTTTCTTTTATAAATGAAAGTATTTGCATTATGGAGTTATTGTTGGTAAAATGACATGAAACACAAAGTCCCATTCAACTTCTAATATTGGTCGAAGATTCTTTTGCCCGCTTGCTTCCATGGTTTGCCATCCTCAAGTTTTCATCCTTTTGCAGGCTGTGGGCTCCAAGGACGTGACTGTATCAGATCTGACCACTAGAAGATCTAAAGGTGAAATACCACCTGATCATGCAAAAGCAGAAACTTCCAAGTCATCACCAAGAGATGCCATAACCACTGGCAACGACACTTCTGCTGAGCATGTTGTCCCACATGCTTCCACTTCAAATCCAAGTGCGCCTGTGCGGGAACCTTTGAAACCTTCACATCGCCCGCTAGCAGCCGCTGGGCCACCTTTTACAGCAAACAGATTCAAACTGGATAATCGGCCCACAGCTTTCAGAATTCTTTCACCATTGCCTGCTGGCCTTGCAAATGTAATTTCTTACTTTCTTTCATATATATCGTCATGTATTTATTTCTCTTTGGATGAAATTTACATTGCCCATATAATTCAGGTGAGCTGTTCTTGTCAAATGGCTATTTTACATGCATGCACCTCCATTGGCCTCTTATATCATGGATTACGTACTTTGTGTACTACTGAGGTTATAACTTTCTGTTGGAAGTATTGGTATAGTGGTGTAGGACTTTTCGGGATTCTTGAATATATAAAACTCTTGAGTTAGTATATGAGATCGGGGAACTGAGTATTTTCTCTTGAGTTAGTATATTACCAGCATACGTTGAGTAGCTATCATGTGAATTATATGACGTTACCCAGTTTATACTATATGATTATAAACAATTGAGTCTCTGTTTATTAGGTCGCTGCTTTGGAGGAGCACTTCTCTACCTATGGTGATCTTTCTTCTGTGGAAATGGAAGAGTCAAAGCTTCAAGAGACTAATGATGCTTCAGTGCCATCTGATATTTCAGCTCGTATTTCCTTCACAGCACGACGGTTTGCTGAGAAAGCATTCTTGCATGGTAAATGCTGGCAAGGCCACAAGTTGCAGTTTATGTGGCTGACATCTACTAGTTCTGGGAAGGAAGGTGGTGCCGCTGGAAATCTTTCATCTTCGCCTAATATGACATCAGATGCTAAGGTTCAGCCTACTGGAGAGGATGCATCCATGCATTCTCAGAAAATTTCTGGAAAAGAAGGTGCTATTTCTGGAAATCTTTCGTCTTCTTCCAATACGATATTAGATTCTAATGTTCAGCCTAGCGGAGAAGACGCCTCCACCCATCAGCAGGAGATTGCCGCCTCAGAAACTGGTGAACCTGACCACCCAGCAACAGAAGTTGATGCAGATTCCACTGAACAGGACAAAGATGCTAAATCTTTTTCAACCTCATTTTAAAGCAAAAAGCAGCTTTCTTGAAGCTCTTGGACCCTCCACGATGCTTGTTGAGTTGTACAGTGAGGTAAAAATGATTTTCAAAATTAAATACAATTCATATGGTCTAGCTATAGCTAAATTCTGGTTTCAGCCTTATATTTCCCATTTTTGCGATATGTAAAAAGAAATCTCTGATTTTCAACTCTTTTCTGTTATTACCTTCAACTTGTATTGTTTTGTGTTCCTTTCTCTATTGATATTTCTAGGAACAAGGAGTAGAATTGAAAAAATTCGTTCCGTACTTTGGAACATTGAGCCTCCGGTCTGCTGTTTTTACATTGTGGAATTATTTAAACAACTTGCTTTCACATGTTATAACAGTCTTGGCTTCAATGTTACTTCTGCTTTTTGGATGATACATCTCACAAAATTGTGAAGTTGAAAGTTTTTAACATCATATGCTATTGTTTGTTTGGAATCAAACATATGACGCCAAACTTAAATTGGGTTAGCTATGCTGCATATTGTCTTACTTTCTCGTATGTGTACACCTGGATAAATTTCACTGGAAGTTGCTTGTAGGAACCGCAAAAGCCTATTCCAGATGTTTTGTTCCTCGCTGTTTATTTAGTTTGGATTTTGCTAGCATAATCTCTAGGCGCAGCCAACAACAATTACACCATATGACGTATTACAAGCCTTCATGTTCCTCTTCTGAACTCATGCAGCATATCATTTTCTTCAAATCGAAAAGCATAACAAGCATTTAGAAAATTTGTTTACAGACTTGTCTCGTATTGACTTTGAATAGCCAGCCTCCAGAATTTATTCCGACCTAAACCCCAAATCTTTAAAGGCAAATCACATTTAACCAACATTATTTTATCACATGCTTTTTGTGAAACTCCAGATCCAAACGCACTTGATATGTTATTTTCCTTAACTAACTTGTTCTCTATTTTATTGGAAATGGCTTACCTCGTTGAAGAGGCACTTATATTGTTTGTCATTGATGTTAATTACTCCGTGACTTCCACTTTGATCCAAGACAAATCAAACAATAGAAAAAAGAAAATGATAAGTGGAAATCCTGCACATCGTTACCAAAATCATGTTGTCCTTATCGATACTTAGAACCCTGTGAAGAAATGCCATCACAAATATCATGCACGTCCATAAGGTCTTTTGATCCCGGGAATGCTGTACTTGTTCTGCTCCGCACTCACTGCCTTCTTTTATTTCAAAGCCCAAAAATGTAATTAGTTGCAGATAGCCGGCTTGTAGATGGTTCCAACAAATAGGACCAGGGATAATTTCACAACACTTCAACATCAGTGTCCCGGGGAGGCCCTGATTGGTACCTCTAAAATGGCAAATATCAAGAAGGCTAAACTTCATCCCAATTGTGATAGCGAACCACCACACCTAAATGACTCCTGGGTAGTAATTAATATTAAGCCTTTTGACATCCAACCGAGTACTATTGTCCATGGCTTCATCAGAATGTATTAGTCTGCAATCTCCTTATCGGTTGCTATAGTTTCTGCCCGACACAGAAGAAAATGCCATCTCTTCACATAAAATCCAGAAAAGGTGTTCTAGTTTATCATAGACATCCATGAAAAGTTTCATTACGGGAATTTAGGCCATCTTCCTACTCTCTGCAAATAAGTTGAAACAACAAACTATTCTGCAGTTTACCTCAATTGTTTCCACACATTCATGTGACAACCATGTTAGCAAGCCCCAGCTGTTTCTCTACAGGCAAATATTGTTTCAGAGAAACACAGGTATGGTGCATCACTTGCAACAAGAAATCAGCCATGTGATTCTCAGTCTCGTCAATAGGTTGTGAGCCAGGCACATAAACACCACGCTTTACATGTCTGGCCCAATCATGAATTCGTTCTGTTGATTTCCAAACATATGATGCTACAGAATCTGCAACTACACCCCACCCAGGGCCCAAGAGGAGAGATGAAAGAGTGGCAGGGAGGTCCGTCAAGACATTGTTCCTGTCAGCAACCAAAACAGGCATATATTTGCAGCAGCTGCCACTTAACAGACCAAGAAACCGCAGAGCCTGCATAAAAAGAGACCATAAAGTAGCAGTTGACACGGAAAAACTAAAGATTGGGATAAGAATTATAGTGGATAGAAATAGGAACTACGACAACTAGTTTTGCGTTTCTAAGAAAAGATTAGCACTTTTTGACGCCCGTTTTTTAGCCAAGGGAACTATAATGCAGCAAGTTTTCAAAAGAATTTTGGATTTGTATCTAATCAAGTTATACATGCAAATGCCCACAGTCAGCCACATCTGCTGTTTTTGATCGAGTCCAGTAGTCCACTTATGGACTGCGGATCTGACGGATTCCAAAGCAACACATTACCCAAAGAATGGATTTTCTGGGTTGACTGTGCAATCCGAGTCCTTATTACAGCCAGCCAAGCAGAGTCGACCTTGATTAGTTTTGATCTTAAATAAAAACAGGAACCTAAAGATGATTGCCACATCAAGGACAATAAAGTTTACAACCTACATGAGCAAAACTCACATAGTATCCAGATAAAGTAGCAGAAAGGAAAGACCGAGAAACCACAATAATCGCCTTAAACTGAACCACCAAAGTTCCAGAGAAAAATCCAATATGTACTTCCATATGACTGACAAAACAATATATGCAGATTCACATTTTTTTGCATCTGTAAGGTGCATATTTAATAATGAATTGAAGTTGCATATGTTTCAATGTTGATTAAATGAAATCCAGGTTCAATCATGTGCAAATTTGCATATCTACTGTTACATGAAATATGGGAAACTAACTTCCAAAGAATATAGTATGACAGACTAGATTTTCGAACAATGAAAATCCTTGGTTCATAGTTCATACAGTTGAATGGCGAGTTATCATGAAGAATATTGTATGACTAGATTATTAATGAATATTGAAAGTCTATAGTTCATACCGTTGAAGGGTAACTGGTCACACAGAGAATTTCCGCTGTGTCAACAAGCCATTGTTTTCGAGTACTTTCATCACTTTTTTGCAAAGTTACAGCAGCTTCTACCAGGATGTTCCAGATAACTGCAGGTTGAGACATTGGGTATTCTGTTAGTGTGGATGAAGGAGTCTCAATGTCATTAACTTAAAAATCTCTTGGTATGGCTCAGGAGATTTAAACGTCATTCACTACATATTTCAGAGGCTAACCTTCTGAATTTGTGTCCAACATATATGCTTTCAACTTTGCAAGTTCCAACAGCGGGATGGAGCCAATTCGAACCAGTGCGGCTTTAACTTGAACCTTTTTTAAAGGTTTGGCAATTTGGTCATTTTCCTTTTTGAAATCGGTATCTGAAACCTGAACAACAATATAAAACAAGCTACTCAGTTATTCCGATTGACATCATGGGCATTTCCATGATTGGAAAGGCAATCCTCTCTAACAACTTCAAGGGCATTCAACATGATATTAACTCGACAGAAACAACCTTTCATTGGTACCATTCTGTCACTCTACAAGTGAATTTCAGTACTTAAAAAGGTTTACACATGTTTGATATTATATCAGGTCACTTTGCAACTCAGTTGAACGTTTGCAGCTGAGAGAGATATTTATGAGTAATGAATAAAATAATAAGCGTATTTTGCAATGGAGGCCAGGTGCACGGTTGAAAACTTTACATCAAGTGAGTTAGTTCCCTAACCATGGACATATTAACACAATCTACCAGTCTCATGTACCTACTTTGACTGCATGAGTTTAAGATGAGTTAAAAAAATGGGCTCTGCGTATGTTCTCAAAATGACCCTAAAAAAAGTGATGGCATCAAATTATTACTTTATGAAAGGGTGTCTGTTGGAAGAATTTCTCGGTTTAGGAAATGTATTATTTTAGGGCATTCCAAAAAAGAAGCACTAGTCATAAATCTGGGACACAGGATGTAAGGGTCCAACAAATTCCACAGAAGACGCAATCATAGAATTTCAGAAGGCAGATGGAGTCAGAATGAGTTACTTGCCCATAGCTACCTTGACTTCCACACTCTAAGGTGGTAAGCTTTTATGTAATTTGAGAGCTTGAACATGCAAAACCCAGTTGAAACAAAATATTACCAGCAGAAGATCTGATAGCCAGCCTTGCCGAGCCTTCCCAAGACATCCAATTGCTTCAGTCCATTCCAATTTGGAAATCTTCTGATATGATTCAAGAGTAACACCTGAATGAGACCATGGCAACATTCTAAACAGAACTTCCATGCAATGTTCCAAATGATATGCATAATATTGTGTCTCGAGTGCAGAATCATTCAAACATATCCGCAGACCCTTCCAGCATGAAACTCGTAAGGACATTTTTTCTTCTTGGTTGTATTGATCAGAAGAAACAGACCACTGTAAGAAGTCAGCCACATCATCAAAAAGCTTCACAACTCTAGAATTGGAGAATATCTTCAACAGGTCTGCCAGGTGCAAGAGCATTAATGATTGCAGATTTGACTCGAGTGACTTGAGCCTTGCTAGATCAGATAGTTCATCAAGGAAGCCAATAAGTGAATCAAATTGGTTTGCATGAGATAACAAGAATAGAAGACAATCCTCCCTCAGACTTCCTCTTCTGGGGGCTATACTTTGGGAAGGCATCTCAGCAACTTGACCACTATACTTCATGCATCGTCTGATGACTGCTTCCCAATCAAACGATGGCAATCTTGGAGCGTGTGACAGGCATCGCAAAGCAAAAGCAGTTGTTTTGATGTTTATACTGGTACCAAGCTGAAATTATAAAAAAGAAAAGGTTCGCTGATCAGAATTTTAGCTTAGCTGTACCAAAAGGAGTTGGGATTTTAGCCACAGTGGGACAATACATATTTGCTACAGAGTACAACACTGTCAAACAAAGTCGGATGATCTCAAGATAGCAACATAAACTTGCAAGGATGCTATGAAAACCTGATTTTAACTTTAAGAGCAAAATGCGATTTTGAATCTATAACCTTTTAGAATCAAACGAAGCAGGGTTACCTCAGAATAATTCATCTGCACGAGCCACACACAGAGTTTCATGACAATACTGTCTTCAGCGAATCCCTGAGGAACTGACTTACGGACACCAGAGTCATTATGTACAGCATCCTCCTCATTTCTGTGTCCTATAGAGAAGACAAAATGCCTGAGAAATGAAACTGCCCAAGCTGCATACTGCTGTAACTGAGGATCTTCAGAGTTTTGTGCCACAAGGAATATGTCTTGAATCAGTGACGTTGCTTCGGCCTCCAGATCATGATTAGAAAGTAGAGGACCCAAAACATGAGAGAGTTCCTGCCGAGAAATATGTATATCAACCCACTGACAAATAAAAATGTAAGTAAACTTATTCTTTTTCCCTCCTCTATAAATTCCACCTTTTGCCTATTTCAGGTTTGCTCATCTTCTAAACAGTAAACTGCTTATTTATTCTGTTGACAAACTATCAAAGTATCTTTGAATTGAAACCCAAGAATTTTCTTTCATTGCATTAGCACACAACAAAACTTTTCCTTTTCACATCAAGCATCAAATACAATAAAAAAAACACATTTTCATTTCATTTATGTTCTTACTCCTCAGTTTATTCCAGTTATATCATCAAAACTTACATTTCTGCATTCTTTATTATAGTTGGGAAGAGGAAAGGATAATGCCTTTTTGTAAGAGAGGATACAAGCACCAAAAGTGACTGCGACTAACAACCTTTTGATTGACTGTACTGGCCTTGGCGGGTAAAGGTAAGTGTCCTATCAGTGTCCCTGCACCAGCCCCCATCACATTTATAACACCAAGCATTCCTCCTAGATGTGTAAATGGTGGGTTAGGACTTGAGTAAGTTCTTCTAAATAATGCCAGCAAACCTCTAACATAATTGACTTCTAGAGAATGCAACCCCGCATTGAAAACAATAGGAAGGAGGCTGCCGGATGCAGCACAAGACGCCATCAACAAGCTGCAGTGGAAGGTATCAGATGGTCCAACAGACAACAGTCCAGAGATGAGATCCATGAAGATGCTCACAAGATGGGCTAACTCAAGATCATCAATCAGTTCAACCTTAATGCAGAAAGATGTTATGGTTGGTAGCGCAAGGCATGCTCCCAGAGACAACATTTGAAAACATGTTTCGCCTGCAACAGACTTTGAGAACAAAATATTTGCAGTAGGAATCCACGAAACAATGAGGGCTTTTAAATAAAGAACTGCATCACGAGCGCCAGCTCTGTATATTGCCCCAAGTGAATTCCCTAAACCGATGATAGGTCCAGCAACACTCCATGCATCCTCCTCTAGATAACTACTATCCTCCCTCAGAATTTCAACTTCAGATGAGGAGCAATCATCCGTTCCTAGTGGAAAATATATGGCCAGCTTTTCCAGAATACTAGATGAAGATCCGGTGAACTGATATATCATCTGGACTAAGGTCCTCAGGATTTTTCTTAACAGTTCAGTTTCCTGCATCCAGTATGTTTCTTTTTCAAATTTAGTATCAGCTCCAGAATCAACTCTGGTTAGAAGATCTTGACATGAAAAACCCAATCCAATTCCACAAGCTCCTCTGACAAGGGTGCTCTTGCTAATAGATGCAACCTGTAAAAGAACAAACTCAACATAATTGTAGCAAATATCAAGTGAACACAGCTAAGCAAGCTATAATACAACTAGGATAAGATTTCACAATTCATGTCTCAACAAGTAATACACTAACTTTAAAATATAAATCCATATACAAGGCAAGTAATAGAGACACAATTTTAAGTAATCATTCCAATTCATGCATCAAGTATATCGCAACCCCACTCCCACTCCAAAAAGCAGATTAAATGGTTCAGCCAAGTACACAAACAAATAAGAGACCTAGAAAACCTTTTCATAGGAAAAGGTTTCAACTCTCAAGACATGTTCTAGCGGACCCAAAAGCCTCCAAATAGCAAGAAATATAAATATTGCAAGAGCATAAATGGTGGGAGACAACCATACATATTTGTCATAAGTCAGAACACTTGCAGTAACTGAGCCCTTAATTTGTTTAATATCTGAAAATAATTGCAATAACAAACCCCTACCTCAAGGAGTCCATTTATATTCTTGAACTTCTGCTTGTGATCCGTCACATGCAGGCAACTTGAGATTAACCCAAGAGAAATCGCTGCCGACCACTGGCGATATTCATGCTCGTATTGAGACAACCAATTTAGCAAGAAATTTGAAGCCACTGACTTGATCGTATGTGAAGATGCAGGCAGTACCTACACTAGGGAATATCATCGAGCAATCCATAAAAGATACTTTACAAAGAAAAAAGATACCCATAACTTTCACTCACTTTTAATTCGAAACTTGTTCCCATTGAAATCTAATATGACAATGGCTAGTTACTTTTTGGGTATAGCTCAAAGAACATGTATGAGGGATAATAAGTTTAGCCGCTAGTTTGATTAATTAGCCCAGAAAATTATGTGTCACACTCTATAATTTCTCTTACAAATTCTATTTGCTTCTACCACTAGTTTTATTATGGTTTTGAGCCAAATGGATGGACGATATGAATGCTCCAGGACCAAATATGCATGTCATGAGCAATGCAGCACCAGCAAACAACAGAGGAGATCTTAAAATGTTTCTGATTGTGTATATACTCTGGGATTTAGTTTCCTGATTATGGTACACAAAATGAGTGGATATCGACATGTTAGAAGAAAGCATCAAATATTCCCTTCAGATGGTCAAAAGCATTCGTCCAGTTGATTACCAGACAAAAGGCCCCAAGTGCTAGAGCGACATTCTCTGCAGCTCGGGGCACTGCTGCTTCTGCTAACCTTGTTAAAGTCTGCAAGATTACATGCAACTCCATAAGCAAAATCTTTCAAACAACAACATGACTAAAGCATACACAAACACAAAAAAACAGAAGTCTACTGAACCTTCAGAATATCATTAGCAGCCTTCGAAGTTTTGTCTAACAAAGCACGATCCGCCTTTGCCTCATCTACCATGGTGCAAGACCTCAACCATCTTTGCATGAAAGGTTTCCATGATTGCACAGATAGAAGGGCAAGCAAACTATTTCTTGATAGCTGAAGAGAGGCACATATTTCCACAACTGTATCCTCATATTTAGCATGCACGTCCTGTAAACCCTGCAAAATGATGATAAAACCTCAACCCCAGCAAATGATTTGACCAAACACAGAAAATAGTTCTCTCACTTTTGACAGTCCTTGGTTCTTGATATCTTTTTGAGTAGGAAGGCAGAGTAAAGCTGCTCCAGGTAATTCTTTAATCCTGGTACTTCCTGCAAAGGAAATGTTCATACCACCGAGGACTGAAATTAAAGAATGTGGCCAACCGGCCATCTAGCTACGAATAAAAAATTTGTGATGATACATTGCCTATCTATTTTCATGATTACAGTAAATAATGGAATGATTCATGGTTCTATCAGCTTTTCAATGAAAACTAACCCCCTTGTTTCATGATTACAGTATATAATGAACTAATCGTGGTGCTACCAGTTTTGTCAAAAGCTTATAATTTATTACAAACTAAGGTTCTCTTTGGCTTAACACCTTTCTTTCAGTATAAGCCAAAGTCATAATCCTTGGGAATCAAAAGGTGTTGTCCCAAAAGTTTATGAAGAACACTGCAAATCCTATGAGTAACCACTAAATGTGCACGCAAGTAAAGGATTTCATCTAAAAAGTTAATATGTCAAGCAATTACTAGGAAAAATAAACACACCACTTTCTGTTAATTACTCGTACTAGGACTTATAGGACCAGCTGGTTTGCACCTGAACTAAAAATAACCTCGGGGACAACATCTAACAACTTGAAAATCTTGCTTCCAGATGCAGAGACCCTTTTCTGCTTTACAAATCTGCGCCTTGTACTGCAAAAACAATCAAGGATCATCAATGTGACATTTTGCAGTAGTTCATTCAAAGTAACATATAGATGAGAAAAGTAATCCTTCTTAACATGTGTTCATAATTCATAATTCTGATTTCAAATTCTTCCAATGCTGTCAGTAAATCAGGGTTAGCCTCAGAAATCAGAAATTCCATGTTCCTGGTGCTGAAATCTGGAATGCTTCTCTTAATATGCACCACCTGAGAAAAAGTGAAATGAGAAAAACCATTCAAACAGTGAAGAAAACAGAATGGCAGAGAAGGATATCATAATGCAGAAAAGAATTTTAATGAAGTCATAAGAAAGTGGTGACTTATATTAACATGGTTGGCTCTAAACTAAGTTATATCTCCAAGGTCCCTCCAATACCTGATTCACTATCACATATTTTTGGCAAGGTCAAATACAAATATACAGAATAAAACACCCGAAGAAGCAATAAAGGCATCGAAAAATACCAACCTCATATTGCCTTAAAGCTGTGAAGGCTGCTTCTCGAGCTCTCGTCCATAAAGAACTCTGAATAACTTCTCCTCTTGTTCCAATATCCCACAATATGTTCAAAACTTTTGTAGCAGCTTCTGGGTATGCTTCAGCATCCATTGCCCCCCATCTCAAAAGAAGAGACAGCCTAACGAGTGAAAATGGTCATAAAATGTCAATGGCACCACTGGAGAAAAGAGAATACTCTAAAGGAACACACCTTACATTAGTGAACTATAGAAGCAAAAGATAAAATCTCAAGGAAACAGCCTCTCTAAGAAGTCTTGACCACTCCATATTTGAAGACAATTAAATAATCGACCGATGACCAAAAAGCAGAGAAAAAGGAAGAATAGATGAAATTTCAAAAGTATAAGGCATCAATATAGAACCTTTAAGTTATCTAAGAAAAAATCCAGTCAGCTACACGGATCTCCTTCTAGTTATAAGTAAACCACCAAGGACCCTGAAGTGATTTTTGGGTTGCCTTTTTTTCTCTAAGTTCACCATTGATGAGAGTCTTATATCTTTTCCCAACTAGTTTTCGCCTCTGTTTCAAAATAAATCAGGGAGGAACAAATTAGATTAGCATATTTTTCAAGAATCCTACATCTATATAAGTTATTAAGTGAAAGACCCATAGAGTAACTAACTGTAGTTGTTATTGATTGATTAAAATACCCACAAATATATTAATATTTTTTCCACAAGACAACCATCTCTTTAATCAATTAATTATATCAACAATAATCTCTATTCATGCACATATCAAGTTAATTCATTTCATCTTTCTTCTCCTTAATTTAATGTAATTTAATAAATATAATAAAAATATTTAGGTTAGACACAAGCACTGATTGTGCTTTGGCAGCTAGTTTTTATATAGTGTGGAAAACAAATTAAAATAAACATATAAATGTCCAAGCATACATCACACATGAACATTGTAACCCGAGAAGACACAAGCCAGAACCCACTGCCAAGTAGGATCATTCTTGTTCCTATGAATCTTTAGTTCATTCTTCACCAGAACAATGAAAAAAACGTGGAAGGAAAACAATCCTTTGGAAAATAAAAATTGCTAAGTTCTGCTGAGCCAAGAATGAGCTGATGAATCAACGTATTAGGTACTGCATCAAAAACTTAAAAAGCATGACAAGAAAGCATTATTTTTTATGAAATACTAGTCTGTAATATGTACTACAGAAATATATACAGAAATGCAATGAAATAATTTGTCTAGAAAGTTCTATTATTGTCCTTTATAACTTGTTAGAAGTAACCCATTGCATTACATATAAAAAGGCATGAAATATATAGATTACCATAGAAAGTATTCATTATCTAACAGCATCATAGCTCATGCTCAATAATTCAACCCAATTGTAATTATTTGCATTTGGATGGATTTACATCTTAAAGATCATGTAGAAGTGCAAGGAAGGAGTAACAAAGAATAGCAAGTGAATAGATACCCATAAGCAACAATGGCATTTCCGAGGTAGTTCTGAATATGCTTTGCAATCACACCCCAGGCAGTATAAAAATCTGGATCAAGAGGACGACAAGACCAATCAATTTGATAACACCAAAAGAGACACAATGACAAACCAGTCTTCATATGACAAGAAAAGCATGTGTCACAATAGGAAATGGTCATCAACATGAATCTCTTGATTTGGCTTGATGAGACATTACTTTTAGCATAAGAACAATCCTCCCCAAATGCATGTCATTGTGAGAGAAAGCATCTTACTCTTTTGGAGACTACTTGTGGGTGATAAAATTGAGTTTTTGTTTATGCCAGCTGAAGGCCGAGTCCAGTTTTATGTAGGTTAACTTGAAGAATACTAAGTGGGTTGCCTTGAATTTAATTACACTTATACAGCCTTGAGAGGCAGTTGGCTCCCGTGTCGCTTGATTTAATCTTGCATGCGTTCATTTCATCCTCTGTGGATTAGTAGGTGTACAAGTAAGCTCTTTCGGGTTTCCCTATTAATTGGAGAAGAAAGGATATAGAAGGACTACTCCACCTTCAAACTACCATAAATGTTCATATGTTATGTACTGTACATTTACTTTACAGTATTTCATGTAATTATATTGCACATTAGGCATCTGCCAAATTCTCATCCCTGCAAAATCAGAATAATCTTTCAGCTAACAACACCAGCTACTGAAGTTACTTCTACTGCAAAGGCTTCCACCATGCAACACTTAGTTCTTACTAAGGCAGCCAATGTTACCCGTAACCAAGCTGACACAGTAAAAACTTATGTAAACACTTATCTTGTAGAACAGTTTTGAAAAATCAACTGCTGATTAAAGAGAAATCTGTTCGATTAAATGAAAGTTTTAAAAGGTCAATTCTGCCTTCTCAAGCATACTGTGTTAATCGGGGACCAATGGCATATAACCAGTCCACATATATGAAGGATATTAGTTATAAAAAATTAACCACATATTAGTGTATTAAAAGAAAAAACCAAAACCAAAACTAATCTACATATTAATATTAGTTTTGCAACTTGTTTAAGTAGCTAACCAGCAATTTTGTTTTTGTGAGGAATGGAAAACTGAAGTTACATTCAAATCGTTCCTACATAAGTAGCTCAAAGTTAAAGTACTTTAAACATAAAACTCAGATTACCAATCACATCAGCTTCACAAAGATGGGCAAGGCTTTGTAACCCAAGGGACTTAACCAAAGGATCATGGTTTTCTATGCAAGCCTGATAATTCAATAGAGTAATTAGAGACAGTCACGATGCAATCATAAGAAATCTAAACAAAATTAATAGAGCATACCGCAACAGACAAAATAATGTCCACACCCCTATCTGGATTTCTTTTGCAAACATCTCGAATCGAAACTGCAATACTGATACAGATATCTCTTTCAGCATCATATTGTACTATTCCACTTGGGTGCAACATTCCCTAAAACCCACAAGGAAATCATTAAGCAAGCTATTGAAAAACAAAATAAAAAAAAAGAAAAACATTTTCTTTTTGCCTTACAACTAGTTGCTTTCCTCTTTTATCCTTTTCGGATGTATAGAAATGACAGGATTAATCCAGCAATGTTAACATTGCAGTTTTCAAGAAAATCAACACTAGGTTAATGACCAAGCAATATAAACACCCCATGTGCTATATGAATAGACGACATAACAAATTCATGCCTGCAAACTCCCAAAGACACGATCATTGATCTCCCAGGTCTTACATATCAAGCGGATGGCAGTAGCTTTTACAGCACTGAAAGACGAACCAATAAAACAGAAGAAGGATAAATAGATGAAACAAGCATAAACATAGTATACTGTAAAAGAACATTTGTTTCTTTATTTTACTCCAACTTTCAGAATAAGAATTAAGGAAACAAGGAGCTCCAAAAGAAGGTACAGGAGAAATGAATCTTGTCCCTGGTACTTGTAATCTCTCAAAATCCATAATCTCAGCAGTCAGCATTCCGGAGATGCTTTTTGTGAACATTATACTGCTTCCTAACCAAAGAATTGAATATTGAAATTTCATATTGTGCAGTGTGGATATGGATCTCTTCACTCATGTTCTTTCATTAAATCTGTCCCGGGTTACCGTCCTGAGTAAACCCAAATTTGGTAATTCTCAGCCTAGTTTACCTTAACCTTCACCACTCCAATACCAGCTTTGTTTTTCTAACAACCAAATAATTCCTCATCGCGAATACCTCTACCTCTAAAACTGGTAAAACCATGCCATGTTCTTCTCTCTCATTTGTCGGCCTCTTTCATATGGAACTTTGCATTATAGGTCAGCCTAAACCATGAAAAGCATTGGAAAAATGTGGAACTACAAATAAACTCCAACACATGCAGTAAGCCACCGCTGCCGTGGAAAAGCTGGAATTTTGGAGATTGGAGAGTCACCATGTACTGTCACCCACACTCTCACATTCAATACCATCATGTGTTGTGCAGTCAATGTATACAGTGAAAAAGGACACATATACATTAATAACTGCAGATGACATACGGATTTACATCCTTTTGAAGCATTGGCATAAGAATCTGAAGTGCCAGTGGTATCATTGCAGGATGTGAAGCAACTGATGGAAGCAAACCCAAGAGTTTAAGCTGCATATAGGAAATAACAATAAAATTTCTCTTTAAATGAATGGAGGGTCAAACATTTCTTAGCACAAACATACACAACCAGATAACCGAAAGAAAGAGTGCGTGGTGTATGAATTTCAGGTCCGAGGCAATATCTAACATCTCACCTGCATATCATGAAAATCATTATCTTTTTCTTTAGTTGATAATATATGATTGTAGAAGAGAATCATAAGCAGCAAAGGAACACCAAGCTTAGGTTCAACATTACTGCCAATAGCCAACAGATCGATTGCAGAGTTTCCCATTTGATGCAAGAAGAAGACACTAGCAACTGCACAAAGTATTACAGGCATCTCTGCAAGGACAAAGAGTATAGAGGATATGAAATTCCAGAATGACTTCATATTGGATTTGAGTCTATTATAAGAACTCAATCCAATACCCGATTTGTATGCTTAGGGTTGCATTTTAAGGCCATCTGTTTTCTAGGATAAGGACATATAGTTAGAGATATATTACAAATAACCCCTTGATTTACAGAAAACTATAAACCATCAACCCCAAAAAAAAAAAATATAAACATATGAGCACACTCAGCCTCAGGAGATAATGTTCATTTAATAAACCGATAATTTGACCATTTCCTTTAATTTTTTAAATCAAGGCAAAATGGTCAATTCTTCCATTTGGGCTTTTTAACAGAGAACACTTAAAGGAAAAGTCTTTGTAATCATGAAAGTGGAAGATGATAACTTCGCAATTCAGTTTATTCAGAAGGGATGCAAGCTTAAATAAGCATAAAATGCCTTTACCTGTAAGAAATATTTCTTCTGACTGAGAGATGGTTGATCTGGATTTCTGCTTTCCAATAATTCCTAAATAATACTCCCTTACAGAGGAAGCCCAAGCTTTTAGTTGACAATGCTCTTCAGTCCCATAGACACCACCATCAGAAAAAAGATTGACATAAACCAAACCATGCAACGACAATTGATCCTGCAAAAAAGACAGTAATTGTTTTAAGGCCTGAAAAAGATGCTGCAATGGAAGAATTATTTTAAGTCAATCTCCCAATAACTAGTATTAAATTTATAAGGGAACTAAATAAGAAGAGAAGCAAGCAACCCGTATTCAGGACATTGCATATACCACAGCATATATTCCAATTGACATTAATTTAAATCAAAGGGATAGAGAACATAAGATAAGAAAATCATTTTTTAGATTAAAGTTGTCAAAATCTTGGTCAGAGTAATAAATGTAATGATAAACTCTTACTTTTAAAATATTACTACATTATACTTTAAATCAAAATGACACTTGCAACATGATCGAGTAAATGAAGACTTTCACCATAGGGCGCTCATGTTTATCTCCATTCATAATAATCTGAATCTTTTATTACTCAAAAGATTTCTTAGAAACAAACAATGTATTGATTTTCTGGCCTAATTAATGGTAAGGTGACAGGTTAGTCAGCCAACACAGAGCCCTTAAAGCACTATCTTTGGTGTGGAAGACAATTGTTATACCTCAAACCAAAGATTCCTTAAAAACCTAAACGTGATGCTTCCAGGAGCAGTGACTGAAAGATGCTTTCCATCTGTAACTCGTGTTCCCTTTGGTGCAATTTTTAAATCAGCAGCAATCTTTCCCAGAATAGAAAGTAAATCAGTGGCAGTTTGTTTGACAAATCTGGATGGAGAGGAAACAAGTGCAAGAACAGGGAAAATAAACAAAAGCTCTTCACTCAATTGACTTGGAAAAGCACCAATTCCATGTTCTGCAAAAGCAAGCAAATTATGATATTGAGAAAACATAATATACATTAATCAAGAAAAAGAAAAGAATACAAAGTACCAAGGCATTCATCATAGAAGCATGCAAGTACCAAAAATATCCCACACAACATACTCATGAAACCGACATCTTCCTAGATGATGGGAGCTTATCAACAAATTGCAACGAGACTGTAACTCATCTAGGAATAATTGACTAAGACAGAGCAAAGAAAAAAAAAATGATGCAGCAGTAATTGGTAAGGACGTAACCAGAAAGGACCGCAAATGTGGTGGCCTATGATTATCAAGCGTTTGGTTGTTTGGCGTTTCATTTTCAAGTGTACTTTTTCTACATCAGAAGCAAAACGTGATCAGAGTTTGAATTGCAGAAGATAACTGTACCGTCTTCATTCTTCCATCTTAAGAGAAACAAAACCAGTTTCAATATAGAATACTGTTCATGTTCTAGCTCCGACTGGACGAGAATTGGGAACAAGGATAACATTAGTGACGAAAGTTCAGTCACGTAATTAAGGCCAAGCTCTTTCTGGATGGCCAATAAGTGCCTTGTTACATCTAAAATTTTCTCAACCCCACCCGAGCACTTGGCAAAATCCCTATGTTGCAATAAAACTGCCTCCAGCAGTGCCAAGCCACATAACTGAGCTTCATGAACAAGCTGATTACAAAATCAAATTGAGTAAAAAAGGAAGCATAATTAGTTCAGAAATTAAACGTAGGAGAACCGGAGATTGGCATCAAAAGAAATTTGACATTTTGTATAACTAACTTACAGATCCCATCCCAACCAAAAGCCTCAGAACCACCAGATATGCATCCACCAAGCACTCAAAGATATAAGAAACATTTGTAACCTCCTACAAAATGGATATAGCAGCAAGGAAGAACTTCAGAACCTCTAAGGATAATCGAACCAAGTTCATAAAGAACCTTTCCAAAGCCATGTTGCTTACTCCATTTTGAAACCAAGAAAAGACAAATCAAAATTGCACTATCTCAAGCAACATTTAAGCTTACCTCGGCATTATTACTTGGGAAATATTTGAAACGACGTGTAAACAGTTTAATAATGGGAACAGCCTCCAGAGGAAACGAACAGCAGAATGCTGCCATTGTGGACATCAAATTCCTCACAAATGCGAAACTGGAACTTGAAGTAGGAACTTTAACAATGCAATAATTCAAGAAAGGGCCCAAGAAATCACAGACAGCCTCCATCCCTAGATGTTTACACTTCGTCATAAATATAATTACTTGTTTCACAAGCTCGCCTTGAACTTCAATACCGCAAGAAAGTATCTGCCACTCCAAGATAAAAGCATCACATTTTTATCAAGTAAACTAAATCTTAGCTAAAAATTCTCAGGGTTTCAGATAAGTATAAGAGGATATAGATTGACTGCAAACTGTGCAGCATCATGGGTGCGATGGCTATAATACAAAAAACAAAAAGACTTGCCTGTACAATAGAAACCCAGGACAACTGGTTTTACATGTATTTCATTCTTAACTCAAAAGCTATCTTCCAATATAATGGAAAATCATGAAAACAAAAGGAAATCTAATAATTAAAATTGGTAATGTCTAGGTTGCATTAACTTTTTCTTTCATTTTTTTTCTTTAGGGTTGATTACATGGACATCCTTCGAGAGTCACGTTTCTTTCATGTTTTTCTTTATGGTTGATTACATGAACCTCCTTCGGGAGTTACTGTAATCACGAAATATATTCATCTGCCATTTGAAATTATCAAAATGTTTCAAGCTACAGTGTCCACATTCTTCCACTAGAAGTTCCCAAAAACATCAGGTCCCCCTAATCTTAACAAATAGGTAATCATAAGGACATGGATGATAGAGATGTTCTTTCGGAACCATGGGAATATATGAGGATTCCATTAACGTTCTCTGTCTTGTTGTTCCATTGTTAAATTACTCTAAGAGTAAATTTGTTTTTATAATGGCTAGCAGAATTGATTCACGCATGAAAAAAAAAAAAGGGCATTGCTTACTTCAAAGTAAATGAGGTTCCCTTTATATCAATATGTTTACAATTTGGAATAGTATTTAAAGAGCTAATATTACAAAATTTAGAGCCAATAAATTGTAACGTAGGTATATAATACAAATAATATTACCTTACAATTGAATCTCTTGCGAATTCCAGTTCATTACAAAAACAACATCCAAATATATTAAATTGACAAAGGAAATGATTAAATTGAAAAAAATAACATCATCATGTTTTGTCCTAAACCCGGAATCATATGGCAGGTAACTGTTAAGGGCTTAGTAGTGTTCTTATCATTTATAATGGTCAAATGGAAATAAATATATATAATACTTATATAAATATGTATATATATAATCAATAACAATACAGATTTTTGGAGAAGGTAATTATAATCAATCATTTCCTTTCAAACTGAACAGAATCAATGAAGATAGCCCAATATCATGATACGAAATGAACTAACGTGTAAATGAAAAGAAAAAGGCACCGGAGTATGGGTACAAAAAATACCCTTACCTTGACGAATGGGTGATTATCCGACGAGTTAAACCGGAATGAATATGGCTTTTCTTCGAAACCAAGTCTAGTGAGTAACCCAATCGCTTTGATGAAAACACCGGCGAATTGCGGACTAGAGGACTCCTCGAGAGCGGACTGAAGTTCCAGCAACCCAGTTGAGATATCCAATTTCGAGTCCTTAACGAGGCGGCAGAGTTCCCGGGTTGACTGATCGACAACGGCGGGGGAGGTGGATCGGAGACAGAGGCTGACAGCATCCCGACCGTGATTGGAGGGTGGGATGGAACGGAACTTGTCGAAGATAGAGATAACGGCTAGTTTCTGGAGTGAAGGTTGGGGTATTCGGATTTTCTCGAGGAGTGGAGCGTAGGAATCCATTCCGAGTTGAAGGAGGAAAGAGGAACAAACCACCACTTCAGGGTTGGTTAAATACTTTACCTAGGGTCCACCAGTACTCGGTGATTTTAAGATATTTTAATTTCGGACAAGCGATGCTTGACGAAATTTAGGGCAATTGGAGGAGCGCTACCGCAGGGGCGAAAAAAACACTAAGTTGGATTGTACATCCAATGCAGGGAGTGTTTCAGTCGGAATATTTTGTAAGATGTTATAAATTGTTTCGTTTTGAATCAAAAATTTTAAAAATAAAATATTGAAAGTTTATAATTTTTTTTTAAGAAAAATACGGTAAATAATTACTAATTTATTTATCAGATCTCAACAAATTTCTTATATCATATACTAACTCTTATATTTTTAATTTAAAATATATTCCAACATCTTATAAAATTTAATTATAAAAATAAGAGCTGAGCTTTTATATAAGTTTAGGCAAATATTCTCTCTCTTAATCCAGACGAATTATGGAAGGATTGATCAAGTTTTGCGACAATTGAGTACTAGAAAATATTACTTGGACGATGGGATATAAGTTATGATAATCTTTCCCATTTCCGGCAGAGGTATTAGATATCTGCATTGTCAATTACACGTCAAATAAACAACGATGCTGTGGTTGTTCAGTAGTTTGTAATATCTCTGGTCTTTTCCTGAAATGTGATACAAATGGGGCAATCAATGAGATACAATTAACTATAGTAGGCCTTCCTATCCTCTACTTGTAGTGTCTGTAGAAGAAATGGGGGGGTCTTGACCACCATCAAGTATAGCGGAGAATACCAAGGAGGACAGCCACATCCACCTATTTTCATTGATTTCCAGCAAGTGATTTACAAATATTCTCTCATGGACCATCCATCACATTCTACACAAACCCAACAAAAATTTAAAACTCCCCACACCAGCACCAGCACCAGCACTCACACACACACACATACAAAACTAGAGATACAAAATAAATAACAATTCTGCGTCATTATTGATATGTTTCCCGGCCACGGATGCATGCAGCTTCACCCATATTCTTCAAGTCCGTGCAGTCCCTTCTCGCCCTCCTTCCTTGGCTGTGCTCTTAATCGCTTCGCCCGCTTGCTTCGTCTTCTCTCCCACATACAAAGTCCCCTCCTGCACGCCTCGCTTCGCGTACTCCAACGGCCCCTGCCCCGTCGCCCGTCTGAATGAATTCAGAACCCAAGAAAGCGACGAAAGCCCCGTCAGCCCAAAAGCCCCGGACGTCAAAAACGCCGTGACCGCGCCGGCTATCAGTATGGCTGCGGGAACCAGAACAGGGCTGAAGATCACGAAGACTGGGGTGGCGACTGCAAGTCCGATGAGGGTCCCGACGAGCGTGATCCCAGCTAGGCAAAGAAGCGTGCCGCTGATGGGAAGGAGGGTGATTATGGCGAGAATCTGGGTGGTGGAGGGGCCCTTTTGAGGGAGGAGAGACTTGACGCCACCTTCATAGCGGTGCGGATGTTGAGGGTGGACTTGAATTTGGTGGGGGTGTGGACGGTCGCGGTCCGCCATGGGGGAAGAGATTTGAAATGGAGATGAGGATGATAAAAAAGTGAAGTGATATGGGTGAAAGAGGGGTGAGGTGGAGGTATAAAAAGAGAGGGAGAAGTGCAACGTGTTGGAGTGCATGTGTGAGGTAAAGAGGAGAGTGCTTGCATGAGATACAAGTTTCATATTTGTTTTGCCACATTTTTTGCTTTGTTTTTTCATCAGCTTTCCTCCTGTGGGCGGTATTTGCATCGGTTTTTGTTTGTGTTTGCGCAATAGAATGGGCTCAAGTATGCGGCGTTTCCGGCCCACTGATTACTAAGAAACTTTTACGTCCTGTTTTCGGTCCATTTTAATTATGATCTGCTATCTGGAATGGGCTATTATATATACGTGCACTTTAGGCCCATTCTGCTGTCAAGTCATGCTTTTCTTGTTACCAATGAATGTTGTATTTCATTTTTCTCAATACAAATTTCTTCAAATTATTTACAACTGGATAGATAGGTTTCAGGGATTGATACTGATTTGGAATAAAAATATTTTTAAAATTAACCATCATTCTAATAAATATTTTCTCATCACAATTCATTGTAATAAGATATTTCGTTAATTAAATAAAATATATTTATAATTATAATAAATTTTTTAAAAAATTTTCATGATAAAATTTAGTCATAAAATTTATTTTAAAAAAGAAAAGAAAGATAATTAGGTTGATGTCAGGCTTTTTTTAGGCTTTCAAATCAATCAATCGCAGGTAATTGAGATTGCTAAATTTTGGTTAAACGTTGGAGTTGGGGGGGGGGGGCCTTGATGGGAGGACTGGACTTGGGGATTCCTGGGCGGTTGGGAGGGCCCGTTCCATTCAGAATGACTGACGCGACTCTTTTACTTTCAATCCCACAAATCTCATCAAATGTTTTTTTCAAATGAATGTAAATCAGCAAAAAGCATTGTTATATTATTTAATTTGATAGCACGCGTGAATTACTTTATACCAAATGGACAATATATTTTGATGTTGAAAGTGTTTTTCTAATAATTTATTTCCTACATCAAATTAAGTTCCCTCCACCACCCTACTACCCTAAACCCTAGGGGGACCGGGACCGGGACCGGGACCCCGCCTAATTACTTCACATCCATATGTTTTTTCCAGTACCAAACAATTTCATTCTAAATGCGCTTTTCTTGTAGCCCAGTGGGGACGACCAGGGTTAATTCTTGTGCTATTCATAAACTAACATAAATCGCTATTTTGTTTTTTAGATGGTGAAGGTGTATAAATAATCAAAGACTCAGTACTCATCGTAAATTTAATTAATGATGTTATGAAAAAAAATTTAAAATTATGAATTTGAATTCCAACGAACGTGTGTCTGTTATGATTTATTTTATTATTTTTTGTTACATTAATGCAATGATCGACACGATGATTGTTCAATTTATTGAAATATTCATGATAATAATGTAATTACTGCTTTTATAATTAAAAAAACAATTATGTAAATTTAAACGCACACCCACACGCATGCACATTAATTATTTTACAGTAGAATTAATTAATCAAATGCATGGGTAATTAAAATTTCTAATTTAAGAATTGAATTAATTAAAACTTATAAAAAGAAACATTTAATTTTGAATATAGATATAGTAATTAGGGGTGTGTGTGCATGGAATTAAGTGCTGTTGGTTCACGTTGGTTCACATGGGAGAAAAATCTTGTTTGGATTTTTTAACTGTTGCTAGACAATGACAATGACAATCATATTCATATCATATTATATAGGTAGGGGAGATATGTATGCTCCATCCGAATTTTTTTTTAGATACAGCAAATAAAATATTATTACAATATTCGATACGCAATGTAATAATATTTTTAAATCAATCAATAATTTCAGATGGAACAAACAAACGACATACACATACTACAATAAAAGTAAACTAACACGTACATCTGTATATACTCACGACCTGTGAATTGTGGGACCTCAATCTCATCATCCAGATAAGGAATCATTTATGATCGGAATTATTCGTGAAGCGTAAAAGAGATGATGGGCTATTTTTAATTAATACTTGTGTGGAAAAATGATGAAGATTTGTAAATTAAGTCAATTTATTCCAATATTGTTTTCGTCCTTCTTGACTACAAAGTAGAGAGAACAAAAACATGTTTGAAATTCTGATCCCCTAATCTGCGACCATAATTTTTGGTTTTCATTTACTCGTAGCTAGCTGGATATCTATATCTATGTAGGCTATATATGTTATTATATTTATAATTTCATAAATTTCATAATTAGATTAATCAAAAGATAGAAATACAGTTTGGTAACATTTTCGATTAATTAGAAATAGAAAACTACTTATTACATGTTATAATTCTCATTTTACGTAAAAATCATAAAAATATTAATGCAGTCTAACAAAACTAATATGAAGACTTAATGTAATTTTGACCATAATTAATTAAAATTTATCATAGTTTTAGCTGTGGGCAAAATATTTACTGTAATTTTTAGCTACAAGTAATGTTTGGATCTTACGTGTAGATTATAATAGCCGTTATGCAGACGTAATTATTTAATGTTCGGTATTATTTTTTTTAACCACATATAGTAATTAACTATTAATCTAAACTCATAATTGTTGTAATGTTTTTTTTTTTTTTTTTTGTAATAATACTCAGTGATCGTTGATATATGGGCAAAATCTTGTTTTGGTACCATTAAAAAAGGTTAGTTTTGTTTTTGGTACCACACATTTTGCAAGTTCGGGTTTTGGTACCATTAAACCAAAAAATGAACATTTTTGGTACCAACTTAACAGCAGAGCCCATGTGCACCTTAACGACCGTCAACCCCACAATTTTGGCGGGAAAAGTCACGTGAGGCTGAGAAAAAAGAGGAAAAAATGGTCTTCCAACATTCCTTTGTGTTTTGGTACCATTAAACCTAAAAATAAACTTTTTTGGTCCCATAAGTAATACAACACATTTCAAAAGAAAAGATAAAATCCATAAATATGAAGCAAAATATATTGGTTATAAGTACACGATTTGAGCTCATTAAACCTGATTTGACAAAACTCGCTTGACAAAAGAGATGCATTGCAATGCATAATTTTTCACTAATAACCTGCCAAAAGACTTCCACTTATACAAAAAATCTCTACTTTTTTGTCTACATCTTTCTCTTTCCTTTATCCTTAGGTTGTGCCTTCTGAGATGTCATTACACTGCGCAAATTTGATAAAGTGACATATTTTTTACCATCCTGTATAATGATATCTCCAATAGGACCTGTCATATTCAAGTTAAGGCTGATTAGATACGAAACAGAAATATGATAGCAAGATAAAATTTAATGTGGAATTGTTTACCTTGTGTGGGACGAGAAACAAAACCAGGAGGGTGTCCTACCATAGGTGGTGGTGCCCTAATGTTGACTCTTGCATGCATGAAACGTGGTGTTGGTACTAATACAGGGGCATTAATTTGATCTTGTCCCTGTAATATGAAACAACAACATTAACATCAACACTAGAATAGAATCAACAACAACGACACTAACACCAACACCAGTATATAACATGAACAACAACACTAACACTAACACCAATATCGGAATAGGAACAACAACACTAACACCAACACCACACCAGTATAGAAACATAAACAACAACACTAACACCAACCCAGTACCGGAATAGGAGCAACAACACTAACACCAACACCACACCAGTATAGAAACATGAACAACAACACTAACACCAGTACCGAAATATGAACAACAACACTAACACCAACACCACACCAGTATAGAAATATGAACAACACTAACACCAATACCAGTACCGAAATATGAACAACAACACTAACACCAACACCACACCAGTATAGAAACATGAACAACAACACTAACACCAACACCAGTATAGTAGCATGAACACCAACACCAACATTAGAATAGCACGAATAACAACATTAATAGTAACTACTTAATTATAAAAATTTAATACCAACACTAGAATAGAAAAAATAAAACATCATAACTTTATATTAATAGTAAACAAATGAAAATAATGAAAACTTACAGAACCATCAGTTTCAGGTTGACTAACTACTTCAGGTTGGCTTATTGGGGGGCAATCTTCATTCACAATCACCTCATCTTGTTGTACAGGTGCTGTTACATGTTCAGTTGCTGCAGTCTGCTCAAACCCATCATCGACTGGGAATTCTTCAGCAAATTTCTTCCACTTGCAACCTTTTGTCGTGTGTCCTACTTGATGACAGAATTTGCATATCCTTTTTCCTCTTTGCCTTGGCAATTTGTCGATTATTGTTGCAGGTTTCTTGCCCTTACGAATCTCGTCAGGTTCCAATCTCCTTGCCCTTGCAGGCCTCCCCTTTTTCCTCCCAAAGTTTGGAGGCACAGGTGGAACGTAACCAGCTTTTTCCCACATTTCTAGTCCATCAAGAGGCATGATTGCTGGTGCATATACCTTGCAGAAAGTGTCAACATGATAACAGTCGTGCACAAAGTCATCAGGATCCAAAACTTGTGCAGATATTGCACTCATTGCATGGTTGCATGGGATACCTGTCAAATCCCATGATCTACAAGAACAAGTTTTTTCCTTCAAGTCAATTGTGTATCTTGCACCATCAAAATATTGTACTTCATAATGTATGTCGTCGGACTTCACTGGGATGCAATCAGCGGCTTTTTTCAGATTATTATCCACAATCTTCTTTATCTTTGGGCATAATTTCCTGCCTTCCCACAACCTCTCAGCCCTATCCCTAAGTTGTTGCATTCTGGTCATTACATACTCCCTTATCCACTCCAACATTGTCAATATAGGCTTCTCTCTTGCCTCGAGGATACAACTGTTGAAGGATTCACACAAGTTGTTAAGTAGAAAATCACACTTCGGGTATGTACTGAAATGACTCTTTGACCATTGTGAGGCTGGTTTGTCTTGCAACCACTCAAGGCATCTTACATCCAAATCAGCTATGTCTTGCATTGCTCTTTGAAATTGGCTGACTGTAGTAGTCTTTGCTGCCTTCCATAAAGCCTTCTTGTACCCCAACCCCTTGAAGCCAGCAGTCTTCATGTTACCATGAAGATGTCTCACGCAAAATCTATTTTCTACTCCAGGAAGAACCTTTTCAAATGCTGGTAAAAGACCCTTTTGTTTGTCTGAAATGAAGGTGTAGGCATCATCCCTTATAATGTTCAAATCTTCCTTCAATAATGTCAGAAACCATTCCCAATTTTCTTTGTTTTCACTCAGAACAACTGCATATGCAAGTGGGAATTGATTATTATTTGGGTCGACACCTACTGCTGTGAGTAGAACACCACCATGGGGGCCCTTTAAATGACAGCCATCAACACCTATGAAAGGCCTACACCCGCTCAAGAATCCATTCTTTACTGCTGCAAAGCACACATAAAACCTTTTAAATTTTTTCTTTCCTGTTGCATCAGCATCTTCTAGGTTCATGATTATTGTTGAGCCCGGATTCTTGTTTCTCAAAGCACCAGCATAATCCCACAGTCTTGCATATTGCTCAGCTCCATCCCCTTGTATTTCTTGTAAACATCTTCTTTTTGTCGCGTATGCTTGTCCCCTAGACACATTGCAACGTAGCTGTCTGATTACATCTTGTCTGAAACCTTTTGCACTTCTATTGGGATCAGATCTGAATGCCTCCACATACTTTTGTGATAGCCAATTTATCCTCACATTCTTCACATTGAAACTAGCCCCACAATTGTGCACATGATTGTACTCCCTGATTTGAAATCCCAATTCATCTCGTATCTTCACTGCATTAATATGCCATGAACACCCGTCGACCTTACATCTTGCATAAATCCTCCTTTTGTCATTTCTTGTGATCACAAGATTTCTTCTTGTCATAATGGCATGAGAATGAATGGCCTCCCGAAATTCCTTTTTATTACTAAATTTCATTCCCAATGCAAATCTAGGATCAAATTTGTCATCGGTACAGAAAACTGGCGCCTTCCCAACATCATCTTCATCACTGTTCTTTTGACTATCGAATTCATCTGGGCTATCACCATCGGTATGATCATCACTGTCAAACCGCATCTCATCTTCAAAGGTATCTTGCAATATGCCAGCCCATTCTGCATCCTTGTCTACATTCTCATCAAAACACTCATCATCCTCATCATAATCAACACTTTCATCTCCATCGAACAAGTCATCTTCAGAATCAACCAACCATTCTTCAGTTTCTCTCATATCTTCGTCATCCCTATCCCAATCAGCTCTCTCACCATCCCCACTCTCTTCTATTATCACACCCTTCCCTTTGTCTCTATTATATGGCACAGATTCTTCCTCAATCACAGTATTTTTTTTCTTATCACCCTCAGTCGCAATATTCTTACCCTCATCACCCCCCTGAATTTCAGCAGCAACAATGGGGCTTCTAACTGCTTCAAGGTATACCCTAATCTCACCCCCATAGCCATCTATAAGTTGAAAAAGGTCTGTTTCAAAGCATAATGCTCTAAACATTTTTAACAGATCGATTCTAAAGTATTTTTTCCTACCCAAATAGCCCAACTGTTCACAACACTTGTCAAGTACTTGCATTGAAAAAGTGTCCTTATCAACAAAGTCAAACACACTTTCCATACCCCCTCTATACTCAGCTTCAGGATGGAATATCAATTTACCTCCATGATAAATTCGTAAGCTGATAAGAAATTTATATTTACCTGCAAATATAACAAATTGAAATATTTTAAACATAAGATGACAAATTCCAAAGAAATACTTGCAAAACTAGAATGACTTGCAAAAACTTGAATGACTTGCAAAACTTACAATATAGAGCTAATCAAGTTCCAATTAAACTAGAAAAAGGTTATCAATCATAGGATAGAGACAACAATAACAATTCACAGCACTCATTACTGCACTCTGATTCATGATTTACTATTATGCTATAGAATTTAATTCTACAGAGTACATAACAGATTAAGTATGTGTTTCCTTCGCTTTCACAGTGTCAACACCAAGCCTAGTTAATGTCTCTACTCTCCACTGAGAATGAAACACTCTTGTATGCTTTGAGGCAAAAGGAAATTTAGGCTCTGAAATCTGCACATTGTAGTAGTTTCTTTGGGCTGAGAAAGTTAAAATATACACTAAGAATCACAAATAGTTTACAAATATAAATATTCTCAACTACAAAAGAATTTCACTGTATTTTAGTGCAACCTAGCTTCTTTAATGCCAAGATCAGCTGTGGCTTCAATGTTCCGACATAAAGCAAACAACCAACAGATATACATATGAGAAGAACATGAGATCAACAAAGCTGGAAATTCTAGCAAAGTCGAGAAGGAAACAAGTGTTTTCCTTTAGAAATAAGAAAAGCAGAGTACTAAAAAACAGAGTACTAAAAATTCGAATCAAATGTCATGCTTCAGGAAACTGAGATAGATCTAACAAAACTCAAGTAATCAAACACTAACACCAAAATTACGCTTCAAGTAATCAAACACCAAAAAAAGCTGAGGCACATGAGTTGCATAAAGAACTCAACTTTGCTCTGGAACGAGGAGATGTATACAACAAGAACTCAACTTTCACCAAGTACAAGCATTCGGCATAAAGAAATATCATTATAAAAAATTAACTTCAAGAATTTATAAATAATAATACAATTAATGAGAAGCAAAAAAGGGATATTACATTTTAGACAAAGCATCAAAAAGATTAGAAGAAGAAAAAAAAACTCACCATAATCTGGTACACCATCTGACACCAATGAATCGGGTCGAAGGATGGGCGTCAACACCATGTCTTCAAATCAACCACGAACACCAGCCTCCTCGCTCTCGGATTCAGATTCTCAATTAAATATTTGGCTTAATTTTCGAATTTATCTTCAATTTTGAGGTTAGGGTTTTCAAAAGGGGGAAAGTTCTTCTTTGGAGGAGTGAAAGAGGGTTCTGTACTTTTTTGCCCGTTTTTTTTGTCTTTAGAAGTCAACAAAATTGGCACGTGATTTGACGGGATTTAACGGCCGTTAAGGCCCATGTGCCGTGCACATGGGCTCTACTGTTAAGTTGGTACCAAAAATATTCAATTTTTGGTTTAATGGTACCAAAAGCCGAACTTGTAAAATTTGTGGTACCAAAAACAAAACCGACCTTTTTTAATGGTACCAAAACACGATTTTGCCCTTGATATATATTGTAATTATCTCCAGGATCATCCCAACAGTTCTCCTCACAGTTTACTTTATCTATATATATGTGATCATATAAATATAGATAAGATATATAGGAAGTGTGAGCATTGATTCTTTGAATCATTCCACAATCTTTCTTGCTTTGATTTATATATGTATTTTTTTTTTTTTTAATCATTGATTAGACATAAATTTATACATGCCTTTTACATTATTTATGTTTCTTCTCTTTGTCGGGATCCGAGACTTCCAATCAAGCCAGAACTTGAAGACTAGTGTTTAACTAATTACAACACATACTAACAAGATCAACCTGACCATGGACCAGTAGATCTGATTGTGGAATATTTCTGCCCCACGAACCCATAATATGTATATGATTTTCAGTGTTGTGCATCCATTTTTCTTATTTTGATCAGGTGGGATTAACCTTAATCACATGAATTAACTAATTTAGACCTCTCGAAATTAGGGATGTAGATAAATCTATTAGCTAGAAGTCGAGTTGAACACATTCGACTAGAACTCAAGCGAGCATTAATTAGATTGAACGTTCGAACAATTTGATGCTTCTGAGCATTATTCTGTAATCTTTTATTAATTGACTTGTTTTATGTTCTAAACCTGTTTCACGTTCAAACTGCTTAAAACTCTTAATTACGAGCAATTGAAACCCCAGCTATGGAAAAAATTTCCCTTACAGTTTCATTATTGAAACCCAAGATCGAAATATATATATATATATTGTCGAAGATCCATCACCATATACATACCTCTTCTAGTAAAATACATCACGACAATGATGTCTCATATGTCTAACTACACACGAAATATATACTATAGCCCGAACAACAATATCTAGTAACAAGTTGTTCTACATTAATAAATATTATACCATAATTAGTATTGATAGCGATCCAAATTAATCATGGCTTAGCATTTGAAGGAAATTGCTGGATGGAGTTCCCCCTGATGATGATATATATCATGTCCCCTCGCAAATTAAATATAGTATGTACAATACATACATGATGAACTTAATTGATGATCGTGGTACTTAGCTGCTGCAGCTATCTCCACCTGCATCAGGCCCTTGATCCCCTGGATGCCCAGTATTCCATGGGCAAGAAGAATATGGAGAAAACCCTGAGTTCGGGTCGAAAGAACCCGATCCAAAATCCACTCTCCTCCCAAACCCATGTCCATAATTTCTACTGCTATTACCACTTCTCTGCTGATTGCTGTTGATGATTAGGTTCATGGAAACATGAGCAGGATCAGGATGATACGGGTTATGATCATTGCCGACGAAACGCATTAAATCAGCGTTGGTAGCGTCCAGTTCTTTCTGAAGGTTAAGGACTTGCCTTTGCAGAACAGAAATGGCTCCAACACAGCCATAAACAGGATCTTTGAGCCGGGCGTCGGCTTCGTATGCAAGAGAATTGACAGCATCTTCTCTTTGATGAGGGGGGATCTCGTTCAGCAGCTTGCTCACGTTGCTGGCGCCGAAGATTTTGTGTACATTGACGAACTTAGTGGGCTCCTCTGGAGGAAAATAGGGAGCAAAAATGCAGCCGGGCAGGCATTTTCGCCTCAGGAACTTGCAGGCAGCGCAGGGAGGGTTTGAATAGCCACTGCTGGAACTGGAAGAAGCCATCATCTTCTGCTAGCTACAATATGTGTAGTTCAATTTCATCAACCCCATGAATGAACAAGGATCAATAATCATCACATTTTGCTTGCTTCTGATCTCAACCATGTATATATATTTATGCAAAAGCTAGCTAGTGTTCACAAACAAATGGTGCAATTCTTGATTTCTCCCAGACATAACCAAACAAGTTGATTACAAGACTGGTGATCTGGGGATCCTTAAAGAAGGAAAGTCATATAAATATATAGGCAAAATCATGATGATGATCGATATGATTTACCCTTCTAAGACTAATGGGTTTTTTAATCTGACCATGAAAATTTAAGCAGGAAGCGAAATAATTAGCTAAGCTATTTGCTTATCATCTTGAGGAATCAAGTAATACCCCTGAAGCTCTCTCTATATATTAACACAACTGGAATACAAATCAAAGCGGAGTTGTGTATATATATTCTTCAGGAAATTCACTGGAATCTTAATTTGGTAGTTATACACCGAAATCAGTGTGGTTTCTCCTTTTTATGTGCTGCAAAGTGCAAATAGAAATTAAAAATTTCACGCACACAATTAACACATATGTGCGTGTTTTGAATTAAGTAGATTTTTATCTGACGCTTTTTTTTCCCCTTAAATGACAAAAGAGAAAGTCACAGATGCAGCAACCTAATTGTTCCTGCTTTGCTTCATCTAAAATGTCCTGCAAAAGAGATAAAGGTCAAAAAAAGAAGGATCTGTATTGGAAGTTGAGAGTGAAGAAAGGTGGGTGCAGCATATATACCTCATTAACTGGATCTTGATTTGCAAATCCCAGCAATTCCAACTGCAAGAAGACAACCTACTTTCCCCTTAATTATTTCTAGAAAAGGGTTTTCTTTCTTCAGAAGAAAATGGAACTAAGCTGCTGCTGCTGCTGCTGCTGCTGCTATATAGATATATATATATATATATGTGTGTGTAGTGTGTGTGTTTAATTATATGGATACATATATATATCTTCTCCTTTCTTCTTCTTTAAGGTGCTCATGTTTGGAGCCATGATTTTTCTCCATCTCACTCCTCCCCCATTTATATATATCTAAGTCTATGATTTCTTGTTGCTGAATGAAAAAGAGTGCAAAAAAGGAAAACCCTAAAATCAAGACACAGTAAAGGAGGTGCAGTAGCAGTAGCAGTACTACTGCTGCTGCTGCAGGGAATGTAAAGCAAAACTCTCTCTCCCTCTCTCTCCACAGAGGGTATAATTAATAAAGCTGCACAGTGGTTAAACATTAATGCTGACTCTGACACTGACTCACCCCCCCCCCCTTCCTCTTAATAAATTAACACTAATTAAATGTACAATACACAAACTCAAATTTCATACTGTTCTCAGGTCTACTTATCTCATCTCTATATTGCTTTCCCAATATTTCCATTTACATCCATCATTATGTTTCACACATTTTTTTCTATATATCATTCTTTAATTTTATTTTAATTAATTAATTTGATCATATAGACGGACCATTTTTCAAGTTAATTACAAACATTCTTCGTGCTTTCGTACCTTTATTTGTTGAATTCATATTGTCAAAAGCAATTGCTTTTTTGTATACGTACGATTGATATATTGATTTTCAACGGGTTTTATATATATATTTGAAAAAGTTGGACAAGTGGGAGAATTCGGCTACTGCATTATGCCTAACTAACCTTCGAGACAAGACGATTCCTAACCCAAATAATAATTTACCCATAATGTAATTAAACATAATAAAACCTCTTAATTTCTTCATTATTATCTGTCTTTTCCAATTACATGTGTTAACTTGATTTAAATTAATTAATTGGTAGGAGTTTGTTACATTTGAACCCTCTAATGTGTGTGTCAAAACCTGCAGATTTGCAGTGTACATAAGTCAATATGGATATGTAGATTGATTCAGTCGAGAAGATTTTCCATCAGAGGACTAATGATGAGGATTCAGGATTCAGCTGTTCCTCACCGACATGCCCATGTCGACATGTTGAGGGTAATGAGTATTTGTCAGAAAATAATAATGTAATTTAAGACAAATTCTGTGCCCAAATAGTATTCAGACGAAACAGACAAGGAGATAAAGCTAGCCGATATTTGTGTCGCCGCACCACCTTATACCATAGAGTAAGGCTTCATCCATACTGTTATAATGGAAAGAGGTGATATACATACATACTGACAATTTTGATATTATTGCACTAATTTTTCAATTGATAAAATAATTAATATATTCAATTTTTTAAATTTTGTAAAAACTTAACTGTCCAATTAATATATTTTATATTTATTTATAATATATTTTAAAGTATAAAAAATTATTTATTATACACACATGAACGACATGTAATACGATGGCTAATATGTATTACGAGAGCTAATAAGAAGAAAATAAGTATATATATATATAGTCACCGGCCTAGAGTTTGCCCTAAATATTTAATTTGGTAGCTAGCCTGCTTAACAAAGATTAAGTATATTAAACAAACTTAGTTCCATAATTGGCTTCCCCAACTCATGTTTGGATGCAGAATTAATGTAAGTGGCGAAAAGGGACAGACATTGATCAGAATCAGCAAGCATTCTTTTTTTTTTTTTTTTGAATGATAGACTGATTAAAAGATGCAAGTGCAAACTTATATTATTAAATTTAATTAAGTATTATATAAAGAAAATAGTGTGCTAACTTTTTTCGTCCCCTCAAATTAATTAAGTTGAAGTTTGGTGCGTAAGCAAGAATCTATTGGTGGCAATGCATGCTTTCAAGAATATATACTTTACAATATATATAGGGTAGGAATTTTTTGAAGAGTTTTAATTGCAATAAGAAAGATGCGGATATGGATGAATAGTGCAAAGTGTGGTTCTCATGATTAGGGATCCTCACCCTCTATGTTGTTCACATCCAATCAGCTATATATATCAACATATTCGCCTCCAAAACCTAACTGATGCAGTAGCTTGACCCTTATGTTTTTAAATAAATGGATGAATTTTAGACAATATATATTAATGTGGTTAACATTAAAATAGATGGACAGGCGTAAGAATTGAGCACCAAAGATTCATACTTATAGAATGTTTGTTAAGGCCTCAATTATTGTGTTTTGAGTTATTGGGTCCCATCAGTAATTGCTGCATTTTGCAGGGGCTTTAGATGGGACGGATCTAATAATATGTCATGGCAATTTTAATCAATACTGAGTTTGGTCGATTTTAAATTAATTAATCAATAAATACAATGCATTTATTCTATAATTAATATAATGTACTTATTTTATAATTAAAGTACAATTCAAAAAAAATAATCAATTACGTAATAAATATATTTCACTTACTTTATAATTGATTTAATTCAATAAAACTTAATTTAAATAAGACTGCTAGTACATATCTTCACAGGGACAGCAATTTTGTTTTTTAATTCCTACTCCTCGGGTCATGGTCATGGTCATGCCATGCCCAACTTAGAAAAGGGGTTGCAGGGGCATCATTGTATAATGATAACTATTCCATTCGCTTTATTAGGAATGATAGAACAGATCAATGCTGGGACAGCCCATTATTGAGCATTAATTTTATTATTATTTATATAAAAGGCCCAAAAAAAAAAGGACCCGAAAACCAAGTTCCCTGACTTTCTTAAATTAGCAGGCATGGAAAGGAGCAGGAAAAACACTTTCTTGCAGTCAGTTGAACATAAGTAACAAAAATTCTGAATAAATTCAGAAATGAGATTACCTGTAAGATGAAATGCAATGAAACCATAAACCTTATAATATGCTGTTTGCAATTCCAATACCACCATGCTAACGTATTATGTGGAGCAGCTCCCTTGAAAAATACAATGATCAATTCAATTGCTTTGGTTACAGAACTAGGATATTTTAAATAGCTATTACTCTCTCTAATACAAGTTTTACTCTCATGTCATCCTTGCATCGAAAAATTTGTCTGCAGGCATATACATTGACCTAGGTATATTCATCAACTGTACAGCAGTCATAATTTACTGGAAGTATTATAAAAGTTTTATCAGGAAACTGGAAAGTAGTCCCGGATTGTCTTTCTCTTTAGTGAGGAAGGAGGATTTAAAACAGAAGAAGGGCTTTTCATTTCAGCTTCTGGAGTTCTCTCTAAATTTTCTTTCACTTCAAAACTCATTGAAAACTTTTTCTTCTGAGATTCTGGGGTACTCACTTCTACCGTTCTGATGGGAGGGGGTGAGTTAACATTGCACAGTACACTATGAGGAATGCTTTCTGCATCACTTTTTGTGCACAAGGCCTCATCCAAGAGAAGTTTTCTCCTCTGCATTCTTGGAAGTGCCCTTACTCTCTTCCGCATTGACGATGGGGATCGTGTATTTGAATAACAACTGCTTTGGATGTTCCAAAGGCGAACCTAAAAAAGATTAATAGAAATGAGAATCCCTCATTCATACAAATTGTGGAGATTCCTAAGAATGTGGCATCAGAAATATAATGCTTACAGTGAAATCATCTGAGCAAGTGGCCACCTTCCCCATCTCTGATGGGCACCTGGAGTAAATAAATTACCAGAAACTTGGTTAAATTTTGTCGAATGGCAACTCAAAAAATTTACAAAATAATATGTTCTTGGAAGCCTTACCAATCTACTGCTGTTACTTCCCCATCATGGCTTTTCAGAGTGATAGGGTCCAGCTGAGGTTTGTTCACCTGCTTTAATAAGGTCGGCTTAAATTTACTGTCATTGAGCCGGAAAAGAGGGGATAGTGAAAGAGATTAACCTGCCATATGTAGGCATTTCCATCACTGGAACCACTCAGTATGTGAGCCGCATCAGGACTGATTGCTGCCTGTAATAAGAGCAAAACATTAGATTTGAGAGCATACAAAGCTGACAATATCTGTCTTAAGGACCCCAATATATTGTACAAACTGTATACCTTCACAAAGAATGAATCAGTCCGACCTCCGGAGAAAGTTCTCATAGGCCCCTTTTCCAGCTGAAGTACATTATATAGATATATTCTGGAAGAACAAAAGTATCAAAATCAAGGCTATGTATTTCAAATTTAATTTTAGTTGTATTCAACCACATTTTGTTTTTAGAAACAGAATGTGAGCCGCTATATTACAAATGAATCATTAAACCACAAGATTCAGTTTTGCTTGGGGATATCAGATGTCATATCATTTACTTGCTTCAACCAATTTGCATATCCTACAGTGAAATTCAACTCAGAGTACAAAGTTTACCTGTGATCCATGCATGAGGCCGCAATAAAGACTCCATTTAAATCTTGAGACAAACTGGATATGCCATGTAATCTTTTTTCCTATAAAAGAATCATTGAATCCAGTCAATCTTTTTAGTGTTCTGAATGAATCTCAATACATGGGGAAGGGACTTCACATCATGTCTTTCACCTTACAAATGTTTATTTGTAAACCAAGAATTTTATATAAATAGCCCAAGCATCAGAAATTCCACAGATATAGACAGATTTCCATTTTAAGGTAAATCATTCCTTAACTAATAAAAAAAAGGAAACTACTCTGCAGAGTAATTAACACATACCTCGCTCGATTCTGAATTTGGGCATGCATGAGTAACTGGAGCTTTTAGATGCCTTGAGTCCCATAACTTAATAACACTGAGCAGGGGGGGGGAACCCAGAGTCAATTGATGAAGTCTCAAGACAAGAATCAACAAGATAATTGTAGATCTGAATCATATAGAATTTATAGAGCTTGTATGGCACCTATCGACTGCTCCTGCAGTAGCAATAGAAACTTCATCCTTGAGATAAAGCACCGATGTGATGCTCCTAGATTCAGCCTAGAAATACTTGAAGTCACTTGGAGAGCAAATGTTGAATATTTGGATAAATAAAATTCAAAAGAAAAAATAAGACAAACCTTTCCACGCCTAGGCCGTCTTCGACCAGGAGAAGTATGGGCCTCATGGATTACAGAAATAGGCCTAAAATATTCAGAATCACAATGGATACATTAGCATAACTAGTCAGAGCTGTAACATAAAGAACTAGAAAATGATATTTTGTTAACAATGCATATTTTCTAAGTCAACAAGCGATTTATCATTTATTCAGGGGTAAATAAAAGATCAAAGAACATGTTATGCAGCTGGTGCTTTTGCTGTAAGCAACTGACAGGAGAATGTGGAACTTACGGTACACAAAATTTCTGATTGGTGTTTCTGGAGCATCTGGTGTCCCATACAGCAAATGACCCATCTCTTGAGCCAGACACAACTAGCTCTGGAACAGCATAAAATGAACCCAAAAATAAGCACACAGGGATCTGTGTTCTCAAAGTGTTGGAGTTGGAAGCAACACAAGAAAGGGACATCTTGATTGAAACCACCTTGACAAAAAATAAAATAACAAAGGCACTGCTCAGGAACCTACCCTGATTAGTAGGATGGCAACTGATGGACTTGATGCTTCCAGTGTGCCCCATCAATGCTCTTATGCATTTCTTTTGTTCTGTATCCCAAACTTTTATCTACTCAAAATTCAGAATGGGGTATGATCAGCCTACAAGTCGAATAATTGAATAAAGGAACCTATTTAGCTCCTTTTGGGTCTCCATCTAAATGGGAATGTTGGGTTGAATTAAATATTCCTCAAAGGATCAAATATATCCTCAAAAATCCTTTTGTTTGAGTATATATGTGATACTGGCAGAGAAGGGAACTGTCTTTTTGAGAAGCAAGGTGACTTACACTTTGATCTCCCGAAGCAGTTAACATAAGGGCATCATCCTGCAGAAGATCATTCCAGTCAGTTTCCATCTAAGCAAAAGTTGCCAAAAAAGAAAAGATGCATGCACATTAAGCAAATTTCAATGCTTTATCAGTTCCAGTTCTACTCTCGGGCAGATTTCTGATGAGTCCAAATCCCTCCCAGTAATTACCAAGAATCACCTTATTCTACAACACATGATATAACCCCTAAACCTAAGGAAATTTTTGGTTGACGAATCATGAGGGTAACCAGCATATCAACCTACACCACTATATTTAGGCCTTGTAAAGTCTAAGTAATATACTTCTGGAAAAATGAAAAACAAAAATTAAGCATCAAAAGGTTATTAGGAAGTTCACATATGTATTATAATGAAAGAGATCCAATAAACCAAAGCCACTTTAGCTTATTTTACTGACAAATCACCTAGGCTACATTTGGATACAATGATTTTGATTTCATGAAAGAATTCAGAAAAAATACGTCGAGTTCATATAAAAAAAATTGAAATCCAATACCATTTCACAAAACATATAATTCAAAATGAGAGTTGAAGCAGTTGAAATCATTTCTAGTATGGAATTATCCAAATAAATTTAAAAGATTTGTTACTAAAAAATTCCTAACTTCAAATACACCAACTCAAACACAACATTAATTATTTTTGGAACTGCATGGCTCAGTGACACACTTTCCAAAAAGTTAGGAAGAACTGATTCTCTTGAAGTGAGCTTATATAAAACAGAGGCGTTACCATTTTTAGCTTAGAAGCCCCAAACTCAAACAAATGTGGTGACAGAACAATCATTCTCCTGATATCTTTCTTACTATCTGTATTCCAGTAAAGTTTTACAAGGAGCTGTGGAAGATGAAGTTTGTTTGACCAGCAATTTAAAAAATATAAGTACTATAAGTGATCTATCTTACTGATAATAATCAGAATCCATGTCCCGTGCCTTCAAATCAAAAGGATTGGATTACCAAAAATAACTACATTGACTTGGATATCATTGATACAAGAGTTCAGCATATGAAGCATTTTGCTTATAATAAAAACAAAAAACCATTGTCTTTTGGAAACAAGTGCATAATTAGAGTGCAGGGATATATATAAAACCTTGATCCAGCATAGGTCAAATATGGCATTTGCGTGAGCCATCCACTCAGAAACCTTAGCCTTTTCTGCGAAACCAAACCCCAAAAGGAAAATGAAGAAAGAAAGAAAAATTAGAGCAAGCAAAAGAGACATAATTCCCAAACAGAAACATCTCTGAATGCCAAAAGTTGAATTTACCTGCGTTTTCTTGGTAAGAAGAGAAATCCAGAAATTTCTGCCTGGTATTAAACAGGGTAACATAACCCCCCTCGTCGGTGAGAGCAATAATATGGGCCTTTTTATTTGTCTATACAGCACAAGAAGGTACATCAACTAGACAATCCTTATATGAAATTTAAACTTGTATATATGACAACACGATATTAACCTTGCAGAAAGACAGAGCCATCGGAGGAGAAGGTTCTCCACTGTGCTCAACTGCCACAGCTCCGATTGGATCGAAATCTCGCGTGTCATTGCCCATATACGGGCGTTTCCTCACTGAGCATATCAACAAATTCATTGAAATTACAACTATATTACTGCAAAACCTTGAAAATAGATAGAGGAAAAACCAAAAAAGATGAATCAAAGCTTACCTCGGAAACCATTGAGTTCTCTTAATCTTAAGTCTTGGAAAAACGATTGAGGTTTCGGGGTTTCCATTTCCTCCTTTTTCTGTTGTTTGCTAGTCTCTCTCGCACTCACCTGCAGCAGGTGAAGAAGAAGAAGAAGAAGAGAGAGAGAGAGAGAGAGCTCGGATGGGGGCGAGAAGTCGATCATTGGGTATTTTGGTAAGAGGGTTAATTTAGCGCGCGATGGCGGGAGCGGGAATTTTTGAAATTTCGGATTTTAGACCCTTCTCCTCTGGCGGCAAAACTGTTTGCCACGATATATCTGTTCATCAAACCCCTTCAATTTTTTGCATTTATTTAAAATTGGAATTGTATGTTTAGAATTCCTCATAAAGTATGGACTTCAAAAATTAATTACCAGAACCAATATCTCATCTTATTTCTATTTTATAATAAGTTCAATGATTTTTTTTTATTTTTTAATGCTTCATCATTAAAAATGCTCAAACAATTTCAAATAATTTAAACTTTAAAACGAACATAGGAAGAACATAAAAAATCACTAAGGATTGTCTATAGAGCTTGCTGTTATATTATGCATGAATTTGAAAAAATAAAATAAAATCGGATCAACCCACATGATTTTTCATAAAAATAATTAAGCATGAGGTCATTAACAAATAAAAATAACTTCCATGGACTAATTTGAATATATTGATCAACAAGTGAGTCAATTTGTATTTTACAATTTAAATTTTGACTTTGCGGTTTTTTATAGTCAATTTTTTTTATTTAGGGTATGACTATCTTTTACCGTCAATACGAATCAAAATCAAGTTCATTATATCATAATTCATAACGAACGAATTATACTAAATGAATTCAGAGATGTTTCTGTTTGGGAATTTATGTACTTACATTTAATTTAGCATTGTTTGTAATGTAATACATATATTAAAATTCAATGTAGATATAAGCCCATATATTAATAAAAATTGTATTTATATAATACCACTCTTTATACGATAATCATATAATTTCAATCGACATAGTTCAATATTTCACACTTCAATTTTACTAAATGATCTTTAATCACAGAATTCTCTAATACTTTTATTGAAGTTTGTCGAATCTTCTCAAAATTATTGATTTGTCTAACGACAATGTTCGTTGTTGCCCTTTAAAATATTTATATGTGTTTTTATGTTTTATCATTCACATTGAATTTGACATATTTGAATTTTTGGTGCTATTTGTAACAATGTTCATCCATTTTCCATACTTGTCATGGATACTGAGCAATAGGGATTGAATTGAAAAGGGAATCTCATGTACTACCCTATCGACATTAATCACATATCTAAATTACAGTATTGACGTGAGTTTAAATTTCATGAATATATATATATGTTTATTTTTATAATAATTTATTATTTTTTGTTAAGCATTAAAACTTTTTTAAAATAAACGTACTAAAAATAGTAAAATAAAAAATACAGAACTGATATAGATTTACAAAACCCATGCATAAGCTTGAAAAGTGAAAAAGTAATTTACAAATCCTTGACAAAAGTAAGCAAAACAGTCAAGAAACTTGAAGCGATAATTTGACTGAAAGGCGAAAGCTGTTTTTGAGATTGATCACCTTACTTTGGGGATGGCGGCTTTTGGTGAGAGTGAGATGATTTGCCGGTGATGGCTTTCTTTACCTTGGCAATTGAATGCTTCATTTTCGATCCGACGCCAGAGAGTATGTTGTGTGATTTCTTGTGAGCAACTTTGGCATCTGCATCCCTCACATCCACCATTACCGGAGCTTCAGAACAAATGTCTGCTCTTTGCTGTTCACTTGATTCTTCTTCGTCATCTCTTTCTTCATCAGTTTTTGTGCCTTCATGCTCAGCCTCATCAGGTTTTTCTGCATGCAGGTCTTCTCTGTGGGTAGTTGGCTCCTTTTCGGTGGCGGAATGATCTGCCATTTTTGAGGTTTCTTTAATGGATACATGAAGAAGGTCGGCCAGTGATTGCTTATCTATCTCTTTTGATTCAGAGTTCTCCCTAGATTTGGTCATTTCATCATGTCCGCAATTTGCTGCGTCTTGCTCAAAACCAGAAGGTTTTAGAGTTTCGCCTTCACCCTGAGAAAATTCTGCAGAGTCCCCATGTTCAATTACTGAGGTATCCTTGTTCCCAATTGAATTATCAGGATTCACATTCTTTGTATGATCTGCTTCCAGAACGACATGTTTATCTTTAGCGGGCGGAGGGGTTCCCTCTAGCTCTTTCTCATCAGTGCCATACTGTCCTGCAAGATTCACTGGGAGATCTTTTTCTGCTGTTTCAGTTTCTGAACATTTGGGGTGTAGCAAAATAGGACGAAAGTCAATTTGCAGTTGACCTTCTTTATTTTTGTCAGTTTGAGCTGTATCGCCCGCAGAACAGTGATAAATGTTGGATTCTGAGACCGTTTCTATCACTGCACTAGAGGATTTCTCTAGCAAGTCATTGCATTCATGAGCTATTGTTTTCTTTTCTACACAATCCAGCCCTTTTGCTTTTGAGACACCCTCACAAGTCCTTCCTGGTTGTTGTTCTTCCATCTCTTCCCCGAGAGTTTCCAACACTGGGGCTTTCTGAATTGAATCTGCTGAGCACCTGATCTCTATGTTTTCATTTGGATCTACCTCCATTGGATTCTCCTTATTTATCATTGCAATGGAGCCTTCATTTAACTCCTGCACATCCTGATCAGTTATATCGCTGACAATTTGAAGATCAATTGGACCATCTTTCTGTGCGATTTTCACTACAGAATCCATGATATGTGATTCTTGGGGGAACTCATGAAGTGTGGTGAGGTTATCTTCGGCCTCCAATGAGGTTTCCGCCACGTATTCCTGAAATATTTTTGATGTGGAAACCTCAGTAGGTTCTACTGACATGGAGGTCTCTGCCATCTCTTTGCATTTATGACTTGCTTCCTCCATTTGTTGACTATCCACCCCTGTTGCTTCTGGTTCAGCACCGGAATCACTTGCTCCTCTTGTTTCCTGCATTTCCAAAGTGATTTTTGTAGCTTTTGAGACTTGTTCTATTAGTTCAATGTCTTTGCTGACTGCGGACATTTGGGATTCCATACTTTTATTTGGATATTTCTCTTCAAAATACTCATTTTTGGATGTGGAGTTTTTATTGTCTTCTGAAATATCCTGGTCGCCGTCACTGCGTGAAACTTCTGATGTATGCTTGGTATTAGATGAAAAACCAAGCCTCTCAGCCTCAATACAGGTTTGTGCTTCCTCATTGCCTTCACTTGCTGAAAGGATCAGGTTTTCCTGTAGAACAAGTATCAACTTTAAAATGGTCGTTTCAATTGTCATAACTTTTGTGTTTGCAGGGAAAATTCTTGCTATTAAGCACCCTACTTACTAGATATTCAAGGCCATTAAAATGGTAGAGGATGAAAGGTACAATTGTTAATATGAGTAACTCATACATATCTGCCACACTTGGATTCTGTACATGGTAAAAAGTAAGCTTTAAAGCACATACCTCTTTTCTTGAATCCTCGGTTCCTGTCTTTATATTTACATGGTCTATCCCATCAGCCTCTTCAGTGTCTAATATTGTTGTCACCTCCTCAATGCACTTTCCCAGCAGGCTTCTATCAATTGATTCATTTGTGACTAAATTTTCTTCTGTTTTTTCGGTGGCTTTGTCATCGGGCTCTTCAAGAACTTTAGATACCTGTATGATAAATGAGATTTCAACATTATGAATGAAGATATTCATGAAGTAAAGAAAATAATGTGCACATTTTTCTTTTAAATCTTTTCTACCCCTCACCTTTTCTGTTTCATTTGTTTTCTTTATAGCCTCAAATAATTCTTCAGTGTTTATCTCATCTTGTAAGTGACTTTCGGTGATCACTTCTTCCTCAAGAGAACCAAGATAATCTTCTACATCTTCATCATCTTCCTTGATCTGTGTTTTCATTCCGTGGTTAGTATTTCTTAGTGTTAATTCAACACATAGCGGATGGGCAAAATGCTTATGAGAATACACTACAGGTAGAGTTAAGTGTTGGTATAGCACCTTCTTGCTTGACATATTGATGTTGATGGTTTCTTTTGGTTCAAATATATCCTCCGCCACAACTTCGTTGGACCTTTTTATTTCTGTGGCTTCACGATTCTCTTCACATGTTCTTGTCTCTTCTGCTTCTGAGACACTGTCACAATTTTGAACTTGGGCAATAGACTCAAGCACCTCATTTTTCGGCTCATATTCACTTCTGTTCTCTCCATGTCCAAGTTCAGCTTCATCTGAGTCCAACTTTTCCTCAGTCACACTGCCACTGGGTGCATGCTCATATTTACCTCCTTCACCTTGAGATATCAACATAGAGATTTCTCCAACAGTTGTGCTCTCAAGTTCTTGACCTTTTGTAGTGGTTGGAGTCAACTCTGTTGTTTTGGGAGCTTCATCTTCTGAATTCTCTTTAAGGTCCACAATAGACCTATTACTGACAAGAATGTCCTCCACCGTGCTTTGTGTAGTATTGGCTGTCTCGTAAAAGATATTGGCTTCCCCCAAAAATTTCCCAGTGAAAGTTTCCTCCAGAGCTGCAGAACTGAAGTCTGATACTTTGTGTTTGCTTGCTTCCTCTTCTTTGTTGATCGTATCAGTTTTTGTCTCTTCATTACCTGATGCTGTTTTTCCTTCGTGCAATCCTTCTTTATCCGTAGTCAGCTCTCTGTCAGTGGCGGAATGATCTACTTCTGAGGTTTCTTTGAAAGATTTTGGAAGGAAATCGCTAGCTACTGTAGTTGATGTAGACACTTTGATTTCTTCTACTGTTTCATCTGACATTACTTTCTCCTGTCTACATACTGTTTTCTCTTGTTTTTGAGCTTCTTTATTCCCAGTCTCTTGCTGTATTTGCCTTCTGGATTCCTGGTAAGGGTTGTATGTTGAGACTTCCTCTGATGCCACATTGGACGATGAGACATCTCCTAATACCACATCGGTGGTACTGCCTGATATTTCTTCGCAGTTATCTGAATTTCTTTTCTTTTCTTCAGCAGTCACCTCATTTGATCCTGAGACGTCCTGGGAACCCTTGGTAGGAAGATCTTCTTCTATGTCCTGCTGGTCTGTTCTTGCCTCTGGGTCTGGTTGTATTAATTCTGCTTCTTTTTTTACTTTTGCAGCTTGGGTCTCTGTATCTGTGCTTTCTTTTTTATCTGTTTCTACTGGATTCTCATTTGTTGTTATTGTGATGGAGCCATCATATAGCTCTCCTGCTTTCTCTGTATCTGTCTTATCACTGCAATTATATGCTTTGGCAACAACTTCGTAATCACCAGTCAGCTTTGGTGCTTCAGACGCCAAGCTGGTCATATTTGTAACCTTCTCATGGCTTATCGGTAGATGTTCTTCTAACTCTTTTGTGATGGATGATTCCTCCTGCTTGTAATTGGGAGCTTCAGCGAGATCCACCATTTCTTCTTTAGCATCTAAACTTTTTGTACAGGGAATCTTTACAGCTATTGAATCTGAGACCAGTTCCTATTTCACATACAATTTTGAAGTTTCAACAACAGAAGAAAACTCAAGGACATCTAGCTGCCTACTTGAAAATTCTTTTCCAATTACGAAACTTACCTCATGAGCTGCTATATTGACTGCAGTTGCCATCTGAAGATCCTTCAGATAGCCTTCTTCCTCATTGAACTCCATAGTTTTTGCTTTAAAGTCAGCATTTTCAATCTCTTTCGGTAACTGGAGATTCCATAAAAGGTGAATCAGTGATGCAAATATTTATCTTTTTTCCTTTCTTTTGAAGCCAAACTAGGTGATTAACGAGGAACATTTACACAAGCTAGGGTTATGTGTTGGCTTATCTTCAGACAGATGTCCATCTTTAGTCACTTTGTTAAAGAACTATTAATTAGTAACACATCATCCTCCTAAACAATATATGATTTTACCCCGCTACATGGTTCTCTTAGACATTCCTTCTGATTTGTGTTTTCAACATCAGCTTTTTCCAACTCAAAAGACCACATTAACACTGAGCGATTTTGAAAATATGAGCATGTGTGATACTGGTGAAAAGGTCCATAGTCGCTCTGAGTTTACTTTTACTACCTAAATGCGGTCTGAGTCAGTTGTAGTATCAGTGTTGGACTACGAGAGTCCTTGACTTTATGAGTCTGGGGGCATTCATTCTTGAACTTTGCCATTTTTTCATGGTAAATTGAGAATACGAAGAGTACTTGAGTCTTACTGGGTAAATGAAGTTAACTTTCTGTATACGTGGTACAGTTACCAAAAACATTGTCCTCTCTATTGATTTAAAAACAGTTTTCATAAACTGACCTCTGTGTCGGGTTCCAGCTCTTTGTTTTCGACTTCACTTGAAGGCCCGGAGTCTTTTGACTCATCATTGGCATTCCCTGTTGAAGCTTCTCCTACAGATGGCATCTGTGAGCCATCTACTTTGATTGTTGAGTTAACTTCGTTGTCTCTGTCTGGAACATTTGTTGCTAGGTCCTGCCGCAAGAATTGAAAACTTACAACTGTATTCTGTTTCATGAAGTTATTTATTTAACGTCATGTATGTGCTTAATAATCTAACAACAATAGAGTTCAACTGATAGTATGATTTTCACCTGATTCTTAAGAATTTCCTCATTCATTGCATTTGCATCTATAGATTTTTCCTCTGTTTTGTCACCTGAAATTTCTCGTGGATCCTCAGTTAGGATTTGCTCTTTGATAGAACTTATTTCTGCGACTTGATTGGAATCGTATGCTTTAATATTCTTACTAACTACTTCCAAAGAGTCAATAAGCTTTTCCATCTGTGCTTCTTCTTTCACTGAAGCACTTTCCTCTGTGTCCTTTTCCAGAGCTTCTGCCAAAGATGGATTTTCACTTTCCTTTACCAAATGTTCCTCATATTCCATTTCTGAGCTGTCTGCTTCAATTTGTGTGTTCTCTCTTGGACTAGTGGCTGTAATATTCTGCAGTGAGAATAAAACACTTATTAAGTATGTTCATTTTGTACAACAAAGACTGTCAGCAACTTCTTTTTCCTGAGAACATAGCAATTCATTCTTCAACAATGTGTAAGCTAAGTTTGAGATAAGTTTATTTACTACCATGATTTTCACCATCTCCTCAGGAGTTTCTTCCTTCAGGTCAGTTGCATCAATTGTTTTGTCCTCTTTCTGGTCACCTTTGATTCCTTGAGGATTTGGAGTTAGGTTTTCCTCCTCTAGTAAACATGTTTCTCTATCTTGACCCAAAGGAGATGCTTTAATATCCTCTGGCAGCACTGCCACTCGAATGGACTCAGTATGTACTTCTTCATTTACCACACCACCTTCTGTATTTTTCTTGTGCTCGGAGAGGACTTCATCCTCAAATTTGGCATCCTGCAGAAGTGTTGACTCATCACCATTGGCGTTCCTCTTTGAAGAATATATTGGAAATGGCTTCTGTGAGCTATCTGTTTCGAGTAGTGAGTTTTCATCATTTTCTCCAGTTGGAGCATTTGTTGCAATATCCTGCGAGTAAAAATTTCAAAAACTCTATTCAGTTTAAAAGAAACATGCTGTCCTTCATCTTTTTGTTCTTCCAGAACCTAGTATGTTCATGCATATCCCAGATATGCTAATTACGATAGAGTTCAGTTGATAGTATGATTTTCACCTGTGCCTCAAGAGTTTCTTCATTTCTGTAAGCTGTATCAATAGTTTTTTCCTCTATTCTGTCGTTTGAGGTTTCTTGTTGGTTTGTAGTTAGGACTTGCTCCTCGATTGAACTTGTTTCTATATCTTGACCTGAACCAGATGCTTTGATTTCTTGAGTTGCTACTTGTAAGGAGTCAATACACTTCTCACCCAGTTCTTCCTCCACCAAAGTGCTTCCTGTGGTGTCCCCTGTTGAAGATTTTTCCACAGATGGGTCATCACTTTCCTTTTCCACAATATGTTCCTTTTGTGAGCAATCCACTTGAATTGGTGAGCTCTTTTCAATGTCCTCATATGGAAGTGTTGATGCTACATCCTGCAACAAGGACAGAACACTCATTAAGTCAATTCAATTTGTAGAAATAAGATGGTAAAAGACTTGTTTCCTGCAGCACATAGCATTTCTTCTTTAAAAATGTGTAAACTAAGTTTGGGATATCAAAGTCAAGTACCAGATGATTTCTCACCTTATCCTCAGGAGTTTCTTCCTTCATGTCAATTACATGGTTTGTTTCATCTTCTTTGTAGTCACCCATGATGCCTTGAGGATTTTCAGTTAGGCTTTGCTCCTCTAGAGAGCTTGTTTCTCTTTCTTGACTTGATGCAGATGCTTTAATCTTCTCAGCTGCTTGCGAGGACTCACTAGATACTTCTTCCTTTGCCGAAGTAAAATCTATATTGTGCTCATCTTTGGACAAGTTGGTTTTTATCGAGCTTTCATCCTCAAAATTGGTCTCATGGATGATGATGGGCTCATCATTATTGAGGTTTCCCATCGACTCTTCTTCCAAAAATGGTTTTTGTGAGCCAGTTTCTTTAATTGGTGAGTCATCTTCGTTGACTCCATCTGGAACATTTGTTGCAATATCCTGTAGAAAGAATAAACAACTTATATGATCTGTTCAGTTAGAAGAAGAAATCCTCCTCTCCAGTTTCTTTCTTTCCCGGACTTGTCATTTATTATTCACTTATTTGGCTACATAATCTAACAATAATAGAGTTCGATCAATAGTATGATTTTCACCTGTATCTCAATCTTTTCCTCTTTGTCAGTTGCATTAGTAGTTTTATCCTCTGCTTTGTCACCTGATATTTCCTGTGAATCTGCAGTTTGGATTTGATCCTTGGTAGAATCTATCTCAATGTCTTGACTTGAATCAGTTGCTTCAATATCTTTAGTAGCTACTTGCAAGGAGTGAAGAGGCTTCTCAATGTTTGTTTCTTCCTCCACTGATGTACTTACTGTTCCTTTCTCTGATAATTCAGATTTTATTTGGTCTTCATCATGCATATTCTTTGACTTGTATTCATTGGTTTCCTGGGTTGGAACTTCTGCCAATAGTGGGATTTCATTTTCTGTTTCCAAATGTTCCTCATGTTCCATCTGGACAGTTGAGTTCTCTTCAGCTTCCTCATATGATAATGATTTTGCAACATTCTGCAGCAGAATGAAACAATAACTGTGTTGGGTGTAAGGGGAAAGTATTGCTTGTCTTATACTAGATAAGTGATGTATGTATGCTTTCCTATACCTCAAGAGTTACCTCCTTCGCGTACGTTGCATCAATTGTTTTGTTGCTTGTGATTGCTTGAAGATTTGAGGTTAAGCTTTGCTCCTCGAGATAACAAGTTGTTTGAATATTTTCCATTGAAGCAGATGCTTTACAAACCTCAGAAGCATCTAAAGCATCCTGCAAGTCCTCTTTCTCCAGCCAAGTTCTGTCTTCATTTTTCTCAATCTCGGATGATTCCACTTTCCTTATGGATTCAACCCCAATTTTGGCTTCATGCATAATTGTAGACCTGTCATCATTGACATCCTCGGTTGAAGCTTCTGTTAATGATGATATTTCCATTTCCTTCTCCAAATATTCCTCATGTTTCATTTCTGAGACATCCACTTGGGTTAATGAGGTCTGGTCATTGTCCACATTTGGGACATTTATCAAAACATTCTGCAGCAAGAAATAAGAAAACTGAATAATCTGTTGAATTTGCAAAACAGAAAAAGATTTTTGTTCACTATTTTTAAGGTGGTCATCATTCAAGTCTGTCCTACTGAGTAATAACACAATCCAATTCCTAGGATGGTTGTCACCTGCAGCTCTCGAGTTTTTTCGTCAGTGTCAGCTCCTTCTGTTTTCTCCTCCACTTTGTAATCCTGGATTCCTTGAGGATTTTCAATCAATCTTTGCTCCTCCATGAAACCTGTTTTTTCTGTGTGTTGACCCAAATCAGATACTTTAACATCATCAACAGTAGCATTGAAGGATTCTATAGGCTCCTCTATCTTCAGTTCTTCCTTCAGCAAAGTGCTCTCTGTATTTCTCTTATTTCCAAAGAATTCTGCTCTTTGTTGGTTTTCATCCTCAATTTTGTGTTCATCCGTTTGAGTTAACTCATCATCATTGGCTGCCCCTGTGAAATCTTTTATTGAGGATGGTTTTTCACTTTCCTTTTCCAAATACTCCTTAATTTGTGAGCCATTGCCTTCGATCAGTGGGTTCTCATTGGTCTTCTCATTTGAAACAATTGTTTCAAAAATCTGCAACAAAATAATAAGTGAAGTAACTATTTTGAGTTTGAAAAATGAATATTATTCTTCATATTTATTTTTCTTTGGAAGAATAGCTTTATTGCTTCATTTATGTGTAATTTGACTTGTTATAATAGAGGTCAAATGGTATAACATTTCTGACCTGTCCATCAGGAGTTTCCTCCTTTGTTTCAGCTGCATCAATAGTTTTTTCCTCTGTTTTGTCAACTGAGATTTCTTGTCGAGCTGCAGATAGGATTTGTTCCTTGATAGAACTTACTTCAATGTCTTGAATTGAATCAGTTGCTTCAATATCTTCAGTAGCTACTGGCAAGGAGTCAATAGGCTTCTCCAAGTGTGCTTCTTTCTTCACCAATGTACTTACTGCATCTTTCTCATTTTCCGATAATTCAGATTTTATTGGGTCTTCTGCCCCATCATAGGGTTCATGTGTATTCTTTGACTTGTCTTTATTGGTTTCCTCAATTGCAGCTTCTAACAAAGGTGGGATTTCACATTCCCTGTCCAGATGTTCCCCGTGTTTCATATGTAGGCAATCCAATTGGATACTTGAGTTCCCTTCAGTGTGCTCATGTGGTAATGTTTTTGCAGCATTCTGCAGCAAGAATGAAACATTAGTGGTGCTGGGTATAAAGGGAAAGTATTGCTTGTCTCATCCTAGATAACTGACGAATGTTTAAGAATGTTTTTAACTGGTAATAAAATTCTATTATGATGCTTCCCCATGAGAGTTACCTCCTTCGCATCCGTTGCATCAATTGTTTTGTCACTCGTAATTGCTTGAAGATTTGCAGTTAAGCTGTGCTCCTTGAGATAAGAAGTTGACTCTATATTTTCACTTGAAGTAGAGGCTTTATGAACCTCAGAAGCATCCTGAAAGTCTTCTTTCTCCGGCAAAGTACTGTCTATATTTTTGTTGGTTTCGAATAATTCCACTTTTCTTATGATTTCATCCCCAATTGTGGGTTCATGCCTAATTGTTGACTTGTCATCATTGGCATCCTTGGTTGAAGCTTCTCCAGGTGATGGTTTTTCCATTTCCCTCTCCAAATATTCCTCATGTTCCATTTCTGAGGTATCCACTTGGATTAATGAACTCTGATCATTGTCCTCATCTGAGACATTTAATGAAATCTGTGGCAAGAAACAGAAAAACTAAATAATCTGTTTTGCAGAAAAAAAAAAAGTTAGACAGTGTTTGTCATTCAAGTCTACGCCAAATGAGTAATAAGTGATAACAAAGTCCAATTCCTAGTATGATTTTCACCTGCAGCTCTCGAGTCTTTTCATCAGCGTCTGCTGTATCTGTTTTCTCCTCCACGTCATCCGGGTTTCCTTGTGGATTTTCAATTACGGTTTGCTCCTCGATGAAACCTGTTTTTTCTGTGTGTTGACCCGAATCAGACACTTGAAAATCCTCAATGGTAGTATTGGAGGATTCTACAGGCTTCTCTATCTGCAGTTCTTCTTTAAGCAAAGCGTTTTCTATATTTTTTTTCTCTTCAAACAATTGTGATCTTCTTGGGGTTTCATCCTCAATTTTGACATCATCCATTAAAGTTAACTCATCATCATTGGTATTCCCTTTGAAATCTTCTTTGGAGGATGGTTTTTCACTTTCCTTTTCTAGATGCTCCTCATCTGCCTTTTGTAAGCCATCACCTTGGATCAATGAGCTCTCGTTGGTCTTCTCATTTGAGTCAGTTGGTGCAAAATTCTGCAACAAAAGTAATAAGTTCACTAACTTTTTTCAGTTTGAAGAAATATATCTTGTTCTACATATCTTTTTTTTCTCTGGAAGAATGGCTCTGAAAATTGATGTACGTGTAGTAACCCATTATAATAGAAGTCAAATAGTGTAAAATTCCTGACCTGTAGCTCAGAATTTTCCTCCTCTATTTCAGCTGCACTAACGATTTCTTTGTCTGTATTCTCATCCAGAATCCCTTGTGGATTTGCTGCTAGGCTTTCCTCGTCAGCAGAAACTCTTGTTTCTATATCATGACCCGAATCAGATGCTTTTATATTCTCAGAAATTACATCCAAGGAATTTTCTGGCTTCTCTATTTTGGATTCTATCTTCATATTCTCTATACTTGTCTCATTTTCACGTAAGTCAGCTTCTTCTCCATCCTCAATTGGAGTCTCTCGCTCAACTGTTGAGCCATCATCACTGGCTTCCCTTGCCAAATGTATTGGCGAAGATTTTGTAATGCTTTCCTTTTCCAATTGCTCTTCACTTTTTATTTCTGAGTCATCCACTTTGACAGTCAAGTTTTCTTCAATATACTCATTGGAAATAATTGTTGAAAAATTCTGCAACAAGAATGAATACTGATAAACACTGTCAAGTTTAAACTTTAAAGAGAAAAGAACAATTTTCTTTTCTGAATGAAGCTTTTATTTCCCAAATACGTCAAAGATTCAGTTCTTAGCATGACTCTTATCCATACCTCAAGAACTTCCTTTTGTTTGTCAGGCTCATCAATCATTTTCTCAGCCGTACTGTCAGTCATGGCTTTTTGTAAATTTGCATCTATGCTTCCTTCCTCTGGAGGAGTTGATACAATTGTCGAAAAACTCTGCAACAAGAATATACATTTATTAACTCCATTAAACTGATAAACTATTTTTATCATAAAGCTATTATTCATGAAGTATGTGTAATTAAACCCAGTAATAATACAAGTGAAAATAGTGTAAATAGGGACCAAATAACGTATTATCCCCAACATGTACCTCAGGAGTTTCCTCCTTTATTTCAGCTGCACCAACTATTTGTCTGTCTGTTTTCTCATCCAGGATCCCTTGTGGATTTGCTGCTAGGCCCTCCTTGGCTAAAACTCTCGTTTCTACTTCTTGACCAGAATCAGATGCTTTTATATTCTCAGAAGTTACATCCAAGTTATTTTCTGGTTTCTCTATTTTGAGTTCTATCTTCACATTTTCTATACTTATCTTATTTTCACATAATTCAGTTTTTTCTGCATCCTCAATTGGAGTCTCTTGCTCAGCAGTTGACTCATTGTCATTGGCTTCCCTTGCCAAAGGTATCGGCGAAGATGTTTTTATGCTTTCCTTTTCTAGACACTCTTCATTTTTCATTTCTGACTCATCCAGTTTGACGTTCGAGTTTCCTTCAATTTCCTCATTTGAAACAATAGTTGAAAATTTCTGCAACAATAATGAACATTGATAAACTCTGTTGACTTCAAACTTTAAAGAGAAGAACTTTTTCTTTTCTGAATGAAGCTATTCATATCTCAAGTATGTGAACTAAAATAATAATAGAAAAGGTTCAGTTCTTAGTGCAACTCTTATCCATACCTCAAGAACTTCCTTTTGTGTGTCAAGCTCATCAATCATTTTTTCAACTGTGCTGTCACTCGTGACTTTTTGTAAATTTGCATCTATGCTTCCCTCCTCTGGAGTAATTGAGACTTTTGTTGAAAAACTCTGCAACAAGAATAACATTGTTAAGTCAATTGAACTGACAAATTCTTTTCATAATGAAGCTAGTATTCGTGAAGTATGTGTGATTAAACCAGTTGTAATTGAGGTGAAACAATGTAACATTCCTGACCTGTACCCCAGGAATTTCCTCCTTTAATTCAGCTGCACCAACTTTTTCTTTGTCTGTTTTCTCATCCAGGATCCCTTGTGGATTTGCTGCTATGCTTTCCTCCTCGCCAGAATCTCTTGTTTCTATTTCTTGACTCGAACTAGATGCTTTTATATCCTCAGAAGTTACTTCCAAGGAATTTTCTGGATTCTCTATTTTGGGTTCTATCTTCATATTTTCTGGACTTGTTTCATTTTCACATAATTCAGCTTTTTCTCCATCCTCAATTCGGGTCTCTTGCTCAGCAGTTGACTCATCTGCACTGGCTTCCCTTGCCAAAGGTATTGGCGAAGATGTTTTTCTGATTTGATTTTCTAGATGCTCTTCATCTTTCATTTCTGAGTCATCCACTTTCATGATTGAGTTTTCTTCAATTTGCTCATTTGGAACAGTTGAAAATTTCTGCAACAAGAATGATTTCATTGACAAACTCTTTTGAGTTTAAACTTTAAAGAGAAAAGAACTTTTTTCTTTTTTGGATGAAGCTATTTATTTCTCAAACATGTGAACTAAGATAATATCAGAAATGGTTCAGTTCTTAGTGCGACTCTTATCCATACCTCAAGAACTTCCATTTGTATGTCAAGCTCATCAATCAATTTTTTAGATGTACTGTCACTTGCGACTTCTTGTAAATTTGCATCTATACTTCCCTCCTCTGGAGGAATTGAAACAATCGTTGAAAAATTCTGCAACAAGAATAAACATTCATTAACTACATTGAACTGACAAATTCTTTTCTTAATGAAGCTATTATTTGTGAAGTATGTGTTATAAAGGTAAAACAATAAACTTAGATCCTTAGTATGAATCTTATCTGTACCTCGAGAGTTTCCTTCTTTGTGTCAACTGTATCAATTGTTTTTTCCTCGGAATTGTCACTCGTCATTCCTTGCTGATCTCCATCTGTCCTATGCTCTTCCTGAAAACTTGTTTTGTTGTCCTGGCCTAGATTAGATGCTTCAATATTCTCAGGAGCTACGTTCAAGGACTCCACAGGCTTCTCCACTTGCACTTCTTCCTTCTGTTGATTAATTCTTTTATTTTTCTCAATACCGTACATTTCAGCTTCTTCGAGGTCTTCATCCTCATCTTTCACCTTATCAATGATTGCCGACTCATTATCATTAGTGCCACCTGTTAATACTTCTGGCACTGGCAGTTCCTTACTTTCCTGTTCTAATTGCTCATCACATTGGATTTCTGAGCCATCAACTCGGACCAATGAGCACTCCTCAGTCTTCTCTGTGATATTTGTGTTGCCATGGGTTGTAACAAAACCTTCCAAGTTTCTGGACTGACTTTCTACAGCCACTTGGCTCTCGTCCACAATATTTTCTAACAGAATTCCAGAGCCTTCTGATGTTGGCACAGCCGTGTCATCTTCCTGGCTGAAAGAAGAATTTGATTCATTCTTGCTCAGTGGTTTGTCACTGCTAGAAGTTGCATCTGCTAGTGTACTATTTTCTTGACTGACTTTCTCTGCTATCCTGTCCAAGTTCTCTGCAAATCTTTTTTCATTGTCTGATCCCTCCTGTTCTGGGTTTATCTTACTTTGGTCATTTGGGCATTCTTCTTTACACACATCACTGGTTAGATTGAGAGAAATATCCTCTTCTGTCTTTTCTCCATCTCCGTTTGCATCATTTGTTTCCTTTACTTGGATATTAAAATCCTTTTCCCCTCCCAGGAGACTAGCTTCCTGCAAGTTCTCTTTAGAAAGCGCCATCTGTTTAGCTATAGAATCATTTACGCAATGATGATCACTTGTTGTGTCTTTAGACAGCTGAGTCTCCACTCTTAGATCGTCTGAATCAGGATCATGAAGTATATCTCCTGCTTGCATTCCTGAAGTCATCTCTCCTGAATACATGCTGTATTCTACTGGTAACACGCCTCTGTCCTCACCTTTCTCCGAGTCATTTGATTCTTCAGCATTCTGTTGGATTCTTTCTGAGCAAATCTCTTGACTCCCAGTAATTTCTAATGTTTGGTCACCTAATTTAGGTTTGCTAGGGAGCAAAACCTCAGTGTCATCCTTCACTGTCTGATCTGGCTTTTCAGCAACCATACTAGCATCTGGTGAAATGCTACTTACTTCACAATGAACCTTATCAATCAAGGGTGTTCCTAAAAAATTGTCTCCCTCAACTGTTGGAGGTTCATTACGTGTATCAGCTTGGGTCTTTTCTTCTTGGGGAATTTTATTGATCATTATATTGGTAGCAGCATCAGCTATGTTGCCACCTTGCTCCTTTCTCTGCGATAAAAGTTAATAGAACTACTGTGAAAAGAATGAAGATACAGAAAGGTCATATAGTTCAATATGGAAAGAGTAGCTGTTATTGGTTAAAAGCAAATTAGGATAGCCTTGATTTTTTTCTCTATATTTTTTTTATCCATCTTGATTTTTGCAATTGGAGTATGGAAGCAAGTCTCTGAGAGACTGCACTGCAGCTTCAGTTTTGGTAGTCTTATGAATGATCTAACTAGTTTGAATCCACATAGTTTTTTATCAAGCTCATAAACCATTGCTATAATATCCCATAAGGTTGCAAAAACAGAGTGAGCTTGCTAGTGAACGTGAGGTTCACTGAGTAAATTCTTACTATGTTTCCACAACTTATGTCGTACTATACTCTTAAGCTTTGAGATTACTAATTGTCTTAAAGGTGGTTTACTGCCTACGTACCCATCTTGCTTTTCTAGATGAAGTAAATATTATAACGTAGCAGCTGGTGATCAGTGCATATAATCTGGACTCAGACCTATAAATATTTAGTAGCTGCTGCTTCATATGATCATAGGTACCTAAGGGCGCAGAGTATGTATAGTATTTCTATTAGATGTATGAAGAATATAAATACTTGTCTTGTTGCTGTGAAACTGCATACTGAAAGGTAGCATAGGAATCTTTTTCAAGATTTATTTGCTGATAACAGGATCATCATGTTGAATCATCATAAAGTAGTAAATTCATGCTCAAGAACTGATCAACTTCTAATGGGTCATGTCTTTGCTGCATAATCTTCCTTAATTGTTAATTCATGTCGTATTCATGCTTTATCATTGAAAATTAATTCTCTGGCACCATCCAGATCATAGGTTTAGTTCGCATGTATCAAAGTTGATCCATAACTGAGATGGTATAATTCCAGTAGATCAGATCTTAAATCCTATAAAAACATTGTGCAGTGAATGACAACTAACTAGAATGATAATGATCTCCATACTGGAGGTCATAAAACAAACATCAGAGAGGTGATATTACTTACTGTTTCACATAGAATTGCAGTTGCTGGAATATCTGCTTCAGTTGCCATTTCTGGTACACCACTTGGAATCTGCTGGAATCGGATTATGGAACTTTTAGCACATCTAAAATTTGGAGGTAAGTATTCTCACATGCTAGTTATGTTGAGTTTTTCTCATCATAGGTATAAATAGAGAGGTTTTAAAGTTCTGATTATACATGGTAGATGCGTGTAATAATGTTCTGATTGAAACATTGCTAAAAGTTAGCAAAAGCTGACAAAATGCCACTTCACTTGTGCTATTATTATTGAGTTGGCTAGAGATTGACAATGGTCCTAGTGAATGATATGTCACATGCCCAAGTTGCTTGTGATGTAATTACTCTTCTAAAATGGGATCACTTATTCCTTCCCCAAAACAATTAAGAAAATGCCAGGTCCGAATAGTAGGTTCATATGCCTGTACGCTTTTCTTGTGGGATAATACTCCATTGAATTCTTCAGTTACAGTACAATATTTTGGCCTCTACTTCAAGAGTTTAAAAAAAAAGGATGCTGTTTACTCCTCCAGATTTGCTATTCATCTTTTCTTGCTGGCGAAGATCATCAGCCCTAAGCCTAAATCTTGATTCACATCAATCTTTCCTTGATGCTCCGGTTAAGACACAGTTGATCCATTCAAATAAATATTGATGGTTAATTTCCAGAATAGTTTGTTTCTCAGAGTTTAGTTGGAGGTACAGTTTTACACTTGGTTAATCTAGCTAATTTCACAATAAGCCAAAACTTGTATCTAGGATGATGATGATGCTTCACACCCTTTCTCCATTAGATATAGATCACATCATATGCAGTGCAAGGAATCTTGCTTTAATCAAGTGTATTGTGTGGTCAGATTGGCGCTCTTCCCCTTTCTTATAATACTTCCTAGTGACTAATAATGACTGGTACTACTGATCACTCTCCCATACACAAGTTTTTACTGTTTAGTTATGCTTACCTTTTCAACTGTATTATTAACAGGGAAGGCAAAACACCTTTAGTTGATGCCCGTTTAGAAGCTCAATGGGAACTGTCAAATCTGACTCCTTTCCCTCTGATTTGAGCCTCATCCAGGTTAGTCAATGCTTTGATTGTGAAAAATTAACGTACTCGATTTACCTTTCAGCCCAGTTATTTCTTTACTCTGCCCTCCTAACTTTGAAATTAGGTTAATTTCAAGAGATTTCAAGTGATATAGTTGAGTAGATCTCTGTTTAAAAACATACCCTTATTTCTACAGTTATTGACACATTTCCTCAAATTAAATAATACTTAAGTTGTTAAAACACTACTTTATTGAAGCCATCATAATTAAAAAATTAACAAAAAATAAATTAGGCTGGCGGCGCGTGCATCAATGGTCATGACGGTTGTCATGCAAAAAATTCAACATAATTACAACATATACTGACTTGATTTGAGTACTGAACACCATTTGGAGTTATATTGCTTATTGCGAGTATCAATTAGGAGAAGGCCTATTTTCATATAGTTTATTATCAGAGTTGAATTGCCACCCCAAATAGCATAAGCAGTATCATCACAAGAGCATAAATCTGAATCAAAAACCGACCAAAACAAAAATTCGTTGTCCCCCTCTGCCGCCCCTGTGTGGATCAATGCAACTCACTCAATTCTTTTTGTCCTTTTAACTACTTTTTGCATTATTAGATGACCCAGTAGCCTAACCCCTTTTTTATTTTTTATTTTTTATTTTTGATGAGTGGTAGGCTAACATTACGAGTAATCATCTAATTGCTTGAAAATTCTATTTTAAATTGGGTTTGATCGACCTTGAATCAGTTGTATGATAAGTGGAATACATTTATCGTATGATTGTTATATAATTCGAAAAAAATGACTAATCACATAATAAATATATTACATTTGGTTCTGTGATAAGTTTGATTTGGATAAACTTGATTTGAAAAAAGAAATTCCCAATTGTTTGATTCACATCCAACTTTTCCTAAAAATTCAACAACCCAACTATTAAGCCACTAATAGCAAATTCTTCCGGGGGGGAAAGGAAAGGTTGTTGACAAAGTATAGCAAAATTGATTGGGTGGAGCTACAATCGATCCATATTAATGTCCTGATCCAAAATTCCAATCGGAAAAAGACCAGTGTTGGGAGTGTCACATTCTCTAGGCCAGGGCCTGGGTATGGACAGCGGACTAACCATTTCTCATTTTGGCTATCAATCTCTCTACATGTCGTTATTATAAAAAAAAATGAATTCATTTTTGCTAGTAATTTTATTCGTACCAGCTATTCTTTCAAAACATTATTTGAAATTCTTTAGTTTAAGAAAACAAATTGGTATTGAAATAAATAAATATCGGATTCAGATCTTTGTAATTTTATGGAGGTGATTGAACTCCTCTCTCCTGTAATTATATAAGTACATGGAGTTAACTTTCAAAATCAAAATTGAGATTGAATTTTTTCAAATTTTACTCTAGGCCTTAATGTTTTTTTATTTTATAAATTATAAATGTTTTTTTTTATTGTAATTATGCAAAGGTATTATCCCTTCGTTTTGTTGAATGGGTATTATCATGTCTAATGTGTACGAGATTGAATTCAAGAGTCATATAGTCATACTATACTGAATAAATTCAAAATAAATGAAATTGATATACACCTATTAAAACAATAAAATAAAATATTAAAAAGCGCAGTGTATTGCTGTTCTGATGTCGATCTTAAACAGTTGTGAGAAAAAACTAATAAATTGGAAATGAAAGCAAAACAAGAACACTTATCTTAAACAGTGTTTGGGTGATTATTGATAGGCACTGACACGGAACATGCCGTCAATTTTGAATGAGGAAAAAAAAAAAAAGGAAATAAATAATAATGCATAGCGTATTGTGGGCCCTATAATAGGGGCCCAAATGCGAAGAAGGCCATGTTATTCAAAGAATCCAGTCCACTAGCAGCCTAAATGCTTACGAGGCGCACTGTCATGTCACTCTAGATTACTGATGTTTTGATTGGATGAGGTAAAGGCGGTGGCAGCCGCCCACTGGCCCCACCACCTGCTCCGCCGCAGCCACCGCCACCCAGTCTGTGATACGGTGGTGGCGTATTTGTCCTCAATTCTTATTTTTCACTATAAATACTCTATTATTGGCTCCTGCAAACGTAATATTTATTTTTAAGTATTTCTTTTTTGGATGATTGTTCTGACTCATTTTTTCACTGTAAAAATGTACATTTTCCAGTTTTTACTTATCAAATTCTTGAAAAAAAGGATGTTTTATTTAAAAGTGAAAAGCAGGTAGAGGGTTTTTTTTTACTGCTTTTGGTATTTCTGTAAATTATTTAAATTTTTTTTGCACATATTTTCCACTTCTTTTTTTTCTAATTTCTTACTAAACACTTCTGGCTTGTTTGATTTCATTTTCCTTTTGAAATATATTTGAAACAACATTGAAAATGAAAACATGTTTATTTATATGTATTCCCACTATAAATATTTTATTATCATCCTTATTTCAAGCATTACTTGTTTATATAATTTTATTATACATATAATTTTTTGTAAATTATTTATTTTATAAACTAATAATACTTGGATATGGCATCATTAACATTTCTAAATTAGAAAAATACGACTGTAAATAAATAAATAAATTAAATTTGGCAACACTAACAACAAAAAATAAAAATATCATTTTCACATCAAATTAAAAAAAATGATTGCTAACAATATAAAACATAATTACATCAACTAATATTTCAACAATATTCTCATTTTCACATATTTATATTCTATATTTTATTTTATACTTCTCACTATTTATTGCAAATATTGTCTATTTATACTCTTGTTTCAAATTTTAATTTTGTTTGGAAAATTATGACTATCCTGAAAGTAATAAAATTTTCACAAATGCTCCACAAAGAAATAGTTCTCATGCATTTATAGGATGATAACACTAGAGAAGTTTGCAGTCAATTTTGAAGGAGTAAAAGTTTACGCTATGTTTGGATGTCAATCTCAATAAGAACAATGTTGAAAATACAATTTTGATCTAAAGGGAAACAGTAATATATTTTTAGTTTTATCAATATAATTATCAAATTTCTTTTTTCATATAATTCTTTTATATTTTTCAATGATTATAGGTTTAATTCGAAAAAGACTAATATTTATAATTTCATCTTGGATTTTTTTTTTATAATAATTTTCATCTCGTATCGAATTTTCCTCATAAAAATCAAATATATCATATAATACATATTAAATTTATATATATTCTAAAAAATTATATTTTGTTAAGTGGAGGGTGTGGATGTGTAATCTCACATTGTCCTTCCACATCGTTGATATTAAGTCTGATGTCAATCTCATTTCAAAATGGTGCGTTGAACATAGACATGTGTTGGGATCTTAAATATGAACAACAAATGGATCGGATTTCCAATTTAAATTTTGTTGTATTTTTTATTTCGTTTAATATATATAAATTATGTGTGTAAGGATGATATTTTATTTTTTATTTAAGAAAAAAGTATATATATAACGTGTATATATTAAATAAATTAGAAGATATAACAGTATTTTAGAATAGAAAATTCGATATGCTAAACAAATCTGACGCTCATAACCTCTGGCCAGCACATACTCTCTAGCTTCCATTGCTCGGAACGACGCCGTAAAGGCAGCTGCATTTACATCAGCACAAGCCTGGTGGTGCAGTGAAGGAAATAACATTATGGAAGCAGGTCAAAACGGGAAACACAAGAACATTGGCGGGAATGAGAACCGTTGCTCCCAAAATTCCCAAAAAAAGGGCGCCAAAATCTCATTCCCAAACTTTAAAGCTGCCCGATAATTTTCACGGGCAGCCTCCCCCCCCCCCCAAAAAAATAATAAAAATATATATTCACACTTATCATCCCCCAATCAATAATCATGACTCATTAGAGAGTCCCCATATAAGCTCTACAATTCCCATACAAATTAGGCCTTTAAAACGTCTCTAATTAGGTGAAACCCTTTTCCTCCTTTTCCCTTTTTCTTCTCTCTTTTTCCCCCTCCCATATAAATCTCTCTCTTTAAAGCACAATTCCTCTCCTCTCCGTTTTGCCGCCATCACTTCTCCTTTCCCTTCGTTCAAAACTTCTTCAAATTCCCTTTTCTTAACCCCTTGTATTCGTCATATTCTCTCAAGAAAATACCACTAAGAAAGACCCTTTTCCCCCTTTCCGTTTATTCTCTAATTTTTCTTGATTTCTAGCTCTTTAGCACCCAAGAAAAAAAAAAAGGTCCAATTCTTGCTCAAGAATCAGTCTCCGAACCAAAGAATTTGTTCCCACTTGAGAAAAATTTCACCTTTTTTGGGTTTTTTTTTTTCCAACATGGGTTTTTCCAAGAAGCATCAAGTGGAAGTGAGCAAAGAATCAGAAGGCAAAAAATGGGTGATAGCCGGAATTGCAGTGAGGGCTCCTCTAAAACCAATATCCACGAGGGCTACTAGAGAGGAGTGCTCTGAAAATGAAGATGAGTGCTCCACAACCCCGACGGCGCGTGAATCAAAGATACCGGAAAAGTTGTCCTGCCCGCCGGCTCCAAGGAAGCGCCGCCCCACTTCAACATGCCATTTTAATGGAGTGAGGGAGTTCTTTAATCCTCCGGACTTGGAGTCAGTATTTATATGCCATGCTGAAAGAGCCAACTGATGAGAGTTTAAGGTTTTACTGAGGAGTTTAAGGTCAAGAAGTAGTACTCCTCTTGTTTTCTATTTCTATTACTTTTGTTTTTTTGGGATTTTCTTGGGTTTTAAGTTAGCAGTTTGTTGTTAGAAGTTATGAGTGTTAGTAGTTTGGTAGTAGCTTTAGGCTTTGATGATGATAGTAATAATAATAATAATAATAGTGTAATGTATAAATACAATAGTTATCTGAATGAATCTTCTGCTCTTATTACAACACAAAAATGTCTACATTTTGGAAGTAATTGTTTCCAAGATTCTGCCCTTTTTTATCTGGAAAAAATAGCATCAATCTGTGATTCTGTTGGATGCTCATATTCTTCTTTACTAACCTCCTCAAAGATTTAAGCTTCTTTCATGGACAGTAATCCATCATTTTTGAAAAAGAAAATCATTAATGTCGATTGAGAAAGATATAAAAACTACAGCACCCCCTCCAACTCACCTTCTAAATCAGCTCTAAAACCCTTAAACAGATCCTACTGTTTGTGGTTCTTGACAGTAGGAACACACGTGCGTCGTGCGTGCCTAGAAATACAAACAAAATACCCATCCCAGAAAGCAACAACCCATGTAAAAGTTAAAATCTTTTTCATGGTCCTAAATTCTTCAACAATATTTTCTTTTCTTTTCCATTGAAAGCCCTCCCCTTCTTGGTTTGGTGTGGGCCCAACTCCACCTGAGCTGGGACAGAGGGAGGGCCAAGTGTGAAGATGAAGAAGCCTTCCTTCCTACCTCCCTCGTAATGCTGCTTCGATGGTGGTAATAAAAAGGACAAGCACTTGCATAATTGAGCGTGTTAAATATGAGAATCCTATGTGGGGTTTTTTTATGACTTCAAGGCCTCTCTCTCTCTCTCTCTCTCCTACTCTCTTTCTTTATTTTCCCCCATTGCCCCCACATCATACTTCTTGATTATGACCCTCCCACCTATATATTCCCAACTACTACACATTTTTATCGTACCATTTCTTATTGCTATGTGGTACACTTATATACTACTACGTATGTTTTTGTATTAAAATTTATTCTCTACATATGTAATAGAAAGTTCACAATCAAAATTACTCTGCCACAATGCTCATTTTATTTCAAATTTATTGCTCTAATATTTATACGTATATGACAAGTACAATGCTTAAATTCCACTTTATCCAACATTTTGTAAGAAGAACTAGTGAATGTGCCTTTGACTAGAGAGGTGTTTGTAACAGTTTAATTTAAGTGCTAGCTAATTTTTTTTAAAATAAATTAAATATAGTTCTTTATGTTTATAGTTTATGCATTTGCACTATTTAAATTAAGTTCATTTAAGTTAAATGTTATAAGTTTTCTCCTATCAACTTTTGGAAGTGTTTTGCAAAAACATCTGTTTTTGCCTTTTAGAGAAATGATTTTTATAGAAAAAATTAAAAGCTTTAGCAGAATCAAAAGTAGGTAGTGTTAGTTAAAAAAGAGAGAAATAAACAAAAGCTAAATTGTGTAATGTCTAAAAAACCAAAAAAAAATACTTATAAAAAGTACTTTTCAAAAATGCTCGCAAACACTCTCTTTGGAGGTCATCGCTAAAAACGTCCATATTATGTTTATTTCCCACATGTTACTTGAATGTTTCTTTCACTATTATTTCTCGTTTTCAAATACTCTTAAATTTAACTACAAACCACAGTTAACACAAACATATCCTACTTAAAATGATTGAAAATTGAGGCACAACATATGGCTTTATTACAAGTCAACACGTTTTGTAAGGAAAAGAGTTGTGAACAAATTAAAGATTCTTAAATAATTGGTAGTGAACCAACTCCAGTTCATGTTTGTTTTATTTATAATTGGTTTTAAATAAAAGGTGTGATGAGGGGAATTAAGTTAAATGAAGAGTTATAAACAAAGTTGCCTTGGGATCATCATCACTTATTTTGCAACAGTTAACAAAAGCTGATGAGATTCCTCCTCCATTTTCAGATTAATTTTCTTCTGTATGTATAACAAAAACAATTGAATTAGTTTGAAACTTAGAATATGGTTCACATTGGATTCCTTAGCTTGTAGCAGATATTAAGGAGGAGTATCCATCTTATTATGACACTATTGTTTCCTTATAGGAAACAATTCCAACCTCTCTGCTCTGCTCTGTATAAAAGAAAAGGTATTCTCTTCATTTTGCTCAATAATTGGCATCACTATCTTATCCCTTTCTCCCCTCCCCCCCCCCCCCCCACTACAACACAGTAAAACTAAAGAGGGTTATATATATATATATATTAAGTTCATTTTGAACATTAGTGCTATGGTTGTATTATTTATGTAATGTTGACTGCATGCATAATTTAGTACTCTACTGGGGTTTCCATTATTGCTCATTCCATCCAAATATCTCTATTCACTTACATCCTATAATTTCAAATCCTGTGATATCTTTTATTTCAATTAATATATATATATATATATATATACATTACTACGTAGGTAAAGATTATGTTGTATGTCTAATGTCTAATATGCCCCTAGTTCTCCCCATAATTTCAATCATACCTGTTATGTGCAATTAAATGATATTGACACTTTTTTTTTTCTTTTAACAAATATATTAACCATTTTAGCGCTCTCTCTCCTAAATTCTTGCATGAAACGGAGGTGTGCATGTAGAGTTGTAGATCTCTACCTGATGGGTATACACGTCACCCCTGCAAAAAGACCGAACTACCCTTCATTAAGGGCATTAGAGTCATTTCGCGATTAGGATCCGCGCATTTTATAACGGGCGGGTCGCGGATGACCCGACCCGGATCGCATAGATTGACCGAAGACCCGGACAATGACAACCGTTCGATGAGAACGCGAGCCAGTAGGATAAGGCCACGTGGCCCAGTCAACAGTATCCAGCTGTGCTCTATAAATAGAACCAGAAACGCCGTTATTGAGGTAACTGTTATGCATTAATTGAGCTCGAACTTTGAGATCGCATACATTTCCCTCGATCAACCTAACTTGACCATCGGAGGGTCATTGTCGGGGACGTGCCCGACGAGCTTACGGTTCGTGTTTTATTCTCAGGGGACCCAAAATCTGGTTGGGAAGAGTTAGACCATTTGCAGTGAGATCGTCTCAAGAGATTGCTAATTTCGACCCGAATCACTACCCTTCTTTTGGAGGGATGAGAGAAGAGGAAGGAAGGAGATGACGGCGAGTGATGGTGCGAGGCCGATCGAGAAAAGGGGACGGAGGGCCGCAGTAATGTACAGAACTAAGGGAAGAAATGGAGGCGGGAGAGATAGAGATGGAATTGCCGATTGAGCGACAGATCAAGGTGGGCAGTGGGCGATGGTGCCAATGGAGGTGAGGGTGGGCGGTTGAAGGCAGGCGGCACCGGCGGGCGGTGGTTCCTGTTGTGCGCTCGTGTCGGGCATTTTTTGGATCTTTTATTAAAAAATCCGAATTTTTTTTCTAATTGATGGGAAATGGATAAGAGAAATATGAAAAATTGTTTATAATTGATGTGAAGTCGCTATGTAAAAAAAGGAAAAATTGCTGAGAGAAACATCATCATCATCATCATTATAATAATAATATAAATATTAAATTATGTATTTGTAGATTATAACAATAAATATATATTTGCATATAATAACTTTTTAACCATTAATTTAAAAGGAAGATGATAGAAGAAATTTGAGGTGATGTTAGGTATTATTTTTTGTCTTATTATGGGAACATATAAATATAATTTCACATTTTAATTCAATTTGTATAAACATGCAAAACCAGATAATCAAACAATTTATCCTCAAGATGTGTACATATAGTCCCATTTCGATATTGCACTATTTTAATCTATGTGTACATTTATCGTACCATGAAAGTAGATATGATCCTAAAAATATATTTTAAATTAATAAGGGACGTGCATATATTTAATAAAATAAAAGACACACCATGATCAATTAATATTATTATTATATCAAGGAACCAACAATTAAATGAGTGATGAATTAATCTATTAGAGTTTTAAATCTTATTAAATAAGATACACATATATATATATATATATGTAAGTAGCTAAAGTTGAATTTGAAATTATGTGTTGGAATTATGATGGGGTTGAGTGAAGAAAGGTATGGCTTTTAAGGTAAAATGATAGGTATTAGTAGAAAGGAGGACAAGATATTTGCATGTTATGTTCTAGTGAAGAAAGTAGGAGTGAGTAGGAGGATGCATCATTTAAGGTTGTCAACTTTCCTTTTCTTTCTGAATACATGGATTTTTAATTAATTATTTCTTTTTTTTATTATTATTAAATTTGAATATAATCATTGATATTTTAAATTTAAATATTGATGATGTAATTATTCACATATATTATTAAAATAAATAAATAAATGAACTTCAAAATTTGATCCAATTTGACTCTTTGAACAATAAGTATGGTAGCCAATTGTGGTTTGGGGTGGATTAATTTACCAATGTACCCTTGGGGAGCTACCCAACCCAACCCAAAATTCAAGTCTCATAATTGGGTCAAATTGATGAATAGGAATCCAATGCATGAAGTCAAGTATGTATGGGGGTATAGGCGGGGGGGGGGGGGGGGTAAAATGAATAGGAGGGGTAGGAAGAGGAAATTGGACAGAGCTAAAACATGCACATATGGGAGACTCGCAGGAATCCTATGAAGTTTAAGATTCTACTTTTAGAAATTTATTATTAGTAGTATCGAATGTCTTTATCAAATTGAAGGACATTAATTTGAATCTGATTATATATGTGGGTATTTATTTTACTTGATTTATTTTGTTTTATGTAATTTATTTATTAATCATATTGATGTATTAGTTAGAATTATGTGAAAAAGAATTATCTCTACCGAATTCATCCCCACTTTTTTCTTTTTGTTTTTTTAAACAAAAAAATACATATTCTAATTTTTTATTATTATTTAGCCTATTGGCGGTTGATGGGCCCATTTACTTTTTTTTCAGGTCCACAACACGGTTTCCAGACCCATGGGCCTGCCTGTGCCGGGCCCGAAAGGAAACCGCTCGACCTCGGCGAATTAGATCCCCTTGCCTGCCCGAACTGCCCGTAAAATAATTTGGCGGGAAATGCGTGTCGAAAATTTCCTGGCTTCCCGCCAAGGGAAACCGTATGCAGCCCGCGAAAAGCGGTGATTCTCTGGGGTCGGTGTTTGGTTGGACGCTGAGGTGTGGTGAGATGGCGACCGTTAGTTTGAATCGGATGGTGCGCATGAACTCGCGTATTTGGCTATAAATTTAAACAGCGACAGTAAACCCCAGTTGTTTTATGGGAGAACTTCCAAGACCGTATAACCTTTTATTGCTAAATATTACCCCAACAATTTAGTAATTTGTCTAGCAAACCCCCCACTAAAGGCCTTCATTCACTAGGAAAAAGAAAATTCTAAAATTTAGAAAGCGAGGGTGTTTTTTTGATAAAATCGAATTGAGTTCGGATTAAAATTTTAATAAATAAAAAATTCGATACATCAAAGTGTTGTATTGAAGTTTTTTTTTTTTTAATGTTTCAGTTAAATATTTGGTCTTTCATTAAAAATTATTAAAAAAAGTTAATAATTAAATATTATTAATAATAATTGCTTTTTTTTTTATTTCAATTTGGTATTTTGTAAATCTTGTTTTTTTTAATAAGTAAATTAACATAAATAGTATAAAAATAATTAACATAAAAAAAGTTATGTATATAAAAATCAATAAAAATAATATTCTAATATTAAGTATTATTCAATAAACTGACACTAAAAATCGAGATGGAGTAGAATACTTAGATATTAAAAAAAAAAGAAATCGTGTCCCGGATCATTTTTTCAATCAATTTGGGTGATCATATTATTTATATGTAAGTACGGATCAAAGCACATTCGATGTATGCTAATAATTTATATTTATATTTAATCAAATGAAAGACAAATAAGATAAAGTGAATAATTGATTCTAAAATCAATAAAATAAATTAAAATTAAATGAGAATAAATAGAAAATTATTAATGTAACTAATTAATACGATTTGTGAAATAAATAAGTATATTTGAAGGTATTTACGTTTAATTATATTTATCAATCGAAATTAAATACTGTACGACTTTAAGCCTAGTAGAGATAATCCTGTTGGGATTATTAAAAGTCAAAGCAAGCTACAAATTTTTCTCAAATAAAATTATATTATAAAATTGTTGATAATGATTATGAAGATTTCAATTGAATTAGAATGCTAGAGTTCATGATGATATGATAGAAAGAGCAATATTTGTTTTTAATAATATTTATCTTATTTAACAAATGTAGTTTTCTTGAAGCTGAACGGGATTGGATATTGGGTTGGGCTACACTCACCAACTACAGCCAGATAATTGGAATGGGCCATGGGACTCTGAATCCCTTCCACGGCTGCGTATCTACACCTTGCGCGTTCTTGCTTCCCAAGAATTTAAGCCTAAAACTAAACCCAACCTACTCTTAAAATTTCAACTCACTTGGACTGATGATGGCTACTTAAGTGAGGCTCATATATTTCCCCCCAAAACAGGTAAACAGATGTCAGGACAAATTCAGTGGAAAACTACCATATGTTCCGTGAAGAATACAATAGCTACAGCATAAATATTTGAATTATAGTATCAAGAAACGCCGAGTACAAGTGCCCAAAAAAAAAGTACCCTGCAGCTGTATTTCATAAACATCTTGTTGTGTTCACTATGCTGTATCCACAATTTCGCAGACCAACAGTTTGTTACTCAATTCGTTACTACTTCACATCAAGAATGGGCTGCTCTTTCACTTTTGTTTCTCAACGGCTCAAAGCATTGATCAGTATACAACCTCTATAAACTTATTCCATGCCCATCTTCTAGCAACTTCACACAGTTTGCTCTGCTCCACCTCCACTCGTCTCAATCGCGGAGCATTCAAAACGAAAAATTCAACTCCGTCCACCTCAATCCCACAGCAATGCTTTATATCAATATATTGCAACTGATTACGGCTTCTGATCATCGAACCTAAAGTTGCGTTAGTTAACCTACCGCAACCCCTCAGTTTCAGTTCAACCAAGCAATTACATGAGACGAGCATCGACGCAAGCTCTTTATCAAGCAGCATATCATTATAAGACAAGTCCAATTTTCTCAGCTTCTTCAAGCTCTGTCCTAACGTTGTTAATAAACCAGGTTCTCTCTGGACTACATCACAGTTAATTAAGGCAAGCTCCTCAAGGCTATCAGCTACTGCCCTCCCAAAAGCCTTTAACCCCTCACCACTAACAAGACAGCAACTTTGCAGCCTTAAACTTACCAAGCCCCTGAAGTTCAAATTCTCGGACAAGGCGATCAAATGGGAGTTATCAAGATCAAGGGGCAACCTCAAATCAAGCCTTCTCAGACTACACCTGCTCTGGTTAATGAATTGAAGCAAACCCTCTCTGCTACCACCATCATAAATCAACAAAGAATCGAGAGAAACACAAGTTTCAGCCAAATTCAACAAAACCACATCGATTATGCTCCGACAAGTTGTTAATTCCAGTTCTTGAAGACCACTTAAGCACTTGAGAAACCTCGAAAACGAGGAGTAATCTCCAATACTCTCGCAGCTCGTCAGCTGCAGTTTCTTAACATTCTTACAGTTTCTCCAGAGAAAGCTAAGCCCGTGATCCCCTGCCAGGATTCCACACAAAGACAGACTCTCCAAATTCATCTCCACATCAAAGACAGCATCTTCCATTTCGTTGACTTGATGATTATTAATCTCCGATGAAGGGTTCGTGAGAAAGAGAGAGAGGCGTTTTAAATAATTAAAACAACGCAGCCAATGGAAAGACAGGGGCCTAGATATAGTGACAGAAATAGAAGAGAGATGAATACAACAAGTGGAGAGAGTGTAAAGAGAGAAAGGAGAAACTGGGGAGCACGAGAATCTGAGGTGGTGGAGGTTCGGACAGGAAGCGGCGACTGCGAGAAGTAGAGGATCTTCGCCGCCGGGACCAGCGATAGAAAGAGAAGACAAGAAAGGGTGGTGGGTGAGAAAGGTGGAAAAAGAAGCGATGGTGGTGGGATCATAAGGAGGAGGGAAGTGGAGGGAAAGAGAGGTAGTGGAGGAGCGAAGGAGACGACGCCAGCGCTTGGAGACAAGGGAAACGACGGCGGAGGAGGGTAGGGGAATGCGGTGGAAGATTTCTTGGAGAAGCTCATCGCAGAGAAGTGCGTCCATTTTAGTTTCAGTACTCTGCTTCTCCAAAGTGCGGATGCCGTTTTATTGTAGTTGAGGTGGTGATGGTGACAAGAAATAGAATTTGTATAGTCGCCACACGTTTTATTCTTCACTGATTTTGTTTCAATTAATTGTGGAGAAGAAAGATTTTCAAATTTTATAATAATTGAACATCACACAAATTCAAGATTCCATTGCTGCGAATGCTTCTATTCTTTTGTTGCTCCAAATTACAGTGGACAGTGGAGACGCTGCCACCAAAGTTTTTATCCAAATTAAATTAATTATATAATATATGTAATTAATTATTTTTTTAAATTATATATTAATTATACTATAAATATATTATATTTTTTATATAATTAATTTAAATTTAACAAAACTCTATTAAATTAAAATTTTCTCTCATCCTCACACACAACAAGAATCTTCTTTTTTTTTTGTCATCGTCACAATTGTGGATTTATTAGTTATTATATTAATTACAGTAAATTATAATGATTTCTCCTACAATTTTACTGTATACTTAATTATGAATATTTTTTCGTTGTTTGAAAAATTACGTATACTCTCTGATATTTAATGCAATTATGTAATTGTCAACTATACTCTTACTGTATTGGACAGGATGATGAAACACTTAATTAATATAAAAAATAAAATTATAATTTTTGGTACACAATGACATTTTGATCAGTTAACCATAAAAAATGAATGAAAACTTAATGGATATTGACGGAATAAAGTAATTTTAAACAGTTGTTAAAATCCAAAAGGTATTGATAAATTTTCAAACAACGATGAGTTATTTGTAATCACGTCAACATTTAAATAATTTTCATGAATGAACTAATAATTATATTTTTGTCTCCAAGTTAAATATGTTGGAATGATTAGTGAGAGTCATATCTACTCTTAGAGGGACGAGCCTATGACTGTGAGTAAACAGTTAGATACCAATCAAAGAACCTTCAATGCAATGAAATATATATTCTCTTCATTTTTTATAAAAAAAAGAAGTTGGTTTTCCATAATAATAATAATTTATCTTGTCAATTTCCCACTAAAAATATGAAGGGTCGAGTAACGAAACGGCGTTTGTGGTCCATAGTGTGATTTGTGGAGCTGAGTTGGTGGGGTTGGGGGGAAGGGGATGTGACCGTTGGTTAGCAGACACCTAGAGGATAGCCCACTTTTTATTACCCCATTTAAGTGAAAGTGATGATTGAGAGTGGCTGCATTCCCATTTTGTAGTGAATGAATGGATGCCTGCAATTGCGATCCAACCATCTTTCAACCCCACAATTACAGTTACAAACGAGTCAAGCTCACCCAAATGTTTTTTAATTTTCCAGACATCCTCATTTTCTGCTACATTCTTGAAACTAAAATGATAAATTATGTTAAAATTACTCAGGAAGTGTTTGCAAAAATTTTTGTTTTTATAAAAGTAATTTTTGTTGAAAAAATTGGAAGTTGTAGTAGAATCAAAAGTTGGTAGTGTTTGTTGAAAAAAAATAAAAAGCAGATAAAAGTTAAATTGGATAATGTTTGGAGAAAAATCACTTCTAAAATAAACTTAATTGATTAAAAATCATGTTGTCTCTATGTGTTAAAAAGATACTATTTTTTTTACATATTATTTCACTTATTTTTTTGTCAATTAGTAATTACTTTTCACAAAAAATAATAAATTCTATTTCGATTAGCATATTTTATTTTATTATAAAAAATGTGTGTAATCAAATAATAATATGTGAACAAAATAATATAATTTAGATGTTATAGCAAATAAAATATAAAAATTTTAAAATAATATGTGAAAGTGTAAATTTGATTATTGCTAAATTTTTCAATATTCAAATAATTTTAAATAGAAACGGGACGAAACAAGATGGGAGCTGTGATTTGTTATTCGGGTGTCGGGATGGGTCTGGAGTCTGGACGGGCCGGTCCTATTTCCATCCCTAATTATTAATTCCAGCTACATGGATGGATTAAGATCAGATCACAATCTAATCGAAATTCAAATCTTAATTGATTATCATGATTTCATAAAAAAAAATGAAAAAGAAAGTAAATTATTAGATAGAATTATGTGGATATCTCGTCAAATCAATCATAATAAACATGACCAAAATTGATTATTTAGAAAAGGGCTAAACCGCACGAAAGAATTATATTTGCATTCAAAATTGTCAATCATAAGACTAAAAGAGACCTAAGGAATGAATGAAAAATCTGAAAAAAAGCTGATGCCAATTCACACATTTTAAAAGTCTATTACAGTCAACTTGAACTGAAATTGGAGCACGGACCTTACGGTTTGAATCGCCTCCACCGCCGGTGGCGGGGGTTTTATTCCCGCCGTACAGCTTGTATCCCTCCTCCATGGCCACCCTTCCGACAACGCTCCATTATTATATCTCCTTTAACGATCAGGAGACCGGCTCATTTCCTATTTCCACCTCCACGAGCAAACTCAAATTCCGGAATTCATCCGCAATTCTGACCCTAGCTCGGCCCAGCTATCCTATCTGCAATTACAGTTCAGTTTACGCACTTACGCCTATTTCAGATGGGTTCAAGCAAAATCGAGAGGGGTGTTGCGATACAAGGAATGAAGCTCTTCACTTCAAAGGATGGATGGAGACTGTTCGCGACATTTTGCCGGGTGGAAGTTGGTGGAATTTGAATGATGTCGATCAGAACACCAATGGCTCTCCCGTTGCAGCGAAGCCCATGGCTGTTATGGAAGCTCTGAGCCAAATATGGGCGCTGGTAGCTGACGAGAAATGGATTCTGTACACGGCCTTTGGTGCTTTAACTGTTGCTGCGGTGCGTTTGCTGGTTTACGCAGTTTGTTTGTTCGGCTATATGTTTATGTCGTGTTTGAAGTGAATGTTTCTATCTGATTGAGCATTATCCTTAAACGATTTCTATTTTTATTAGGTATTCCAGTGATTACATGTTTATCAATGATTAGTTTTAATGTTGTAATTGGCGAGTAGTTTTCGGTGCATGGTTGAGATTTACAATTTTAATGGATAGCCAATCTTACATGCTTTACCTGCATACGTTGTACAGGTAGATTGTTTTGGTTGATTAGTGCATCCCCCTGATGCTGATTTTGATCACAACTACAAGTTTCCTTTAGCTTTGAAAGAAAAATAGTCCACGCTAATTTATTTTCTGTTTCTCGTTAACTGTTTTTTTTTTCTTTTTTGGTTTTATCCTTACTATAATTTATAATACATGTATTTCTGCAGCTGTCAGAAATATCAATGCCAGGGATACTGACAGCATCTGTCTTTTCAGCACAAAATGGTGAAACCTTGGTGTTCTATCAAAAATCACGGCTTCTAGTTTTCTTGTGTTTAATCTCAGGAATATGCAGGTTGTCTTTTGTTATTTATTTTTCCTTTCCTGTTCTTCTTTCAATTAACAGCTTATTCTGATTATTTTCCTGTGCATTGTTCAACCTTTCTGGGACTGCAGTGGCCTGCGAAGTGGATGTTTTGCTATTGCAAATATGATTTTGGTGCGTCGAACAAGTTACGGTTTCCTTTATTCACTTTTTTTTACCTTGATGTTTGAACAGTTAACACTTGGAGAAGCTCAGACCGTGATGTTTGGACAGTTCAGTTTCAATTCCATGGATCTAAAGTGGAAATTATAGGACAACCTTTTCCCCAACTTGCATTTTGGTTGGAGAAAATTTTCAGCAATTAGTTTATTAAAGGACTTGTTCCCTGTCAACATGTGGAGTTTTTTTTATCTCCAGCCCAGATACCTTCCCCAATTCTATATTGCATATATTTCTTCCCAAATGAGCATGCATACAAATCTGCAATTCATGGTAACGCTCATGCATTGTCTTCGGTCTCCATTTCTCTTCCATTCCAAAGTTTTACAAACCTACTGGTAGAACAAGTCAAAGGCCCAATAATTTATTTCAGTAGACCAGTTCCACTTTTGAGATCCGTGATCAGTGAAATAATGGAATTCTGAGTTGTAATTCATATACTAGTAAATATCTTACGGCAAAGATGAAATCAACAATAGATACTCCCTAAGATTATGTAAATTCTACTCATACACCATGTAGGGCATAGTTATCTTATGAACCTACAAGTCAATGAATTCAAGTTTTTGGCTTTTCTCAATGATCTTACTGTTATAGGCTGGATGCTGTGTACTTCTAGTGAATTATCCTGTTTGAGTATGTAAAGGACTTTAAACGAGAAGCTTGCTGTATGGTAGTATTCTTTTCATTTCAGCTAGTCCATTTCGTTTCTTTTAAACTATTTTATTGGATTGGTTATGTGCATGTCTGAACTTTATCATCAGCAGTCTACATGATCTTGATACTCAGAGTTAGGTTCTACAGTCAAACTGTTTTGTGGTTACATATTTTTTCATTCTAGCATTGCATTCTGTTATAGTTGTCATTTGGGATTTCAAAATAAATTAATTTCTAGCTCCTGTACATCTTTCATATGTTTTCGCGTGCCTGCTTTTTTAATTAAGAGTGCAGGCATCAATTGGTGTTTCTCAATTCGTGCAGGTTAAGCGTCTCAGGGAAACTGTATATAAATCTCTTCTACTTCAGGTCTGAATATTATCTGAATTATGCATACTGGAGTGACTTATGTACCTTAACCGTATGTATGTATGTTTTCAATCTTAACATTGAAGTGTTACATTCGGTGTAGGATATGACCTTTTATGATACAGAAGCAGTTGGTGATCTTAATAGCAGGATTAATTCAGATTGCCAACGGTTATCTCGTACCATTGGAAATGATATACATTTGATCCTGCGAAATTTTCTCCAGGTGACTACTCAGGTTAATTTTATATTTTTCCCTGATCTTGTTATTGTCTAATCTCTGATTGACTGACATTGTTGCAGGGGATAGGTGCATTTATCCACTTGATGACTTTGTCGTGTCCTCTTGCACTGTCTTCCCTGGTTGTATGCATTACTTTGTCAGCAACATTCCTTATTTATGGGCGGTAAGTATTAAAAATCTTCATGTACTCAACTTTATAGTGGATACCTTCTATTCCTAATTTATAAGATGATCTTTCATCAGCAGTATCATGGGAGTCTCACATATAAACATTAGAACTGTCTCAGATAGTAATCAACGCATGCTTATTAAATATTAACAAAAACTGACCTTGTCGAGATATGTGTGGTTATTCAATGCTTTGGTTTGGTGGTAATAAACTCATCACAGTACAAACTGGTGGATATTTCTTAGTTTTAACTTCTTAGTTCTTACTGTAGTTCAGCTAACTAGTACCGACCATTTGGTCGTGTTTCAGAGAAAATAAAGTATATTTTTCTCTTGGCTCATGATTTGTCTTTATTTTATGTAATATTTTAATTCACATTAGTGTGGATCAATTTCTTATCGTGTAAATATGAGTGACTATGGATCAAAGGGATATGTATGCATCTATAATGTGAATGTTCAATGAACAGATCCTTGTATAAGAAGTGTGTTTGTGCTGAACCATGTTATGACATTTGGAGAAACTGGAATTGTTGCTTTGACAGGTACCGGAAGAAAGCAGCACAGCTTGCTCAAGATTTTGTTGCTTCTGCCAATGAAGTAAATCACAAAACTGACTAGTATTTCGAATTGTCTCTTAATCTCATATATTTTTTCGAGATCAAGGATTCCTTTTCCCAAAAATTTCAGGTTGCACAAGAAACATTGTCTTCGACAAGAACAGTCCGAGCATATGGAACCGAAAGAGAAGAATTTCAGAGGTAGTGAATTTTTTTTTTTAAGATTGGTAAATTGCATCCATATCCCTCCATGATTGGTATGAAGTAATGGGGTGGGAATGGACTTGGCATTCCCAACTCCATTCCTATACATATGGTTGGTATAACTAGGTATAAGTAAGGAAAAGAATTGGTGATTCCATAGGAATCCCTATTCCCTTAGGAAAGGGAATCGTGATTCCATCCCTACACCATGGGATTATCTATTCCTATTATGTTGGCAATGGAATTTTTTTCCCCTTGATAAAATTATCCGTATAAACCAAATAAAACCTACCTCTTTTTCATCTTTCACTTTCTCTCGTCGTCTTTTTTGTCTTCCAGTTTCTCTCATCGGCTTCTTCGTCTTTCGATTGCTCTCATCATCTTCTTAAAGTTTATCAAGTAAATTTTATTGGCTTTCACTTTTTGGTATTTAGTCTTAATTGTTAATTTATTTTTTTGATCAAATATTGAGACAAAGTAGTAGATCGTTGTGATTATATTATACACATTAACTAATTTGGTTGTTCAAATCAATATAATACCTTTTGCAGAAAAATATTATTTATGTGTTCTAAGTAAATAAATAATTTTTCCCATAATCTTTTTTATTGACGTATTAGATGTTTTATAAATGCATTCAATGTTCCCAAAACAAAAATATATTAAAGGGTAAATTTGTCATAAAAATAATTTATGACAATCATGTGAACGGAATCAACTAAAGAAAGATCATCCCATTGCCTTATATTTCTCGTTTATACCAATCATAGGAATGCTATTCAAATATGATTCCTTTCCCATCCTTAATCCATTCCCACTCAATCCCATTCCAGCATACCAATCATGCCCTTTAGGTTTGGCTTAATTATAGACCCACCCTTATTGTTCGAAAAACTAGAATATGTTGAGACTTGAGATGATTGTGTACCCTCACACGATGACATTGAAATGACAACATTCCTGTTATGGTATTCCTGAAGAGAAGGTAAAGGAAAAACTAAAAAATATAAAATGAGGGAATTACTTTTTACTGTACAGGGGTCTATATAATATTTGATATTATAATTGTTGTTAATGTTGCATATTGAAATTCATGTATCTTATTTTTTTGACATATTAAAATTATATACTTTTCTTTTTATTATTTTGTTCTTTGCACAATTGTTTTTATTTCCATTTATTTTCCTCCTGGGTTCTACATCCATCCTGTTCATTCAGCCAATCCCATTACGATGTATATGTGACGTTGCTCTGGACCTCACTCGCGTTACCCTTCAAATATTAGTTTTTCTTTTTCATTCTTTGTGTACTATCATCTCACTACATGTTCTGCTCATTTTTCCATTTCTGTAAGCAAATTCATCTCTATGGACTGTATATTCTCAGAACAGAGGAAGAAGTGCAATCTAAGCTTTTTTTGGAGACACTATTCTAATGGGATATGAACTATCGTAAAACTAGTCAGAATGAACCCCGGCCATACTATTATGTGCCATGCCACATACTCTTCCGCCCACCTCCAGCCCCTTTTCTTACCACTCTACCCCATCCTCAGTCCCTTCCTACTAGCACGACAAACATCAGGGTTCTCTTTTCGTGAATTATCAAATGTCGGGGTCAGATTTGTAGATCAAGTCAAACCATAGGCGATTACCCTTTGAAATGTGAATATTGAAACGAGGCAATCATACATGGTGATACTTCATATCATGTTTATCTGTGCTCATGGCAGGCTTATTAGCATATGGAATTCGTTTTTAGGTACAAGCAATGGCTTGACAGGTTAGCATCCGTGGGTGTGCGAGAAAGTGTAGCTTACGGGTTCTGGACTCTTAGTTTCAGCACATTTTACCGGTCCACACAGGTCTTGCTCTATTTTATGGATTCATGAAGTTTGTATCCTGTTAGATAGATACATGCAACTAATCTTTTCTGACATGTTATATTATCCTAATTAGCTATCAATTTATATTTTGTAGGTTTTGGCAGTCCTGTTCGGAGGAATGTCTATATTGAGTGGTTGCGTGTCGGCTGAGCAACTGACCAAGTATGTTTTGTATTGTGAGTGGTTAATTTATGCCGCCTGGAGGTTGCAAGACAGCATGTCATCCTTACTTCAGTCCCTTGGAGCCTGTACAAAAGTATTCGAGTTGATGCATCTTCCACCCAGTAGCGAATTCCTGTAGCGAATTCCCTTTTTCGCCCTCATTCTTTTTGGTCTTAGACACAATAAGTTTGTGTGATTGGTGCATCCTATTGCATCTATAACTTCCATCCTGCGCCAACGGCTCTCTTGATCCCAGAGATATATTAGACTGCAGGCTGCATGTAGCCCTTCTAAGAAACAGAAGATGGACATGATGAAATTAAGCATATGCAGCAGAGTTATAAATAGATAGTAAAGTTGCAGAGTTGTAAGCAGGTAGTAGAGTTGCTATTTTCTTAAAACTTACTTTTCTCTTCTTTTTAGTTAATTAGTTTTAACTAAAGCAGCAGTTATTAGTTGGTCGTAATTAGGTGATTAGTCAGTTAACATTCTGAGCTTATTGAAGCTCTGGGTTTGTACTCTCGATGCATGTCGACGGGAAATATGCAGATAACCCGATACTGTGTCCTTGTATGTCCATATGTGAATTGACACTGGGTTTAATTAATTGAAAAGGCCACAGTTTTAGATATTTTTCCAACTTTAACTTTACCAGGATTAACTGCCTTCCTGGTATCTTACACATTCCCCATGGTTTGTTTAACTTGCGTGAAACATTCAGATATAAATCTGTTGAAAGGTTGAGCTCATGGCATAGGTGGAAGATCACATTAATTATCTTTCTCTTCGCCTTCCTGAGGCAGTCGGCAGTAAGGTAAGCAGCAAGTGTTGTGTGTGTTTGAATTCGTTACTTTGATATGAATTTAATTGTTCCATGCATGAGCAAAATAGAGACGCTGCGACTCCCTCTGCGATGTGTATCTGTCTTGCTCTATCCTGTTTCCCATGCCTTGTGGACATTCACTCGGCGACGAGAATATGCACCACTACTAGTTGCTGCGTAGTTATATTCTTCATCTGCACAAGGCGGCGTTTGCAGATTCTTCTTCATTTTTTGAACTATAAAGAGGTGAATTAATTATCTTTACAAACCGAACCTAATGCTTTACTTGATTCTCATAGCTTTTAGGCGCATCTGTATTTAATTGTAAATGCTTCTAGGTTCTGTCAGCTTTTTGTACCTTTTTCTTCCCTTTCCCTCCATAAAGTTTTAATTTACTCTTCAATGTTTTTCCCACTATAAAATTCTGGATCCAAACACGACCTCCATGCGAGCAATTATTTTCTGGAAATTTTTTACATAATTCAGACACCTACAGATGGGTGCAATTAGGAAATAAAGCACCAACGCAAATAACACTGCTTCCAATGTTGTATATGAAAACATTATTGGAGCTAGCTAGCTAGCTAGCTGGTAGAATACAGTTGCAGTAATAAGAAGCGGTGGTGGTTGGCATGTTTCTCAGAGCTGCTCCAGGGCATGTGTGTTGAAATTACTGGGTTGTGGAACTTGTTGATGAGGAAGCCCTTTAACCTCGTCTGGTCTTTCCTTGTTAGTGCTGGAATTGGATTTCTCCTCATTTAACCCTTTGTCTTTGGTGCTGCTCTCATCGTTTTCACCTATCACGTCTTTGCTCGACTTCTCTTCCGCTTTCGCAGTTTTCTTCAAGCTTTCCATGTCTGATGCTTTAATTCGGGTGAAGAAAACACACAAGCCCCACGGCACCAGCTTTTTATTATGTTTTCTCTCAATATATATTATTGAGGTGGACAGGTTGCATTAAATTTTAGATGCCACGCCCACTTCCGCTTGGAGATGTGCTAAGTTGCTGCCAACGCCACGTGGTTTCGTACAGAAGGAGCAGAGCCCCCAGTATATATGTAATGGCATGAAATTAATTTTTAAAAGAATTTGATTGAATAGTGAACTTTAATATGAGTTGGGAAGTTTAACAATATTTTTATAATTATAGTAATTTGATGTTAGTAATATTAAAATTATTATTTTAAATTTAAAAATTCTTCTCCTTTTATAATAGTAGAGATAATATTTTTTAAGATAAATTAAATAGAAAATTGGATCATCAAAAAGTATAAATACGGTAAATTCATCTTCCATATCATCAACCTCTATCCCATATCTCTCAACCCATTACTCCATATTTCCTCTCACGTTCGTCATATATTTTTTTTTCACTCATAAACTTTTATATTTTGATAAATTCATAAATTATAATTTATTTTTTGTCTCTAATTTTTTCTTATATTTATTTCTTATTACATGCTTTTTTTTCTTTCTTTATGAATGAAGGACTAGTAAAGTATAAACCCCTGACATTAGTGGCACCGCCCAGCATCAGTCAAGGACACGTGGCCCACTCCAAATCCATCTTTTGCAATTTTACTTTCCCCCAAAAACCCTGCACAAAACCCTAATCCTCCTGTTCCCAGTACTTCCCACTTGCCACTAATAATTTCGCTCTCTTCCCCCTTCTTCTTTCCTTTTTCAAAAATCTTTCACTCCACAGCTCATCACTCACTCTCCTTCCTCCTTAATGATCTCTCCTTCTCCACCATTTTCACCTGAAAACTTAAGATATGTTTCGTTTAACTCTCTTCTTCACATCTTCACTCCTTCTAATGGCACTACACCACACTACCTCGCATTTAGGCGTCGGTCCTCACATCGCCGATGTAAACATACTCTTGCCTCCCAAAATGACTCACCCTGTTGAGTATAGACTTCAGGGCAGCGATGGTTGCTTCAAATGGTACATATTTATTGTTTTCTGCTTTCTGCTTTTCTTTTCTGTTTTTTTTTTTTTTTTTTTATATGAAGTAGTTTTCATATTTTGATTTTCTGTGCTTAGGTCATGGGACCATCATGATATATTATCAGTGTTGCCGGAGTTTAATTCGAGCAGCCATTGCTCAATGAGTGCGCGATTGAAGTCCATTGCTCCTTTTGGCGGCCGAAAGGAGACTGCTGTTTATGCGACTGATTTGAATACTGGAATGGTGATTCGTTGCAAGGTTTATATAGATATGGTCTCTAGGATCCAGATATTCCATAACTCTGTCAAGCTTGATCTTGATGGTCTTGCTACTCTTCGCGTCCGTGCCTTTGATAGTGAAGGTATTCTTTTCTTGTCAAAACTACTGATCTGGTGATTGATTTCGACCATGCTGGTTTAATGAATTTAATGCCATTTTGTCATGCATTCTTTTTTTTTTTTGGCCTTCTCTATTTCAATTTTTGGTATCAAAGTTTTTGATGAGTAGTTCTTTTTTTCTTCTTCTGCTTCTTTCTGTCCCTTATGAGAAGAGTACGATTCATTTGAGATTCAATTTTGTGTGATGCTTTAAGATTCTGTTTAGTTTTATGCCTCTTTTGTTCTGGTCTTTTACTATGTTGATTCTCCATATTCTGATGGAAGATGGTAAGTTAGTAAATTAGGAGGTGATTTCAAAAAGGCTAATGCAGGAAGTCTTCGTACTAAATGGATTCACATGCTAAATGTACATCTGTATTCGTTGTCTTCCTAATTCACGCGTGCTACAGTAGCCAGTAGTGAGTATAAGGTAATGAATCAGTAGGAATACGGGAGCTGACTGCTGGTATTATGCAGTTATGAGAACAAAAGAACTTGGCAAAAAAAGAAATCAACTGAAACTCATGGGGTCTGGAGTTGGAAGGACAAGGGAGAATAAAAAAGATATACATAAGTTAAGTGGGTCCTGAATCTTTTATGAAAATGCTAAAACTCATTCATACTGTTTATATTCTCTGTCAATAAGATGTTGGAACTTCAGCTTCTAAACACGAATACCATAAAAACTTAGGGGGTACAGGTTGATCTAATGGTTGCATTTAGTTCTACTTCTAGAGCCAAAATTTCGTTGTAGTGCTACCTCCTTTGGTTGTAGTTTCCTTAAAATTCTCTTTGTATGCTCTACAATTCTCGGACTTCGTAAGCAACAAAGCTTTACTGATTTTCAGTATATCTGAGCTATTTCCTGTTGTGAGTGCTCAATATTGTTCTAATGCATATATATGAAGGTCGTTCCTACATTTTTCTGTTGTGAATTATCTGATCTTTTTATTTTCCTTGTGATCTGACTGTTATCCAGAAAATGTTTTTTCCTCCTTGGTGGGCCTTCAATTTATGTGGAAATTGATGCCTGAAACCCCTGGATCACCGCATAACCTTGTGCACGTTCCTTTGAAGGACTCTCCATTAAGCGATTGTGGTGGCTTGTGTGGCGACTTGGATATCCCAGTAAAGCTTGAAGAAAGTGGTGTATTCTCGGATTTGTATGTGGTGAAAGGCACTGAAATCGGCCATGAGATTGTATCTGTTAATTTGCTAGAACCATCATTGGAGCACTTGGCAGACAAGATTGTTTTGACAGTTGCAGAAGCAATGTCTCTAGATCCTCCATCACCTGTATATGTCCTCGTCGGTGCTGTTGTCCATTATACTGTTAAAGTTATCCGTAGTAATACTCCAGAAGTTGTAAGTTTGCCATCCCCATTTCATCAGTGGTCTGTTTTGAACTCTTCAGTTGCTCAAGTGGACAGAGCATTGGGTACAGTTCAAGCATTGAACTTGGGGGCAACAACAATTGTTGTTGAAGACACTAGGGTTGTTGGACACATGCAGATATCATCTCTTCATGTTGTCTTGCCTGATAATTTATTATTATTTCTGTCACCTCTTTCTCCTTCTGGTGGTCATATTGAGGGTGTCAAGCCTATTTCCTCTGTATCACGCTGGTATGTTGTGGCTGGGCGACTGTATCTTGTTCATGTTAAGGTTTTTTTGCCAGGACCTGGTGCAGAAGAAATTTTTATAACAGAAAGTGATGAGATAGAGCTGCACGACAATCAGGATGAATTCTGGAATATGCTCCCAGTTTCAGAAGGTCTTACAACTAAGAAGAATTATAGACTTCTAAGTGCGAATTCATATGGATTGGGAAAGCTTACAGCAACTTTAGCTTACAGCACAGGTCATGATGTAAGGAAAGAAGTTGTCAAGGTTGTTCAAGAAGTTATGGTATGTGACCAAGTTAAATTCATTATGGAAGGAGACAGTAGTATTTCTCACAGAGTTCTCCTCCCATGGGTCCCTGGTGTCTATCAGGAGCTGGAGCTTAAAGCAAGTGGAGGTTGCGCAATGTCCTCCAGTGACTATAAGTGGTTTTCTTCGGACATGACTGTTGCTTCTGTATCTGTCTCTGGTATTGTTCAGGCAAAAAGGCCTGGAAAAACAACTATTACAGCAGTGTCCATCTTTGACTCATTGAATTATGATGAGATGGTTGTTGAAGTTTCTACCCCCTCATCGATGGTCATGCTGCCTAACTTTCCCGTGGAGACGCCTGTTGGGACACATCTTCAAGCTTCTTTAACATTGAAAGCGTCGAGTGGTGCCTATTTCTACGCATGTGATGCTGTCAGGTCCTCTATAAGATGGAAAACCGAGAGCGACTCTTTCTTAATTGTAAACTCAACTGACGAAGTTTTTGCTTCAGACAAGCAAGAAGCCGTGCATTCCTCATCTTTTGGTCCTCCATGTGCATGGACCCACATATATGCTTCAAGTACTGGTAGAACTGTGGTGCATGCAACATTGACTAGAGAAAGTCAACAGTATGACCATTTCAGTAGTGGATCTATTGTTTTGAAAGCGTCCTTGTCCATTGCTGCCTATTCACCACTTATTGTGCATCAGGCAAGTGATGGGAACCAGTTTGGTGGCTATTGGTTTGATTTGGCACGTACAGAATCTCAGCATCAGCTGAACAATTTAGATCATTTATATCTTGCGCCAGGCACTCATTTGGACATAATGCTTCATGGTGGACCAGAAAGGTGGGGCAAAGATGTTGAATTTATTGAAACTGTGGAAGTATTGGATGAACAGATTTCTTATGTGAAAGATGGAATTTTCATCCATCAAATGTCCACCAACTATGGTAATCCATACAGAATAGGATGCAAAAGCTTGGGAACCTTTAAACTTATTTTCAGACGTGGAAACTTAATTGGGGAAGACCATAATTTGCCTGCTGTGTCTGAGGTGCAATTATTAATTATGTGTAGCTTTCCATCTTCAATTGTGATAATAGTTGATGAAGCTTTGAATACTCCTTCAGTTATACAGTTGGCAGCTCGGGCTGATCGCACACCTGGAGGAATTCGTACCTCTCCAGTCACAGTAGCCAATGGACGCAGAATAAGAATGTCAGCTGTTGGTCTGAGTGATTCTGGGAAAGCTTTTGCAAATTCATCTTCTCTCAGTTTAAAATGGGAACTAACTGAATGTGAAGGGTTGGCTCTTTTGGACGATGCTTACAATTCAGCAGTATATTCCAGTTGGGAAAGATTTTTGATTTTGCAAAATAGATCTGGTGTGTGCATTGTGCGATCCACTGTTATTGGTCTTATTGATTCTCTTAGCCATTCTGATTTTGCCACAATGTTTGAAGCTTCTACAAATTTTCTTGTCGATGCTATCCAGCTGCAGCTTGTTTCTTCTATTAGAGTCAGTCCTGAATTCAGCTTGTTGTTTTTCAGTCCGGAAACTAGGTTGAATATTTCTATAACCGGAGGGAGCTGTTTCTTTGACACGCTGGTAAATGATACTCAAATTGTCGAAGTAACACAACAACTACCTGCTTATGAGTGTTCACAACTAGTGTTGGCTCCTAAAAGCCTGGGGTCAGCACTTGTGACAATTCAAGATATCGGGCTTGTTCCTCCTCTGGCTGCATCTTCTACAGTCCAAGTTGCAGAGATGGACTGGATTAAGATTTTAGCAGGAGAACGCATAAGCATTGAGGAGGGGAGTATTCAGTCTATAAACTTTTTGGTTGGGGTTGCTGATGGCCGTATTTTTGACCCTTCTCAGTACATTTACATGAGGATTCGTGTTCATATTGCAGAAAGTATAGTTGAGGTTGTGGAGAATTATGATTTTCCAATACCAACTGATGGTTTTGTGCAGGCGCCAAATTTCACATTACAAGCTAGACGTCTTGGGGTTACAAACATATATCTTAGTGCTATCCAACATTCTGGGATTGAAATAATGAGTCAGATAGTTAATGTGGAAGTATACGCCCCACCAAGAATACATCCCAGTAATATATTCCTTGTACCAGGAGCATCATATATGCTCACAGTAAGAGGAGGCCCTGAAATTGCTTCACGTGTTCAGTATGCCAGTATGGATGATCAGACTGTTAACATTCACAAGTTCTCAGGACGTGTCTTGGCAATTTCGCCAGGAAACAGTACCCTAGTCGCCACAATATATGGTGATGGTGATATCTTGCTTTGTCGAGCATATGGCAAAGTTAGCGTAGGGATTCCTTCATCAGCTGTTTTAAATGCTCAAAGTGAACAGCTTGCTGTTGGCCGCAGGATGCCAATACACCCTTCTTTGTCCGATGGGAATTTGTTTTCCTTCTATCAGCTCTGTAACAATTTTAAGTGGGCTGTGGAGGACAAAGGTGTATTGGATTTTCAGGAGGCAAACCATGCACATATTGTAGGGCATAGCGCTGTGAAAACATATCAAACTGACTCCTTGGATGGGCAAGACCTTAATTTTATTCAAGTTCTGCATGGAATATCTGCCGGCAAGACGAATATTGCAGTTTCATTCTCTTGTGATTACAAATTGTCTAATTCATTCTCGAAGTCAATGTTCTATAGTGCATCTATGTCATTGTGGGTGGTCCCGGATCTTCCACTTGCTCTTGGATCACCAATTACTTGGATCCTCCCTCCTCATTATACCTCATCAGATCTATTACCTTCATCTTCACATGTCTACAGTAAAGGGGATTCATTGAGTGACAAAGGTATCACTTATTCATTGTTAACACAGTCCAAGAGGAAGAATGATGAGATGGGAGATGATGATATATATATTGATGGGGCTAAAATTATAACTAAGGAGTTGGGCAATCTTGCATGCATTCACGCAAAAGACAGGTCAACTGGGAGGACTGAAGTTGCATCTTGTGTTAGGGCTGCGGAGGTGGCTCAAATCAGAATAATGGCAGATGAGTTTCCAGTTCTCATGCTGGCTGTAGGAGCTGAACTCGATCTTCAAACCAAATACCATGATTCTCTTGGAAATCCTTTTCACGAGGCTCATAACATTACGCTGTTTGAAGTGGAAACTAACTATCCTGATATTGTGTCAATTGACAAAGGTGATGGTCATGGAAACATCCATCTTTGGGCAAAAAGCCAGGGAATGGCTCTGGTTCAAATAGCTTTTGTAAGTAATCCTCAGAAATCAGTCTATGCGGTGATTTGTGTTGGTCCTCAGCTGTATCCCCAGAATCCCGTCATCCACAAAGGAAGTGGTCTTAACTTCAACATAAAAGGACTGAGTGATTCTGCATCAGGCCAGTGGTTCAGTGCCAACGAAAGTATTCTGCTTGTTGAGAGGCTATCTGGAAAAGCTGAAGCTATAGGAGAAGGTACCACCCTTGTTCGCTTTGAGAGTTCAACTTCTAAGCTTCATACTACAGTTACTGTATTGAAAGGGAATGTCGTGTCCGTTGATGCTCCCAGGGAGATACTCACAAATGTGCCATTTCCAGCGAAAGGATATGCTTTCTCTGTAAAATTCAGTGATGCTCACAACCATCCACATGAAGCTTCCGGGACCAACATGCTATTCTTGTTTGACTGTGAAGTTGATCCACCTAACATTGGTTTTGTTAAACCCTGGAAGGATCTTGACACTGGTAATTCATATTGCTTGTTCTTCCCCTACTCTCCGGAGCATTTGGCACGTTCAGCTCCCAATTCGGGTGATACTCTTCAGCAGGTTTCTGTTTCTGTTAGGGCTTCACTTAGAGGAGACCATCACATTTCTGGTTCTGCATCTGCGCTCTTCATTGGAGGATTTACTATTCTTGGAATGGACAAAAAATTGTTGCGTCTGAATCTAACACGAGACTCCAGCGAGAGTGTTGTAACAATAATTGGGAATAGAGATGTTGAAGTTAACTGGCATGATAAGAATCGCCTGTCTGTCAGGCCCATCCATGGTGCAGATCCTGCAGTCGGAAAATATGTTCAATACGAGGTCAAAGTTCGTGGAGCTGAGAGATTCCAAGATGAACTTACCTTCTCACTACCAGCCACAGGTCAGAGTGTTGGAATTAATATTAGCTATGTCCCTGAGGAGAGCAAAGCAGTAGCAAAACCAGCAAATGTGACTGTATGGGCTGGTGCATCTGGTCTTCTCATTCTGTTGATATTGACAGTGACTTTCATCATATGTTACCTTGATAGACCAGATAGATCTGGACCACCTGTTGCTTCCAGCAGTCCAAGTATTGCAGCACCTGCGACTCCTGAGCGCAGTAGTCCTGCTATTATAAATGACCAGTCTCCTCGGACACCACAGCCATTCATAGACTACGTTAGAAGGACTATAGATGAAACTCCGTATTACAGGCAAGACTTTAGGAGGAGGGCTAATCCACAAAATACATTCTAGCTTAATGGTCAAGATTTTACTGTCTACTATGGGTCGCATTGTCTTCAAAGTGAATTTAACTTGAAAGTTGAAGAATTATGTCGAGAAATCTGTCCATACTGCATAGACATCTAATGTATCATTTGTGTAATTCAGGTTCTGTTTGGTAGGAAATTACAGTGTACTAGGGATGAAGTCTTATTGTAGTTATGGTGGATAAACTGCATTAAGTGGCTCTGGGAAGTTGTTGGCTACATTGTATCAATGTGTTAAGCTTGGGATAGAAGAGTTGTGAAGATTGCCACCAAAGTCGATTCAAAAACAGTGATTCATCTCCATTAAAGAAGTGATACTACCTACGCATTAAAGAAAAGAAAAACTGTTCAAGTTAGAATTTACAAACTCTTGTATAAATAGGAGATAGATTGCCATTTGAATTCATTGTTGGTGGCGGTGGTTAGTAAAACTTAGAATTGGAGGAATTTTTTATTTGGTAGCGGAAGTTAAAAGCAGGGTGGTAGGAGGGCCAAAATAAAAAAAATTATGAAATCGTAATTATTATTTGTGGATGCGTAGTCTCGCACGCTTGCTTTCCATTAAAATATAAAAGCGAAAATAAAAATTCAGCTGCCGAACAATTGACCAATCAATCTCACGGTCCCCTTTAACGCTGTTAGGGTTTCGGCTATATTGAAAATCGTCGATAGCCATCGAATATTCGAACGCCATAACACACCGCCCATATCCTTCCAGACCCTTGCTTCTATCGGCTGCGGGCGCGGCGCTTCTTCTACCGGCGTTAAACCCTCCTGCTTCACTCATGGACGAGCATCAAAATGCCACCGAATTGGAACGCCTGCCCGACGGAGATGCTAACGATGTTGACAGAACCTCTCCTGACGTGAATTTCGATACCTCTCATCCTCACACCGGTGATGGAGCTAGTCCTGGGTAATTTGGGAATAACAAGCGCTTTTTATTTATTTATTTTTTGTTTCTATTTGCGGCATAAAAGGTTTGATTTTCTGTTTCAATGTTTTATGCGAGGTAGTAAAATATTTATTGGAGGTCTTGCTCGAGAAACAACTTCTGGTAATAGCATCTCCCGTTCTTTGTTGTTGCATTTGTTTATGTTGCGATTCAATTTAGTGACGGAAGCACTAAAATGGAAGGAATAACCAAATCTAGGAATAGGAACAGTATTCGACTACGTGCTTCAAGAGTATCGTTGTCATACTTATTTTGTGATGGGACAATATGTTTGATTTTAGTTCACAATACTCTATGTTCTGTTTTTTCCAGGCAAAGTGAGCCTTAATGTTTATTCTTACCGCTTTTCTTGATCTCCGATTTCTGATTGAAAATGCAGCTCAATTTATCAAGCATTTTGGTAAATATGGAGAGATTACAGACTCTGTGATAATGAAGGACCGGAAAACAGGGCAGCCTCGTGGGTTCGGGTTTGTGACATATGCTGACCCATCAGTGGTTGATAGAGTCATTGAGGACACTCACGTTATTCATGGAAAGCAAGTATGGCGACTCATTTTTCTTTTTAACTTGTAGCGCTGTTGTTTTAATTACCATTTTAAATTTGTCTTTTTTGTTGGGCTGGTTTTCTTATGTGTGTATTTCTTTGTAATTTTTCAAGGTAGAAATAAAGAGGACTATACCAAGAGGAGCTAACTCCAAAGATTTTAAGACTAAGAAGATTTTTGTTGGTGGGATTCCAACAACTGTTGGTGAAGGTAATTGATTGTAGGTGTTTTTGGACAAAATAAATGTGTCCTGACTTCAGTAGTGGCCCCGTGATTTTTTGGAAGGAAAAATTTTGAGATACTGATTTAGCTGCATGTATTATGTGCCAGATGAATTCAGGGACTTCTTTTCAAACTTTGGAGAGGTGAAGGAGCAACAGATTATGAGGGATCATTCTAGTGGTCGGTCTCGTGGATTTGGATTTATCACGTTTGAGTCTGAACAGTCTGTTGATGATCTCTTAGCTAATGGTAACCGGCTTGATTTTGCTGGAACTCAGGTTTGTAGAATACATTTTAACAAATGATTCTTTTAGTGCATATCCATAAAGCAATAAATGTTCTGATTTCCTGAATATGTAACTCCAAATTGTATTCTGTTTAAAAATAGAACTTGGGAAAATGAAGTCTTTAAGGTCGTTCTGTGGCATTAGGGGCAAAAATTATGCTTAACTACTAACAAGAATTTATTATTTTATACTCTGCAGTTTCCTGATTTTAGTTGGTTTGTTTCTTGAGACAAGGTTACATTTAGTTGGAAGTCAATCAAATGAATTCTTTGACCTCAAATTCTGAAAACCTGTCAGTCTGAGACAGTGCATGTTAATTCGTAGAATTATTAATTCCTTTTGTTCTCTGTGTTTGTAGGTTGAGATCAAGAAGGCAGAGCCTAAGAAGCCTAATCTTCCACCGCCTCCATCCAGGCGTCAAACTAATTCTAGAGCTGCATTTGGTGGAGGATATGGTGAGACTTATGGAGGATATCGTGGTGGTGGATTTGGTGGCAGTGGTTTTGGTTCCGATTCTTATAGATCGGGTGGAGCATATGGAGGTAGAGCTAGTGGATACGGTGGATATGGTGGAGGTGAATTTGGTGCATATGGAGGATATAGTGCCGGTAGTTATGGAGGTCTAAGGGCAGACCCCTCATTAGGATACTCTAGTCGTTTTGGGGGTGGCTTTGGTAGAGGTTATGATCTAGGCGGTGATTACGCTGGGCCAGGTGATAGTTATGCTGGCTATGGTGGTGGTGGTGGTGCTGCTGGTTTTGGAGGTGGCTATGGAGGTGGTTATGATGCTGGTTTTGGTGGCGGCTATGGAGGCGGTAGTGGAGGTGGTGCACTTTATGGAAGTAGAGGCGGCTATGGTGGTGCTGGGAGTGGAAGGTACCATCCTTATGGAAGATAAAGCAGAATTTAAATGTTAAAAGAGTAAAATCATTTTTAGTTTTAGAGTCATCAGAAAACCTTGTCCAAGGATATAAGATGCTTATTATTTGTTCAAATAGGATTCCCTGTTCTCATTTCTGAACTGTTATGTATGAAGATTTGATGGTTGCTTCCAGCCCTTTGTTTTATTGGGAAGAAGTGAACCTGATTCTTGGATGGTTAGTTTATCAGTCATTAGATTTACTTAATATTGGTCAGCCTCCAGGTACATCTAGGAACTCAGAATTGAGCGGAACCACATTAGAGCTTAACACCATATCTCTCTATTTTCCAAATCCATATTCTATTTGTCGATCACAGCAGCTGAGAAACGACTGAAAATTGCTGCATGCAGCAAAATAAGAGATAAGATCTCACTTAGAGTTGATCGGAAGGTAAACATTTCTGTGCTACGGAATTTTGCTAGAGCTTGTCTCGTTACTCTATGTATCTGCATTTTATCTTTGTATTGGAAAATATTAGTTGAAGTAAATTTCTCAGTCGGAGCAAAAATCTGGGTTTGGGCGGACGTGCTATCGGCGCAATCTAAATTGGAGTGGAGTCAAGTCGAAATTGGGTTGAAATTGCAGTTCCATCCCAATTAGATAAACTCCAATAAACGTAAGAGGAAATTTATATGTCAAGTTGTCGCAAAGCTCCAACTACAGTTTCTGTTGCATTTACTTCATTGTGAATGCAAAGTGTTGGCATAGATATGAATACTGCAAGCTAAATGAACATTGTGGATGGAGGAACCACGAAGAAACGGAAGAAAAACATGGCTTGTTCTATATCCATTCTTACTATATAGCTTCTTAACAGTTTGTATAAAATGAAACAATCTTCATGACTATCAATTATAAACAAAGGGAATAGGGAGTACATACGCAATTTCTGTATATAGTAAACTACTCGTTCTAAATGTGTTTGTTTTCCCAACATATTTAAAATTGACCTAAAGAAGACCACAGCCACAAACTCGTCGTCGTGTTTTAACAGAAAGTTTGTCAGATCTTCTGAAACACGCTTTAGCTTTTAACCAGTGATCTCAGAAATAGAGAAAAATATCGTCAGCTCTCCCATTGCTTCTGGTGCAGACTGCTGGGAAATAAAAGAATACCAAATAATAATTCAAGAATTCGGAAAAACAAAAAAAGAAGCAGCACTTGCAGGAAAATGGCGATGGTTTCTAGCTTCTCGACGTCGCGAAAGGTATAATCCTGTTACCTTTCGACTCTGGTATTCAGTAGTTATCGTGGATTTTTCTTAAGTAATAACTTTTAGCACATGATACGCAGATGCCGCAAGTTTTCTGCAGAAAAAAGGAGAAAGACAGAGGGGGTCAAAGCAATTATCCTTATAAAGTGATTGAAATCACTCCTCCGCCCAAGAATCTCGGAATTCGCTGCTTTCCATCTGTAAGCTTACTGAATATGTTTACGTGGTTTTGGTTTCATTGAATTGAAGAATTGGAACAGAATGTTAAATTGATTAATATTTCCATTTTGATTTGATGGGCTTCCAGGGGTTTCAATTGTTAAGATGAAATGCAAATGCATTTGCTTTGTCTTGTGTGTTATATTCATTACTTATCTGTTGCCCTCTGGCTATAGTCCGACTCTAAACTTAGTTTGTAGTCTGCATATCCGTTTGTTGGAGCTGCATCGTTTTGAAGTTTGTGCATTAAGGAAATTCAATGTGGGGAAATACAGATGTCGGATACTTGACTGAATGCTTCTAGGCGGAGCCTGCTAGTGCTTCTCCTTCCCTTTATTGAAAGTCTGCTTTTCATTTTTGTCTTTTGTGCATGGACATCAACTATATGGTCTGTATTGTAGTAGTGCTCAACATCTGGCTAAACAGATGCTTGACTTTGTGGGGAAGATAAGAGGACTGTTTACTGGTCTTGCTAAGGGTTTTTTAGTTTTGATTTCTGCAATGCAATTCAGAATATAGCAGAATAATTTGGAGAACGGAAGTCTTGCAGAGTTCTATATATTTGGACTATAACTGTTCAAGGAGAAAGTTGGCTGTCCTTGTTAGCGAGTATTCAGTTTTGCAATTGATGAGAATTCATGTTTAATTGCATATCATTTCTGCCTTAACAGAAGAGAAGAAGCCTGCAATAAAAGACCTTTCATTTTTGTAAATTCGGTGCTAGGAATTAAATAAGAAGCCAGTTTACTTATCAAATTGAGCTGATTTTAGTCCCCTGTAATTTGTGAATCAATCATGGGTCATTTGCAATTATGCAGTGCAAATAGCATTTGATAACATCTATCTAACTACTCATTTCTAATGGCAGAACCTGCAATGTGGTGAGAGTGTGATGATAGAAGGCCAAACTTATACTATTTCAGCTGTAACTCATCGTTATCAGCTCAGGAAAGGAAAATATGAGCCTAGTGAGAAAAGGCTTGATGTATTGTCGACAGGAAGGTATATATTAAACTTGTATTTAGAAAGTTTGCTGGAACAATCTTGATTTTGACCTTCATTTGAGATGGTTATGTACATGGAGGAAGACTGTGAATTCTTATTTAATATCGATGAGTTGCTCTGTTATCAGTTGCAGTTGTATGTAAATTATTTGTCAATCTGCCACAAGTTAATTTTCAGTGCATCACCCTTCCACTGCTTTTGAAAGTCAGCACCTTGTTAGGTTCACCTTTCAGACCACCTCTAGGATTTTAATTGCCAGCACTCTGTTCTGTTGGTATCAGTTGTCAGCAGTTAAACTTAAGCCAGTCTAAATGCATCAATTCAGAATCATTAGTCAAAATACCTGTTTTCCGAGGCTCTAGGAGATACCATCTGTGTTCTCGGTTTCTCAGCTTACAAAACGAACCATCTACAGGGTGAACTCACGAAGTACCATTGTTTATAAATAGTCGATGAACCCTGTGCCGCATTTGTTGTGTTATCATCTGACTGAATTAGACTGCTCCGCCACCATCCAAGAAAATAAAGAATAGAAAAGATAATGATGAAGGAATAAATAAATCAAAGCATTCCTCTACTTGTAGTTTTCACTTTTTTGGCCTTTTTTTTATCTTGCGGTTTGGGCTACTGAATTAGTGCTCCCAATTGTTGATTCCTTTCCCACATAGCTCATGGTCTGATATTGCGGGTCTAAATTATTGGCTACTCTGATCATGTGATGTGCTGGTAATGAGCTCAATAATGAGATCTTGAATACTAAAAGTCTTGCCTTTTGTTTTTCTATTTTAGATTTTTTAATATGCTAGATGGTAGATTTCATATAACATCTGCTAGTTTGGAAGCATCTCCACCATTCATTAAGTGAGAGTTACAGTGTTACTCCATCTGAAGCAGCAACAAATTCCAGAACCCACCAAGTAAATGATGAAGAGGGGTTAACAGCCCCTCCAAGAAGACTTGTGAAATCATGCATGGGGGGTTAAAATGAGAGAGATTTAAAGTTCATTATGACATTTAAAGCAAGATAAGAATGATATCAAGATGCACTCTGCATATGATTATTCTTAAACATGTTACATTGATTGGTGACATTAGTGGCCCCCTACTCAACTAAACTGTCTCCCCATTCCTCTACATGCAGATTTATTTCTCTATTACCACATACCAATCTCCTCTGTCCATTTCTTACTTTTGCTGGAATCCCTACTCTGATAGACGTGTCATTTGGGAACATGAAATTAAGAAAAAATGGTCAATGATGAAGTAGAGAGAAAACATAGGTCATGCCTGAAATTTAAGTTGTTCTTATTGTGTCTGTACATGAATTCATGTCCTCTCTCTCTCTCTCTCCCACTTGCTTCATTGCTGGTGTATTAACACCATTTCTCTTGCACCGTAAGAAGGGAAATCACATTTTTTTATCCCATATGGCACGATTCTTTTCAATTCAATTTCATATTACGGTTTCTCATATTGTATTTTATAAATTGAAAAATTTCTCAATTTTAATTTTTACATGCATTTTCCGTCCAATAAGTAACAGAGGAGTTAGCAGTCTCACGTGCATTTGCACACATTTTTCATTAATTATTAAACAAAAATGTACTTGAAAACTAAAATTGATTGGGCAAGAAATGCGAATTACTCGTGGTAAGTTTATCCAAGTATGAGGATAAAATTTTTGTTGTCTCAAACAAATACGGATTATTTTCGCCAATTTGGTCACAATATTAAGAATGTATTACATATTCTAATGTGAGTAAAAATACTATATAAATACAATTTTAATAATAAAATGACTATGTTTTAAATTCTTCATTGATGTTTAATCAAGAAGATAAGCTAGACTTTGCGTAGTTGGAGCATTGACCTATACATTAGTTAATTAATCATAATAGCTTAATTTAACAGGACCCATTTATTTTGTTCTTTATTTAATCACTTATTTTATGAGATGAGACGCACATAATTCAAAATTACAAGGGCTTAGGAATTAGGGTGTGTAATGTATTTTGAACTGTAACAATTTATTTATTTATAGTAATAATGGGACGGACGATTGGCAGCGGTCCACATGCGACGCTCCTCATTCACGTGCATGCATGTGACTCCTCTTTATTTTCGCTATTCATTCATAAATATATGTGCATTCACTTAATCCCTTGTCATTACTCATTATCATACCTCTTTTCTATTTTCTATCATAAATTACTAATATCAGTATGAGTAATATTTAATTGTAACTTATTTTCTTTTTCCCTTTCCCAGTTCCTTTGGGTTATTATGAACTAATCCATCACAAATCTCCATAATTCAAGACGTTATAAAATTATCTGTATCATAATTCTTTAATTATGTATGTAAATATATTAATTACTTACTGATTATTATTTTCCTTATAAACACAAAAATCGAATGTAATATAATTGTTTTTTGGTCGAATGAGAGTAAAAAGGGATTGATTATACATATTTTTAACGATATTTGGCTGAAATGATAAGGTCGAAGTCTAAAATTTCATATATTGAAATTCGAATCCCATCGAAAATATTGATTTGATATTTTTTATATTAGATCTTTTTTTAGTATATATATTAAATGATATAATAAAGTTTTATATTGTTTAAAAGTTTTCAATTGAGAAGAATTATTTGTGACTTGGGTTTTCGATAATCGTAATTTTATTGATAAATTACTGCCAAAGATTAAAAGAAAAAGAAAGAAAGTAATTTGCGGCAGTGTTAAGGGAAATATGCATGGGAATTCTGGGACGGCCCACTTTGAGGGTTGTCCCGTTTCGGAGTGTTTGATAACGAGAGATACAAAAAAAATATAATAATATTTGAAAATGATAATAAATGTCTTTCACGAGTTATAGAGTATGATCCTAACTTCCCATCACTATTTCTCCCCATTATTGCTTGGTTTTTTTTTTTTTTTTACTATATATCACCAAATATTTGTATCCAAAGTCAAATAATAATTTCTCTCCTATCATTATCTTTTATTTTATTTTTTGGGGTTGTCTATAATAATAATTGCCATTGCATTGAGAAAAGACTACGAGACATATTATCAATTTAATGTAATAAAAAAGGAAAAACAAGAGAGAGAGAGAGAGAGAGAGAGAGAGAGAATCTCTAGTGTGTTGCACTATGGTTTCAAGTATTAGTATTTCTTTAAGGAAAAAGAAGATCAACTCCATGGTGTTGGTGTCTATACAGATTTACAGTTGAGGAAGAGAGAGAGAAAGAGAGAGTGTGTGTGTGTGTGTGCGCGAGCGCATTTACTCCCTTCATGAAAAACAAGAAGTGCATACTGTATTTTGTACTACACACAGACAACGAGAAAAAAAAGAGAGCGTTACAAGAACAAGAAATGGTGGAGATTTAACGGCGAGAGGTTCTTGACAGAGTAAAGGCGGCCTTCAATTTCATTTCATACAAGCAAATATACAAGAAACCTCCACTCCCTTGTTGCCTTTTCTGCTTCTCCTTTTCCTTTTTTCTTACTTTTATAGTTTTGCTTGTGAACTTAGTTTCAGTTTCCGGGCTACTTTCTTTATTTTCTCTTGTTCTTTTCTCCTTACCATTTTGACTCCTTAAACGACAGAGAAAAGAAAATCTTCACTGGCTTTATCATTATTACTATTATCTTGTGACTCAGTCTTTTTCCTTTTCTTCTTTTTCTTGGTTTGATTTGCTGTGGTTTATCTATCAAAATCTGTTTCTTGTTTTGATCGGATCTGAAAAGGACTTGCACAACAATGTCGGAAAAACAGTAAAGCTGTTATCCAATACAAAGTTCATTTACTTTTTGTCATAGTTTATGCCAAAGCGTACGTTATTTATCAAGGGTGATGAAAGATTGTTCAGCCATTTGAATTCTCTGATAAGGTAAATCAAGAATCGCTCCATGTTCTTTTTACTGTTTTCTTTGTGTGGGATTTGCTTTTTCTTTAGTTGGTGTTAGTTTATTTGGTAATGCTGGTGTAGAAAAAGAATCTTGAATGTAATGGGACACAAGAATTGAATCACTTTATGATCAAGAAGAGCTTTATCTTTGTCTGGGGAATTCTTGGGGTTCTTTTACTTTTCTTGGTTAATGGGGTAGATGTGTTTGAAGAGACACTGGTTTTTCTGGGCATTACTGGTTTTGGCATTCTCTTGTGTTTCAGGAAAAAAGAATTGACAGAAGAAAGATTTCTTATGGATTCATGTATACTTAAATTAGGTCTATGTTCTCTTTTTCTCTATAATGTACAAGAGTTGCTTTCAGTGTAGGAGAGCTGTTGGTGGTCCCATTCAGCCTCCTTGGACAAATGGCTCCATGAATTCAGTCACCTAATATGCTCTACCGAAATATTTGATTCTTGAATCAAATTTTTCCTGAGAAACAACCATTTCATTACTGCTTGAACTTGATGTAGTCTAATTCTGTTCCACTTGGTGGTGATATGTTGCAGTGATTATGCCAGCTGTCACAATAGAATCACTCGTTGAGGGAATTGGTTCCTTACAGATGAGTTCCAATTCGGTTGTTAATGTAGAACATAATTCTTCTTTTGCACCCAGCAAAAGTCGTCCTCCCCACCCTCCATCTATACAACAAAATAGATATGAAGGGAGCTCATCTGGATCTCACGCACTTCCCAAGGATCATGTTATGAAGACTACCTATTCTCCGTCTGGATCCATGGACGTTTCGAAACTCACCTACAAAACTGCCCATCCCATTATGCAAAAAGATGGAGATAACAGCATACTCAAAGAAGAAAAAGAGCAACTTTTTAGCAGTGGTGATGGAGATGGCAAAATGGAGGACGAAAATACTCACAAGCTATCTATGAAATCCGATAGCAGTGATAATATCCAGCAACCAGTTGATGATGCCAAGACTTGCAATTCCAATGGCATTGTGGAATCAGCAAATTTTGCTACATTGCCAGCTAAAGGAGCTCTTGACCAGTTGCATCTTCAGTTACAATCTAAATCAGGAATGAGCTACTGTCCAAGCCCTCAAGGCAGTTTTTACTCTGCCGCACAGTACACTGAAGCTAAACAGAGCTTCACGAATACTGAAGTGAGCGAATGTGCTAGCAGTGTGGGGAAATCTGGTGAAAGTGGGGAAGTTAGCAACTCATGTGACTTTATTGAGAGTAGGAAAACTAGTATTTATAGAGGCAGCACTGGCAGCGATGTTAGCGATGAGAGCAGCTCTAGTAGTTTTAGCAGTGCTCTGTACAAACCACACAAATCAAATGATGTAAGATGGGAAGCAATTCAAGCCGTCCGGTCTCGAAACAATGGGGCACTGGAGTTGAAAAATTTCAGGATTTTCAAGAGATTGGGATGTGGGGACATAGGGAGTGTTCATCTGGCAGAGCTGATAGGCACAAGAACTTATTTTGCCATGAAAGTGATGGATAAAGAAGCTCTAGCGAGTAGGAAAAAGATTCTGAGAGCTCAGACTGAGAGAGAGATTCTACAATCTCTGGATCATCCCTTTCTTCCTACCTTGTATACTCACTTTGAGACGGAAAAATTGTCTTTCCTGGTGATGGAGTTTTGCCCTGGGGGAGATTTGCATGCGCTTCGGCAGAAACAACCTGGGAAGTTTTTCCCAGAGCATGCTGCCAGGTAATATTTGACGAAATACTGGAGTTGTCTGATACTTTTTGTGAATAAACCTTCAGGAGTGACTCTGTACTTTCATTTTTTCATATATCATCCCAGATTCATCATAATAAGTACCACTTTTGAAATAGGTGAACATCAAGAAACATATACATCTGTACTGAGGTTAATTTGATTGCCTAAGGAGCCTTAATATATGGGATAAAATGGCTATAGAACTGTCAGTTTATAATTTTCAATGGTAGGCTAAACTCCAACATGATTTTGGAACTTCTCCTCTGTGGATATGCCAGTGCTAAATTTATTGACTTGTGGTTTTTTTCTTTAATTTCTATATCATTTTTTTCTTTAACTACCCCAGCCCAATCATCTTTTTTGCAGGATGTTTCAATTAATAATATCTGTTCATTTATTTAAATCAAGTGAAGGCAAGTTTAAAGCATACATTATCTTATTCCAATATTTCAGGTTTTACTTGGCTGAAGTTCTTCTTGCTTTAGAATACTTGCACATGCTTGGAATCATATACAGAGATCTCAAACCAGAAAATGTTCTGGTGAGGGAAGATGGACATATAATGCTCTCCGATTTTGACCTCTCCTTGAGGTGTGCTGTGAGCCCAACCTTAGTCAAGTCCTCGAATCCCAACTCGGAATCCAAGAGCTCAGGATACTGCGTTCAACCTGCTTGCATGGAACCGTCGTGCGTCGTCCAGCCTGCTTGTATCCAACCCACATGCTTTGGCCCACGGTTTCTGGGCAAGTCCAAGAAAGAAAAGAAGTCCAAGCCAAAGACAGAAATACACAATCAGATCACCCCTCTTCCAGAACTGATAGCTGAGCCCACAAATGCTCGATCCATGTCTTTTGTTGGCACACATGAATATCTAGCACCGGAAATTATCAAAGGCGAAGGCCATGGCAGCGCAGTGGATTGGTGGACGTTCGGGATTTTTCTATACGAGCTCTTGTTTGGTAGGACACCATTTAAGGGAGCTGGGAATCGGGCTACTTTATTTAATGTTGTCGGGCAACCACTAAGGTTCCCAGAATCACCATCAGTTAGCTTTGCTGCACGGGATTTAATCAGAGGGTTGCTGGTGAAAGAGCCACAACATCGTCTTGCTTACAGGCGTGGAGCGACTGAAATCAAGCAGCATCCATTTTTCCAGAGCGTGAACTGGGCTCTGATACGTTGTGCCAGCCCTCCGGATGTACCGCCACCGTTCAAAATGCACGATGCAGGACCACCTGCACCAGCAGCAGCAGCAGCAGGAAAGGTGCAAGGTGTTGATGTTAAGCCTTCGGGTAATTACTATGAGATCGATTTCTTCTAGTTGATCTTTTTGTATTCGTTGAGATGGTTTCCATCCACTTGATTGAATTTTATTTCTAGGATTCTTGCTTTATTGGAAGGAATACAAATTTCTCAACGTTCCATTAACTGAACAAGTTTGCTGCGGTTCATTATTAATTTGGCTGAACTCCTCATTCCCTTAAATTGAGCACTTCCAACTTAAGCATGCATAGTTGAATAAAAAAGATCAAACATTGTTATATTCTGGACCAGGAATTTCAGAGCATCACAATCTGAGGGACCCTTATGACTAATCTTACCAAACGTGGGTCTTAACTTGACTTAGAAGCCGGGTTTGGTAAAATGAGACTTGAAGCCTAAGTTCTTGTACAATATGTGGTAATTGATTGCTACTGAGAAACATCCTTTCTACTTCTTGTATACCAAGGGAGGAAAAATACTATGTTGTCTGGTTCTTGATAATGAGTAAGCGAAAACTAGCTATGAAATGATATAATATTGAGGTGTTACTATAGGAACTAAAATTTTAGTAACACCAAGAAAATTTTCCTTTAACTATATTCCTGTACAGACCGAAGACCAAAACCTATATATCATAGTTTAAGGCAAATATAAACCATGATGTAGAACTAAAATAAAAGAAAATCATGTCCTAAGTTTGGCAATCATCTCCTCTACCAGCTGAATAGAAGTTCCAGCTCTCCCACCTCCATCAATCTGTCTCATAACCTCTTCAAACAAAACTCTCTTGGACTGCTTAACCCTCGACGATCCACCGCGAGAGCAATCTCTAAGCAGTAAAAGCAAATCTTTTGCCTTCTCTCTAGCCTGACGTGATCCATCAACGCTAAGCTGGAGGAGCCCTGGCATTGCCCCTTCTCTCAGAATCATCCCTCTGTATCTCTCTCCGCAGCTTCTGCATATCTGCTCAAGAATTCCCACCGCGTGCTCTTTGCACTGCCCAGTCCCGTCCTCTACGGCCTCCACCAGCACCCTGGTCGCCCCGCCCATTTCAGAAACCTGAACATATTAAATATTAATTAATTCTCCTCTCATAATTTCAAAATTCTCACTGAATGGGATTAGGACGTGAACAAGCAAAGTTAACAAAACTTTTTTGTTTAGTACCTGATTTAAGGCAATGTCTGAGGAAGAAATGATTGATTGTAGCAACGCCATCGCCTTCTCTGCTATGTCGGATGATTTATCGGACTCGTGAATAAGTTGTATTAGAGAGATTAAGCCACCGGAAAGAACGATTGAGGGGATGATCTGGGGGGAACTTGAGAGATTGTGTAGCGTGGATATGATATCAAGCTTGGCCTGATGGCTGATGCTTTGGCCAATGGGAAACTCCGAGGCCAAAAGGTGGATAAGAAGTTGAACAGCACCGGAAGATGCGATTTCAGGCTTATTTCCAGAGCAAGAAGAGAGGACCAAGAGGGCGGCGAGTGCGAGTTGGAGCAACGACTCGTTCCGGCATTGGAGGATCTTTAATATTGGTGGTATAGCCCCAGATTTTACTATGCGAAGTTTGTTCCTGCAGATTAACAGGCCGCAGATGACAGAATCAGTAGGGTGAATATTGTGTTAATGATATTTAGAGGAGGGATTGTTGGTAGCAACCTTTCACTGCCAAAGGCAAGATTGAGGAGAGCAAAGAGAGCAGCTTCAACAGATTGATAATCCTGGGTATGAAGCATGAAAACCAATTGAGAAATGAGTCCCTTTTCAGCTAATATTTGCTTCTGCTTGCTGCTGAGTTTGCCCACATCTCTGGCAGCCGAAATCTGAGCTTCTCTTTCACCAAACTCAAGGGCTGCTTCTTCTGCCATTGCTCTGCTTCTTGTTGTGTATGAAAAGAGTGAAGTGGAATTATAATGGGGAGTGGCTTGTAGAGGATGCAATTGCAAGGGGGTTGTTGCTTTTTGGGTTGTTTGAGTAAGAAGCAATGCGCTCTAATTCCTCACTCTCTTTTTCAGTTAAAACTGGAAATAGGAAATATGAATCTCAGAGTTTCCATATATAGAAGAAATCGGCGTCAGCCTTTAAAGTTGTTCCCCGGGAACGACTCTAATATTATTATTTTAATAAACCCACTCCTACCTTCCTACACACTATTCATCATCTTCAAAATCACTCATTCTTCTTTTTTCAAGAACATCATATCTATTTAATTGTTGAATGTGTTTTATTTAAATACAGGACTACCATTTCTCAAGTTTGGATAACATATAAAACTAAAACTGAAAATGCATATAAGACTAAACTTGATGACTATATAATTACAAGATTAAAGCGAATTTAAAATTTTTACTATATTTATTTATTGAAATGTATCAACCTTAATTAAACAAACATGCATGAAAATAAAAAAGTTGTTGATTAGAAAACTAATTTTTTAAAAAAAAAGATATTTAAAAGTATTTTAGTCTATACACATATTAGCCACCAATGATGATCATTAAATATGCCCCCAGTTAATATACAATATAGATTGATAATCATAACAATATTCATTGAATGTAAGAAAAAGTAGAAAACTGGTGACAACATATTTCTTGCCTGCAACAATATATGTTTAAGAGATGTCATATTTTATAATACATGAATCTCGGAATTGAACGCTACAAAGTTTGTCAGAAATGGATAAAATAGTGCGTGAAGCAGAGTGGGTGATGTGGTTGCTTGCTTCGAAAATTGTAACTGCAGCAGCAAAGAATAGATATAAATAAAAAATAAAAAAAAAAAGAGGGAGAGGGAGAGAGCAATGAGAATGAGCATATATGGGTTGGGTTCCGAAATCGAGGAATATCTTACTCTCAGCTTGTTAATAAATAGGGTATTGTCGTATTTATATTCAGAAAATAATCTTCATATTCATACCTTATATAATGTGTAAGAGATTCTATTCTATCCTAAATTCATAAAATTAAATGAGTAGATATGGATAGGGTCTAATATCCTAAAGATCCATGGGTATGGATGATCGCCTAATACCCTAAAATATACATGAATATTGATATAGATTAATGTCCAAAGATGTTCATTTCATTAATCCAACTCAAAACCCAGTTTTTGGGTAGGATCAAATCCAAACTCAGTTTTTTTACTCTGCAAATTATACTAATTTAAATAAAATCTTAGCCTACCCATTATCAGTATATGGCATTCGGGAAGTCATGTGGTGTCTGCCCTTCCCTATTGCTTTGACTGCTCACTTATGTTCACATACCTAAATAGATGCATGCACCCCTCAAAACTGTGGGCAGCCCACAACACAACCCCTTATTCTATCACCAATTTATTGCAGTATGATCAACCCTTATTCTTTATAAATCCTTACTCACTATTGGATGCCTAGAAAATTATTAGTCTCAACTATAACGCACCTCATTTATGTGCTAACAATTTATTTGTACTCTAAATTGATCTTTTGGTGTCATCTCATCTCATGCTCAACATAACTACTTTTCTTTTTTTTTTTATGTCAATTATGCTTCTTTTGCAAATCAAATTATTAATAGTAAATAGTTAGTTGATTATTATTTAAAAAAAGAAAAGATATGAGGTGGAAATGGTATAAATTGTGAGGCTGAGGCATAGGCCCAACTCCAAGTGTTAAGATGTGGGGCAGAGGCCCAAATTTGAAGTAAGATTGTGGGCCCATTCATTCATTCATTATTATTCAAACAATTTCTTTTTTCCCTCTTACTTTCAACAACTTGGAATAAGGAAATTTCCAAATAAAAAATAAGATTTGATGTATGTATGATAATGGCTATATCCATCCCATCCATCCATCCATCCTATGTGATTCGATTATTGCATGATTGTTATTATTATTGTGCGACTTCCGTATACAAAATGGACTCAAAAGTTGGTGGACAGTTCTTCAAACTCGAAGCCGATTTCTGATTAATTTATTCGTCTATTCAAATTCCTTTAACGCCAAATGTGTGATTCACTTTCATCTCCATCATTTTTTTATTTCTTTTTTCCATTAATCATTCAGATATCATATATATATTTCTTTTTTTTTTTTTTAATTCTTTCGTTTCCGATTATATAAATTAATATATAATGATAATTAATTTAGGTGTTTGAGGCGTGAAATCCATGATTTTCATTTTTTTTCCTGTCCGCATCTGCGCGAGTTTGATCCGTGGTTTTTTCTCATTTCTGTTTCGGTTTTGATTTCGCGGTATCTTTTTGTTTAGTGCGTAGCTGGGGTGGAGGAAGGAAAAGGTACAGCCTAATTCTGTGCGATTCCGGCGAAATAAGTACGATGGCTAATGTAATTCAGGACGGTGATGGATCCCCTCGGATTATATTGTCGGAGCCCATTGGCTCTACGGTTGAGGTTCGTATATTTTGGTGGCCATGTAGTATGTATTATTTTTTGTGTGAAAATCATTATTATGCTAATGAATAGGTTGATGAAATTGTTGCATCATGGCGTTGAAAATTCATCGTTTCTCCTTCCTGCTTTGCAGTTAGGGATTCTGAGATGCAATTCTGAGTTGAAACCTTGGAAAAGTAATTTTTATTAATGTTCTGATGATTACCAATAAGTTTGTGCATGCTCTGTATTAACAATCGGCTCGTCCTTGTTCGCATATGCAAAAACGACAAACTTGCTTTCTGTTTACGCGTGGAAACAAATTTAGCCATGATGAATTAGTCTTCGTATCCTGGATGAGGATCGGAAACAAATCTAATCCTACTCCTTTTTTGTTGTTCCAGGTCCTTTTGTATGGTGCGCAGGTGGTCTCTTGGAAGAATGAAAAAAGAGAAGAGATGCTCTTCACGACCAATAAGGTGAACTTTTGTAATCATTTAGCATCTAATTATCATAAAAAGACGTGAGTAAGTTGTCAGGGAGAAGGCATTGAAGATCTGTAATAGCTGTTGGGTGGATAATTTTGTTTTGGTGTATCTTTCTTTCTGTGTATAACTGCAGTTGGAAATGCTGACAGTGGTTGTTTAATCGTGGAGCAGCGCGTTCAGATTTATGCATCCATGTTATGACATTCAATAATATAATATACTTTTACTTATGGTAAATGTGCATTTCATGTTGTTCATCAGGCTTTATGGAAGCCAGGTAAGCCTGTCAGGGGTGGAATATCCATTTGCTTCCCACAGGTGAAACACTAACTTAACAAGCCAAACATTTACATCTTCTGTCTTGCCAGTTGAATTCTCATCTGTTATATGTACATTTTAGTTCTCAAATCTTGGTTCAATGGAGCAACCTGGATTCGTAAGGAATAGAATGTGGTCATTGGACAGTTCTCCTTCACCTCTGCCCCCAGCCAACAACCAGTCAACCGTGGATCTGATGCTAAAATCCACAGAAGAGGATCTAAAGTCCTGGCCACATAGGTGAGGAGAACATGAGATGTCTGCATTAGCTATGGTAATTTGTGTATTCTTGTCCAGTTTTCACATTGGTTCTGGTGGTGATCGCAGATTTGAGTTACGTATGCGAATTTCTCTGAGTGCTGGCAAGCTTACCGTGATCCCTCGTGTGCGGAACACTGATAGCAAGGCATTCTCATTCACATTTGCTTTGTGCAATTATCTATCTGTATCTGATATCAGGTTTTTTCTCATCTCTTACTAGATATTCTTCTTGCTGGCATGGTTGATATGTTATTACCACATGCTTTATTGTGTTTAAATTCAACCCTATTTGGTACGAAGTGCATTCACGCATCAGCTTGTTTTGCGTTGATGAGGAACTCTCTTTATTTTCCTAGTTAAATCTAAATCTGTTAGATACTTTGTTATCCTTTTCAGATAGGTTGCATGATGCTGTTTAATTTGCAGTGAAGTGCGTGTTGAGGGCTTGGAGACACTTGACTACTTTGATAATTTGTTACAAAGAGAAAGGTACACAGAGCAGGCAGATGCAATTACTTTTGATGGGGAGGTAACCTGTTTCACTTTCTTTCTCTTTTTGGTTTGTGTTTTTACACTTGCATATCTATTGGGCTGTGATTTCACACTTGCATATCTATTGGGGCTGTGATTTCACACTTGCAATTACTTTAGATGTAGTTCGTTCTGTTAGAGCTCAAAACTTTTGTATCTGCAAAGATTCTTCTGAATTTCAAACTTTTCAGTGCACTTTTTAGCATGTTCTCTATCTCTTAATAGATTGACCGAGTGTATTTATACACTCCAACAAAGATAGCCGTAATAGACCATGAGAAGAAGAGAACCTTTGTACTTCGCAAAGAAGGCATGCCTGATGCAGGTTTTATTCTCAACTGCCCTCTAATGTTGTTATTCGAAGCTTCACAACCGTTCCTGGAAACTGTTTTAATAGTTGTGACTATGGTGCGCAGCTGTATGGAACCCTTGGGACAAGAAAGCAAAGGCTATTCCAGATTTCGGCGATGAGGATTACAAAACAATGTTATGCGTTGATTCTGCTTCTCTTGAAACGCCTATAGCCTTGAAACCCTGTGAAGAGTGGAAGGGCCGTCAAGAGCTGACAGCTGTCTCCTCAAGTTACTGCAGTGGACAATTAGATCCTCGGAAAGTTCTTGGGTTCAAGTGATTGAATTTGGTGCACTTGAGGTTCTATTATCACTCATCTTTTGCATTATGTATAGTATGAGTTTGTTTTTTTCTTCCTTTCTTCTTTTCCTTTTTCTATTTGTTTCTTTTTTTGGGGTCTCTGTATGCAGACAACCATTTCTGGCGTAACATCTTTTGGTGATTTAAGTAGTAGTATATATATATGGGTATATGAGCTGCTTGTTATGTCTGTGGCCATCCTAATCCATTTGCATGTTGTTCGATGAGCTTCCTCATCTTTTCTTTAATTATGTGTGGATTGTTTGGTACTGTATCTAACGAAGGGAAGTGTGCTCATCCTGTCATTGCACTTCTTTATTTCATAACAAGGATATGGTACCTAACAACCTTAGAAATGTAATACATGCATTTACATCCACTAAGTTTTTTGTTCTTCTAATTAGTTGCAGAAATAAGTAGGATCTTACATATTCAAATGCCAATATGGAAAGTATTGAAACTTTGACACATGGGATGTTCATGAACTTCCTTCTTCTCACTACTTGCTTATTTGAGAAATTATTAGGTGCTACATAGTGGACTTCAAGTTTTATTCCTCAGCAGAGCAGACCTAGTCATTTTTCCTTAGAAAAGCGAAAGCAGGGATGTCCCAAATTTCTCCTTTGCTTCCTTGTCAAAAGGATCTTCTCCCAGATACATGTACATGAATGCCCTGCAAAGCAGTTCGTTTTCGACTGTGCTTACGACCTCATCCTTAACTGCGTTACAGGAAAAAGATCAAATGAGTTTACTTGTACTGGTACTTTTCCAATAAATGTCGGATGATAAGTTCACCACTTGTTTTACCTTTTGTTTGGAGTGTATATCCTGGAAGCCTGGATATCTCAATCACAGACCCTGGTGTCAGTTTTATGTCATCTGATGCTTCTCCCATAATCCTGGGATTGATAGATAAAAATGGTCAGCCTTTCGGGTTATGATTTTTTATTTTAATTTTCTTTCCTGCCAGTCAAAAACAATTTCATCAAAAGGCAATTATACCTTTTTGTGAGCTCTTCATTCTTCCCTCCTGTAAGCTTCTTGATGGATGCTCCCAGGCCTTCATCGAAGCTTTTCCTTACCATACTCATAGTTAGGCCAGAGAAAACAATAACTAATCGTACCAACATTTCCACATTGCTGTCGATCACCATTTGGTACATTTCCTTCGTTGGTTTAGGTGGTGCTTTCCCAGTTTTTGTCTTCAGGAGATCTTTGAGTTTCTCATTGTCTGCATATATCCCTGCAATTGGACATGTATAAGTCGATTTTTGCTGCTTTTTCTGTTTCTTTGCTGCTTAAACTTCATGGTATACGTGTGAATGAATGTCCATTTGGCATGAAAATGCATGATATATATGATCAAATAAAACAAAGGAGTTTTGTGATGGGTAAGTACCAAAGGCATATATCTTGATGCCAACGCCAATCATGCTCTTCTTTCTCAGACCAACGGCATTCAGCCGCTTTCCGTCAGCCAGCATAACTGGGAAAGATACTCCAGTTTTGGCTTCAACCTCAACTGGCACGTTCTCCTTCATTGCCTCCTTGGTTGGTTCTTCTTGCTCTTTCTTCTCTTCTTTTCCCACAGATTTGTTTTCATTCTCTCCTTCCAGCTTCTCCGTCTCCTGCTTGTTGCCCATATCTTTTGTTGTCGACTTCAAAGCCACACTGCTGTTGGGATCAATCTCCAACATTTCAGTTTTCTCCGCAACATCATTCACAGTGGTCGTCGGCATCTTCCGAGTAAAATGTGTTTTTATGCAGAGAATGTGAAATGTTTTCTGATTGTTGTGTGGATGGTTAGGAAAAGAAGCTGCACCCTACTTATATAGGGAAAAATGGGCAACATGTGCTGTGGCTCATTTAATTTTCAGGAAGAGATAGTCCCTGTTGAGCTGCCTCGGTTTGAGCATTATTGCGATGAGGGAAATCGCTAATTGAAAATTCCTATGTTCTATACAATTTACGCAAAAAAAAAATGTTTCAAACCAAAAGTATAGAGTTCTGATCAAGATTGGGGTGGAGATTACATCTATATTAAAACGAGATAATTATATTTACACCAGTTGATTTATTAGTTTGTTTATACAAATTATTTTTACCTTGTTTATAATTACCTATATCATTTTTTTTAGAAAATTATATATATACTTCGAAAAATCAACATCATTATATAAACTATTTATGTTTTTATTTGTCAGGGATCACTTCTGTAATTATACAAAATATATAAATAATTTATGCAAAGATACTGATTGTTTTCATGTAATTATCCATATTAAGATCACAGTTTGCAATGCATCCCGGAAACAAATGATGGCTATATCATCTTTTTCACCTATATGCATTTAGGGTTTTATAAATAAATGTTTTTGGATAAGACTTGTGGAGAGTGTAGTTATTGATCTTCCATGAATGCATGAAGAAGATGTGGGATAAGTTTTGTTGATAAGGTGTGGAAATCGAGTCGTGTCTTCTCGGAGGAATTAATTACCGTTGCTCTGTATATGTAATGCATAAAACACAGATGACAACACGATTGTCTTTAAAAACCTTGAAACACGACTTAAAGATTTCTATGTACTCAGGAATTACTATTAGCCCAGTCTAATAAGGATACTAGATTAATTGGGCCTGCTACTTAGCTTAGCTTCTGGCCCAGTTCATTGGTTCTAGAAAATACTTGGGCCAATTCTGGTCATTTTAGCTGTGATAAGACCATTTGGCCCAATTATATCGTTTCGGTTCGTCGGAGGGCCCATTTCTTTGTAGTTAAAGCCTTCCCTCCAACTCACAGGCACAGCTGCTGTTTTTCGACCGCGGAACAGTGAAGTGAACAAACATAATTTTGACGACGATATTAAATTAGAGAAATGAGGGAGGAGAAGCGGCAGCATAAAAGAGGGCGCCGCCGGCGTCCGTACCGTGACAAATAGTCAACTTTCTATTACTGTGTCTAGTTTTCTACTATTATGAGTGGCTTAAAATAGTTATCATCGTTCCTTGACAAGATACGTGCAAATGGTTTTCATAATTTGCCCAATAACTTTGAAAAATCTTATAGTTTGTTTATCTGCTTGTGATTGGGCAGATAGGGAGTTATTTCCGCATGATCAATGAGAAGCTCTATGCTTGCAGTTTCCACGCGTGTCATTTCCTAGTTTCCAAGCTCTATGATCAATCTGTTGTACTTTGTATCAATTTGATTTTTTTTTTCTGTTTTGTTTTTTATAACTGACAATGTGTTTTAGAATTGGAAAACACTTGACTGGCGCCTACTTTGATTATTTTTGTGAAGGTGCTTTTCCTTCCAACGAGGTATGAATGTTTTCTTTTGCTGTAACACAGAGGAGATGAAGCTCTTAACTATTTTAAAGAGGACCCACTATTTTTTAATGTGGTAAATTTACTTGGTTCATATGAGTGATCTCCTACTAATTTCTTTCAATGTGGTAAATTTACTGTGGGGAAATCCTGAATCATACATTATTCAGTAAAAGCATTGTTGCCTGTGTGGTTAATGAGTTCAATCAGCGCCCGAGAATGTGTGGATGCTGCTGTGCCCTATTTTCAATTGTCTTCCCTTGAATTATAAAGCTTTCGGCAGTTTCAAGTTTTGTGATTCTAAAAAAAGAAGCTGCCTTATCCTATCTTATGCATTACAAGTTTGAATTACTTTATATCACTTATCGTTTTCCGCTTCTTTTTCATTTTCTTTCTGTCTCTGTGCACTCAAACCCCTCTCCATCCCAAGGCTTTGGCGAAGTGGTGTTTAAGATGTGAGTTTTTCAGCGAAAACAGTCATGTCTAGCATACCCCGGAATATCTTTGCCTTTGGTTATCCAACTCATCATGCATTTTGGCTCTTGACAATGTAACTCAATGTTCACTTACGTCAACTGTATAGGTACCAAGAGCAAATGTTGTGTTGTCAAGAACAGCCAAATGATATTGTTATAAAATGCATAAAGGAACATCCTTCTCTCAATTTTACAGATTTTGCTTACGTTAAGATTCTTCAACCATTACCGGTAGTAAAGAACCTCATTTCAAATGCTGCTTTTGCAAGTTTATAGCCACAATTTATTCAGGGGATGCACATCTTGCTAGAGGTGTGAAGAATAAAATTTTTTCCTTTGATCTTGGCTCAAACAATCCTTCAGCCATTGCGTGTCATATGTCCAGTTTATGTGGCTAACCTTTTTCCTGTTTTTTCTGTCTGATATGTGGATTGGTAGCCTTGCTGGAAATGGTGGAGTTTTTGGATAATACCGCATCCATAGCATGAATCTATTTTACTGAAGAATATGACGATGACATGCAGACTCTGCTCGACCTTTCCTCTGTGAATGTTGCTAATGTCTTTTGTCTCTCACTGATGCCAAGTCCAACAGACTTTCCCTAGTTATCTTCTTGGAGCAAACAGGACCCTTAAGCCTCCAATAAGTTGATTTTGTGGATCTTCTAGTTAATCACTTAAAGCTATTTCAGTTCGTGCAGCGGGTGCTTTTAATACCAGAAATGAAAAGCAGGTTTGAGCGGAGTACAGACCCAGGTAGGTTTGTGAAAGCCCTATCTAAACTAGGATGTACCTCAGTTTCGAAGGTCTCAGATTTTGTTCCCTATTTATTTATATAGGACATGTACAATTGCAACTGTTACTAAAAGCGACCTTTCTTTGCAGTACTTCTCCAATAAAATGCTTATATTGTTCTATTTTCAGAAGAAGGTTGATAGTGCTGTGTGATCCTTCATTTCTAATGTTACATGATTAGTGCCTAATTAGTATCTGTTCCTTTCTCTTTTGTGCCGGAGAGACAAGCATTGAAGGACATTAAGTGGCCTGAATTGAACTGCACAAACATCTTAAGGTTCTATTACTTCTCAGTCGAACTTTTATGGACATAATTTGAGCTGCTTATTTGTTGCAGAAGTAGGTTTGTTTGATAGTGGTTAAGTAATACTCTATAATCTACTATATAAAGGATGCAGAACAGGAACGATGTAAATACTAGGTCTCTTAAGATGCTGATGCCTTGCCAGAAACTTATATATATAGGTAATATCAAACGGCTGGGTAAAGGTGCAAATTTAGTAGAGAAAGCGCACGAACAATTACAGCAACTTTATTTCCAAGATTTAACGTCTCCACAAGAAAACATGGGAAAAAAAAAAAACTAAACAAAAAAAGGGAACCGGTTATGTCAAATTGGATATAAAAATGATAACGTTGGTTAATTAGATTATTAAATTTGTTAGATATAGATATTACTATAGCTAATTTACATAATTCCATCGGAATTATTAACCAAATACGCAATTCTATGTATTATTGTTTAATTAAATTATATAATAGCGAGAAATTGACAGAAAATTCATAGAAATAATCCGAAAATTATATTTAAAAAATACTATGTTATTAAAGAGGGAAAAAGAAGTTTTCAATGATAACTTAATTTAGGAATGTTATTAAAAAACGATAGTTATAAATATATAAGGGGTTTGGTTAATGAATTCCTATTAATTACTTGATAAATTATAAATATTTTTATGAAGCCTAAAGTGTCTAGTTATTAAGAAGAACTAGAACGAAGATTTATATTTCGATAGAAATGAAATATTAAAGAATTATTAGAAATAGTGCGAATAATATTTAATATTTTATATAAAAAAAATTACGATATTCTCGATATATTAATTGTATGTGGTATAACTCATTATAGGATACGGGGGTAAGGTGAAAGGACTGACAATTATCGATTGAGTAGATAAAAGCGTTGTAAAATCGAGGTAAGTAACTAATTAGTATTATCTATATATGTTTTCTTTATTTGTGGTATTACTGTTATATAAATTTGTGGTTCATGTTGACGTTGATTTATCTGAAAATATATGAGTGGTGAATGATTTAATTTGATTGACGATATTGTATACGTGGAATGAGAAAATACGTTGAAACATTATGTTTGTTGTGTGATGTGTTGTGAGTGTCTGAGAATGAAAATATATTGATATATGATTTTACATTACTAGTTGCTTACAAGAATGGTAATATGTGGAAATAAGGGAGTGGTGGAAATTGAATATAATTGTGGTGTGAGTACCCCTTGATGTTGTTAAAAAGCCTGTAAGGCGAAATAAGATGAAAAGAGCTATGATGCTATATGAGAAAGAAATGAATGAAAAGAGCTTTGATGCGATACGAAAAGAGCTATGATGCGATATAAAAGAGTTATGATGCAATATAAAAAAGCTATGATGCGAAATGAGATTGATGAGCAGGCTGTCTAGGGGATTCACTTGAACTTATATAACAATGAGATTGAGTTGACGGTAAAAAACATGATATCACCTTCTGGTAAGCAAATTAGGAAAAATAGAAGTTTAATATATTGTCTTATTGCGAGATAGTTATGTGGTGTAATAAAGCTGATTATGTTGGGATTAAATTGACTATATTCCATGCATATTGCCAACTTATCCTGTTTGGGGCTATATTTGATATACACATATAGATAGAGCCGGTTATTTACTTATTGAGTGGCAGGCTCACCCCTCTGCTGATATATTTTTTTTTTTTTTCAGGAATAGATCTTGAGGTGTCTGTCTGTCGAATGCTAAGTCTAAATGCTATATTCAGGCAGGTCGGACCAGTACGCCGTTTTCTTCTCATTTTCAGTTAGAATACAAATCACATTTTGTCTGTAAAAGCATGGGGATTACTTGTGATTAATTACCTTGTGGTGTTTGATATGTGTGTATATATATATATAATATTGTGGGTTCATTATACCAGTTATGACGTTATGATTCCGTGTGCATATTGACTAGATGATTAAGTGCATATTTATATATATGGATACAGGGGTTACTTTAAGTATAATGTTTAGGAAATATATAGCCCTAGTAGCGATAGGCGGTGCTACATCTTTTAGTCCCATCTGCCAAATAGACATAGGCATTCTTAACATTATCATGCAGTAATTTAAATAGGCTGTTGTCCTTGCACATATGAGAAGAAGCCCCACTATCAACTACCCAAGTATTCTTACTAAGCTTAAGACAAGATATGTTTGGAGAACTTTTACCTGAGAAATTATCAAACATAGAATGAGTGTTGATTTGTTGTTTCTCATCACCTGGCATAAGTTTCTGCAGTTCCTTCTTGATCAAAACAGATACTGCTGCTGCTATATGATTTTCATTTTCTCCAGCACTTAAGACTTGATTACTGTTGGTTATTCCTTTCCTTTTTTCCATTAACGTTTTGTACCAATCCGGATAACCATAAATCTCAAAGCAATTGCTCTTAAGGTGTCCTGTTTTTCCACATTCATCACAATACATGTTGTTGCTTTTCAGACTGTGTCTTCTTTCTTTGTGTGAATCTTTGATTAAAAGTCCTCCTACTTTCTTTAACTTGCATGACCATAATAGGAAGTAACCTCATGAGCAGGAATTGCAATCGCAAAGTCATGGAGGCTCGCAATGCTGCTGGAGAAGGTGGTACTGTATCCGCTGACCCAGTTGATTATCTGGATATCCCAGGACTACCAGTTTTCCCACTCTTCCGGCTGCCACTTTTATTGGCAGGACTTCCAATTGCAGGAGTGGAGGTCACAGAAATCTTGCCAACTCCACGAGTAATTGCATTTAGTATGAATCGAGTGTTCGAATGTTAAGATATCATAATTATTGTTTAAACTTTTTTTATCTCATTATATATATAATAATATAATAATTAAAATTGTTCAACCATCATCATCATCATCATCATCATCATTATTATTATTATTATTATTATTATTATTATTATTATTATTACTAATAATAATAATATTATCATCATCATTATATAGATTAATTTATAGGGATCACTAAATTTCGATTGTGTTGTGCTAACAATCTTATAATGTACTTCTCTTTGCTTCTCAACCCTTAAAGTCGTAGAGTAAGCCTTGCTAACATTTGGTAAGGGTCCTATGAGCAAGATTTGATTCCTAACGTGATCATAACTATTATGTAACCCCATAAAAAATTGCATTAATTGATTGAAAAAATTCACTTCGGCCAAGGCCTTAGACGCCTTACATTCACACTGAGGCACAGGTGTAAGACAATTGAGTTCATCCCATAACCTTTTCAGATTAGCATATATGCAGAAGCAGTCAAGTCCCCTTGTGAAATAGATGCTATTTCTCTCTGTATTTGATATATCATGTGCCCATTACTTTCACCAAGATGATTTTCTAGTTCAACCCACAATTCCCTAGCTGAATTGATGTATAAAAAACTCTCAACAATATCCTTAGATGTAGAGTTAAGTATCTAAGAAGTGACCATATAGTCATTTCTTACCCATTGTTCATAGTCTTCCGAATCTTACCCATTGGTCAAAAGCAACTAACTAAAATCGGCTATGTAAAGGTGCTAATTTACTGAAGAAAACGCACTAATTATTACAACAACTTTATCTCAAAACAAATGCGAGTAAGCTAATGAAACTAAAACCCCCACTAATAAAAGCGTTATTGCTACTGCAATGAGTAGCAACTTCAACTAAGCATAACTATTCTTCAACGTCTTCAATTCTCTACAATTGTTACTGCTGCAGCTCTCTGTAACTGAGTTTGAGTTGAGAATTCTTCACATATTATCAAATTCGTCCTCTGGGACTAATTAAATTCTTGCATTTTCAACAATTCTTAGTAAAAGAATATACATAAAGAAAAGGGTGCAAGATTAGAAAAGCGAACTTAAAACAAAGAAAAGCGGCCCAAGAAATAATTACACTGCAATTTTCAAAAGATGGGAGAGGTTGATCTTGTGAAGTAGCAGGTTTTTTTCTCCATGGAAATTGTGTGAGAATGTATACAGAGGATTATGTGGAGAAAGCAAAGGAGTGAATAATTGAGGAGACTAAGTGACGCTCTGTATCTCTCTCTTTCTCTCTCTCTCGCATACGCTCCCTATTATATATTCTCTCCTTTTCTCTCACTACCCGTTTAGATCATCAAGACGTCATAAGATAATTAACGTATAAACCAATTTTTTCATATCGTCTGAACCATATTAATTCAAGTTTAAGAGTGCATAAATGAGAAAAAAAATTAAAGCTATCAGTAATTTTAAATGATGTTAGTCATATTCGTATATTGAGGGAGTTAAACATTTGGGTTATCTTCAGAACTGATTTTTTCAGGATTGATATTTCTTTTCTAACAAATGTCTCTGATGAAATGAAAAGACCGAATTTTTACACAATTGGATTCCTGATTTGGCTATTAGAGAAAACTATAAGTGTTTTTATTTAGAAAACTGATTTTCTTTTAATAATCCTTCAAGCCAAATAGCTTTTTTAAAAGTTTCAGTTGTGGCAATATATTGAGCTTCAGTATTAGAAAGTGGAAAAATGTGTTGAAGATGTGATTTCCAGCTAGTGCATGCTCCACAAAAAGTAAACACATAAGAGGTAGTTGTTTTTCTTACTGTCCCTATCATTTGCATAATTGGGATCCACATAGCCAACTAATTTTCCTTCAAAGCATTTAGAGAATTAATACTAGAACTATTAGAGCCATTCAAATATCTCAAAAGCTATTTAAGAGCTTCCTAATGAGGAAGACCTGGATTTGACATATATCTACCTAAAGTACAAGATATAGATGGACGTGATTCTCATATTTAAAGTACAAACAAGGATCATAGGCGCTATTTTAGAATTTTAAAGAATGAATTAAATGATCAAATTTCTTATTCCATTGTTTAGGAGACTGTTTCAACCCATAAAGTGATTTTTTTAGTAAGCACACATAATTTGGTTTTTTCTTATTAACACCACAAGGTTGACTCATGTAAATTTGTTCATCCAAATTTCGATGCAAGAAAATCGTTTTAACATCAATTTGTTTAAGGCCAAGATGTGACATATATCTACTGTACCAAGTTTAGAGGAAGATGATAGAAATTTATACTTTCTTCTGTTATGGTATAGAAATCGAAAAGAAGATCACAAACGTGAGGATAGACATTCTGATCAGAATCAAACTCATATGCCCTAAAAAGAAGTTAAGCACAGAATTCTTTACGTATTTCCCACATATTCTACAACATGTGGACTTTATTACACAAACTCATTCCTTGTAACTCTTAGTATTTCATATATTTTTAGAGGTGAGAAGTTTATATCTGTGTGGTTTCAAAGGGGAAGAAATTGCAAGTGTGATACAGGTACACAGTGAAGAAGAGAAGGTGGAAATTAGAGAAAATTAAGAAGAATTAGACAAGGAAGTTTCCCTTGTGTGAGTCATTTCGAAAATTTGACATAAGAGTAGGCTGCCCTGATTTTCTTATCTGTTTTCGGCTCAATAGCATTTTATGTGAAAATTTGGAATTGATTCAGGGAATTAGTGTGCTGTCCACATGGAATAGTTGACTTATATAGGAAATTAGTGCCTTTGCAATCTCCTGGAATTTAAAGACCTCTTGGCAGCCTGATAAGCCAGGCAAAAAAGATTGGATGGGAAATTAAAATTTCATCTCAACCAGCAACGTCGGATTGCATCTTCTTGGAGAAACCTCCCTTTTACATCTTTCTGACTATGACTTCAAAATTCTAAGGCGCCTAACTTTTAATATCAAAAAAGTTAAAATGCTAACAAAATATTCTAATTTACAGTAGGCAAGACTCATCATCGTCCTCGAGAGCCTCGTATTCAGAATCATTTGAACTCGTCAGGTGGATGCCGGTGCGTACAATCAGGAAAAGCTCTTGTGTTGAGAACTTGAGATCGTCTTCAATAGCGTTAGGTGTTATATGGCAACCCATTTCCCTCAAGTATGTCGACTTCCAATCGCGACCTTTCGATCTAGTGTCAACCTGTAGAAATCAAAAAGAAAAGAATGAGAAAAACATGCATCTCTCTACATACTCGTCCATGAAGGCTGAGGTGTTTAGAGTCTTTATTGGGTTTGCAATATGTGCTTACTTGAATAACCTCATGTTCCTAAGAGCTGTGTGGGCGTTCAAAAGATTGCTGTAAGAAATTTAAATTCTAAACTAAACACACATTGGCTGGCTCAAAGGATGGTAACTACACATTTCTCTCTCACTTTTCTTATTGAATAATAAGTCCATGGTCCTATTTGTTTCCTCTATGTCATTTTTTTTCTCATATCTGAAAATCAAGTAAAGTTTAATGCCATTGCATTTTCCCTTTGTAAACTTTAAAAACCAAAGTCCCCCGATTTCTATTATTAAAGCTCTACGTTCTCACTATTATAATCTGGAAAGAGAGGGAATACAATCTTTTGAGGCCTTAGAGAATACTGCAGATGCAAGTTGAAGAGTTGAAGCCTAAATTGGAGAACAATTCTCCACTGATGTAGCAAATTTATTCTCAATTATTCTTGTGTTAAGTTCTGTTCCAAGATTTGCTTTTTCAGAAATTTTTGTTGTCATACATTTGAAATTTTGTACAAATTTTACACCACACCATATTTATTCATGTTATTGGTAGATAAGTTTGCAAGTGTCCCACAACAAAGTTTGCTAGAAAATCGCTATTGTACAAACCACAACTTATTTTACTTGTAAACATCAAGAATAAAACAACATATACTAAAATATCGAACGGTCGTCTACATGCCAACTTAATTAATTTATTTTTCAAATAAGTGTATATTTATACTGGTAAATATTAATATAGTTAATAATGCCTCTTGTTAATTAGCGTCTTCAAAAACTTATAAGACAATTAATAAAAATGTGACATTTTAGCCATTTAATCAACTGAATGATTTTGAAGTACTTTTATGATTATAAAAGCAATTCATATTTAGTTTCATTACAACAAAAATAAAATATGGTTTTGAAAATCGACACATTTCATATTATGCAATTAGAGAAAAAGAATTATCACATAGATTTTATACTTCATTACTTATATATTTAGAGATACAGATATATAGAAATTGAAGTAATTGCAATAGGCAATTTTAATAAAAAATAAAAAGAGGAGTATAAAGAATATATGTTTTTCACTGAAGACACAAGTACTACAAACAGAGTATTCTTATTTACAATAGGCTAGATTTATTCTTAAGCTAATGGCTGTTGATGTCTTGAAGAAATACTTGAGCCCGATAGACATGCAAGCTAGTGTGTCATTGTGAATGGATGCAAGTCGGCAATTGTATCATCTTCACTAGCATTAACCTGCACGTAATCAATAATATCAGTATATTTAAAGAGCAAAATGCATAACCGTATAGCATGCAACTCGTCAATTACGACGGCTCTAGAATTCATATTTGGTTTCTCAATTCAGTGCTTGCCTAAATAACATCATCTCGCTAAAAATTGTTTGGGAATTTAAAGATTGAAGTAGAGATTCAAACACTCAATTGTTTCACATTAACCACTAAAAGCAATGTGTTCTTCGACACTATCTAGAACCACATGACAACCTATGTATCTATCTCTTCCTCTTTACCATTTATCTAACCAAAGACGCAACCTTTGTCCCTATCTAGTTATTCTCCACCGTCTTCCCCCATATTTTAAATTTCAAGAAAGGTTGAAACCATCGAATTTTTTTCTTTGTATACTTCAAACCCAAATGTATGTGAGTTCTATGAAACCTTCACATTCTCAACATTCTAACTTGGAAGTAATAGGATTATAAATTTGAGGCCAGTTTCAAATGCGACGAATGAGTTAGGAGTTGACGCCTAAAGGGGAGATAATTCTCCACAGTTTTTGCAAATTTATTCTCAACTTATTCATTATGTTTGGTTTTATCCCATTTGCCTTTTCAAAACCTTTTGTTTGTCATACATTTAAGACTTTTGTACAAATCATACAGAAACACCATATTTGTCCATATCGACATCTAAACTTTGTAGATGTATCACAGTAAATTTTTTTGAAAAATCGCTACTACGCAACCACAAATTAGTTTATTTTTGAACTTTGGAAATAAAATATCATATACTACACGGTAAAACGGTTGTCTAGATGCCAATCTCATTGTTTATTTTTCAATTACCTTTGCACCTATCATCTTAAAAGATTTCTTTAATTATTATGAAATCAATTATTTTTCACAACAAAAAAAAGTTAATTATACACTTTTTTGGAAGTCTAAAGAAAAAATTATCCATTTGTTCAAAAGTAATAAACCGAATGCATTTCAAACTTCAAAGTGTTCCCAAAAAATACAAAAACTGCTTTTAAAAAATGTCAATAAAAATCAATTAACAATTTTCTCTTAAAATAAAAACACGTGACTTTTTTTATGCGCTTATTCACAAAACAGTAAATTTATATACTTGTTAAACTACACAAAATATTCAGACTTTGTAAATTTATCTTGGGAGAAATTAGTACACTTGATGCTGATTTTAAAAACATATGTTGATAACAAAAAACACTTGACAAGAGAAAACATATCTTAGCAAAAGAAAAAAAGAAAAAACAACAATTTTTTTTAAAATACACTATAGTTAATTCCTCATAAAAACTACAAAAAATTTCTCATATCTAGTATTATTTGAGTTACCAAACTTTTTGTTCATTAAAAAACATTTATCAAATCTTGAAATTATGTAATAATATTCACAAAATTCACAAAGAAAAGCAAATTTAATTGGCATCTAGACAACCGCTCTACGCTTAGCATAGTATTTAATTTTCCAAAGTGCACAAATAAAATAACTCATAGTTGGATAATATAGATTTTTCGATATTTTTCTGTGATACATCTGCAAATATAAGATGTTAAAATGGACCAACATGATTTCTGTAAATTCATACAATTATTTTAAATGTATAACAACAAAAAATTTCAAAGCAGGCTCATGAGAAAAACCCAACACGACGAATTAATCAAGAATAAATTTACAAAAAAGGGGAGATTTGTTCTCCAATTTAGGAGTCAACTCTATCCTTTCATCGTTCACATTTCAACGGCCTCAAACATTCTCAATCCTATTCTTTCCGAGTCAAAATGATGGTCACGTGAGTTTTTCAAAGAAACCAACGCACAAAATTTGGATTTGAAGTTTACAATGCATAAAATCAATGGTTTCAGCCTCCTCGATTCAAAATATGGGGGAAAAGTCGGCAAGGAAGAACCGATAAGGTCATTGGTCACTTTTCAGTTAGTAATTCGAAGAGAGGAATATGAAGATACACAAGTTAACATTAGGTTCTAAAATATCATCAAAAAACACACTTTTAGCGGCCGGAATGTGTCCCGATTGAGTGTTTAAGTCCTACTCAACTCTTTTGATTCCCACACAATTTTTAACAATATGAAAGTTATCCGGCAACACAGAATCTGCAAACCAAATCCAAATTCTAGCGCCCCCAACCATTAATAAACGAGTACACATTACCTATACTAACTAATATGCTTCACTTGTAGAATTAAATATAAACAGGCTACAGTGTTAGGCCACCATTTGTAACTGCATAATACGTACTTTTGGAATTTAACTAATGACGACTTATCATATCTACCTCATGCTTTTTGGGACCTGAAGCATACTAGGCAATTCTCAATTTTAATAGCACTAGCAAGAGATATACAATGACAATATTGCTAACAATGAAGCATGCAAATAAAATAATTGCTAATAGATGATAAGACATCTCTGTTAAATAAGTCCTTTCTCCTTGTACTTTGCATTAAGACAGAACTAGGAAGAAACCAAGACAGGGAAGAAAACAACATAGATACATAACTGTGGCATTCTCCAATTCAAAGGCATAATATGCAACAGATATTTCATAACCACAATACCTTTCTAGATGTAGTTGAGAGTTCATATTCTGGTTGGCCCATGGGTTGGGCAAGTACTGATTGGTTTAAGAAGTTTAATCAGAGTCCAACCAGAGATTTTAAGTTGAGATCAAATTGGAGTAACAGAGAGTGGATGGCGGCACTTAAATTTCAGTTAATAACATATAATCATTATGACAGGAGATAGGAGAAATTGACCGCTAAAACACGGAGGAAGTCTGATTGTAGAAACGCCGCCTTGAAAGAAAGAAAACCAAAACCTTCCAAGAAAAAAAATAAATTCAAGAACAAACAAGAAACCGTGTAATCAAGATTGTGAGTGCAGGCAATATGTATAAATGCAATTCCTGGACAAATGGCATGAATCTTGAGCAAGACCGGATTGAACAAATTTGTTATGCAATGGGAAAATTGTGTGAACTCATGCTTCCTGAACTAATTATAAAAGAACCCTTGCAAAAGCAAAGTACCTTTTTAGGTAATAATCCGAGAAATTGAAGAGAACCCATGTAGTAGTTCCTTGAAACAATTAGCCAAAACCTCCAAGAAAAAGAAAAAAATTCAAGAGTAAATAAGAAATCGTGTAATCAAGAAGTACCTAAACATAAATAAGAAATCGTGGAATCAAGAAGTACCTAAAGATGGAGGCCTGAGGGCGGTCGCAGCACGAGAACGGCGGAGGTGGCTGCCTGAGAACGCGTCGCCATTAGAGCAGGGGCTTTTCTCTTGAACTCTCTCGATTTTGCACTCTCTCGATTTCTTTATGTTTTGTTCAAAATTCTCTTACCTGATGTTGTATGTAAATTGGGCTGGGGCCTATCTCCAACGGTACAAATTTCAGTTGGGCCCAACGGTAAAAAACTTATTATTATTATTTTTACTTTAATTTATAATGATAACAAAATTAATTCATTTGCTTGAAAATTTAAATTATTACCCAATTGAAAAATGGTCGAATAATAATTATAAAATATAAAATAATATATTCAAATAATAAAATTATGAAATTCAAATGCAAATTTTTTCGAGTGAGTAAGAGGAATTACAAAAATCGCGAAAAATATGGTAAAATGAATATATTAAAGTTTTTTGGTTAAGAATAAAATAGAATTTTTGGGATAAATAACAAAAATAATGAACTATTAGCCATGTGCTACTATAATTAAATCCTTACTAAATTTTATTTCCAGGAAATAATTAGCATTCATTTTTAACAGCAATATATAAGTTTCCATGAGTTTACAAAATTTGTTCATCTACATTATTATAAAAAACAAAAAAAACCCTTTGTCGTGCCAAATTTATCCTTGAATTCACTTTTTTCTCTAAAAAAATTTTATTAGAATAGTAATTTTAATTTTTTTAGTAATTTTATAATTATAATTTTTTTCTCTCACCCACTGCTCCATTATTTCTCTCACATCAAACTTCTCCATATTTTTTTTATTAAATTAACAATCATAATATACTTTTTCTCTGTTGCGTGACGTTTCTTTCCTCTAACAAACTTTTTGTCTTTCTCACTCTCACGCCATGATTGTGGTTTTCACAAAAAAAGAATCTCTTAATCTTATATAATGACTTTTTTAATGCTTGCGAGAAGCGCGTGCAGCAGCGATTAATTTATTAATACATAAACTCAAATAATTACTTCAATTTGAGTGTTATATTTATTGTTAGTCCTCTCAACCATAAGTTTATTGATTCAATTACAATTTGTCAATTTAACATATTAAAAATGAATGAATCCACATATCCACTTAATTATAATTGGGCTAGCTATACATTTTTACAAAAAATGGTTTACAAGTTACACTTTAAAAAAATTATTTTATAGTAACATCTTTTTAAACGGTCAAGTTAATAATATAAAAAAAAATAAAATTTATGACGATCGTTGTAACGGCACCCCTATCGCGGCTTTTTTTGGTAATAAGAAATCTTTGTAATGGCTTGCTTGACTATGTCACTAAGTCTATAAAATCGAGGTTATTCATTGTTATGTCTTTTCATTCTCAGAGATTCTGCTAGACTATGTGCCAGGGTTTAAGCCTGCGCGCTGCATTGAACTGTTTTCTAGGGAGATGATAGCAGGCTGGATTTCTTGGGGTAACGAACCCCTACACTTTCAAGATTCAAAGTACTTTCTAAAGTACAATTAATTGATTTCTACATGAAATGAAGGGCCTCATGATCAGAGAAGGTCATCCTTTCCATCCGAACCTCTGTTGACATTCTGATGATCTTTGCTCACCAATATGTTCCAGTATCCCTACGAAATCCAGCATTCTCGGACGGATTAGTTGAGGAATTTCGATTTGGTTTCTTATTAATAAGATCTGATTACTCCTCTCAGGAAGTAATGACTCTCTGGAAGGCCAGCAGCCCATTGTTCTATGTCATGTAGGCTTATCATCAGTCAACACAAAGGTAAGTGTAGTCTGACGACAATCGGAATGCACATTAAATCTCTATAGTGTCAAGCAATAGTTTCTTGATGCTTTCAATAGTGTCAACCGGTTGTTTCTTGATGTTTTGTGTTGAATGGATGTGATGATGGTTTGATCATTGACCATGCAAATAATTAGAGTGCTTTTGTCAGATAATTTGTATCCACATCTTGAATCAGGCGATGATACTGTGCACTCTAATACCAAACGACATTGCATTTGCTTGTGATAAGGTTGATAGGACTTCCTATGCATTCCCTAACATTTAGTTCAGTATCTCCAAATGGTACCAACATCCAACCAAAGCTATGTGATGATGATCAGTAACTTCTTGATAAAAAAACAGTTTGGTCTTCTTTAACATCTTGAAACCTGAAAAAAGACGAGTATCATATAAATTACTTGGAACTTGCTCACTCATATTTCTAACACGCCTGAGTTGACTAATATTTTCGAGAGTCGCCAAGCTAGTGAATGTTTTAACTGGAAAAGAAAACATGCCGTGAAAAGGTAGGAATCAAAAATAACTTTTTTTTTTCTTTTATAATGTGAATTTGTTACTCGGAGTAGCCACTTCACAAAAGTATTTTTTTTTTAGAAAAAAAGGAAATTGCGAAAGAAAAAAAAAAGGAAAAGAAAACACTAACCTATGTGAAGTTAACGACTTCACATAGTTTATGCGTGCTCATCATTATCTCATGCCCAAACCCCTAAAATCTGTTCACCACTTCACAGTACACTTACGTGACAACTTATTACAAATAGTCAGTCGTGTTGTAAATGTTCTCAAATAAACTCATTCTATAGTGATGCACTTCATGTTCACATTCAAGTATAACCTTCTATCTGTGAGTTAGCTATGTGCACAATATAATATGAGCTTACAGTTCGTTCCTTCACACTGCATTGTGCAGAACCGGATGGGAACTTGGCTCACGAGAGGTGCATGGGAACTTGGCTCACGAGGACGATTTCGCAGGTATGAACGTTGCCTTTGGTAGCTCTGGAAATAACATTTTATCTTCTTGGATTATAGACACGGGGGCGACTAACCATATGTGTGGCAATAATTGCTCCCTTGACAATCTTATAGCTCTTCCTAATCTCACACTTATACATTTACCCGATGCCTCTACACACTCTATTACACATACTGGGAATGTTACTGCACAAAAATTTCACTCTTACAAACGTTTTGTTGGTTCCCTCCTTCAAGTTCAACCTTCTCTCTATTCCCAAACTTTGCTCCTCATTATCTGTTGAAGTGTTGTTTCATGCGTCTCATTGTATGTTTCAGGACCCGAAGAGTAAACAAGTTATAGCGGTGGGCAATCAGGCTGGAAATCTGTATTTTGTGGATAAATCCTCCTTTGATTATGATGTGATACCAAAGTTCTTCCTGCTCCAGCTTTTATCTCTGGTGTCGAACTTAGGCTTGGTGACACTTCGCCCAGTGCCAACTTAAGGAGGCTGTTGAGTTCTTGGGTGCTATTCATCATTCCTTTTGACAGAAAACAGAGTATGGCTTCTTCTCTCTTTGGTTTGTTAGCTGATGTGAGCTAGCAAGCATAGCTGGCATGTTCCTTTTTTCTTCCCGTGTGCTATATATAATCAACTGTTCAGCACAATTGTTAATAGCATGTGGTAAATATTTTCCACAGAAAACAGTGTGGCTTCTTCTCTCTTTCTTCAAGATATCAAAGAGAAAATCGCATTTTGACGTGTCAAAAGACAGGAAGAGAGAAGGCATGGACTGTAAGAATAAGATACTACGAGGGGTGATGGTTTAGTATTTCCCTTTTCTTTTTGCGTATACGTATATGCGATGATACAATATTAACATAAGGTAAACTGCTCAACAACAAAACTCAAATTTCTGTATCAACTGCAGAAGCTCTAAAAGAAGCCTCGTCAAGGGGTGTAAAGTGGTTATAGCGACACAAAAATAAGAAAGGAACTTTGTCTAGACTTTTGACACTGAACATTGTGTGCTTGACTTAGTCCTTGTTTGACACTGATGCTACTATCATTGGCTCGCTCTGTGATAGACTCGTCTATTCTGAAGATGGTAACTTGGCTGGCACATTATTTCATCAGAGTTTTCTTTTGGGGTTTGCATACATGTGTAGCTTCTGAGACATATGTTCTTTTCAGCAAATGAGATTTATGGCTTCGTTTTAGTGGTACTTTCTTTTCAATTGAACATAATGACAAGATTCTCAACTGTATTAACAAGTTTTCTCTTTATACAACAATTAGAAAAATAGAGTAGTCGTTTGTCTTCCCTGGTAGAGTGAATTCCTGCCGTGCTATCTCTTCATGGTTCTTTCTACCAATCTCTTCCTCACATGTGGAGTGACGTGATACACATTAGGAACTTCTTAGACCATGAACATGAAGATCAAATGCTTTTCTTCTAATATATTTTTTTTTTGCTGCAGCCTATAAATATAAACATAATTTGGTTAAATAGATTATTGCAGAGATCATGAAAAGACAGGGACATGGAAAAATCCATATTTTAAGTGTATTTAGTTAGAATATCAGGAGGGTTATCATGTTTGTTATTTGCTGTTCTTATGCAGGTATATTAAATGCTTAAATTAATTGCTTTGAACTATAAATTCTATGATATTTCTATATTTAGCTATGATTTCCAGGGGTTGCTGGTCTATGGATTATTATTTGTATTGCTGACCCATCATTCATATAGTGGTGTACTATTGTAATAGCAGAAGCTGATCTTCTTAGACACTTCTGAGGTAGTAGCTGGTACTTTGTGCCCTTATTGGGCAAAAGCAACAGAAGTTCGTGCATATGTTACTCAAGCAGTATCGGATATGCTTGAAATTGTGGCACCTGGGACTTTGAAAGGAAGTGGTGTAAGAATACTTTTTGATCATCTATGGGTAACTCCCAAAATGGTAGCTGACTCAACCTGATGTTTTGATCAGTATCTAAGTCAATTAAAATAGTTTGCCTGAGGCATTTTGAAAGCAATTAATGTACTCGCATTACATTTTATTTGAGAAATAATTGTCTGTTAGTACTCGATACTGTAGATTGGCTTGCTTTATTTGGTTCTTTAGTTGCTTGAGTTCAACAATATACCTTCCATGTGGTTAACTCAGCCACAATGGAATCAACTGCGTATGGAAGGTGCTTGAATTACAACTTTTAACAATGAAGCTTCTAATACAAGTTGCCAACTGAGAAGCATTGCTATGAAGTGAACATATATTGGAACACAAGTGCTCTTTTGGAAGGTGTAATACTGTTTTAAGTTAAGTATCTCAATCCACATGGTTATCATTCTTCTATCTATATAAATAAGATTCTAATTAGGACATTGCGTGGTATTAAAAATTGAAGTAATGCAATAGGCAATTTTAATAAAAAATAAAAAGAGGAGTATAAAGAATATACGTTTTTCACTGAAGACACAAGTACTACAAACAGAGTATTCTTATTTACAATAGGCTAGATTTATTCTTAAGCTAATGGCTGTTGATGTCTTGAAGAAATACTTGAGCCCGATAGACATGCAAGCTAGTGTGTCATTGTGAATGGATGCAAGTCGGCAATTGTATCATCTTCACTAGCATTAACCTGCACATAATCAACAATATCAGTATATTTAAAGAGCAAAATGCATAACCGTATAGCATGCAACTCGTCAATTACGACGGCTCTAGAATTCATATTTGGTTTCTCAATTCAGTGCTTGCCTAAATAACATCATCTCGCTAAAAATTGTTTGGGAATTTAAAGATTGAAGTAGAGATTCAAACACTCAATTGTTTCACATTAACCACTAAAAGCAATGTGTTCTTCGACACTATCTAGAACCACATGACAACCTATGTATCTATCTCTTCCTCTCTACCATTTATCTAACCAAAGACGCAACCTTTATCCCTATCTAGTTATTCTCCACCGTCTTCCCCCATATTTTAAATTTCAAGAAAGGTTGAAACCATCGAATTTTTTTCTTTGTATACTTCAAACCCAAATGTATGTGAGTTCTATGAAACCTTCACATTCTCAACATTCTAACTTGGAAGTAATAGGATTATAAATTTGAGGCCAGTTTCAAATGCGACGAATGAGTTAGGAGTTGACGCCTAAAGGGGAGATAATTCTCCACAGTTTTTGCAAATTTATTCTCAACTTATTCATTATGTTTGGTTTTATCCCATTTGCCTTTTCAAAACCTTTTGTTTGTCATACATTTAAGACTTTTGTACAAATCATACAGAAACACCATATTTGTCCATATCGACATCTAAACTTTGTAGATGTATCACAGTAAAATTTTTTGAAAAATCGCTACTACGCAACCACAAATTAGTTTATTTTTGAACTTTGGAAATAAAATATCATATACTACACGGTAAAACGGTTGTCTAGATGCCAATCTCATTGTTTATTTTTCAATTACCTTTGCACCTATCATCTTAAAAGATTTCTTTAATTATTATGAAATCAATTATTTTTCACAACAAAAAAAAGTTAATTATACACTTTTTTGGAAGTCTAAAGAAAAAATTATCCATTTGTTCAAAAGTAATAAACCGAATGCATTTCAAACTTCAAAGTGTTCCCAAAAAATACAAAAACTGCTTTTAAAAAATGTCAATAAAAATCAATTAACAATTTTCTCTTAAAATAAAAACACGTGACTTTTTTTATGCGCTTATTCACAAAACAGTAAATTTATATACTTGTTAAACTACACAAAATATTCAGACTTTGTAAATTTATCTTGGGAGAAATTAGTACACTTGATGCTGATTTTAAAAACATATGTTGATAACAAAAAACACTTGACAAGAGAAAACATATCTTAGCAAAAGAAAAAAAGAAAAAACAACAATTTTTTTTAAAATACACTATAGTTAATTCCTCATAAAAACTACAAAAAATTTCTCATATCTAGTATTATTTGAGTTACCAAACTTTTTGTTCATTAAAAAACATTTATCAAATCTTGAAATTATGTAATAATATTCACAAAATTCACAAAGAAAAGCAAATTTAATTGGCATCTAGACAACCGCTCTACGCTTAGCATAGTATTTAATTTTCCAAAGTGCACAAATAAAATAACTCATAGTTGGATAATATAGATTTTTCGATATTTTTCTGTGATACATCTGCAAATATAAGATGTTAAAATGGACCAACATGATTTCTGTAAATTCATACAATTATTTTAAATGTATAACAACAAAAAATTTCAAAGCAGGCTCATGAGAAAAACCCAACACGACGAATTAATCAAGAATAAATTTACAAAAAAGGGGAGATTTGTTCTCCAATTTAGGAGTCAACTCTATCCTTTCATCGTTCACATTTCAACGGCCTCAAACATTCTCAATCCTATTCTTTCCGAGTCAAAATGATGGTCACGTGAGTTTTTCAAAGAAACCAACGCACAAAATTTGGATTTGAAGTTTACAATGCATAAAATCAATGGTTTCAGCCTCCTCGATTCAAAATATGGGGGAAAAGTCGGCAAGGAAGAACCGATAAGGTCATTGGTCACTTTTCAGTTAGTAATTCGAAGAGAGGAATATGAAGATACACAAGTTAACATTAGGTTCTAAAATATCATCAAAAAACACACTTTTAGCGGCCGGAATGTGTCCCGATTGAGTGTTTAAGTCCTACTCAACTCTTTTGATTCCCACACAATTTTTAACAATATGAAAGTTATCCGGCAACACAGAATCTGCAAACCAAATCCAAATTCTAGCGCCCCCAACCATTAATAAACGAGTACACATTACCTATACTAACTAATATGCTTCACTTGTAGAATTAAATATAAACAGGCTACAGTGTTAGGCCACCATTTGTAACTGCATAATACGTACTTTTGGAATTTAACTAATGACGACTTATCATATCTACCTCATGCTTTTTGGGACCTGAAGCATACTAGGCAATTCTCAATTTTAATAGCACTAGCAAGAGATATACAATGACAATATTGCTAACAATGAAGCATGCAAATAAAATAATTGCTAATAGATGATAAGACATCTCTGTTAAATAAGTCCTTTCTCCTTGTACTTTGCATTAAGACAGAACTAGGAAGAAACCAAGACAGGGAAGAAAACAACATAGATACATAACTGTGGCATTCTCCAATTCAAAGGCATAATATGCAACAGATATTTCATAACCACAATACCTTTCTAGATGTAGTTGAGAGTTCATATTCTGGTTGGCCCATGGGTTGGGCAAGTACTGATTGGTTTAAGAAGTTTAATCAGAGTCCAACCAGAGATTTTAAGTTGAGATCAAATTGGAGTAACAGAGAGTGGATGGCGGCACTTAAATTTCAGTTAATAACATATAATCATTATGACAGGAGATAGGAGAAATTGACCGCTAAAACACGGAGGAAGTCTGATTGTAGAAACGCCGCCTTGAAAGAAAGAAAACCAAAACCTTCCAAGAAAAAAAATAAATTCAAGAACAAACAAGAAACCGTGTAATCAAGATTGTGAGTGCAGGCAATATGTATAAATGCAATTCCTGGACAAATGGCATGAATCTTGAGCAAGACCGGATTGAACAAATTTGTTATGCAATGGGAAAATTGTGTGAACTCATGCTTCCTGAACTAATTATAAAAGAACCCTTGCAAAAGCAAAGTACCTTTTTAGGTAATAATCCGAGAAATTGAAGAGAACCCATGTAGTAGTTCCTTGAAACAATTAGCCAAAACCTCCAAGAAAAAGAAAAAAATTCAAGAGTAAATAAGAAATCGTGTAATCAAGAAGTACCTAAACATAAATAAGAAATCGTGGAATCAAGAAGTACCTAAAGATGGAGGCCTGAGGGCGGTCGCAGCACGAGAACGGCGGAGGTGGCTGCCTGAGAACGCGTCGCCATTAGAGCAGGGGCTTTTCTCTTGAACTCTCTCGATTTTGCACTCTCTCGATTTCTTTATGTTTTGTTCAAAATTCTCTTACCTGATGTTGTATGTAAATTGGGCTGGGGCCTATCTCCAACGGTACAAATTTCAGTTGGGCCCAACGGTAAAAAACTTATTATTATTATTTTTACTTTAATTTATAATGATAACAAAATTAATTCATTTGCTTGAAAATTTAAATTATTACCCAATTGAAAAATGGTCGAATAATAATTATAAAATATAAAATAATATATTCAAATAATAAAATTATGAAATTCAAATGCAAATTTTTTCGAGTGAGTAAGAGGAATTACAAAAATCGCGAAAAATATGGTAAAATGAATATATTAAAGTTTTTTGGTTAAGAATAAAATAGAATTTTTGGGATAAATAACAAAAATAATGAACTATTAGCCATGTGCTACTATAATTAAATCCTTACTAAATTTTATTTCCAGGAAATAATTAGCATTCATTTTTAACAGCAATATATAAGTTTCCATGAGTTTACAAAATTTGTTCATCTACATTATTATAAAAAACAAAAAAAACCCTTTGTCGTGCCAAATTTATCCTTGAATTCACTTTTTTCTCTAAAAAAATTTTATTAGAATAGTAATTTTAATTTTTTTAGTAATTTTATAATTATAATTTTTTTCTCTCACCCACTGCTCCATTATTTCTCTCACATCAAACTTCTCCATATTTTTTTTATTAAATTAACAATCATAATATACTTTTTCTCTGTTGCGTGACGTTTCTTTCCTCTAACAAACTTTTTGTCTTTCTCACTCTCACGCCATGATTGTGGTTTTCACAAAAAAAGAATCTCTTAATCTTATATAATGACTTTTTTAATGCTTGCGAGAAGCGCGTGCAGCAGCGATTAATTTATTAATACATAAACTCAAATAATTACTTCAATTTGAGTGTTATATTTATTGTTAGTCCTCTCAACCATAAGTTTATTGATTCAATTACAATTTGTCAATTTAACATATTAAAAATGAATGAATCCACATATCCACTTAATTATAATTGGGCTAGCTATACATTTTTACAAAAAATGGTTTACAAGTTACACTTTAAAAAAATTATTTTATAGTAACATCTTTTTAAACGGTCAAGTTAATAATATAAAAAAAAATAAAATTTATGACGATCGTTGTAACGGCACCCCTATCGCGGCTTTTTTTGGTAATAAGAAATCTTTGTAATGGCTTGCTTGACTATGTCACTAAGTCTATAAAATCGAGGTTATTCATTGTTATGTCTTTGCATTCTCAGAGATTCTGCTAGACTATGTGCCAGGGTTTAAGCCTGCCCGCTGCATTGAACTGTTTTCTAGGGAGATGATAGCAGGCTGGATTTCTTGGGGTAACGAACCCCTACACTTTCAAGATTCAAAGTACTTTCTAAAGTACAATTAATTGATTTCTACATGAAATGAAGGGCCTCATGATCAGAGAAGGTCATCCTTTCCATCCGAACCTCTGTTGACATTCTGATGATCTTTGCTCACCAATATGTTCCCGTATCCCTACGAAATCCAGCATTCTCGGACGGATTAGTTGAGGAATTTCGATTTGGTTTCTTATTAATAAGATCTGATTACTCCTCTCAGGAAGTAATGACTCTCTGGAAGGCCAGCAGCCCATTGTTCTATGTCATGTAGGCTTATCATCAGTCAACACAAAGGTAAGTGTAGTCTGACGACAATCGGAATGCACATTAAATCTCTATAGTGTCAAGCAATAGTTTCTTGATGCTTTCAATAGTGTCAACCGGTTGTTTCTTGATGTTTTGTGTTGAACGGATGTGATGATGGTTTGATCATTGACCATGCAAATAATTAGAGTGCTTTTGTCAGATAATTTGTATCCACATCTTGAATCAGGCGATGATACTGTGCACTCTAATACCAAACGACATTGCATTTGCTTGTGATAAGGTTGATAGGACTTCCTTTGCATTCCCTAACATTTAGTTCAGTATCTCCAAATGGTACCAACATCCAACCAAAGCTATGTGATGATGATCAGTAACTTCTTGATAAAAAAACAGTTTGGTCTTCTTTAACATCTTGAAACCTGAAAAAAGACGAGTATCATATAAATTACTTGGAACTTGCTCACTCATATTTCTAACACGCCTGAGTTGACTAATATTTTCGAGAGTCGCCAAGCTAGTGAATGTTTTAACTGGAAAAGAAAACATGCCGTGAAAAGGTAGGAATCAAAAATAACTTTTTTTTTTCTTTTATAATGTGAATTTGTTACTCGGAGTAGCCACTTCACAAAAGTATTTTTTTTTAGAAAAAAAGGAAATTGCGAAAGAAAAAAAAAAGGAAAAGAAAACACTAACCTATGTGAAGTTAACGACTTCACATAGTTTATGCGTGCTCATCATTATCTCATGCCCAAACCCCTAAAATCTGTTCACCACTTCACAGTACACTTACGTGACAACTTATTACAAATAGTCAGTCGTGTTGGAAATGTTCTCAAATAAACTCATTCTATAGTGATGCACTTCATGTTCACATTCAAGTATAACCTTCTATCTGTGAGTTAGCTATGTGCACAATATAATATGAGCTTACAGTTCGTTCCTTCACACTGCATTGTGCAGAACCGGATGGGAACTTGGCTCTCGAGAGGTGCATGGGAACTTGGCTCACGAGGACGATTTCGCAGGTATGAACGTTGCCTTTGGTAGCTCTGGAAATAACATTTTATCTTCTTGGATTATAGACACGGGGGCGACTAACCATATGTGTGGCAATAATTGCTCCCTTGACAATCTTATAGCTTTTCCTAATCTCACACTTATACATTTACCCGATGCCTCTACACACTCTATTACACATACTGGGAATGTTACTGCACAAAAATTTCACTCTTACAAACGTTTTGTTGGTTCCTCCTTCAAGTTCAACCTTCTCTCTATTCCCAAACTTTGCTCCTCATTATCTGTTGAAGTGTTGTTTCATGCGTCTCATTGTATGTTTCAGGACCCGAAGAGTAAACAAGTTATAGCGGTGGGCAATCAGGCTGGAAATCTGTATTTTGTGGATAAATCCTCCTTTGATTATGATGTGATACCAAAGTTCTTCCTGCTCCAGCTTTTATCTCTGGTGTCCAACTTAGGCTTGGTGACACTTCGCCCAGTGCCAACTTAAGGAGGCTGTTGAGTTCTTGGGTGCTATTCATCATTCCTTTTGACAGAAAACAGAGTATGGCTTCTTCTCTCTTTGGTTTGTTAGCTGATGTGAGCTAGCAAGCATAGCTGGCATGTTCCTTTTTTCTTCCCGTGTGCTATATATAATCAACTGTTCAGCACAATTATTAATAGCATGTGGTAAATATTTTCCACAGAAAACAGTGTGGCTTCTTCTCTCTTTCTTCAAGATATCAAAGAGAAAATCGCATTTTGACGTGTCAAAAGACAGGAAGAGAGAAGGCATGGACTGTAAGAATAAGATACTACGAGGGGTGATGGTTTAGTATTTCCCTTTTCTTTTTGCGTATACGTATATGCGATGATACAATATTAACATAAGGTAAACTGCTCAACAACAAAACTCAAATTTCTGTATCAACTGCAGAAGCTCTAAAAGAAGCCTCGTCAAGGGGTGTAAAGTGGTTATAGCGACACAAAAATAAGAAAGGAACTTTGTCTAGACTTTTGACACTGAACATTGTGTGCTTGACTTAGTCCTTGTTTGACACTGATGCTACTATCATTGGCTCGCTCTGTGATAGACTCGTCTATTCTGAAGATGGTAACTTGGCTGGCACATTATTTCATCAGAGTTTTCTTTTGGGGTTTGCATACATGTGTAGCTTCTGAGACATATGTTCTTTTCAGCAAATGAGATTTATGGCTTCGTTTTAGTGGTACTTTCTTTTCAATTGAACATTATGACAAGATTCTCAACTGTATTAACAAGTTTTCTCTTTATACAACAATTAGAAAAATAGAGTAGTCGTTTGTCTTCCCTGGTAGAGTGAATTCCTGCCGTGCTATCTCTTCATGGTTCTTTCTACCAATCTCTTCCTCACATGTGGAGTGACGTGATACACATTAGGAACTTCTTAGACCATGAACATGAAGATCAAATGCTTTTCTTCTAATATATTTTTTTTTTGCTGCAGCCTATAAATATAAACATAATTTGGTTAAATAGATTATTGCAGAGATCATGAAAAGACAGGGACATGGAAAAATCCATATTTTAAGTGTATTTAGTTAGAATATCAGGAGGGTTATCATGTTTGTTATTTGCTGTTCTTATGCAGGTATATTAAATGCTTAAATTAATTGCTTTGAACTATAAATTCTATGATATTTCTATATTTAGCTATGATTTCCAGGGGTTGCTGGTCTATGGATTATTATTTGTATTGCTGACCCATCATTCATATAGTGGTGTACTATTGTAATAGCAGAAGCTGATCTTCTTAGACACTTCTGAGGTAGTAGCTGGTACTTTGTGCCCTTATTGGGCAAAAGCAACAGAAGTTCGTGCATATGTTACTCAAGCAGTATCGGATATGCTTGAAATTGTGGCACCTGGGACTTTGAAAGGAAGTGGTGTAAGAATACTTTTTGATCATCTATGGGTAACTCCCAAAATGGTAGCTGACTCAACCTGATGTTTTGATCAGTATCTAAGTCAATTAAAATAGTTTGCCTGAGGCATTTTGAAAGCAATTAATGTACTCGCATTACATTTTATTTGAGAAATAATTGTCTGTTAGTACTCGATACTGTAGATTGGCTTGCTTTATTTGGTTCTTTAGTTGCTTGAGTTCAACAATATACCTTCCATGTGGTTAACTCAGCCACAATGGAATCAACTGCGTATGGAAGGTGCTTGAATTACAACTTTTAACAATGAAGCTTCTAATACAAGTTGCCAACTGAGAAGCATTGCTATGAAGTGAACATATATTGGAACACAAGTGCTCTTTTGGAAGGTGTAATACTGTTTTAAGTTAAGTATCTCAATCCACATGGTTATCATTCTTCTATCTATATAAATAAGATTCTAATTAGGACATTGCGTGGTATTAAAAATTGAAGTAATGCAATAGGCAATTTTAATAAAAAATAAAAAGAGGAGTATAAAGAATATACGTTTTTCACTGAAGACACAAGTACTACAAACAGAGTATTCTTATTTACAATAGGCTAGATTTATTCTTAAGCTAATGGCTGTTGATGTCTTGAAGAAATACTTGAGCCCGATAGACATGCAAGCTAGTGTGTCATTGTGAATGGATGCAAGTCGGCAATTGTATCATCTTCACTAGCATTAACCTGCACATAATCAACAATATCAGTATATTTAAAGAGCAAAATGCATAACCGTATAGCATGCAACTCGTCAATTACGACGGCTCTAGAATTCATATTTGGTTTCTCAATTCAGTGCTTGCCTAAATAACATCATCTCGCTAAAAATTGTTTGGGAATTTAAAGATTGAAGTAGAGATTCAAACACTCAATTGTTTCACATTAACCACTAAAAGCAATGTGTTCTTCGACACTATCTAGAACCACATGACAACCTATGTATCTATCTCTTCCTCTCTACCATTTATCTAACCAAAGACGCAACCTTTGTCCCTATCTAGTTATTCTCCACCGTCTTCCCCCATATTTTAAATTTCAAGAAAGGTTGAAACCATCGAATTTTTTTCTTTGTATACTTCAAACCCAAATGTATGTGAGTTCTATGAAACCTTCACATTCTCAACATTCTAACTTGGAAGTAATAGGATTATAAATTTGAGGCCAGTTTCAAATGCGACGAATGAGTTAGGAGTTGACGCCTAAAGGGGAGATAATTCTCCACAGTTTTTGCAAATTTATTCTCAACTTATTCATTATGTTTGGTTTTATCCCATTTGCCTTTTCAAAACCTTTTGTTTGTCATACATTTAAGACTTTTGTACAAATCATACAGAAACACCATATTTGTCCATATCGACATCTAAACTTTGTAGATCTATCACAGTAAAATTTTTTGAAAAATCGCTACTACGCAACCACAAATTAGTTTATTTTTGAACTTTGGAAATAAAATATCATATACTACACGGTAAAACGGTTGTCTAGATGCCAATCTCATTGTTTATTTTTCAATTACCTTTGCACCTATCATCTTAAAAGATTTCTTTAATTATTATGAAATCAATTATTTTTCACAACAAAAAAAAGTTAATTATACACTTTTTTGGAAGTCTAAAGAAAAAATTATCCATTTGTTCAAAAGTAATAAACCGAATGCATTTCAAACTTCAAAGTGTTCCCAAAAAATACAAAAACTGCTTTTAAAAAATGTCAATAAAAATCAATTAACAATTTTCTCTTAAAATAAAAACACGTGACTTTTTTTATGCGCTTATCCACAAAACAGTAAATTTATATACTTGTTAAACTACACAAAATATTCAGACTTTGTAAATTTATCTTGGGAGAAATTAGTACACTTGATGCTGATTTTAAAAACATATGTTGATAACAAAAAACACTTGACAAGAGAAAACATATCTTAGCAAAAGAAAAAAAGAAAAAACAACAATTTTTTTTAAAATACACTATAGTTAATTCCTCATAAAAACTACAAAAAATTTCTCATATCTAGTATTATTTGAGTTACCAAACTTTTTGTTCATTAAAAAACATTTATCAAATCTTGAAATTATGTAATAATATTCACAAAATTCACAAAGAAAAGCAAATTTAATTGGCATCTAGACAACCGCTCTACGCTTAGCATAGTATTTAATTTTCCAAAGTGCACAAATAAAATAACTCATAGTTGGATAATATAGATTTTTCGATATTTTTCTGTGATACATCTGCAAATATAAGATGTTAAAATGGACCAACATGATTTCTGTAAATTCATACAATTATTTTAAATGTATAACAACAAAAAATTTCAAAGCAGGCTCATGAGAAAAACCCAACACGACGAATTAATCAAGAATAAATTTACAAAAAAGGGGAGATTTGTTCTCCAATTTAGGAGTCAACTCTATCCTTTCATCGTTCACATTTCAACGGCCTCAAACATTCTCAATCCTATTCTTTCCGAGTCAAAATGATGGTCACGTGAGTTTTTCAAAGAAACCAACGCACAAAATTTGGATTTGAAGTTTACAATGCATAAAATCAATGGTTTCAGCCTCCTCGATTCAAAATATGGGGGAAAAGTCGGCAAGGAAGAACCGATAAGGTCATTGGTCACTTTTCAGTTAGTAATTCGAAGAGAGGAATATGAAGATACACAAGTTAACATTAGGTTCTAAAATATCATCAAAAAACACACTTTTAGCGGCCGGAATGTGTCCCGATTGAGTGTTTAAGTCCTACTCAACTCTTTTGATTCCCACACAATTTTTAACAATATGAAAGTTATCCGGCAACACAGAATCTGCAAACCAAATCCAAATTCTAGCGCCCCCAACCATTAATAAACGAGTACACATTACCTATACTAACTAATATGCTTCACTTGTAGAATTAAATATAAACAGGCTACAGTGTTAGGCCACCATTTGTAACTGCATAATACGTACTTTTGGAATTTAACTAATGACGACTTATCATATCTACCTCATGCTTTTTGGGACCTGAAGCATACTAGGCAATTCTCAATTTTAATAGCACTAGCAAGAGATATACAATGACAATATTGCTAACAATGAAGCATGCAAATAAAATAATTGCTAATAGATGATAAGACATCTCTGTTAAATAAGTCCTTTCTCCTTGTACTTTGCATTAAGACAGAACTAGGAAGAAACCAAGACAGGGAAGAAAACAACATAGATACATAACTGTGGCATTCTCCAATTCAAAGGCATAATATGCAACAGATATTTCATAACCACAATACCTTTCTAGATGTAGTTGAGAGTTCATATTCTGGTTGGCCCATGGGTTGGGCAAGTACTGATTGGTTTAAGAAGTTTAATCAGAGTCCAACCAGAGATTTTAAGTTGAGATCAAATTGGAGTAACAGAGAGTGGATGGCGGCACTTAAATTTCAGTTAATAACATATAATCATTATGACAGGAGATAGGAGAAATTGACCGCTAAAACACGGAGGAAGTCTGATTGTAGAAACGCCGCCTTGAAAGAAAGAAAACCAAAACCTTCCAAGAAAAAAAATAAATTCAAGAACAAACAAGAAACCGTGTAATCAAGATTGTGAGTGCAGGCAATATGTATAAATGCAATTCCTGGACAAATGGCATGAATCTTGAGCAAGACCGGATTGAACAAATTTGTTATGCAATGGGAAAATTGTGTGAACTCATGCTTCCTGAACTAATTATAAAAGAACCCTTGCAAAAGCAAAGTACCTTTTTAGGTAATAATCCGAGAAATTGAAGAGAACCCATGTAGTAGTTCCTTGAAACAATTAGCCAAAACCTCCAAGAAAAAGAAAAAAATTCAAGAGTAAATAAGAAATCGTGTAATCAAGAAGTACCTAAACATAAATAAGAAATCGTGGAATCAAGAAGTACCTAAAGATGGAGGCTTGAGGGCGGTCGCAGCACGAGAACGGCGGAGGTGGCTGCCTGAGAACGCGTCGCCATTAGAGCAGGGGCTTTTCTCTTGAACTCTCTCGATTTTGCACTCTCTCGATTTCTTTATGTTTTGTTCAAAATTCTCTTACCTGATGTTGTATGTAAATTGGGCTGGGGCCTATCTCCAACGGTACAAATTTCAGTTGGGCCCAACGGTAAAAAACTTATTATTATTATTTTTACTTTAATTTATAATGATAACAAAATTAATTCATTTGCTTGAAAATTTAAATTATTACCCAATTGAAAAATGGTCGAATAATAATTATAAAATATAAAATAATATATTCAAATAATAAAATTATGAAATTCAAATGCAAATTTTTTCGAGTGAGTAAGAGGAATTACAAAAATCGCGAAAAATATGGTAAAATGAATATATTAAAGTTTTTTGGTTAAGAATAAAATAGAATTTTTGGGATAAAAAACAAAAATAATGAACTATTAGCCATGTGCTACTATAATTAAATCCTTACTAAATTTTATTTCCAGGAAATAATTAGCATTCATTTTTAACAGCAATATATAAGTTTCCATGAGTTTACAAAATTTGTTCATCTACATTATTATAAAAAACAAAAAAAACCCTTTGTCGTGCCAAATTTATCCTTGAATTCACTTTTTTCTCTAAAAAAATTTTATTAGAATAGTAATTTTAATTTTTTTAGTAATTTTATAATTATAATTTTTTTCTCTCACCCACTGCTCCATTATTTCTCTCACATCAAACTTCTCCATATTTTTTTTATTAAATTAACAATCATAATATACTTTTTCTCTGTTGCGTGACGTTTCTTTCCTCTAACAAACTTTTTGTCTTTCTCACTCTCACGCCATGATTGTGGTTTTCACAAAAAAAGAATCTCTTAATCTTATATAATGACTTTTTTAATGCTTGCGAGAAGCGCGTGCAGCAGCGATTAATTTATTAATACATAAACTCAAATAATTACTTCAATTTGAGTGTTATATTTATTGTTAGTCCTCTCAACCATAAGTTTATTGATTCAATTACAATTTGTCAATTTAACATATTAAAAATGAATGAATCCACATATCCACTTAATTATAATTGGGCTAGCTATACATTTTTACAAAAAATGGTTTACAAGTTACACTTTAAAAAAATTATTTTATAGTAACATCTTTTTAAACGGTCAAGTTAATAATATAAAAAAAAATAAAATTTATGACGATCGTTGTAACGGCACCCCTATCGCGGCTTTTTTTGGTAATAAGAAATCTTTGTAATGGCTTGCTTGACTATGTCACTAAGTCTATAAAATCGAGGTTATTCATTGTTATGTCTTTGCATTCTCAGAGATTCTGCTAGACTATGTGCCAGGGTTTAAGCCTGCCCGCTGCATTGAACTGTTTTCTAGGGAGATGATAGCAGGCTGGATTTCTTGGGGTAACGAACCCCTACACTTTCAAGATTCAAAGTACTTTCTAAAGTACAATTAATTGATTTCTACATGAAATGAAGGGCCTCATGATCAGAGAAGGTCATCCTTTCCATCCGAACCTCTGTTGACATTCTGATGATCTTTGCTCACCAATATGTTCCCGTATCCCTACGAAATCCAGCATTCTCGGACGGATTAGTTGAGGAATTTCGATTTGGTTTCTTATTAATAAGATCTGATTACTCCTCTCAGGAAGTAATGACTCTCTGGAAGGCCAGCAGCCCATTGTTCTATGTCATGTAGGCTTATCATCAGTCAACACAAAGGTAAGTGTAGTCTGACGACAATCGGAATGCACATTAAATCTCTATAGTGTCAAGCAATAGTTTCTTGATGCTTTCAATAGTGTCAACCGGTTGTTTCTTGATGTTTTGTGTTGAACGGATGTGATGATGGTTTGATCATTGACCATGCAAATAATTAGAGTGCTTTTGTCAGATAATTTGTATCCACATCTTGAATCAGGCGATGATACTGTGCACTCTAATACCAAACGACATTGCATTTGCTTGTGATAAGGTTGATAGGACTTCCTTTGCATTCCCTAACATTTAGTTCAGTATCTCCAAATGGTACCAACATCCAACCAAAGCTATGTGATGATGATCAGTAACTTCTTGATAAAAAAACAGTTTGGTCTTCTTTAACATCTTGAAACCTGAAAAAAGACGAGTATCATATAAATTACTTGGAACTTGCTCACTCATATTTCTAACACGCCTGAGTTGACTAATATTTTCGAGAGTCGCCAAGCTAGTGAATGTTTTAACTGGAAAAGAAAACATGCCGTGAAAAGGTAGGAATCAAAAATAACTTTTTTTTTTCTTTTATAATGTGAATTTGTTACTCGGAGTAGCCACTTCACAAAAGTATTTTTTTTTAGAAAAAAAGGAAATTGCGAAAGAAAAAAAAAAGGAAAAGAAAACACTAACCTATGTGAAGTTAACGACTTCACATAGTTTATGCGTGCTCATCATTATCTCATGCCCAAACCCCTAAAATCTGTTCACCACTTCACAGTACACTTACGTGACAACTTATTACAAATAGTCAGTCGTGTTGGAAATGTTCTCAAATAAACTCATTCTATAGTGATGCACTTCATGTTCACATTCAAGTATAACCTTCTATCTGTGAGTTAGCTATGTGCACAATATAATATGAGCTTACAGTTCGTTCCTTCACACTGCATTGTGCAGAACCGGATGGGAACTTGGCTCTCGAGAGGTGCATGGGAACTTGGCTCACGAGGACGATTTCGCAGGTATGAACGTTGCCTTTGGTAGCTCTGGAAATAACATTTTATCTTCTTGGATTATAGACACGGGGGCGACTAACCATATGTGTGGCAATAATTGCTCCCTTGACAATCTTATAGCTTTTCCTAATCTCACACTTATACATTTACCCGATGCCTCTACACACTCTATTACACATACTGGGAATGTTACTGCACAAAAATTTCACTCTTACAAACGTTTTGTTGGTTCCTCCTTCAAGTTCAACCTTCTCTCTATTCCCAAACTTTGCTCCTCATTATCTGTTGAAGTGTTGTTTCATGCGTCTCATTGTATGTTTCAGGACCCGAAGAGTAAACAAGTTATAGCGGTGGGCAATCAGGCTGGAAATCTGTATTTTGTGGATAAATCCTCCTTTGATTATGATGTGATACCAAAGTTCTTCCTGCTCCAGCTTTTATCTCTGGTGTCCAACTTAGGCTTGGTGACACTTCGCCCAGTGCCAACTTAAGGAGGCTGTTGAGTTCTTGGGTGCTATTCATCATTCCTTTTGACAGAAAACAGAGTATGGCTTCTTCTCTCTTTGGTTTGTTAGCTGATGTGAGCTAGCAAGCATAGCTGGCATGTTCCTTTTTTCTTCCCGTGTGCTATATATAATCAACTGTTCAGCACAATTATTAATAGCATGTGGTAAATATTTTCCACAGAAAACAGTGTGGCTTCTTCTCTCTTTCTTCAAGATATCAAAGAGAAAATCGCATTTTGACGTGTCAAAAGACAGGAAGAGAGAAGGCATGGACTGTAAGAATAAGATACTACGAGGGGTGATGGTTTAGTATTTCCCTTTTCTTTTTGCGTATACGTATATGCGATGATACAATATTAACATAAGGTAAACTGCTCAACAACAAAACTCAAATTTCTGTATCAACTGCAGAAGCTCTAAAAGAAGCCTCGTCAAGGGGTGTAAAGTGGTTATAGCGACACAAAAATAAGAAAGGAACTTTGTCTAGACTTTTGACACTGAACATTGTGTGCTTGACTTAGTCCTTGTTTGACACTGATGCTACTATCATTGGCTCGCTCTGTGATAGACTCGTCTATTCTGAAGATGGTAACTTGGCTGGCACATTATTTCATCAGAGTTTTCTTTTGGGGTTTGCATACATGTGTAGCTTCTGAGACATATGTTCTTTTCAGCAAATGAGATTTATGGCTTCGTTTTAGTGGTACTTTCTTTTCAATTGAACATTATGACAAGATTCTCAACTGTATTAACAAGTTTTCTCTTTATACAACAATTAGAAAAATAGAGTAGTCGTTTGTCTTCCCTGGTAGAGTGAATTCCTGCCGTGCTATCTCTTCATGGTTCTTTCTACCAATCTCTTCCTCACATGTGGAGTGACGTGATACACATTAGGAACTTCTTAGACCATGAACATGAAGATCAAATGCTTTTCTTCTAATATATTTTTTTTTTGCTGCAGCCTATAAATATAAACATAATTTGGTTAAATAGATTATTGCAGAGATCATGAAAAGACAGGGACATGGAAAAATCCATATTTTAAGTGTATTTAGTTAGAATATCAGGAGGGTTATCATGTTTGTTATTTGCTGTTCTTATGCAGGTATATTAAATGCTTAAATTAATTGCTTTGAACTATAAATTCTATGATATTTCTATATTTAGCTATGATTTCCAGGGGTTGCTGGTCTATGGATTATTATTTGTATTGCTGACCCATCATTCATATAGTGGTGTACTATTGTAATAGCAGAAGCTGATCTTCTTAGACACTTCTGAGGTAGTAGCTGGTACTTTGTGCCCTTATTGGGCAAAAGCAACAGAAGTTCGTGCATATGTTACTCAAGCAGTATCGGATATGCTTGAAATTGTGGCACCTGGGACTTTGAAAGGAAGTGGTGTAAGAATACTTTTTGATCATCTATGGGTAACTCCCAAAATGGTAGCTGACTCAACCTGATGTTTTGATCAGTATCTAAGTCAATTAAAATAGTTTGCCTGAGGCATTTTGAAAGCAATTAATGTACTCGCATTACATTTTATTTGAGAAATAATTGTCTGTTAGTACTCGATACTGTAGATTGGCTTGCTTTATTTGGTTCTTTAGTTGCTTGAGTTCAACAATATACCTTCCATGTGGTTAACTCAGCCACAATGGAATCAACTGCGTATGGAAGGTGCTTGAATTACAACTTTTAACAATGAAGCTTCTAATACAAGTTGCCAACTGAGAAGCATTGCTATGAAGTGAACATATATTGGAACACAAGTGCTCTTTTGGAAGGTGTAATACTGTTTTAAGTTAAGTATCTCAATCCACATGGTTATCATTCTTCTATCTATATAAATAAGATTCTAATTAGGACATTGCGTGGTATTAAAAATTGAAGTAATGCAATAGGCAATTTTAATAAAAAATAAAAAGAGGAGTATAAAGAATATACGTTTTTCACTGAAGACACAAGTACTACAAACAGAGTATTCTTATTTACAATAGGCTAGATTTATTCTTAAGCTAATGGCTGTTGATGTCTTGAAGAAATACTTGAGCCCGATAGACATGCAAGCTAGTGTGTCATTGTGAATGGATGCAAGTCGGCAATTGTATCATCTTCACTAGCATTAACCTGCACATAATCAACAATATCAGTATATTTAAAGAGCAAAATGCATAACCGTATAGCATGCAACTCGTCAATTACGACGGCTCTAGAATTCATATTTGGTTTCTCAATTCAGTGCTTGCCTAAATAACATCATCTCGCTAAAAATTGTTTGGGAATTTAAAGATTGAAGTAGAGATTCAAACACTCAATTGTTTCACATTAACCACTAAAAGCAATGTGTTCTTCGACACTATCTAGAACCACATGACAACCTATGTATCTATCTCTTCCTCTCTACCATTTATCTAACCAAAGACGCAACCTTTGTCCCTATCTAGTTATTCTCCACCGTCTTCCCCCATATTTTAAATTTCAAGAAAGGTTGAAACCATCGAATTTTTTTCTTTGTATACTTCAAACCCAAATGTATGTGAGTTCTATGAAACCTTCACATTCTCAACATTCTAACTTGGAAGTAATAGGATTATAAATTTGAGGCCAGTTTCAAATGCGACGAATGAGTTAGGAGTTGACGCCTAAAGGGGAGATAATTCTCCACAGTTTTTGCAAATTTATTCTCAACTTATTCATTATGTTTGGTTTTATCCCATTTGCCTTTTCAAAACCTTTTGTTTGTCATACATTTAAGACTTTTGTACAAATCATACAGAAACACCATATTTGTCCATATCGACATCTAAACTTTGTAGATGTATCACAGTAAAATTTTTTGAAAAATCGCTACTACGCAACCACAAATTAGTTTATTTTTGAACTTTGGAAATAAAATATCATATACTACACGGTAAAACGGTTGTCTAGATGCCAATCTCATTGTTTATTTTTCAATTACCTTTGCACCTATCATCTTAAAAGATTTCTTTAATTATTATGAAATCAATTATTTTTCACAACAAAAAAAAGTTAATTATACACTTTTTTGGAAGTCTAAAGAAAAAATTATCCATTTGTTCAAAAGTAATAAACCGAATGCATTTCAAACTTCAAAGTGTTCCCAAAAAATACAAAAACTGCTTTTAAAAAATGTCAATAAAAATCAATTAACAATTTTCTCTTAAAATAAAAACACGTGACTTTTTTTATGCGCTTATCCACAAAACAGTAAATTTATATACTTGTTAAACTACACAAAATATTCAGACTTTGTAAATTTATCTTGGGAGAAATTAGTACACTTGATGCTGATTTTAAAAACATATGTTGATAACAAAAAACACTTGACAAGAGAAAACATATCTTAGCAAAAGAAAAAAAGAAAAAACAACAATTTTTTTTAAAATACACTATAGTTAATTCCTCATAAAAACTACAAAAAATTTCTCATATCTAGTATTATTTGAGTTACCAAACTTTTTGTTCATTAAAAAACATTTATCAAATCTTGAAATTATGTAATAATATTCACAAAATTCACAAAGAAAAGCAAATTTAATTGGCATCTAGACAACCGCTCTACGCTTAGCATAGTATTTAATTTTCCAAAGTGCACAAATAAAATAACTCATAGTTGGATAATATAGATTTTTCGATATTTTTCTGTGATACATCTGCAAATATAAGATGTTAAAATGGACCAACATGATTTCTGTAAATTCATACAATTATTTTAAATGTATAACAACAAAAAATTTCAAAGCAGGCTCATGAGAAAAACCCAACACGACGAATTAATCAAGAATAAATTTACAAAAAAGGGGAGATTTGTTCTCCAATTTAGGAGTCAACTCTATCCTTTCATCGTTCACATTTCAACGGCCTCAAACATTCTCAATCCTATTCTTTCCGAGTCAAAATGATGGTCACGTGAGTTTTTCAAAGAAACCAACGCACAAAATTTGGATTTGAAGTTTACAATGCATAAAATCAATGGTTTCAGCCTCCTCGATTCAAAATATGGGGGAAAAGTCGGCAAGGAAGAACCGATAAGGTCATTGGTCACTTTTCAGTTAGTAATTCGAAGAGAGGAATATGAAGATACACAAGTTAACATTAGGTTCTAAAATATCATCAAAAAACACACTTTTAGCGGCCGGAATGTGTCCCGATTGAGTGTTTAAGTCCTACTCAACTCTTTTGATTCCCACACAATTTTTAACAATATGAAAGTTATCCGGCAACACAGAATCTGCAAACCAAATCCAAATTCTAGCGCCCCCAACCATTAATAAACGAGTACACATTACCTATACTAACTAATATGCTTCACTTGTAGAATTAAATATAAACAGGCTACAGTGTTAGGCCACCATTTGTAACTGCATAATACGTACTTTTGGAATTTAACTAATGACGACTTATCATATCTACCTCATGCTTTTTGGGACCTGAAGCATACTAGGCAATTCTCAATTTTAATAGCACTAGCAAGAGATATACAATGACAATATTGCTAACAATGAAGCATGCAAATAAAATAATTGCTAATAGATGATAAGACATCTCTGTTAAATAAGTCCTTTCTCCTTGTACTTTGCATTAAGACAGAACTAGGAAGAAACCAAGACAGGGAAGAAAACAACATAGATACATAACTGTGGCATTCTCCAATTCAAAGGCATAATATGCAACAGATATTTCATAACCACAATACCTTTCTAGATGTAGTTGAGAGTTCATATTCTGGTTGGCCCATGGGTTGGGCAAGTACTGATTGGTTTAAGAAGTTTAATCAGAGTCCAACCAGAGATTTTAAGTTGAGATCAAATTGGAGTAACAGAGAGTGGATGGCGGCACTTAAATTTCAGTTAATAACATATAATCATTATGACAGGAGATAGGAGAAATTGACCGCTAAAACACGGAGGAAGTCTGATTGTAGAAACGCCGCCTTGAAAGAAAGAAAACCAAAACCTTCCAAGAAAAAAAATAAATTCAAGAACAAACAAGAAACCGTGTAATCAAGATTGTGAGTGCAGGCAATATGTATAAATGCAATTCCTGGACAAATGGCATGAATCTTGAGCAAGACCGGATTGAACAAATTTGTTATGCAATGGGAAAATTGTGTGAACTCATGCTTCCTGAACTAATTATAAAAGAACCCTTGCAAAAGCAAAGTACCTTTTTAGGTAATAATCCGAGAAATTGAAGAGAACCCATGTAGTAGTTCCTTGAAACAATTAGCCAAAACCTCCAAGAAAAAGAAAAAAATTCAAGAGTAAATAAGAAATCGTGTAATCAAGAAGTACCTAAACATAAATAAGAAATCGTGGAATCAAGAAGTACCTAAAGATGGAGGCCTGAGGGCGGTCGCAGCACGAGAACGGCGGAGGTGGCTGCCTGAGAACGCGTCGCCATTAGAGCAGGGGCTTTTCTCTTGAACTCTCTCGATTTTGCACTCTCTCGATTTCTTTATGTTTTGTTCAAAATTCTCTTACCTGATGTTGTATGTAAATTGGGCTGGGGCCTATCTCCAACGGTACAAATTTCAGTTGGGCCCAACGGTAAAAAACTTATTATTATTATTTTTACTTTAATTTATAATGATAACAAAATTAATTCATTTGCTTGAAAATTTAAATTATTACCCAATTGAAAAATGGTCGAATAATAATTATAAAATATAAAATAATATATTCAAATAATAAAATTATGAAATTCAAATGCAAATTTTTTCGAGTGAGTAAGAGGAATTACAAAAATCGCGAAAAATATGGTAAAATGAATATATTAAAGTTTTTTGGTTAAGAATAAAATAGAATTTTTGGGATAAATAACAAAAATAATGAACTATTAGCCATGTGCTACTATAATTAAATCTTTACTAAATTTTATTTCCAGGAAATAATTAGCATTCATTTTTAACAGCAATATATAAGTTTCCATGAGTTTACAAAATTTGTTCATCTACATTATTATAAAAAACAAAAAAAACCCGTTGTCGTGCCAAATTTATCCTTGAATTCACTTTTTTCTCTAAAAAAATTTTATTAGAATAGTAATTTTAATTTTTTTAGTAATTTTATAATTATAATTTTTTTCTCTCACCCACTGCTCCATTATTTCTCTCACATCAAACTTCTCCATATTTTTTTTATTAAATTAACAATCATAATATACTTTTTCTCTGTTGCGTGACGTTTCTTTCCTCTAACAAACTTTTTGTCTTTCTCACTCTCACGCCATGATTGTGGTTTTCACAAAAAAAGAATCTCTTAATCTTATATAATGACTTTTTTAATGCTTGCGAGAAACGCGTGCAGCAGCGATTAATTTATTAATACATAAACTCAAATAATTACTGCAATTTGAGTGTTATATTTATTGTTAGTCCTCTCAACCATAAGTTTATTGATTCAATTACAATTTGTCAATTTAACATATTAAAAATGAATGAATCCACATATCCACTTAATTATAATTGGGCTAGCTATACATTTTTACAAAAAATGGTTTACAAGTTACACTTTAAAAAAATTATTTTATAGTAACATCTTTTTAAACGGTCAAGTTAATAATATAAAAAAAAGTAAAATTTATGACGATCGTTGTAACGGCACCCCTATCGCGGCTTTTTTTGGTAATAAGAAATCTTTGTAATGGCTTGCTTGACTATGTCACTAAGTCTATAAAATCGAGGTTATTCATTGTTATGTCTTTGCATTCTCAGAGATTCTGCTAGACTATGTGCCAGGGTTTAAGCCTGCCCGCTGCATTGAACTGTTTTCTAGGGAGATGATAGCAGGCTGGATTTCTTGGGGTAACGAACCCCTACACTTTCAAGATTCAAAGTACTTTCTAAAGTACAATTAATTGATTTCTACATGAAATGAAGGGCCTCATGATCAGAGAAGGTCATCCTTTCCATCCGAACCTCTGTTGACATTCTGATGATCTTTGCTCACCAATATGTTCCCGTATCCCTACGAAATCCAGCATTCTCGGACGGATTAGTTGAGGAATTTCGATTTGGTTTCTTATTAATAAGATCTGATTACTCCTCTCAGGAAGTAATGACTCTCTGGAAGGCCAGCAGCCCATTGTTCTATGTCATGTAGGCTTATCATCAGTCAACACAAAGGTAAGTGTAGTCTGACGACAATCGGAATGCACATTAAATCTCTATAGTGTCAAGCAATAGTTTCTTGATGCTTTCAATAGTGTCAACCGGTTGTTTCTTGATGTTTTGTGTTGAACGGATGTGATGATGGTTTGATCATTGACCATGCAAATAATTAGAGTGCTTTTGTCAGATAATTTGTATCCACATCTTGAATCAGGCGATGATACTGTGCACTCTAATACCAAACGACATTGCATTTGCTTGTGATAAGGTTGATAGGACTTCCTTTGCATTCCCTAACATTTAGTTCAGTATCTCCAAATGGTACCAACATCCAACCAAAGCTATGTGATGATGATCAGTAACTTCTTGATAAAAAAACAGTTTGGTCTTCTTTAACATCTTGAAACCTGAAAAAAGACGAGTATCATATAAATTACTTGGAACTTGCTCACTCATATTTCTAACACGCCTGAGTTGACTAATATTTTCGAGAGTCGCCAAGCTAGTGAATGTTTTAACTGGAAAAGAAAACATGCCGTGAAAAGGTAGGAATCAAAAATAACTTTTTTTTTTCTTTTATAATGTGAATTTGTTACTCGGAGTAGCCACTTCACAAAAGTATTTTTTTTTAGAAAAAAAGGAAATTGCGAAAGAAAAAAAAAAGGAAAAGAAAACACTAACCTATGTGAAGTTAACGACTTCACATAGTTTATGCGTGCTCATCATTATCTCATGCCCAAACCCCTAAAATCTGTTCACCACTTCACAGTACACTTATGTGACAACTTATTACAAATAGTCAGTCGTGTTGGAAATGTTCTCAAATAAACTCATTCTATAGTGATGCACTTCATGTTCACATTCAAGTATAACCTTCTATCTGTGAGTTAGCTATGTGCACAATATAATATGAGCTTACAGTTCGTTCCTTCACACTGCATTGTGCAGAACCGGATGGGAACTTGGCTCTCGAGAGGTGCATGGGAACTTGGCTCACGAGGACGATTTCGCAGGTATGAACGTTGCCTTTGGTAGCTCTGGAAATAACATTTTATCTTCTTGGATTATAGACACGGGGGCGACTAACCATATGTGTGGCAATAATTGCTCCCTTGACAATCTTATAGCTCTTCCTAATCTCACACTTATACATTTACCCGATGCCTCTACACACTCTATTACACATACTGGGAATGTTACTGCACAAAAATTTCACTCTTACAAACGTTTTGTTGGTTCCCTCCTTCAAGTTCAACCTTCTCTCTATTCCCAAACTTTGCTCCTCATTATCTGTTGAAGTGTTGTTTCATGCGTCTCATTGTATGTTTCAGGACCCGAAGAGTAAACAAGTTATAGCGGTGGGCAATCAGGCTGGAAATCTGTATTTTGTGGATAAATCCTCCTTTGATTATGATGTGATACCAAAGTTCTTCCTGCTCCAGCTTTTATCTCTGGTGTCCAACTTAGGCTTGGTGACACTTCGCCCAGTGCCAACTTGAGGAGGCTGTTGAGTTCTTGGGTGCTATTCATCATTCCTTTTGACAGAAAACAGAGTATGGCTTCTTCTCTCTTTGGTTTGTTAGCTGATGTGAGCTAGCAAGCATAGCTGGCATGTTCCTTTTTTCTTCCCGTGTGCTATATATAATCAACTGTTCAGCACAATTGTTAATAGCATGTGGTAAATATTTTCCACAGAAAACAGTGTGGCTTCTTCTCTCTTTCTTCAAGATATCAAAGAGAAAATCGCATTTTGACGTGTCAAAAGACAGGAAGAGAGAAGGCATGGACTGTAAGAATAAGATACTACGAGGGGTGATGGTTTAGTATTTCCCTTTTCTTTTTGCGTATACGTATATGCGATGATACAATATTAACATAAGGTAAACTGCTCAACAACAAAACTCAAATTTCTGTATCAACTGCAGAAGCTCTAAAAGAAGCCTCGTCAAGGGGTGTAAAGTGGTTATAGCGACACAAAAATAAGAAAGGAACTTTGTCTAGACTTTTGACACTGAACATTGTGTGCTTGACTTAGTCCTTGTTTGACACTGATGCTACTATCATTGGCTCGCTCTGTGATAGACTCGTCTATTCTGAAGATGGTAACTTGGCTGGCACATTATTTCATCAGAGTTTTCTTTTGGGGTTTGCATACATGTGTAGCTTCTGAGACATATGTTCTTTTCAGCAAATGAGATTTATGGCTTCGTTTTAGTGGTACTTTCTTTTCAATTGAACATTATGACAAGATTCTCAACTGTATTAACAAGTTTTCTCTTTATACAACAATTAGAAAAATAGAGTAGTCGTTTGTCTTCCCTGGTAGAGTGAATTCCTGCCGTGCTATCTCTTCATGGTTCTTTCTACCAATCTCTTCCTCACATGTGGAGTGACGTGATACACATTAGGAACTTCTTAGACCATGAACATGAAGATCAAATGCTTTTCTTCTAACATATTTTTTTTTTTGCTGCAGCCTATAAATATAAACATAATTTGGTTAAATAGATTATTGCAGAGATCATGAAAAGACAGGGACATGGAAAAATCCATATTTTAAGTGTATTTAGTTAGAATATCAGGAGGGTTATCATGTTTGTTATTTGCTGTTCTTATGCAGGTATATTAAATGCTTAAATTAATTGCTTTGAACTATAAGTTCTATGATATTTCTATATTTAGCTATGATTTCCAGGGGTTGCTGGTCTATGGATTATTATTTGTATTGCTGACCCATCATTCATATAGTGGTGTACTATTGTAATAGCAGAAGCTGATCTTCTTAGACACTTCTGAGGTAGTAGCTGGTACTTTGTGCCCTTATTGGGCAAAAGCAACAGAAGTTCGTGCATATGTTACTCAAGCAGTATCGGATATGCTTGAAATTGTGGCACCTGGGACTTTGAAAGGAAGTGGTGTAAGAATACTTTTTGATCATCTATGGGTAACTCCCAAAACGGTAGCTGACTCAACCTGATGTTTTGATCAGTATCTAAGTCAATTAAAATAGTTTGCCTGAGGCATTTTGAAAGCAATTAATGTACTCGCATTACATTTTATTTGAGAAATAATTGTCTGTTAGTACTCGATACTGTAGATTGGCTTGCTTTATTTGGTTCTTTAGTTGCTTGAGTTCAACAATATACCTTCCATGTGGTTAACTCAGCCACAATGGAATCAACTGCGTATGGAAGGTGCTTGAATTACAACTTTTAACAATGAAGCTTCTAATACAAGTTGCCAACTGAGAAGCATTGCTATGAAGTGAACATATATTGGAACACAAGTGCTCTTTTGGAAGGTGTAATACTGTTTTAAGTTAAGTATCTCAATCCACATGGTTATCATTCTTCTATCTATATAAATAAGATTCTAATTAGGACATTGCGTGGTATTAAAAATTGAAGTAATGCAATAGGCAATTTTAATAAAAAATAAAAAGAGGAGTATAAAGAATATACGTTTTTCACTGAAGACACAAGTACTACAAACAGAGTATTCTTATTTACAATAGGCTAGATTTATTCTTAAGCTAATGGCTGTTGATGTCTTGAAGAAATACTTGAGCCCGATAGACATGCAAGCTAGTGTGTCATTGTGAATGGATGCAAGTCGGCAATTGTATCATCTTCACTAGCATTAACCTGCACATAATCAACAATATCAGTATATTTAAAGAGCAAAATGCATAACCGTATAGCATGCAACTCGTCAATTACGACGGCTCTAGAATTCATATTTGGTTTCTCAATTCAGTGCTTGCCTAAATAACATCATCTCGCTAAAAATTGTTTGGGAATTTAAAGATTGAAGTAGAGATTCAAACACTCAATTGTTTCACATTAACCACTAAAAGCAATGTGTTCTTCGACACTATCTAGAACCACATGACAACCTATGTATCTATCTCTTCCTCTCTACCATTTATCTAACCAAAGACGCAACCTTTGTCCCTATCTAGTTATTCTCCACCGTCTTCCCCCATATTTTAAATTTCAAGAAAGGTTGAAACCATCGAATTTTTTTCTTTGTATACTTCAAACCCAAATGTATGTGAGTTCTATGAAACCTTCACATTCTCAACATTCTAACTTGGAAGTAATAGGATTATAAATTTGAGGCCAGTTTCAAATGCGACGAATGAGTTAGGAGTTGACGCCTAAAGGGGAGATAATTCTCCACAGTTTTTGCAAATTTATTCTCAACTTATTCATTATGTTTGGTTTTATCCCATTTGCCTTTTCAAAACCTTTTGTTTGTCATACATTTAAGACTTTTGTACAAATCATACAGAAACACCATATTTGTCCATATCGACATCTAAACTTTGTAGATGTATCACAGTAAAATTTTTTGAAAAATCGCTACTACGCAACCACAAATTAGTTTATTTTTGAACTTTGGAAATAAAATATCATATACTACACGGTAAAACGGTTGTCTAGATGCCAATCTCATTGTTTATTTTTCAATTACCTTTGCACCTATCATCTTAAAAGATTTCTTTAATTATTATGAAATCAATTATTTTTCACAACAAAAAAAAGTTAATTATACACTTTTTTGGAAGTCTAAAGAAAAAATTATCCATTTGTTCAAAAGTAATAAACCGAATGCATTTCAAACTTCAAAGTGTTCCCAAAAAATACAAAAACTGCTTTTAAAAAATGTCAATAAAAATCAATTAACAATTTTCTCTTAAAATAAAAACACGTGACTTTTTTTATGCGCTTATCCACAAAACAGTAAATTTATATACTTGTTAAACTACACAAAATATTCAGACTTTGTAAATTTATCTTGGGAGAAATTAGTACACTTGATGCTGATTTTAAAAACATATGTTGATAACAAAAAACACTTGACAAGAGAAAACATATCTTAGCAAAAGAAAAAAAGAAAAAACAACAATTTTTTTTAAAATACACTATAGTTAATTCCTCATAAAAACTACAAAAAATTTCTCATATCTAGTATTATTTGAGTTACCAAACTTTTTGTTCATTAAAAAACATTTATCAAATCTTGAAATTATGTAATAATATTCACAAAATTCACAAAGAAAAGCAAATTTAATTGGCATCTAGACAACCGCTCTACGCTTAGCATAGTATTTAATTTTCCAAAGTGCACAAATAAAATAACTCATAGTTGGATAATATAGATTTTTCGATATTTTTCTGTGATACATCTGCAAATATAAGATGTTAAAATGGACCAACATGATTTCTGTAAATTCATACAATTATTTTAAATGTATAACAACAAAAAATTTCAAAGCAGGCTCATGAGAAAAACCCAACACGACGAATTAATCAAGAATAAATTTACAAAAAAGGGGAGATTTGTTCTCCAATTTAGGAGTCAACTCTATCCTTTCATCGTTCACATTTCAACGGCCTCAAACATTCTCAATCCTATTCTTTCCGAGTCAAAATGATGGTCACGTGAGTTTTTCAAAGAAACCAACGCACAAAATTTGGATTTGAAGTTTACAATGCATAAAATCAATGGTTTCAGCCTCCTCGATTCAAAATATGGGGGAAAAGTCGGCAAGGAAGAACCGATAAGGTCATTGGTCACTTTTCAGTTAGTAATTCGAAGAGAGGAATATGAAGATACACAAGTTAACATTAGGTTCTAAAATATCATCAAAAAACACACTTTTAGCGGCCGGAATGTGTCCCGATTGAGTGTTTAAGTCCTACTCAACTCTTTTGATTCCCACACAATTTTTAACAATATGAAAGTTATCCGGCAACACAGAATCTGCAAACCAAATCCAAATTCTAGCGCCCCCAACCATTAATAAACGAGTACACATTACCTATACTAACTAATATGCTTCACTTGTAGAATTAAATATAAACAGGCTACAGTGTTAGGCCACCATTTGTAACTGCATAATACGTACTTTTGGAATTTAACTAATGACGACTTATCATATCTACCTCATGCTTTTTGGGACCTGAAGCATACTAGGCAATTCTCAATTTTAATAGCACTAGCAAGAGATATACAATGACAATATTGCTAACAATGAAGCATGCAAATAAAATAATTGCTAATAGATGATAAGACATCTCTGTTAAATAAGTCCTTTCTCCTTGTACTTTGCATTAAGACAGAACTAGGAAGAAACCAAGACAGGGAAGAAAACAACATAGATACATAACTGTGGCATTCTCCAATTCAAAGGCATAATATGCAACAGATATTTCATAACCACAATACCTTTCTAGATGTAGTTGAGAGTTCATATTCTGGTTGGCCCATGGGTTGGGCAAGTACTGATTGGTTTAAGAAGTTTAATCAGAGTCCAACCAGAGATTTTAAGTTGAGATCAAATTGGAGTAACAGAGAGTGGATGGCGGCACTTAAATTTCAGTTAATAACATATAATCATTATGACAGGAGATAGGAGAAATTGACCGCTAAAACACGGAGGAAGTCTGATTGTAGAAACGCCGCCTTGAAAGAAAGAAAACCAAAACCTTCCAAGAAAAAAAATAAATTCAAGAACAAACAAGAAACCGTGTAATCAAGATTGTGAGTGCAGGCAATATGTATAAATGCAATTCCTGGACAAATGGCATGAATCTTGAGCAAGACCGGATTGAACAAATTTGTTATGCAATGGGAAAATTGTGTGAACTCATGCTTCCTGAACTAATTATAAAAGAACCCTTGCAAAAGCAAAGTACCTTTTTAGGTAATAATCCGAGAAATTGAAGAGAACCCATGTAGTAGTTCCTTGAAACAATTAGCCAAAACCTCCAAGAAAAAGAAAAAAATTCAAGAGTAAATAAGAAATCGTGTAATCAAGAAGTACCTAAACATAAATAAGAAATCGTGGAATCAAGAAGTACCTAAAGATGGAGGCCTGAGGGCGGTCGCAGCACGAGAACGGCGGAGGTGGCTGCCTGAGAACGCGTCGCCATTAGAGCAGGGGCTTTTCTCTTGAACTCTCTCGATTTTGCACTCTCTCGATTTCTTTATGTTTTGTTCAAAATTCTCTTACCTGATGTTGTATGTAAATTGGGCTGGGGCCTATCTCCAACGGTACAAATTTCAGTTGGGCCCAACGGTAAAAAACTTATTATTATTATTTTTACTTTAATTTATAATGATAACAAAATTAATTCATTTGCTTGAAAATTTAAATTATTACCCAATTGAAAAATGGTCGAATAATAATTATAAAATATAAAATAATATATTCAAATAATAAAATTATGAAATTCAAATGCAAATTTTTTCGAGTGAGTAAGAGGAATTACAAAAATCGCGAAAAATATGGTAAAATGAATATATTAAAGTTTTTTGGTTAAGAATAAAATAGAATTTTTGGGATAAATAACAAAAATAATGAACTATTAGCCATGTGCTACTATAATTAAATCCTTACTAAATTTTATTTCCAGGAAATAATTAGCATTCATTTTTAACAGCAATATATAAGTTTCCATGAGTTTACAAAATTTGTTCATCTACATTATTATAAAAAACAAAAAAAACCCTTTGTCGTGCCAAATTTATCCTTGAATTCACTTTTTTCTCTAAAAAAATTTTATTAGAATAGTAATTTTAATTTTTTTAGTAATTTTATAATTATAATTTTTTTCTCTCACCCACTGCTCCATTATTTCTCTCACATCAAACTTCTCCATATTTTTTTTATTAAAGTAACAATCATAATATACTTTTTCTCTGTTGCGTGACGTTTCTTTCCTCTAACAAACTTTTTGTCTTTCTCACTCTCACGCCATGATTGTGGTTTTCACAAAAAAAGAATCTCTTAATCTTATATAATGACTTTTTTAATGCTTGCGAGAAGCGCGTGCAGCAGCGATTAATTTATTAATACATAAACTCAAATAATTACTGCAATTTGAGTGTTATATTTATTGTTAGTCCTCTCAACCATAAGTTTATTGATTCAATTACAATTTGTCAATTTAACATATTAAAAATGAATGAATCCACATATCCACTTAATTATAATTGGGCTAGCTATACATTTTTACAAAAAATGGTTTACAAGTTACACTTTAAAAAAATTATTTTATAGTAACATCTTTTTAAACGGTCAAGTTAATAATATAAAAAAAAATAAAATTTATGACGATCGTTGTAACGGCACTCCTATCGCGGCTTTTTTTGGTAATAAGAAATCTTTGTAATGGCTTGCTTGACTATGTCACTAAGTCTATAAAATCGAGGTTATTCATTGTTATGTCTTTGCATTCTCAGAGATTCTGCTAGACTATGTGCCAGGGTTTAAGCCTGCCCGCTGCATTGAACTGTTTTCTAGGGAGATGATAGCAGGCTGGATTTCTTGGGGTAACGAACCCCTACACTTTCAAGATTCAAAGTACTTTCTAAAGTACAATTAATTGATTTCTACATGAAATGAAGGGCCTCATGATCAGAGAAGGTCATCCTTTCCATCCGAACCTCTGTTGACATTCTGATGATCTTTGCTCACCAATATGTTCCCGTATCCCTACGAAATCCAGCATTCTCGGACGGATTAGTTGAGGAACTTCGATTTGGTTTCTTATTAATAAGATCTGATTACTCCTCTCAGGAAGTAATGACTCTCTGGAAGGCCAGCAGCCCATTGTTCTATGTCATGTAGGCTTATCATCAGTCAACACAAAGGTAAGTGTAGTCTGACGACAATCGGAATGCACATTAAATCTCTATAGTGTCAAGCAATAGTTTCTTGATGCTTTCAATAGTGTCAACCGGTTGTTTCTTGATGTTTTGTGTTGAACGGATGTGATGATGGTTTGATCATTGACCATGCAAATAATTAGAGTGCTTTTGTCAGATAATTTGTATCCACATCTTGAATCAGGCGATGATACTGTGCACTCTAATACCAAACGACATTGCATTTGCTTGTGATAAGGTTGATAGGACTTCCTTTGCATTCCCTAACATTTAGTTCAGTATCTCCAAATGGTACCAACATCCAACCAAAGCTATGTGATGATGATCAGTAACTTCTTGATAAAAAAACAGTTTGGTCTTCTTTAACATCTTGAAACCTGAAAAAAGACGAGTATCATATAAATTACTTGGAACTTGCTCACTCATATTTCTAACACGCCTGAGTTGACTAATATTTTCGAGAGTCGCCAAGCTAGTGAATGTTTTAACTGGAAAAGAAAACATGCCGTGAAAAGGTAGGAATCAAAAATAACTTTTTTTTTTCTTTTATAATGTGAATTTGTTACTCGGAGTAGCCACTTCACAAAAGTATTTTTTTTTAGAAAAAAAGGAAATTGCGAAAGAAAAAAAAAAGGAAAAGAAAACACTAACCTATGTGAAGTTAACGACTTCACATAGTTTATGCGTGCTCATCATTATCTCATGCCCAAACCCCTAAAATCTGTTCACCACTTCACAGTACACTTACGTGACAACTTATTACAAATAGTCAGTCGTGTTGGAAATGTTCTCAAATAAACTCATTCTATAGTGATGCACTTCATGTTCACATTCAAGTATAACCTTCTATCTGTGAGTTAGCTATGTGCACAATATAATATGAGCTTACAGTTCGTTCCTTCACACTGCATTGTGCAGAACCGGATGGGAACTTGGCTCTCGAGAGGTGCATGGGAACTTGGCTCACGAGGACGATTTCGCAGGTATGAACGTTGCCTTTGGTAGCTCTGGAAATAACATTTTATCTTCTTGGATTATAGACACGGGGGCGACTAACCATATGTGTGGCAATAATTGCTCCCTTGACAATCTTATAGCTCTTCCTAATCTCACACTTATACATTTACCCGATGCCTCTACACACTCTATTACACATACTGGGAATGTTACTGCACAAAAATTTCACTCTTACAAACGTTTTGTTGGTTCCCTCCTTCAAGTTCAACCTTCTCTCTATTCCCAAACTTTGCTCCTCATTATCTGTTGAAGTGTTGTTTCATGCGTCTCATTGTATGTTTCAGGACCCGAAGAGTAAACAAGTTATAGCGGTGGGCAATCAGGCTGGAAATCTGTATTTTGTGGATAAATCCTCCTTTGATTATGATGTGATACCAAAGTTCTTCCTGCTCCAGCTTTTATCTCTGGTGTCCAACTTAGGCTTGGTGACACTTCGCCCAGTGCCAACTTGAGGAGGCTGTTGAGTTCTTGGGTGCTATTCATCATTCCTTTTGACAGAAAACAGAGTATGGCTTCTTCTCTCTTTGGTTTGTTAGCTGATGTGAGCTAGCAAGCATAGCTGGCATGTTCCTTTTTTCTTCCCGTGTGCTATATATAATCAACTGTTCAGCACAATTGTTAATAGCATGTGGTAAATATTTTCCACAGAAAACAGTGTGGCTTCTTCTCTCTTTCTTCAAGATATCAAAGAGAAAATCGCATTTTGACGTGTCAAAAGACAGGAAGAGAGAAGGCATGGACTGTAAGAATAAGATACTACGAGGGGTGATGGTTTAGTATTTCCCTTTTCTTTTTGCGTATACGTATATGCGATGATACAATATTAACATAAGGTAAACTGCTCAACAACAAAACTCAAATTTCTGTATCAACTGCAGAAGCTCTAAAAGAAGCCTCGTCAAGGGGTGTAAAGTGGTTATAGCGACACAAAAATAAGAAAGGAACTTTGTCTAGACTTTTGACACTGAACATTGTGTGCTTGACTTAGTCCTTGTTTGACACTGATGCTACTATCATTGGCTCGCTCTGTGATAGACTCGTCTATTCTGAAGATGGTAACTTGGCTGGCACATTATTTCATCAGAGTTTTCTTTTGGGGTTTGCATACATGTGTAGCTTCTGAGACATATGTTCTTTTCAGCAAATGAGATTTATGGCTTCGTTTTAGTGGTACTTTCTTTTCAATTGAACATTATGACAAGATTCTCAACTGTATTAACAAGTTTTCTCTTTATACAACAATTAGAAAAATAGAGTAGTCGTTTGTCTTCCCTGGTAGAGTGAATTCCTGCCGTGCTATCTCTTCATGGTTCTTTCTACCAATCTCTTCCTCACATGTGGAGTGACGTGATACACATTAGGAACTTCTTAGACCATGAACATGAAGATCAAATGCTTTTCTTCTAACATATTTTTTTTTTGCTGCAGCCTATAAATATAAACATAATTTGGTTAAATAGATTATTGCAGAGATCATGAAAAGACAGGGACATGGAAAAATCCATATTTTAAGTGTATTTAGTTAGAATATCAGGAGGGTTATCATGTTTGTTATTTGCTGTTCTTATGCAGGTATATTAAATGCTTAAATTAATTGCTTTGAACTATAAATTCTATGATATTTCTATATTTAGCTATGATTTCCAGGGGTTGCTGGTCTATGGATTATTATTTGTATTGCTAACCCATCATTCATATAGTGGTGTACTATTGTAATAGCAGAAGCTGATCTTCTTAGACACTTCTGAGGTAGTAGCTGGTACTTTGTGCCCTTATTGGGCAAAAGCAACAGAAGTTCGTGCATATGTTACTCAAGCAGTATCGGATATGCTTGAAATTGTGGCACCTGGGACTTTGAAAGGAAGTGGTGTAAGAATACTTTTTGATCATCTATGGGTAACTCCCAAAACGGTAGCTGACTCAACCTGATGTTTTGATCAGTATCTAAGTCAATTAAAATAGTTTGCCTGAGGCATTTTGAAAGCAATTAATGTACTCGCATTACATTTTATTTGAGAAATAATTGTCTGTTAGTACTCGATACTGTAGATTGGCTTGCTTTATTTGGTTCTTTAGTTGCTTGAGTTCAACAATATACCTTCCATGTGGTTAACTCAGCCACAATGGAATCAACTGCGTATGGAAGGTGCTTGAATTACAACTTTTAACAATGAAGCTTCTAATACAAGTTGCCAACTGAGAAGCATTGCTATGAAGTGAACATATATTGGAACACAAGTGCTCTTTTGGAAGGTGTAATACTGTTTTAAGTTAAGTATCTCAATCCACATGGTTATCATTCTTCTATCTATATAAATAAGATTCTAATTAGGACATTGCGTGGTATTAAAAATTGAAGTAATGCAATAGGCAATTTTAATAAAAAATAAAAAGAGGAGTATAAAGAATATACGTTTTTCACTGAAGACACAAGTACTACAAACAGAGTATTCTTATTTACAATAGGCTAGATTTATTCTTAAGCTAATGGCTGTTGATGTCTTGAAGAAATACTTGAGCCCGATAGACATGCAAGCTAGTGTGTCATTGTGAATGGATGCAAGTCGGCAATTGTATCATCTTCACTAGCATTAACCTGCACATAATCAACAATATCAGTATATTTAAAGAGCAAAATGCATAACCGTATAGCATGCAACTCGTCAATTACGACGGCTCTAGAATTCATATTTGGTTTCTCAATTCAGTGCTTGCCTAAATAACATCATCTCGCTAAAAATTGTTTGGGAATTTAAAGATTGAAGTAGAGATTCAAACACTCAATTGTTTCACATTAACCACTAAAAGCAATGTGTTCTTCGACACTATCTAGAACCACATGACAACCTATGTATCTATCTCTTCCTCTCTACCATTTATCTAACCAAAGACGCAACCTTTATCCCTATCTAGTTATTCTCCACCGTCTTCCCCCATATTTTAAATTTCAAGAAAGGTTGAAACCATTGAATTTTTTTCTTTGTATACTTCAAACCCAAATGTATGTGAGTTCTATGAAACCTTCACATTCTCAACATTCTAACTTGGAAGTAATAGGATTATAAATTTGAGGCCAGTTTCAAATGCGACGAATGAGTTAGGAGTTGACGCCTAAAGGGGAGATAATTCTCCACAGTTTTTGCAAATTTATTCTCAACTTATTCATTATGTTTGGTTTTATCCCATTTGCCTTTTCAAAACCTTTTGTTTGTCATACATTTAAGACTTTTGTACAAATCATACAGAAACACCATATTTGTCCATATCGACATCTAAACTTTGTAGATGTATCACAGTAAAATTTTTTGAAAAATCGCTACTACGCAACCACAAATTAGTTTATTTTTGAACTTTGGAAATAAAATATCATATACTACACGGTAAAACGGTTGTCTAGATGCCAATCTCATTGTTTATTTTTCAATTACCTTTGCACCTATCATCTTAAAAGATTTCTTTAATTATTATGAAATCAATTATTTTTCACAACAAAAAAAAGTTAATTATACACTTTTTTGGAAGTCTAAAGAAAAAATTATCCATTTGTTCAAAAGTAATAAACCGAATGCATTTCAAACTTCAAAGTGTTCCCAAAAAATACAAAAACTGCTTTTAAAAAATGTCAATAAAAATCAATTAACAATTTTCTCTTAAAATAAAAACACGTGACTTTTTTTATGCGCTTATCCACAAAACAGTAAATTTATATACTTGTTAAACTACACAAAATATTCAGACTTTGTAAATTTATCTTGGGAGAAATTAGTACACTTGATGCTGATTTTAAAAACATATGTTGATAACAAAAAACACTTGACAAGAGAAAACATATCTTAGCAAAAGAAAAAAAGAAAAAACAACAATTTTTTTTAAAATACACTATAGTTAATTCCTCATAAAAACTACAAAAAATTTCTCATATCTAGTATTATTTGAGTTACCAAACTTTTTGTTCATTAAAAAACATTTATCAAATCTTGAAATTATGTAATAATATTCACAAAATTCACAAAGAAAAGCAAATTTAATTGGCATCTAGACAACCGCTCTACGCTTAGCATAGTATTTAATTTTCCAAAGTGCACAAATAAAATAACTCATAGTTGGATAATATAGATTTTTCGATATTTTTCTGTGATACATCTGCAAATATAAGATGTTAAAATGGACCAACATGATTTCTGTAAATTCATACAATTATTTTAAATGTATAACAACAAAAAATTTCAAAGCAGGCTCATGAGAAAAACCCAACACGACGAATTAATCAAGAATAAATTTACAAAAAAGGGGAGATTTGTTCTCCAATTTAGGAGTCAACTCTATCCTTTCATCGTTCACATTTCAACGGCCTCAAACATTCTCAATCCTATTCTTTCCGAGTCAAAATGATGGGCACGTGAGTTTTTCAAAGAAACCAACGCACAAAATTTGGATTTGAAGTTTACAATGCATAAAATCAATGGTTTCAGCCTCCTCGATTCAAAATATGGGGGAAAAGTCGGCAAGGAAGAACCGATAAGGTCATTGGTCACTTTTCAGTTAGTAATTCGAAGAGAGGAATATGAAGATACACAAGTTAACATTAGGTTCTAAAATATCATCAAAAAACACACTTTTAGCGGCCGGAATGTGTCCCGATTGAGTGTTTAAGTCCTACTCAACTCTTTTGATTCCCACACAATTTTTAACAATATGAAAGTTATCCGGCAACACAGAATCTGCAAACCAAATCCAAATTCTAGCGCCCCCAACCATTAATAAACGAGTACACATTACCTATACTAACTAATATGCTTCACTTGTAGAATTAAATATAAACAGGCTACAGTGTTAGGCCACCATTTGTAACTGCATAATACGTACTTTTGGAATTTAACTAATGACGACTTATCATATCTACCTCATGCTTTTTGGGACCTGAAGCATACTAGGCAATTCTCAATTTTAATAGCACTAGCAAGAGATATACAATGACAATATTGCTAACAATGAAGCATGCAAATAAAATAATTGCTAATAGATGATAATACATCTCTGTTAAATAAGTCCTTTCTCCTTGTACTTTGCATTAAGACAGAACTAGGAAGAAACCAAGACATGGAAGAAAACAACATAGATACATAACTGTGGCATTCTCCAATTCAAAGGCATAATATGCAACAGATATTTCATAACCACAATACCTTTCTAGATGTAGTTGAGAGTTCATATTCTGGTTGGCCCATGGGTTGGGCAAGTACTGATTGGTTTAAGAAGTTTAATCAGAGTCCAACCAGAGATTTTAAGTTGAGATCAAATTGGAGTAACAGAGAGTGGATGGCGGCACTTAAATTTCAGTTAATAACATATAATCATTATGACAGGAGATAGGAGAAATTGACCGCTAAAACACGGAGGAAGTCTGATTGTAGAAACGCCGCCTTGAAAGAAAGAAAACCAAAACCTTCCAAGAAAAAAAATAAATTCAAGAACAAACAAGAAACCGTGTAATCAAGATTGTGAGTGCAGGCAATATGTATAAATGCAATTCCTGGACAAATGGCATGAATCTTGAGCAAGACCGGATTGAACAAATTTGTTATGCAATGGGAAAATTGTGTGAACTCATGCTTCCTGAACTAATTATAAAAGAACCCTTGCAAAAGCAAAGTACCTTTTTAGGTAATAATCCGAGAAATTGAAGAGAACCCATGTAGTAGTTCCTTGAAACAATTAGCCAAAACCTCCAAGAAAAAGAAAAAAATTCAAGAGTAAATAAGAAATCGTGTAATCAAGAAGTACCTAAACATAAATAAGAAATCGTGGAATCAAGAAGTACCTAAAGATGGAGGCCTGAGGGCGGTCGCAGCACGAGAACGGCGGAGGTGGCTGCCTGAGAACGCGTCGCCATTAGAGCAGGGGCTTTTCTCTTGAACTCTCTCGATTTTGCACTCTCTCGATTTTGCACTCTCTCGATTTCTTTATGTTTTGTTCAAAATTCTCTTACCTGATGTTGTATGTAAATTGGGCTGGGGCCTATCTCCAACGGTACAAATTTCAGTTGGGCCCAACGGTAAAAAACTTATTATTATTATTTTTACTTTAATTTATAATGATAACAAAATTAATTCATTTGCTTGAAAATTTAAATTATTACCCAATTGAAAAATGGTCGAATAATAATTATAAAATATAAAATAATATATTCAAATAATAAAATTATGAAATTCAAATGCAAATTTTTTCGAGTGAGTAAGAGGAATTACAAAAATCGCGAAAAATATGGTAAAATGAATATATTAAAGTTTTTTGGTTAAGAATAAAATAGAATTTTTGGGATAAATAACAAAAATAATGAACTATTAGCCATGTGCTACTATAATTAAATCCTTACTAAATTTTATTTCCAGGAAATAATTAGCATTCATTTTTAACAGCAATATATAAGTTTCCATGAGTTTACAAAATTTGTTCATCTACATTATTATAAAAAACAAAAAAAACCCTTTGTCGTGCCAAATTTATCCTTGAATTCACTTTTTTCTCTAAAAAAATTTTATTAGAATAGTAATTTTAATTTTTTTAGTAATTTTATAATTATAATTTTTTTCTCTCACCCACTGCTCCATTATTTCTCTCACATCAAACTTCTCCATATTTTTTTTATTAAAGTAACAATCATAATATACTTTTTCTCTGTTGCGTGACGTTTCTTTCCTCTAACAAACTTTTTGTCTTTTTCACTCTCACGCCATGATTGTGGTTTTCACAAAAAAAGAATCTCTTAATCTTATATAATGACTTTTTTAATGCTTGCGAGAAGCGCGTGCAGCAGCGATTAATTTATTAATACATAAACTCAAATAATTACTGCAATTTGAGTGTTATATTTATTGTTAGTCCTCTCAACCATAAGTTTATTGATTCAATTACAATTTGTCAATTTAACATATTAAAAATGAATGAATCCACATATCCACTTAATTATAATTGGGCTAGCTATACATTTTTACAAAAAATGGTTTACAAGTTACACTTTAAAAAAATTATTTTATAGTAACATCTTTTTAAACGGTCAAGTTAATAATATAAAAAAAAATAAAATTTATGACGATCGTTGTAACGGCACCCCTATCGCGGCTTTTTTTGGTAATAAGAAATCTTTGTAATGGCTTGCTTGACTATGTCACTAAGTCTATAAAATCGAGGTTATTCATTGTTATGTCTTTGCATTCTCAGAGATTCTGCTAGACTATGTGCCAGGGTTTAAGCCTGCGCGCTGCATTGAACTGTTTTCTAGGGAGATGATAGCAGGCTGGATTTCTTGGGGTAACGAACCCCTACACTTTCAAGATTCAAAGTACTTGCTAAAGTACAATTAATTGATTTCTACATGAAATGAAGGGCCTCATGATCAGAGAAGGTCATCCTTTCCATCCGAACCTCTGTTGACATTCTGATGATCTTTGCTCACCAATATGTTCCCGTATCCCTACGAAATCCAGCATTCTCGGACGGATTAGTTGAGGAATTTCGATTTGGTTTCTTATTAATAAGATCTGATTACTCCTCTCAGGAAGTAATGACTCTCTGGAAGGCCAGCAGCCCATTGTTCTATGTCATGTAGGCTTATCATCAGTCAACACAAAGGTAAGTGTAGTCTGACGACAATCGGAATGCACATTAAATTTCTATAGTGTCAAGCAATAGTTTCTTGATGCTTTCAATAGTGTCAACCGGTTGTTTCTTGATGTTTTGTGTTGAATGGATGTGATGATGGTTTGATCATTGACCATGCAAATAATTAGAGTGCTTTTGTCAGATAATTTGTATCCACATCTTGAATCAGGCGATGATACTGTGCACTCTAATACCAAACGACATTGCATTTGCTTGTGATAAGGTTGATAGGACTTCCTATGCATTCCCTAACATTTAGTTCAGTATCTCCAAATGGTACCAACATCCAACCAAAGCTATGTGATGATGATCAGTAACTTCTTGATAAAAAAACAGTTTGGTCTTCTTTAACATCTTGAAACCTGAAAAAAGACGAGTATCATATAAATTACTTGGAACTTGCTCACTCATATTTCTAACACGCCTGAGTTGACTAATATTTTCGAGAGTCGCCAAGCTAGTGAATGTTTTAACTGGAAAAGAAAACATGCCGTGAAAAGGTAGGAATCAAAAATAACTTTTTTTTTTCTTTTATAATGTGAATTTGTTACTCGGAGTAGCCACTTCACAAAAGTATTTTTTTTTAGAAAAAAAGGAAATTGCGAAAGAAAAAAAAAAGGAAAAGAAAACACTAACCTATGTGAAGTTAACGACTTCACATAGTTTATGCGTGCTCATCATTATCTCATGCCCAAACCCCTAAAATCTGTTCACCACTTCACAGTACACTTACGTGACAACTTATTACAAATAGTCAGTCGTGTTGGAAATGTTCTCAAATAAACTCATTCTATAGTGATGCACTTCATGTTCACATTCAAGTATAACCTTCTATCTGTGAGTTAGCTATGTGCACAATATAATATGAGCTTACAGTTCGTTCCTTCACACTGCATTGTGCAGAACCGGATGGGAACTTGGCTCTCGAGAGGTGCATGGGAACTTGGCTCACGAGGACGATTTCGCAGGTATGAACGTTGCCTTTGGTAGCTCTGGAAATAACATTTTATCTTCTTGGATTATAGACACGGGGGCGACTAACCATATGTGTGGCAATAATTGCTCCCTTGACAATCTTATAGCTCTTCCTAATCTCACACTTATACATTTACCCGATGCCTCTACACACTCTATTACACATACTGGGAATGTTACTGCACAAAAATTTCACTCTTACAAACGTTTTGTTGGTTCCCTCCTTCAAGTTCAACCTTCTCTCTATTCCCAAACTTTGCTCCTCATTATCTGTTGAAGTGTTGTTTCATGCGTCTCATTGTATGTTTCAGGACCCGAAGAGTAAACAAGTTATAGCGGTGGGCAATCAGGCTGGAAATCTGTATTTTGTGGATAAATCCTCCTTTGATTATGATGTGATACCAAAGTTCTTCCTGCTCCAGCTTTTATCTCTGGTGTCCAACTTAGGCTTGGTGACACTTCGCCCAGTGCCAACTTGAGGAGGCTGTTGAGTTCTTGGGTGCTATTCATCATTCCTTTTGACAGAAAACAGAGTATGGCTTCTTCTCTCTTTGGTTTGTTAGCTGATGTGAGCTAGCAAGCATAGCTGGCATGTTCCTTTTTTCTTCCCGTGTGCTATATATAATCAACTGTTCAGCACAATTGTTAATAGCATGTGGTAAATATTTTCCACAGAAAACAGTGTGGCTTCTTCTCTCTTTCTTCAAGATATCAAAGAGAAAATCGCATTTTGACGTGTCAAAAGACAGGAAGAGAGAAGGCATGGACTGTAAGAATAAGATACTACGAGGGGTGATGGTTTAGTATTTCCCTTTTCTTTTTGCGTATACGTATATGCGATGATACAATATTAACATAAGGTAAACTGCTCAACAACAAAACTCAAATTTCTGTATCAACTGCAGAAGCTCTAAAAGAAGCCTCGTCAAGGGGTGTAAAGTGGTTATAGCGACACAAAAATAAGAAAGGAACTTTGTCTAGACTTTTGACACTGAACATTGTGTGCTTGACTTAGTCCTTGTTTGACACTGATGCTACTATCATTGGCTCGCTCTGTGATAGACTCGTCTATTCTGAAGATGGTAACTTGGCTGGCACATTATTTCATCAGAGTTTTCTTTTGGGGTTTGCATACATGTGTAGCTTCTGAGACATATGTTCTTTTCAGCAAATGAGATTTATGGCTTTGTTTTAGTGGTACTTTCTTTTCAATTGAACATTATGACAAGATTCTCAACTGTATTAACAAGTTTTCTCTTTATACAACAATTAGAAAAATAGAGTAGTCGTTTGTCTTCCCTGGTAGAGTGAATTCCTGCCGTGCTATCTCTTCATGGTTCTTTCTACCAATCTCTTCCTCACATGTGGAGTGACGTGATACACATTAGGAACTTCTTAGACCATGAACATGAAGATCAAATGCTTTTCTTCTAACATATTTTTTTTTTTGCTGCAGCCTATAAATATAAACATAATTTGGTTAAATAGATTATTGCAGAGATCATGAAAAGACAGGGACATGGAAAAATCCATATTTTAAGTGTATTTAGTTAGAATATCAGGAGGGTTATCATGTTTGTTATTTGCTGTTCTTATGCAGGTATATTAAATGCTTAAATTAATTGCTTTGAACTATAAGTTCTATGATATTTCTATATTTAGCTATGATTTTCAGGGGTTGCTGGTCTATGGATTATTATTTGTATTGCTGACCCATCATTCATATAGTGGTGTACTATTGTAATAGCAGAAGCTGATCTTCTTAGACACTTCTGAGGTAGTAGCTGGTACTTTGTGCCCTTATTGGGCAAAAGCAACAGAAGTTCGTGCATATGTTACTCAAGCAGTATCGGATATGCTTGAAATTGTGGCACCTGGGACTTTGAAAGGAAGTGGTGTAAGAATACTTTTTGATCATCTATGGGTAACTCCCAAAACGGTAGCTGACTCAACCTGATGTTTTGATCAGTATCTAAGTCAATTAAAATAGTTTGCCTGAGGCATTTTGAAAGCAATTAATGTACTCGCATTACATTTTATTTGAGAAATAATTGTCTGTTAGTACTCGATACTGTAGATTGGCTTGCTTTATTTGGTTCTTTAGTTGCTTGAGTTCAACAATATACCTTCCATGTGGTTAACTCAGCCACAATGGAATCAACTGCGTATGGAAGGTGCTTGAATTACAACTTTTAACAATGAAGCTTCTAATACAAGTTGCCAACTGAGAAGCATTGCTATGAAGTGAACATATATTGGAACACAAGTGCTCTTTTGGAAGGTGTAATACTGTTTTAAGTTAAGTATCTCAATCCACATGGTTATCATTCTTCTATCTATATAAATAAGATTCTAATTAGGACATTGCGTGGTATTAAAAATTGAAGTAATGCAATAGGCAATTTTAATAAAAAATAAAAAGAGGAGTATAAAGAATATACGTTTTTCACTGAAGACACAAGTACTACAAACAGAGTATTCTTATTTACAATAGGCTAGATTTATTCTTAAGCTAATGGCTGTTGATGTCTTGAAGAAATACTTGAGCCCGATAGACATGCAAGCTAGTGTGTCATTGTGAATGGATGCAAGTCGGCAATTGTATCATCTTCACTAGCATTAACCTGCACATAATCAACAATATCAGTATATTTAAAGAGCAAAATGCATAACCGTATAGCATGCAACTCGTCAATTACGACGGCTCTAGAATTCATATTTGGTTTCTCAATTCAGTGCTTGCCTAAATAACATCATCTCGCTAAAAATTGTTTGGGAATTTAAAGATTGAAGTAGAGATTCAAACACTCAATTGTTTCACATTAACCACTAAAAGCAATGTGTTCTTCGACACTATCTAGAACCACATGACAACCTATGTATCTATCTCTTCCTCTTTACCATTTATCTAACCAAAGACGCAACCTTTGTCCCTATCTAGTTATTCTCCACCGTCTTCCCCCATATTTTAAATTTCAAGAAAGGTTGAAACCATCGAATTTTTTTCTTTGTATACTTCAAACCCAAATGTATGTGAGTTCTATGAAACCTTCACATTCTCAACATTCTAACTTGGAAGTAATAGGATTATAAATTTGAGGCCAGTTTCAAATGCGACGAATGAGTTAGGAGTTGACGCCTAAAGGGGAGATAATTCTCCACAGTTTTTGCAAATTTATTCTCAACTTATTCATTATGTTTGGTTTTATCCCATTTGCCTTTTCAAAACCTTTTGTTTGTCATACATTTAAGACTTTTGTACAAATCATACAGAAACACCATATTTGTCCATATCGACATCTAAACTTTGTAGATGTATCACAGTAAAATTTTTTGAAAAATCGCTACTACGCAACCACAAATTAGTTTATTTTTGAACTTTGGAAATAAAATATCATATACTACACGGTAAAACGGTTGTCTAGATGCCAATCTCATTGTTTATTTTTCAATTACCTTTGCACCTATCATCTTAAAAGATTTCTTTAATTATTATGAAATCAATTATTTTTCACAACAAAAAAAAGTTAATTATACACTTTTTTGGAAGTCTAAAGAAAAAATTATCCATTTGTTCAAAAGTAATAAACCGAATGCATTTCAAACTTCAAAGTGTTCCCAAAAAATACAAAAACTGCTTTTAAAAAATGTCAATAAAAATCAATTAACAATTTTCTCTTAAAATAAAAACACGTGACTTTTTTTATGCGCTTATTCACAAAACAGTAAATTTATATACTTGTTAAACTACACAAAATATTCAGACTTTGTAAATTTATCTTGGGAGAAATTAGTACACTTGATGCTGATTTTAAAAACATATGTTGATAACAAAAAACACTTGACAAGAGAAAACATATCTTAGCAAAAGAAAAAAAGAAAAAACAACAATTTTTTTTAAAATACACTATAGTTAATTCCTCATAAAAACTACAAAAAATTTCTCATATCTAGTATTATTTGAGTTACCAAACTTTTTGTTCATTAAAAAACATTTATCAAATCTTGAAATTATGTAATAATATTCACAAAATTCACAAAGAAAAGCAAATTTAATTGGCATCTAGACAACCGCTCTACGCTTAGCATAGTATTTAATTTTCCAAAGTGCACAAATAAAATAACTCATAGTTGGATAATATAGATTTTTCGATATTTTTCTGTGATACATCTGCAAATATAAGATGTTAAAATGGACCAACATGATTTCTGTAAATTCATACAATTATTTTAAATGTATAACAACAAAAAATTTCAAAGCAGGCTCATGAGAAAAACCCAACACGACGAATTAATCAAGAATAAATTTACAAAAAAGGGGAGATTTGTTCTCCAATTTAGGAGTCAACTCTATCCTTTCATCGTTCACATTTCAACGGCCTCAAACATTCTCAATCCTATTCTTTCCGAGTCAAAATGATGGTCACGTGAGTTTTTCAAAGAAACCAACGCACAAAATTTGGATTTGAAGTTTACAATGCATAAAATCAATGGTTTCAGCCTCCTCGATTCAAAATATGGGGGAAAAGTCGGCAAGGAAGAACCGATAAGGTCATTGGTCACTTTTCAGTTAGTAATTCGAAGAGAGGAATATGAAGATACACAAGTTAACATTAGGTTCTAAAATATCATCAAAAAACACACTTTTAGCGGCCGGAATGTGTCCCGATTGAGTGTTTAAGTCCTACTCAACTCTTTTGATTCCCACACAATTTTTAACAATATGAAAGTTATCCGGCAACACAGAATCTGCAAACCAAATCCAAATTCTAGCGCCCCCAACCATTAATAAACGAGTACACATTACCTATACTAACTAATATGCTTCACTTGTAGAATTAAATATAAACAGGCTACAGTGTTAGGCCACCATTTGTAACTGCATAATACGTACTTTTGGAATTTAACTAATGACGACTTATCATATCTACCTCATGCTTTTTGGGACCTGAAGCATACTAGGCAATTCTCAATTTTAATAGCACTAGCAAGAGATATACAATGACAATATTGCTAACAATGAAGCATGCAAATAAAATAATTGCTAATAGATGATAAGACATCTCTGTTAAATAAGTCCTTTCTCCTTGTACTTTGCATTAAGACAGAACTAGGAAGAAACCAAGACAGGGAAGAAAACAACATAGATACATAACTGTGGCATTCTCCAATTCAAAGGCATAATATGCAACAGATATTTCATAACCACAATACCTTTCTAGATGTAGTTGAGAGTTCATATTCTGGTTCGCCCATGGGTTGGGCAAGTACTGATTGGTTTAAGAAGTTTAATCAGAGTCCAACCAGAGATTTTAAGTTGAGATCAAATTGGAGTAACAGAGAGTGGATGGCGGCACTTAAATTTCAGTTAATAACATATAATCATTATGACAGGAGATAGGAGAAATTGACCGCTAAAACACGGAGGAAGTCTGATTGTAGAAACGCCGCCTTGAAAGAAAGAAAACCAAAACCTTCCAAGAAAAAAAATAAATTCAAGAACAAACAAGAAACCGTGTAATCAAGATTGTGAGTGCAGGCAATATGTATAAATGCAATTCCTGGACAAATGGCATGAATCTTGAGCAAGACCGGATTGAACAAATTTGTTATGCAATGGGAAAATTGTGTGAACTCATGCTTCCTGAACTAATTATAAAAGAACCCTTGCAAAAGCAAAGTACCTTTTTAGGTAATAATCCGAGAAATTGAAGAGAACCCATGTAGTAGTTCCTTGAAACAATTAGCCAAAACCTCCAAGAAAAAGAAAAAAATTCAAGAGTAAATAAGAAATCGTGTAATCAAGAAGTACCTAAACATAAATAAGAAATCGTGGAATCAAGAAGTACCTAAAGATGGAGGCCTGAGGGCGGTCGCAGCACGAGAACGGCGGAGGTGGCTGCCTGAGAACGCGTCGCCATTAGAGCAGGGGCTTTTCTCTTGAACTCTCTCGATTTTGCACTCTCTCGATTTCTTTATGTTTTGTTCAAAATTCTCTTACCTGATGTTGTATGTAAATTGGGCTGGGGCCTATCTCCAACGGTACAAATTTCAGTTGGGCCCAACGGTAAAAAACTTATTATTATTATTTTTACTTTAATTTATAATGATAACAAAATTAATTCATTTGCTTGAAAATTTAAATTATTACCCAATTGAAAAATGGTCGAATAATAATTATAAAATATAAAATAATATATTCAAATAATAAAATTATGAAATTCAAATGCAAATTTTTTCGAGTGAGTAAGAGGAATTACAAAAATCGCGAAAAATATGGTAAAATGAATATATTAAAGTTTTTTGGTTAAGAATAAAATAGAATTTTTGGGATAAATAACAAAAATAATGAACTATTAGCCATGTGCTACTATAATTAAATCCTTACTAAATTTTATTTCCAGGAAATAATTAGCATTCATTTTTAACAGCAATATATAAGTTTCCATGAGTTTACAAAATTTGTTCATCTACATTATTATAAAAAACAAAAAAAACCCTTTGTCGTGCCAAATTTATCCTTGAATTCACTTTTTTCTCTAAAAAAATTTTATTAGAATAGTAATTTTAATTTTTTTAGTAATTTTATAATTATAATTTTTTTCTCTCACCCACTGCTCCATTATTTCTCTCACATCAAACTTCTCCATATTTTTTTTATTAAAGTAACAATCATAATATACTTTTTCTCTGTTGCGTGACGTTTCTTTCCTCTAACAAACTTTTTGTCTTTTTCACTCTCACGCCATGATTGTGGTTTTCACAAAAAAAGAATCTCTTAATCTTATATAATGACTTTTTTAATGCTTGCGAGAAGCGCGTGCAGCAGCGATTAATTTATTAATACATAAACTCAAATAATTACTGCAATTTGAGTGTTATATTTATTGTTAGTCCTCTCAACCATAAGTTTATTGATTCAATTACAATTTGTCAATTTAACATATTAAAAATGAATGAATCCACATATCCACTTAATTATAATTGGGCTAGCTATACATTTTTACAAAAAATGGTTTACAAGTTACACTTTAAAAAAATTATTTTATAGTAACATCTTTTTAAACGGTCAAGTTAATAATATAAAAAAAAATAAAATTTATGACGATCGTTGTAACGGCACCCCTATCGCGGCTTTTTTTGGTAATAAGAAATCTTTGTAATGGCTTGCTTGACTATGTCACTAAGTCTATAAAATCGAGGTTATTCATTGTTATGTCTTTGCATTCTCAGAGATTCTGCTAGACTATGTGCCAGGGTTTAAGCCTGCGCGCTGCATTGAACTGTTTTCTAGGGAGATGATAGCAGGCTGGATTTCTTGGGGTAACGAACCCCTACACTTTCAAGATTCAAAGTACTTGCTAAAGTACAATTAATTGATTTCTACATGAAATGAAGGGCCTCATGATCAGAGAAGGTCATCCTTTCCATCCGAACCTCTGTTGACATTCTGATGATCTTTGCTCACCAATATGTTCCCGTATCCCTACGAAATCCAGCATTCTCGGACGGATTAGTTGAGGAATTTCGATTTGGTTTCTTATTAATAAGATCTGATTACTCCTCTCAGGAAGTAATGACTCTCTGGAAGGCCAGCAGCCCATTGTTCTATGTCATGTAGGCTTATCATCAGTCAACACAAAGGTAAGTGTAGTCTGACGACAATCGGAATGCACATTAAATTTCTATAGTGTCAAGCAATAGTTTCTTGATGCTTTCAATAGTGTCAACCGGTTGTTTCTTGATGTTTTGTGTTGAATGGATGTGATGATGGTTTGATCATTGACCATGCAAATAATTAGAGTGCTTTTGTCAGATAATTTGTATCCACATCTTGAATCAGGCGATGATACTGTGCACTCTAATACCAAACGACATTGCATTTGCTTGTGATAAGGTTGATAGGACTTCCTATGCATTCCCTAACATTTAGTTCAGTATCTCCAAATGGTACCAACATCCAACCAAAGCTATGTGATGATGATCAGTAACTTCTTGATAAAAAAACAGTTTGGTCTTCTTTAACATCTTGAAACCTGAAAAAAGACGAGTATCATATAAATTACTTGGAACTTGCTCACTCATATTTCTAACACGCCTGAGTTGACTAATATTTTCGAGAGTCGCCAAGCTAGTGAATGTTTTAACTGGAAAAGAAAACATGCCGTGAAAAGGTAGGAATCAAAAATAACTTTTTTTTTTCTTTTATAATGTGAATTTGTTACTCGGAGTAGCCACTTCACAAAAGTATTTTTTTTTAGAAAAAAAGGAAATTGCGAAAGAAAAAAAAAAGGAAAAGAAAACACTAACCTATGTGAAGTTAACGACTTCACATAGTTTATGCGTGCTCATCATTATCTCATGCCCAAACCCCTAAAATCTGTTCACCACTTCACAGTACACTTACGTGACAACTTATTACAAATAGTCAGTCGTGTTGGAAATGTTCTCAAATAAACTCATTCTATAGTGATGCACTTCATGTTCACATTCAAGTATAACCTTCTATCTGTGAGTTAGCTATGTGCACAATATAATATGAGCTTACAGTTCGTTCCTTCACACTGCATTGTGCAGAACCGGATGGGAACTTGGCTCTCGAGAGGTGCATGGGAACTTGGCTCACGAGGACGATTTCGCAGGTATGAACGTTGCCTTTGGTAGCTCTGGAAATAACATTTTATCTTCTTGGATTATAGACACGGGGGCGACTAACCATATGTGTGGCAATAATTGCTCCCTTGACAATCTTATAGCTCTTCCTAATCTCACACTTATACATTTACCCGATGCCTCTACACACTCTATTACACATACTGGGAATGTTACTGCACAAAAATTTCACTCTTACAAACGTTTTGTTGGTTCCCTCCTTCAAGTTCAACCTTCTCTCTATTCCCAAACTTTGCTCCTCATTATCTGTTGAAGTGTTGTTTCATGCGTCTCATTGTATGTTTCAGGACCCGAAGAGTAAACAAGTTATAGCGGTGGGCAATCAGGCTGGAAATCTGTATTTTGTGGATAAATCCTCCTTTGATTATGATGTGATACCAAAGTTCTTCCTGCTCCAGCTTTTATCTCTGGTGTCCAACTTAGGCTTGGTGACACTTCGCCCAGTGCCAACTTGAGGAGGCTGTTGAGTTCTTGGGTGCTATTCATCATTCCTTTTGACAGAAAACAGAGTATGGCTTCTTCTCTCTTTGGTTTGTTAGCTGATGTGAGCTAGCAAGCATAGCTGGCATGTTCCTTTTTTCTTCCCGTGTGCTATATATAATCAACTGTTCAGCACAATTGTTAATAGCATGTGGTAAATATTTTCCACAGAAAACAGTGTGGCTTCTTCTCTCTTTCTTCAAGATATCAAAGAGAAAATCGCATTTTGACGTGTCAAAAGACAGGAAGAGAGAAGGCATGGACTGTAAGAATAAGATACTACGAGGGGTGATGGTTTAGTATTTCCCTTTTCTTTTTGCGTATACGTATATGCGATGATACAATATTAACATAAGGTAAACTGCTCAACAACAAAACTCAAATTTCTGTATCAACTGCAGAAGCTCTAAAAGAAGCCTCGTCAAGGGGTGTAAAGTGGTTATAGCGACACAAAAATAAGAAAGGAACTTTGTCTAGACTTTTGACACTGAACATTGTGTGCTTGACTTAGTCCTTGTTTGACACTGATGCTACTATCATTGGCTCGCTCTGTGATAGACTCGTCTATTCTGAAGATGGTAACTTGGCTGGCACATTATTTCATCAGAGTTTTCTTTTGGGGTTTGCATACATGTGTAGCTTCTGAGACATATGTTCTTTTCAGCAAATGAGATTTATGGCTTCGTTTTAGTGGTACTTTCTTTTCAATTGAACATTATGACAAGATTCTCAACTGTATTAACAAGTTTTCTCTTTATACAACAATTAGAAAAATAGAGTAGTCGTTTGTCTTCCCTGGTAGAGTGAATTCCTGCCGTGCTATCTCTTCATGGTTCTTTCTACCAATCTCTTCCTCACATGTGGAGTGACGTGATACACATTAGGAACTTCTTAGACCATGAACATGAAGATCAAATGCTTTTCTTCTAACATATTTTTTTTTTGCTGCAGCCTATAAATATAAACATAATTTGGTTAAATAGATTATTGCAGAGATCATGAAAAGACAGGGACATGGAAAAATCCATATTTTAAGTGTATTTAGTTAGAATATCAGGAGGGTTATCATGTTTGTTATTTGCTGTTCTTATGCAGGTATATTAAATGCTTAAATTAATTGCTTTGAACTATAAATTCTATGATATTTCTATATTTAGCTATGATTTCCAGTGGTTGCTGGTCTATGGATTATTATTTGTATTGCTAACCCATCATTCATATAGTGGTGTACTATTGTAATAGCAGAAGCTGATCTTCTTAGACACTTCTGAGGTAGTAGCTGGTACTTTGTGCCCTTATTGGGCAAAAGCAACAGAAGTTCGTGCATATGTTACTCAAGCAGTATCGGATATGCTTGAAATTGTGGCACCTGGGACTTTGAAAGGAAGTGGTGTAAGAATACTTTTTGATCATCTATGGGTAACTCCCAAAACGGTAGCTGACTCAACCTGATGTTTTGATCAGTATCTAAGTCAATTAAAATAGTTTGCCTGAGGCATTTTGAAAGCAATTAATGTACTCGCATTACATTTTATTTGAGAAATAATTGTCTGTTAGTACTCGATACTGTAGATTGGCTTGCTTTATTTGGTTCTTTAGTTGCTTGAGTTCAACAATATACCTTCCATGTGGTTAACTCAGCCACAATGGAATCAACTGCGTATGGAAGGTGCTTGAATTACAACTTTTAACAATGAAGCTTCTAATACAAGTTGCCAACTGAGAAGCATTGCTATGAAGTGAACATATATTGGAACACAAGTGCTCTTTTGGAAGGTGTAATACTGTTTTAAGTTAAGTATCTCAATCCACATGGTTATCATTCTTCTATCTATATAAATAAGATTCTAATTAGGACATTGCGTGGTATTAAAAATTGAAGTAATGCAATAGGCAATTTTAATAAAAAATAAAAAGAGGAGTATAAAGAATATACGTTTTTCACTGAAGACACAAGTACTACAAACAGAGTATTCTTATTTACAATAGGCTAGATTATTCTTAAGCTAATGGCTGTTGATGTCTTGAAGAAATACTTGAGCCCGATAGACATGCAAGCTAGTGTGTCATTGTGAATGGATGCAAGTCGGCAATTGTATCATCTTCACTAGCATTAACCTGCACATAATCAACAATATCAGTATATTTAAAGAGCAAAATGCATAACCGTATAGCATGCAACTCGTCAATTACGACGGCTCTAGAATTCATATTTGGTTTCTCAATTCAGTGCTTGCCTAAATAACATCATCTCGCTAAAAATTGTTTGGGAATTTAAAGATTGAAGTAGAGATTCAAACACTCAATTGTTTCACATTAACCACTAAAAGCAATGTGTTCTTCGACACTATCTAGAACCACATGACAACCTATGTATCTATCTCTTCCTCTCTACCATTTATCTAACCAAAGACGCAACCTTTGTCCCTATCTAGTTATTCTCCACCGTCTTCCCCCATATTTTAAATTTCAAGAAAGGTTGAAACCATCGAATTTTTTTCTTTGTATACTTCAAACCCAAATGTATGTGAGTTCTATGAAACCTTCACATTCTCAACATTCTAACTTGGAAGTAATAGGATTATAAATTTGAGGCCAGTTTCAAATGCGACGAATGAGTTAGGAGTTGACGCCTAAAGGGGAGATAATTCTCCACAGTTTTTGCAAATTTATTCTCAACTTATTCATGATGTTTGGTTTTATCCCATTTGCCTTTTCAAAACCTTTTGTTTGTCATACATTTAAGACTTTTGTACAAATCATACAGAAACACCATATTTGTCCATATCGACATCTAAACTTTGTAGATGTATCACAGTAAAATTTGTTGAAAAATCGCTACTACGCAACCACAAATTAGTTTATTTTTGAACTTTGGAAATAAAATATCATATACTACACGGTAAAACGGTTGTCTAGATGCCAATCTCATTGTTTATTTTTCAATTACCTTTGCACCTATCATCTTAAAAGATTTCTTTAGTTATTATGAAATCAATTATTTTTCACAACAAAAAAAAGTTAATTATACACTTTTTTGGAAGTCAAAGGAAAAAATTATCCATTTGTTCAAAAGTAATAAACCGAATGCATTTCAAACTTCAAAGTGTTCCCAAAAAATACAAAAACTGCTTTTAAAAAATGTCAATAAAAATCAATTAACAATTTTCTCTTAAAATAAAAACACGTGACTTTTTTTATGCGCTTATCCACAAAACAGTAAATTTATATACTTGTTAAACTACACAAAATATTCAGACTTTGTAAATTTATCTTGGGAGAAATTAGTACACTTGATGCTGATTTTAAAAACATATGTTGATAACAAAAAACACTTGACAAGAGAAAACAAATCTTTTCAAAAGAAAAAAAGAAAAAAACAACAATTTTTTTTAAAATACACTATAGTTAATTCCTCATAAAAACTACAAAAAATTTCTCATATCTAGTATTATTTGAGTTACCAAACTTTTTGTTCATTAAAAAACATTTATCAAATCTTGAAATTATGTAATAATATTCACAAAATTCACAAAGAAAAGCAAATTTAATTGGCATCTAGACAACCGCTCTACGCTTAGCATAGTATTTAATTTTCCAAAGTGCACAAATAAAATAACTCATAGTTGGATAATATAGATTTTTCGATATTTTTCTATGATACATCTGCAAATATAAGATGTTAAAATGGACCAACATGATTTCTGTAAATTCATACAATTATTTTAAATGTATAACAACAAAAAATTTCAAAGCAGGCTCATGAGAAAAACCCAACACGACGAATTAATCAAGAATAAATTTACAAAAAAGGGGAGATTTGTTCTCCAATTTAGGAGTCAACTCTATCCTTTCATCGTTCACATTTCAACAGCCTCAAACATTCTCAATCCTATTCTTTCCGAGTCAAAATGATGGTCACGTGAGTTTTTCAAAGAAACCAACGCACAAAATTTGGATTTGAAGTTTACAATGCATAAAATCAATGGTTTCAGCCTCCTCGATTCAAAATATGGGGGAAAAGTCGGCAAGGAAGAACCGATAAGGTCATTGGTCACTTTTCAGTTAGTAATTCGAAGAGAGGAATATGAAGATACACAAGTTAACATTAGGTTCTAAAATATCATCAAAAAACACACTTTTAGCGGCCGGAATGTGTCCCGATTGAGTGTTTAAGTCCTACTCAACTCTTTTGATTCCCACACAATTTTTAACAATATGAAAGTTATCCGGCAACACAGAATCTGCAAACCAAATCCAAATTCTAGCGCCCCCAACCATTAATAAACGAGTACACATTACCTATACTAACTAATATGCTTCACTTGTAGAATTAAATATAAACAGGCTACAGTGTTAGGCCACCATTTGTAACTGCATAATACGTACTTTTGGAATTTAACTAATGACGACTTATCATATCTACCTCATGCTTTTTGGGACCTGAAGCATACTAGGGAATTCTCAATTTTAATAGCACTAGCAAGAGATATACAATGACAATATTGCTAACAATGAAGCATGCAAATAAAATAATTGCTAATAGATGATAAGACATCTCTGTTAAATAAGTCCTTTCTCCTTGTACTTTGCATTAAGACAGAACTAGGAAGAAACCAAGACATGGAAGAAAACAACATAGATACATAACTGTGGCATTCTCCAATTCAAAGGCATAATATGCAACAGATATTTCATAACCACAATACCTTTCTAGATGTAGTTGAGAGTTCATATTCTGGTTGGCCCATGGGTTGGGCAAGTACTGATTGGTTTAAGAAGTTTAATCAGAGTCCAACCAGAGATTTTAAGTTGAGATCAAATTGGAGTAACAGAGAGTGGATGGCGGCACTTAAATTTCAGTTAATAACATATAATCATTATGACAGGAGATAGGAGAAATTGACCGCTAAAACACGGAGGAAGTCTGATTGTAGAAACGCCGCCTTGAAAGAAAGAAAACCAAAACCTTCCAAGAAAAAAAATAAATTCAAGAACAAACAAGAAACCGTGTAATCAAGATTGTGAGTGCAGGCAATATGTATAAATGCAATTCCTGGACAAATGGTATGAATCTTGAGCAAGACCGGATTGAACAAATTTGTTATGCAATGGGAAAATTGTGTGAACTCATGCTTCCTGAACTAATTATAAAAGAACCCTTGCAAAAGCAAAGTACCTTTTTAGGTAATAATCCGAGAAATTGAAGAGAACCCATGTAGTAGTTCCTTGAAACAATTAGCCAAAACCTCCAAGAAAAAGAAAAAAATTCAAGAGTAAATAAGAAATCGTGTAATCAAGAAGTACCTAAACATAAATAAGAAATCGTGGAATCAAGAAGTACCTAAAGATGGAGGCCTGAGGGCGGTCGCAGCACGAGAACGGCGGAGGTGGCTGCCTGAGAACGCGTCGCCATTAGAGCAGGGGCTTTTCTCTTGAACTCTCTCGATTTTGCACTCTCTCGATTTTGCACTCTCTCGATTTCTTTATGTTTTGTTCAAAATTCTCTTACCTGATGTTGTATGTAAATTGGGCTGGGGCCTATCTCCAACGGTACAAATTTCAGTTGGGCCCAACGGTAAAAAACTTATTATTATTATTTTTACTTTAATTTATAATGATAACAAAATTAATTCATTTGCTTGAAAATTTAAATTATTACCCAATTGAAAAATGGTCGAATAATAATTATAAAATATAAAATAATATATTCAAATAATAAAATTATGAAATTCAAATGCAAATTTTTTCGAGTGAGTAAGAGGAATTACAAAAATCGCGAAAAATATGGTAAAATGAATATATTAAAGTTTTTTGGTTAAGAATAAAATAGAATTTTTTGGATAAATAACAAAAATAATGAACTATTAGCCATGTGCTACTATAATTAAATCCTTACTAAATTTTATTTCCAGGAAATAATTAGCATTCATTTTTAACAGCAATATATAAGTTTCCATGAGTTTACAAAATTTGTTCATCTACATTATTATAAAAAACAAAAAAAACCCTTTGTCGTGCCAAATTTATCCTTGAATTCCATTTTTTCTCTAAAAACATTTTATTAGAATAGTAATTTTAATTTTTTTAGTAATTTTATAATTATAATTTTTTTCTCTCACCCACTGCTCCATTATTTCTCTCACATCAAACTTCTCCATATTTTTTTTATTAAATTAACAATCATAATATACTTTTTCTCTGTTGCGTGACGTTTCTTTCCTCTAACAAACTTTTTGTCTTTCTCACTCTCACGCCATGATTGTGGTTTTCACAAAAAAAGAATCTCTTAATCTTATATAATGACTTTTTTAATGCTTGCGAGAAGCGCGTGCAGCAGCGATTAATTTATTAATACATAAACTCAAATAATTACTGCAATTTGAGTGTTATATTTATTGTTAGTCCTCTCAACCATAAGTTTATTGATTCAATTACAATTTGTCAATTTAACATATTAAAAATGAATGAATCCACATATCCACTTAATTATAATTGGGTAGCTATACATTTTTACAAAAAATGGTTTACAAGTTACACTTTAAAAAAATTATTTTATAGTAACATCTTTTTAAACGGTCAAGTTAATAATATAAAAAAAAATAAAATTTATGACGATCGTTGTAACGGCACCCCTATCGCGGCTTTTTTTGGTAATAAGAAATCTTTGTAATGGCTTGCTTGACTATGTCACTAAGTCTATAAAATCGAGGTTATTCATTGTTATGTCTTTGCATTCTCAGAGATTCTGCTAGACTATGTGCCAGGGTTTGAGCCTGCGCGCTGCATTGAACTGTTTTCTAGGGAGATGATAGCAGGCTGGATTTCTTGGGGTAACGAACCCCTACACTTTCAAGATTCAAAGTACTTTCTAAAGTACAATTAATTGATTTCTACATGAAATGAAGGGCCTCATGATCAGAGAAGGTCATCCTTTCCATCCGAACCTCTGTTGACATTCTGATGATCTTTGCTCACCAATATGTTCCCGTATCCCTACGAAATCCAGCATTCTCGGACGGATTAGTTGAGGAATTTCGATTTGGTTTCTTATTAATAACATCTGATTACTCCTCTCAGGAAGTAATGACTCTCTGGAAGGCCAGCAGCCCATTGTTCTATGTCATGTAGGCTTATCATCAGTCAACACAAAGGTAAGGGTAGTCTGACGACAATCGGAATGCACATTAAATCTCTATAGTGTCAAGCAATAGTTTCTTGATGCTTTCAATAGTGTCAACCGGTTGTTTCTTGATGTTTTGTGTTGAATGGATGTGATGATGGTTTGATCATTGACCATGCAAATAATTAGAGTGCTTTTGTCAGATAATTTGTATCCACATCTTGAATCAGGCGATGATACTGTGCACTCTAATACCAAACGACATTGCATTCGCTTGTGATAAGGTTGATAGGACTTCCTCTGCATTCCCTAACATTTAGTTCAGTATCTCCAAATGGTACCAACATCCAACCAAAGCTATGTGATGATGATCAGTAACTTCTTGATAAAAAAACAGTTTGGTCTTCTTTAACATCTTGAAACCTGAAAAAAGACGAGTATCATATAAATTACTTGGAACTTGCTCACTCATATTTCTAACACGCCTGAGTTGACTAATATTTTCGAGAGTCGCCAAGCTAGTGAATGGTTTAACTGGAAAAGAAAACATGCCGTGAAAAGGTAGGAATCAAAAATAACTTTTTTTTTCTTTTATAATGTGAATTTGTTACTCGGAGTAGCCACTTCACAAAAGTATTTTTTTTTAGAAAAAAAGGAAATTGCGAAAGAAAAAAAAAAGGAAAAGAAAACACTAACCTATGGAAGTTAACGACTTCACATAGTTTATGCGTGCTCATCATTATCTCATGCCCAAACCCCTAAAATCTGTTCACCACTTCACAGTACACTTACGTGACAACTTATTACAAATAGTCAGTCGTGTTGGAAATGTTCTCAAATAAACTCATTCTATAGTGATGCACTTCATGTTCACATTCAAGTATAACCTTCTATCTGTGAGTTAGCTATGTGCACAATATAATATGAGCTTACAGTTCGTTCCTTCACACTGCATTGTGCAGAACCGGATGGGAACTTGGCTCTCGAGAGGTGCATGGGAACTTGGCTCACGAGGACGATTTCGCAGGTATGAATGTTGCCTTTGGTAGCTCTGGAAATAACATTTTATCTTCTTGGATTATAGACACGGGGGCGACTAACCATATGTGTGGCAATAATTGCTCCCTTGACAATCTTATAGCTCTTCCTAATCTCACACTTATACATTTACCCGATGCCTCTACACACTCTATTACACATACTGGGAATGTTACTGCACAAAAATTTCACTCTTACAAACGTTTTGTTGGTTCCCTCCTTCAAGTTCAACCTTCTCTCTATTCCCAAACTTTGCTCCTCATTATCTGTTGAAGTGTTGTTTCATGCGTCTCATTGTATGTTTCAGGACCCGAAGAGTAAACAAGTTATAGCGGTGGGCAATCAGGCTGGAAATCTGTATTTTGTGGATAAATCCTCCTTTGATTATGATGTGATACCAAAGTTCTTCCTGCTCCAGCTTTTATCTATGGTGTCCAACTTAGGCTTGGTGACACTTCGCCCAGTGCCAACTTGAGGAGGCTGTTGAGTTCTTGGGTGCTATTCATCATTCCTTTTGACAAAAAACAGAGTATGGCTTCTTCTCTCTTTGGTTTGTTAGCTGATGTGAGTTAGCAAGCATAGCTGGCATGTTCCTTTTTTCTTCCCGTGTGCTATATATAATCAACTGTTCAGCACAATTGTTAATAGCATGTGGTAAATATTTTCCACAGAAAACAGTGTGGCTTCTTCTCTCTTTCTTCAAGATATCAAAGAGAAAATCGCATTTTGACGTGTCAAAAGACAGGAAGAGAGAAGGCATGGACTGTAAGAATAAGATACTACGAGGGGTGATGGTTTAGTATTTCCCTTTTCTTTTTGCGTATACGTATATGCGATGATACAATATTAACATAAGGTAAACTGCTCAACAACAAAACTCAAATTTCTGTATCAACTGCAGAAGCTCTAAAAGAAGCCTCGTCAAGGGGTGTAAAGTGGTTATAGCGACACAAAAATAAGAAAGGAACTTTGTCTAGACTTTTGACACTGAACATTGTGTGCTTGACTTAGTCCTTGTTTGACACTGATGCTACTATCATTGGCTCGCTCTGTGATAGACTCGTCTATTCGGAAGATGGTAACTTGGCTGGCACATTATTTCATCAGAGTTTTCTTTTGGGGTTTGCATACATGTGTAGCTTCTGAGACATATGTTCTTTTCAGCAAATGAGATTTATGGCTTCGTTTTAGTGGTACTTTCTTTTCAATTGAACATTATGACAAGATTCTCAACTGTATTAACAAGTTTTCTCTTTATACAACAATTAGAAAAATAGAGTAGTCGTTTGTCTTCCCTGGTAGAGTGAATTCCTGCCGTGCTATCTCTTCATGGTTCTTTCTACCAATCTCTTCCTCACATGTGGAGTGACGTGATACACATTAGGAACTTCTTAGACCATGAACATGAAGATCAAATGCTTTTCTTCTAACATATTTTTTTTTTGCTGCAGCCTATAAATATAAACATAATTTGGTTAAATAGATTATTGCAGAGATCATGAAAAGACAGGGACATGGAAAAATCCATATTTTAAGTGTATTTAGTTAGAATATCAGGAGGGTTATCATGTTTGTTATTTGCTGTTCTTATGCAGGTATATTAAATGCTTAAATTAATTGCTTTGAACTATAAGTTCTATGATATTTCTATATTTAGCTATGATTTCCAGGGGTTGCTGGTCTATGGATTATTATTTGTATTGCTGACCCATCATTCATATAGTGGTGTACTATTGTAATAGCAGAAGCTGATCTTCTTAGACACTTCTGAGGTAGTAGCTGGTACTTTGTGCCCTTATTGGGCAAAAGCAACAGAAGTTCGTGCATATGTTACTCAAGCAGTATCGGATATGCTTGAAATTGTGGCACCTGGGACTTTGAAAGGAAGTGGTGTAAGAATACTTTTTGATCATCTATGGGTAACTCCCAAAACGGTAGCTGACTCAACCTGATGTTTTGATCAGTATCTAAGTCAATTAAAATAGTTTGCCTGAGGCATTTTGAAAGCAATTAATGTACTCGCATTACATTTTATTTGAGAAATAATTGTCTGTTAGTACTCGATACTGTAGATTGGCTTGCTTTATTTGGTTCTTTAGTTGCTTGAGTTCAACAATATACCTTCCATGTGGTTAACTCAGCCACAATGGAATCAACTGCGTATGGAAGGTGCTTGAATTACAACTTTTAACAATGAAGCTTCTAATACAAGTTGCCAACTGAGAAGCATTGCTATGAAATGAACATATATTGGAACACAAGTGCTCTTTTGGAAGGTGTAATACTGTTTTAAGTTAAGTATCTCAATCCACATGGTTATCATTCTTCTATCTATATAAATAAGATTCTAATTAGGACATTGCGTGGTATTAAAAATTGAAGTAATGCAATAGGCAATTTTAATAAAAAATAAAAAGAGGAGTATAAAGAATATACGTTTTTCACTGAAGACACAAGTACTACAAACAGAGTATTCTTATTTACAATAGGCTAGATTTATTCTTAAGCTAATGGCTGTTGATGTCTTGAAGAAATACTTGAGCCCGATAGACATGCAAGCTAGTGTGTCATTGTGAATGGATGCAAGTCGGCAATTGTATCATCTTCACTAGCATTAACCTGCACATAATCAACAATATCAGTATATTTAAAGAGCAAAATGCATAACCGTATAGCATGCAACTCGTCAATTACGACGGCTCTAGAATTCATATTTGGTTTCTCAATTCAGTGCTTGCCTAAATAACATCATCTCGCTAAAAATTATTTGGGAATTTAAAGATTGAAGTAGAGATTCAAACACTCAATTGTTTCACATTAACCACTAAAAGCAATGTGTTCTTCGACACTATCTAGAACCACATGACAACCTATGTATCTATCTCTTCCTCTCTACCATTTATCTAACCAAAGACGCAACCTTTATCCCTATCTAGTTATTCTCCACCGTCTTCCCCCATATTTTAAATTTCAAGAAAGGTTGAAACCATTGAATTTTTTTCTTTGTATACTTCAAACCCAAATGTATGTGAGTTCTATGAAACCTTCACATTCTCAACATTCTAACTTGGAAGTAATAGGATTATAAATTTGAGGCCAGTTTCAAATGCGACGAATGAGTTAGGAGTTGACGCCTAAAGAGGAGATAATTCTCCACAGTTTTTGCAAATTTATTCTCAACTTATTCATTATGTTTGGTTTTATCCCATTTGCCTTTTCAAAACCTTTTGTTTGTCATACATTTAAGACTTTTGTACAAATCATACAGAAACACCATATTTGTCCATATCGACATCTAAACTTTGTAGATGTATCACAGTAAAATTTTTTGAAAAATCGCTACTACGCAACCACAAATTAGTTTATTTTTGAACTTTGGAAATAAAATATCATATACTACACGGTAAAACGGTTGTCTAGATGCCAATCTCATTGTTTATTTTTCAATTACCTTTGCACCTATCATCTTAAAAGATTTCTTTAATTATTATGAAATCAATTATTTTTCACAACAAAAAAAAGTTAATTATACACTTTTTTGGAAGTCTAAAGAAAAAATTATCCATTTGTTCAAAAGTAATAAACGAATGCATTTCAAACTTCAAAGTGTTCCCAAAAAATACAAAAACTGCTTTTAAAAAATGTCAATAAAAATCAATTAACAATTTTCTCTTAAAATAAAAACACGTGACTTTTTTTATGCGCTTATCCACAAAACAGTAAATTTATATACTTGTTAAACTACACAAAATATTCAGACTTTGTAAATTTATCTTGGGAGAAATTAGTACACTTGATGCTGATTTTAAAAACATATGTTGATAACAAAAAACACTTGACAAGAGAAAACATATCTTAGCAAAAGAAAAAAAGAAAAAACAACAATTTTTTTTAAAATACACTATAGTTAATTCCTCATAAAAACTACAAAAAATTTCTCATATCTAGTATTATTTGAGTTACCAAACTTTTTGTTCATTAAAAAACATTTATCAAATCTTGAAATTATGTAATAATATTCACAAAATTCACAAAGAAAAGCAAATTTAATTGGCATCTAGACAACCGCTCTACGCTTAGCATAGTATTTAATTTTCCAAAGTGCACAAATAAAATAACTCATAGTTGGATAATATAGATTTTTCGATATTTTTCTATGATACATCTGCAAATATAAGATGTTAAAATGGACCAACATGATTTCTGTAAATTCATACAATTATTTTAAATGTATAACAACAAAAAATTTCAAAGCAGGCTCATGAGAAAAACCCAACACGACGAATTAATCAAGAATAAATTTACAAAAAAGGGGAGATTTGTTCTCCAATTTAGGAGTCAACTCTATCCTTTCATCGTTCACATTTCAACGGCCTCAAACATTCTCAATCCTATTCTTTCCGAGTCAAAATGATGGTCACGTGAGTTTTTCAAAGAAACCAACGCACAAAATTTGGATTTGAAGTTTACAATGCATAAAATCAATGGTTTCAGCCTCCTCGATTCAAAATATGGGGGAAAAGTCGGCAAGGAAGAACCGATAAGGTCATTGGTCACTTTTCAGTTAGTAATTCGAAGAGAGGAATATGAAGATACACAAGTTAACATTAGGTTCTAAAATATCATCAAAAAACACACTTTTAGCGGCCGGAATGTGTCCCGATTGAGTGTTTAAGTCCTACTCAACTCTTTTGATTCCCACACAATTTTTAACAATATGAAAGTTATCCGGCAACACAGAATCTGCAAACCAAATCCAAATTCTAGCGCCCCCAACCATTAATAAACGAGTACACATTACCTATACTAACTAATATGCTTCACTTGTAGAATTAAATATAAATAGGCTACAGTGTTAGGCCACCATTTGTAACTGCATAATACGTACTTTTGGAATTTAACTAATGACGACTTATCATATCTACCTCATGCTTTTTGGGACCTGAAGCATACTAGGCAATTCTCAATTTTAATAGCACTAGCAAGAGATATACAATGACAATATTGCTAACAATGAAGCATGCAAATAAAATAATTGCTAATAGATGATAAGACATCTCTGTTAAATAAGTCCTTTCTCCTTGTACTTTGCATTAAGACAGAACTAGGAAGAAACCAAGACAGGGAAGAAAACAACATAGATACATAACTGTGGCATTCTCCAATTCAAAGGCATAATATGCAACAGATATTTCATAACCACAATACCTTTCTAGATGTAGTTGAGAGTTCATATTCTGGTTGGCCCATGGGTTGGGCAAGTACTGATTGGTTTAAGAAGTTTAATCAGAGTCCAACCAGAGATTTTAAGTTGAGATCAAATTGGAGTAACAGAGAGTGGATGGCGGCACTTAAATTTCAGTTAATAACATATAATCATTATGACAGGAGATAGGAGAAATTGACCGCTAAAACACGGAGGAAGTCTGATTGTAGAAACGCCGCCTTGAAAGAAAGAAAACCAAAACCTTCCAAGAAAAAAAATAAATTCAAGAACAAACAAGAAACCGTGTAATCAAGATTGTGAGTGCAGGCAATATGTATAAATGCAATTCCTGGACAAATGGCATGAATCTTGAGCAAGACCGGATTGAACAAATTTGTTATGCAATGGGAAAATTGTGTGAACTCATGCTTCCTGAACTAATTATAAAAGAACCCTTGCAAAAGCAAAGTACCTTTTTAGGTAATAATCCGAGAAATTGAAGAGAACCCATGTAGTAGTTCCTTGAAACAATTAGCCAAAACCTCCAAGAAAAAGAAAAAAATTCAAGAGTAAATAAGAAATCGTGTAATCAAGAAGTACCTAAACATAAATAAGAAATCGTGGAATCAAGAAGTACCTAAAGATGGAGGCCTGAGGGCGGTCGCAGCACGAGAACGGCGGAGGTGGCTGCCTGAGAACGCGTCGCCATTAGAGCAGGGGCTTTTCTCTTGAACTCTCTCGATTTTGCACTCTCTCGATTTCTTTATGTTTTGTTCAAAATTCTCTTACCTGATGTTGTATGTAAATTGGGCTGGGGCCTATCTCCAACGGTACAAATTTCAGTTGGGCCCAACGGTAAAAAACTTATTATTATTATTTTTACTTTAATTTATAATGATAACAAAATTAATTCATTTGCTTGAAAATTTAAATTATTACCCAATTGAAAAATGGTCGAATAATAATTATAAAATATAAAATAATATATTCAAATAATAAAATTATGAAATTCAAATGCAAATTTTTTCGAGTGAGTAAGAGGAATTACAAAAATCGCGAAAAATATGGTAAAATGAATATATTAAAGTTTTTTGGTTAAGAATAAAATAGAATTTTTGGGATAAATAACAAAAATAATGAACTATTAGCCATGTGCTACTATAATTAAATCCTTACTAAATTTTATTTCCAGGAAATAATTAGCATTCATTTTTAACAGCAATATATAAGTTTCCATGAGTTTACAAAATTTGTTCATCTACATTATTATAAAAAACAAAAAAAACCCTTTGTCGTGCCAAATTTATCCTTGAATTCACTTTTTTCTCTAAAAAAATTTTATTAGAATAGTAATTTTAATTTTTTTAGTAATTTTATAATTATAATTTTTTTCTCTCACCCACTGCTCCATTATTTCTCTCACATCAAACTTCTCCATATTTCTTTTATTAAATTAACAATCATAATATACTTTTTCTCTATTGCGTGACGTTTCTTTCCTCTAACAAACTTTTTGTCTTTCTCACTCTCACGCCATGATTGTGGTTTTCACAAAAAAAAAAATCTCTTAATCTTATATAATGACTTTTTTATTGCTTGCGAGAAGCGCGTGCAGTAGCGATTAATTTATTAATACATAAACTCAAATAATTACTGCAATTTGAGTGTTATATTTATTGTTAGTCCTCTCAACCATAAGTTTATTGATTCAATTACAATTTGTCAATTTTAACATATTAAAAATGAATGAATCCACATATCCACTTAATTATAATTGGGCTAGCTATACATTTTTACAAAAAATGGTTTACAAGTTACACTTTAAAAAAATTATTTTATAGTAACATCTTTTTAAACGGTCAAGTTAATAATATAAAAAAAAATAAAATTTATGACGATCGTTGTAACGGCACCCCTATCGCGGCTTTTTTTGGTAATAAGAAATCTTTGTAATGGCTTGCTTGACTATGTCACTAAGTCTATAAAATCGAGGTTATTCATTGTTATGTCTTTGCATTCTCAGAGATTCTGCTAGACTATGTGCCAGGGTTTAAGCCTGCCAGCTGCATTGAACTGTTTTCTAGGGAGATGATAGCAGGCTGGATTTCTTGGGGTAACGAACCCCTACACTTTCAAGATTCAAAGTACTTTCTAAAGTACAATTAATTGATTTCTACATGAAATGAAGGGCCTCATGATCAGAGAAGGTCATCCTTTCCATCCGAACCTCTGTTGACATTCTGATGATCTTTGCTCACCAATATGTTCCCGTATCCCTACGAAATCCAGCATTCTCGGACGGATTAGTTGAGGAATTTCGATTTGGTTTCTTATTAATAAGATCTGATTACTCCTCTCAGGAAGTAATGACTCTCTGGAAGGCCAGCAGCCCATTGTTCTATGTCATGTAGGCTTATCATCAGTCAAAACAAAGGTAAGTGTAGTCTGACGACAATCGGAATGCACATTAAATCTCTATAGTGTCAAGCAATAGTTTCTTGATGCTTTCAATAGTGTCAACCGGTTGTTTCTTGATGTTTTGTGTTGAATGGATGTGATGATGGTTTGATCATTGACCATGCAAATAATTAGAGTGCTTTTGTCAGATAATTTGTATCCACATCTTGAATCAGGCGATGATACTGTGCACTCTAATACCAAACGACATTGCATTCGATTGTGATAAGGTTGATAGGACTTCCTCTGCATTCCCTAACATTTAGTTCAGTATCTCCAAATGGTACCAACATCCAACCAAAGCTATGTGATGATGATCAGTAACTTCTTGATAAAAAAACAGTTTGGTCTTCTTTAACATCTTGAAACCTGAAAAAGGACGAGTATCATATAAATTACTTGGAACTTGCTCACTCATATTTCTAACACGCCTGAGTTGACTAATATTTTCGAGAGTCGCCAAGCTAGTGAATGTTTTAACTGGAAAAGAAAACATGCCGTGAAAAGGTAGGAATCAAAAATAACTTTTTTTTTTCTTTTATAATGTGAATTTGTTACTCGGAGTAGCCACTTCACAAAAGTATTTTTTTTTAGAAAAAAAGGAAATTGCGAAAGAAAAAAAAAAGGAAAAGAAAACACTAACCTATGTGAAGTTAACGACTTCACATAGTTTATGCGTGCTCATCATTATCTCATGCCCAAACCCTTAAAATCTGTTCACCACTTCACAGTACACTTACGTGACAACTCATTACAAATAGTCAGTCGTGTTGGAAATGTTCTCAAATAAACTCATTCTATAGTGAAGCACTTCATGTTCACATTCAAGTATAACCTTCTATCTGTGAGTTAGCTATGTGCACAATATAATATGAGCTTACAGTTCGTTCCTTCACACTGCATTGTGCAGAACCGGATGGGAACTTGGCTCACGAGAGGTGCATGGGAACTTGGCTCACGAGGACGATTTCACAGGTATGAACGTTGCCTTTGGTAGCTCTGGAAATAACATTTTATCTTCTTGGATTATAGACACGGGGGCGACTAACCATATGTGTGGCAATAATTGCTCCCTTGACAATCTTATAGCTCTTCATAATCTCACACTTATACATTTACCCGATGCCTCTACACACTCTATTACACATACTGGGAATGTTATTCTGCACAAAAATTTCACTCTTACAAACGTTTTGTTGGTTCCCTCCTTCAAGTTCAACCTTCTCTCTATTCCCAAACTTTGCTCCTCATTATCTGTTGAAGTGTTGTTTCATGCGTCTCATTGTATGTTTCAGGACCCGAAGAGTAAACAAGTTATAGCGGTGGGCAATCTGGCTGGAAATCTGTATTTTGTGGATAAATCCTCCTTTGATTATGATGTGATACCAAAGTTCTTCCTGCTCCAGCTTTTATCTATGGTGTCCAACTTAGGCTTTGTGACACTTCGCCCAGTGCCAACTTGAGGAGGCTGTTGAGTTCTTGGGTGCTATTCATCATTCCTTTTGATAGAAAACAGAGTATGGCTTCTTCTCTCTTTGGTTTGTTAGCTGATGTGAGCTAGCAAGCATAGCTGGCATGTTCCTTTTTTCTTCCCATGTGCTATATATAATCAACTGTTCAGCACAATTGTTAATAGCATGTGGTAAATATTTTCCACAGAAAACAGTGTGGCTTCTTCTCTCTTTCTTCAAGATATCACAGAGAAAATCACATTTTGACGTGTCAAAAGACAGGAAGAGAGAAGGCATGGACTGTAAGAATAAGATACTACGAGGGGTGATGGTTTAGTATTTCCCTTTTCTTTTTGCGTATACGTATATGCGATGATACAATATTAACATAAGGTAAACTGCTCAACAACAAAACTCAAATTTCTGTATCAACTGCAGAAGCTCTAAAAGAAGCCTCGTCAAGGGGTGTAAAGTGGTTATAGCGACACAAAAATAAGAAAGGAACTTTGTCTAGACTTTTGACACTGAACATTGTGTGCTTGACTTAGTCCTTGTTTGACACTGATGCTACTATCATTGGCTCGCTCTGTGATAGACTCGTCTATTCTGAAGATGGTAACTTGGCTGGCACATTATTTCATCAGAGTTTTCTTTTGGGGTTTGCATACATGTGTAGCTTCTGAGACATATGTTCTTTTCAGCAAATGAGATTTATGGCTTCGTTTTAGTGGTACTTTCTTTTCAATTGAACATTATGACAAGATTCCAACTGTATTAACAAGTTTTCTCTTTATACAACAATTAGAAAAATAGAGTAGTCGTTTGTCTTCCCTGGTAGAGTGAATTCCTGCCGTGCTATCTCTTCATGGTTCTTTCTACCAATCTCTTCCTCACATGTGGAGTGACGTGATACACATTAGGAACTTCTTAGACCATGAACATGAAGATCAAATGCTTTTCTTCTAATATATTTTTTTTTTGCTGCAGCCTATAAATATAAACATAATTTGGTTAAATAGATTATTGCAGAGATCATGAAAAGACAGGGACATGGAAAAATCCATATTTTAAGTGTATTTTTTTAGTTAGAATATCAGGAGGGTTATCATGTTTGTTATTTGCTGTTCTTATGCATGTATATTAAATGCTTAAATTAATTGCTTTGAACTATAAATTCTATGATATTTCTATATTTAGCTATGATTTCCAGGGGTTGCTGGTCTATGGATTATTATTTGTATTGCTGACCCATCATTCATATAGTGGTGTACTATTGTAATAGCAGAAGCTGATCTTCTTAGACACTTCTGAGGTAGTAGCTGGTACTTTGTGCCCTTATTGGGCAAAATCAACAGAAGTTTGTGCATATGTTACTCAAGCAGTATCGGATATGCTTGAAATTGTGGCACCTGGGACTTTGAAAGGAAGTGGTGTAAGAATACTTTTTGATCATCTATGGGTAACTCCAAAAACGGTAGCTGACTCAACCTGATGTTTTGATCAGTATCTAAGTCAATTAAAATAGTTTGCCTGAGGCATTTTGAAAGCAATTAATGTACTCGCATTACATTTTATTTGAGAAATAATTGTCTGTTAGTACTCGATACTGTAGATTGGCTTGCTTTATTTGGTTCTTTAGTTGCTTGAGTTCAACAATATACCTTCCATGTGGTTAACTCAGCCACAATGGAATCAACTGCGTATGGAAGGTGCTTGAATTACAACTTTTAACAATGAAGCTTCTAATACAAGTTGCCAACTGAGAAGCATTGCTATGAAGTGAACATATATTGGAACACAAGTGCTCTTTTGGAAGGTGTAATACTGTTTTAAGTTAAGTATCTCAATCCACATGGTTATCATTCTTCTATCTATATAAATAAGATTCTAATTAGGACATTGCGTGGTATTAAAAATTGAAGTAATGCAATAGGCAATTTTAATAAAAAATAAAAAGAGGAGTATAAAGAATATACGTTTTTCACTGAAGACACAAGTACTACAAACAGAGTATTCTTATTTACAATAGGCTAGATTATTCTTAAGCTAATGGCTGTTGATGTCTTGAAGAAATACTTGAGCCCGATAGACATGCAAGCTAGTGTGTCATTGTGAATGGATGCAAGTCGGCAATTGTATCATCTTCACTAGCATTAACCTGCACATAATCAACAATATCAGTATATTTAAAGAGCAAAATGCATAACCGTATAGCATGCAACTCGTCAATTACGACGGCTCTAGAATTCATATTTGGTTTCTCAATTCAGTGCTTGCCTAAATAACATCATCTCGCTAAAAATTGTTTGGGAATTTAAAGATTGAAGTAGAGATTCAAACACTCAATTGTTTCACATTAACCACTAAAAGCAATGTGTTCTTCGACACTATCTAGAACCACATGACAACCTATGTATCTATCTCTTCCTCTCTACCATTTATCTAACCAAAGACGCAACCTTTGTCCCTATCTAGTTATTCTCCACCGTCTTCCCCCATATTTTAAATTTCAAGAAAGGTTGAAACCATCGAATTTTTTTCTTTGTATACTTCAAACCCAAATGTATGTGAGTTCTATGACACCTTCACATTCTCAACATTCTAACTTGAAAGTAATAGGATTATAAATTTGAGGCCAGTTTCAAATGCGACGAATGAGTTAGGAGTTGACGCCTAAAGGGGAGATAATTCTCCACAGTTTTTGCAAATTTATTCTCAACTTATTCATTATGTTTGGTTTTATCCCATTTGCCTTTTCAAAACCTTTTGTTTGTCATACATTTAAGACTTTTGTACAAATCATACAGAAACACCATATTTGTCCATATCGACATCTAAACTTTGTAGATGTATCACAGTAAAATTTTTTGAAAAATCGCTACTACGCAACCACAAATTAGTTTATTTTTGAACTTTGGAAATAAAATATCATATACTACACGGTAAAATGGTTGTCTAGATGCCAATCTCATTGTTTATTTTTCAATTACCTTTGCACCTATCATCTTAAAAGATTTCTTTAATTATTATGAAATCAATTATTTTTCACAACAAAAAAAAGTTAATTATACACTTTTTTGGAAGTCTAAAGAAAAAATTATCCATTTGTTCAAAAGTAATAAACCGAATGCATTTCAAACTTCAAAGTGTTCCCAAAAAATACAAAAACTGCTTTTAAAAAATGTCAATAAAAATCAATTAACAATTTTCTCTTAAAATAAAAACACGTGACTTTTTTTATGCGCTTATCCACAAAACAGTAAATTTATATACTTGTTAAACTACACAAAATATTCAGACTTTGTAAATTTATCTTGGGAGAAATTAGTACACTTGATGCTGATTTTAAAAACATATGTTGATAACAAAAAACACTTGACAAGAGAAAACATATCTTAGCAAAAGAAAAAAAGAAAAAACAACAATTTTTTTTAAAATACACTATAGTTAATTCCTCATAAAAACTACAAAAAATTTCTCATATCTAGTATTATTTGAGTTACCAAACTTTTTGTTCATTAAAAAACATTTATCAAATCTTGAAATTATGTAATAATATTCACAAAATTCACAAAGAAAAGCAAATTTAATTGGCATCTAGACAACCGCTCTACGCTTAGCATAGTATTTAATTTTCCAAAGTGCACAAATAAAATAACTCATAGTTGGATAATATAGATTTTTCGATATTTTTCTGTGATACATCTGCAAATATAAGATGTTAAAATGGACCAACATGATTTCTGTAAATTCATACAATTATTTTAAATGTATAACAACAAAAAATTTCAAAGCAGGCTCATGAGAAAAACCCAACACGACGAATTAATCAAGAATAAATTTACAAAAAAGGGGAGATTTGTTCTCCAATTTAGGAGTCAACTCTATCCTTTCATCGTTCACATTTCAACGGCCTCAAACATTCTCAATCCTATTCTTTCCGAGTCAAAATGATGGTCACGTGAGTTTTTCAAAGAAACCAACGCACAAAATTTGGATTTGAAGTTTACAATGCATAAAATCAATGGTTTCAGCCTCCTCGATTCAAAATATGGGGGAAAAGTCGGCAAGGAAGAACCGATAAGGTCATTGGTCACTTTTCAGTTAGTAATTCGAAGAGAGGAATATGAAGATACACAAGTTAACATTAGGTTCTAAAATATCATCAAAAAACACACTTTTAGCGGCCGGAATGTGTCCCGATTGAGTGTTTAAGTCCTACTCAACTCTTTTGATTCCCACACAATTTTTAACAATATGAAAGTTATCCGGCAACACAGAATCTGCAAACCAAATCCAAATTCTAGCGCCCCCAACCATTAATAAACGAGTACACATTACCTATACTAACTAATATGCTTCACTTGTAGAATTAAATATAAACAGGCTACAGTGTTAGGCCACCATTTGTAACTGCATAATACGTACTTTTGGAATTTAACTAATGACGACTTATCATATCTACCTCATGCTTTTTGGGACCTGAAGCATACTAGGCAATTCTCAATTTTAATAGCACTAGCAAGAGATATACAATGACAATATTGCTAACAATGAAGTATGCAAATAAAATAATTGCTAATAGATGATAAGACATCTCTGTTAAATAAGTCCTTTCTCCTTGTACTTTGCATTAAGACAGAACTAGGAAGAAACCAAGACAGGGAAGAAAACAACATAGATACATAACTGTGGCATTCTCCAATTCAAAGGCATAATATGCAACAGATATTTCATAACCACAATACCTTTCTAGATGTAGTTGAGAGTTCATATTCTGGTTGGCCCATGGGTTGGGCAAGTACTGATTGGTTTAAGAAGTTTAATCAGAGTCCAACCAGAGATTTTAAGTTGAGATCAAATTGGAGTAACAGAGAGTGGATGGCGGCACTTAAATTTCAGTTAATAACATATAATCATTATGACAGGAGATAGGAGAAATTGACCGCTAAAACACGGAGGAAGTCTGATTGTAGAAACGCCGCCTTGAAAGAAAGAAAACCAAAACCTTCCAAGAAAAAAAATAAATTCAAGAACAAACAAGAAACCGTGTAATCAAGATTGTGAGTGCAGGCAATATGTATAAATGCAATTCCTGGACAAATGGCATGAATCTTGAGCAAGACCGGATTGAACAAATTTGTTATGCAATGGGAAAATTGTGTGAACTCATGCTTCCTGAACTAATTATAAAAGAACCCTTGCAAAAGCAAAGTACCTTTTTAGGTAATAATCCGAGAAATTGAAGAGAACCCATGTAGTAGTTCCTTGAAACAATTAGCCAAAACCTCCAAGAAAAAGAAAAAAATTCAAGAGTAAATAAGAAATCGTGTAATCAAGAAGTACCTAAACATAAATAAGAAATCGTGGAATCAAGAAGTACCTAAAGATGGAGGCCTGAGGGCGGTCGCAGCACGAGAACGGCGGAGGTGGCTGCCTGAGAACGCGTCGCCATTAGAGCAGGGGCTTTTCTCTTGAACTCTCTCGATTTTGCACTCTCTCGATTTCTTTATGTTTTGGTCAAAATTCTCTTACCTGATGTTGTATGTAAATTGGGCTGGGGCCTATCTCCAACGGTACAAATTTCAGTTGGGCCCAACGGTAAAAAACTTATTATTATTATTTTTACTTTAATTTATAATGATAACAAAATTAATTCATTTGCTTGAAAATTTAAATTATTACCCAATTGAAAAATGGTCGAATAATAATTATAAAATATAAAATAATATATTCAAATAATAAAATTATGAAATTCAAATGCAAATTTTTTCGAGTGAGTAAGAGGAATTACAAAAATCGCGAAAAATATGGTAAAATGAATATATTAAAGTTTTTTGGTTAAGAACAAAATAGAATTTTTGGGATAAATAACAAAAATAATGAACTATTAGCCATGTGCTACTATAATTAAATCCTTACTAAATTTTATTTCCAGGAAATAATTAGCATTCATTTTTAACAGCAATATATAAGTTTCCATGAGTTTACAAAATTTGTTCATCTACATTATTATAAAAAACAAAAAAAACCCTTTGTCGTGCCAAATTTATCCTTGAATTCACTTTTTTCTCTAAAAAAATTTTATTAGAATAGTAATTTTAATTTTTTTAGTAATTTTATAATTATAATTTTTTTCTCTCACCCACTGCTCCATTATTTCTCTCACATCAAACTTCTCCATATTTTTTTTATTAAAGTAACAATCATAATATACTTTTTCTCTGTTGCGTGACGTTTCTTTCCTCTAACAAACTTTTTGTCTTTCTCACTCTCACGCCATGATTGTGGTTTTCACAAAAAAAGAATCTCTTAATCTTATATAATGACTTTTTTAATGCTTGCGAGAAGCGCGTGCAGCAGCGATTAATTTATTAATACATAAACTCAAATAATTACTGCAATTTGAGTGTTATATTTATTGTTAGTCCTCTCAACCATAAGTTTATTGATTCAATTACAATTTGTCAATTTAACATATTAAAAATGAATGAATCCACATATCCACTTAATTATAATTGGGCTAGCTATACATTTTTACAAAAAATGGTTTACAAGTTACACTTTAAAAAAATTATTTTATAGTAACATCTTTATAAACGGTCAAGTTAATAATATAAAAAAAAATAAAATTTATGACGATCGTTGTAACGGCACCCCTATCGCGGCTTTTTTTGGTAATAAGAAATCTTTGTAATGGCTTGCTTGACTATGTCACTGAGTCTATAAAATCGAGGTTATTCATTGTTATGTCTTTGCATTCTCAGAGATTCTGCTAGACTATGTGCCAGGGTTTAAGCCTGCCCGCTGCATTGAACTGTTTTCTAGGGAGATGATAGCAGGCTGGATTTCTTGGGGTAACGAACCCCTACACTTTCAAGATTCAAAGTACTTTCTAAAGTACAATTAATTGATTTCTACATGAAATGAAGGGCCTCATGATCAGAGAAGGTCATCCTTTCCATACGAACCTCTGTTGACATTCTGATGATCTTTGCTCACCAATATGTTCCCGTATCCCTACGAAATCCAGCATTCTCGGACGGATTAGTTGAGGAATTTCGATTTGGTTTCTTATTAATAAGATCTGATTACTCCTCTCAGGAAGTAATGACTCTCTGGAAGGCCAGCAGCCCATTGTTCTATGTCATGTAGGCTTATCATCAGTCAACACAAAGGTAAGTGTAGTCTGACGACAATCGGAATGCACATTAAATCTCTATAGTGTCAAGCAATAGTTTCTTGATGCTTTCAATAGTGTCAACCGGTTGTTTCTTGATGTTTTGTGTTGAATGGATGTGATGATGGTTTGATCATTGACCATGCAAATAATTAGAGTGCTTTTGTCAGATAATTTGTATCCACATCTTGAATCAGGCGATGATACTGTGCACTCTAATACCAAACGACATTGCATTCGCTTGTGATAAGGTTGATAGGACCTCCTCTGCATTCCCTAACATTTAGTTCAGTATCTCCAAATGGTACCAACATCCAACCAAAGCTATGTGATGATGATCAGTAACTTCTTGATAAAAAAACAGTTTGGTCTTCTTTAACATCTTGAAACCTGAAAAAGGACGAGTATCATATAAATTACTTGGAACTTGCTCACTCATATTTCTAACACGCCTGAGTTGACTAATATTTTCGAGAGTCGCCAAGCTAGTGAATGTTTTAACTGGAAAAGAAAACATGCCGTGAAAAGGTAGGAATCAAAAATAACTTTTTTTTTTCTTTTATAATGTGAATTTGTTACTCGGAGTAGCCACTTCACAAAAGTATTTTTTTTTAGAAAAAAAGGAAATTGCGAAAGAAAAAAAAAAGGAAAAGAAAACACTAACCTATGTGAAGTTAACGACTTCACATAGTTTATGCGTGCTCATCATTATCTCATGCCCAAACCCCTAAAATCTGTTCACCACTTCACAGTACACTTACGTGACAACTTATTACAAATAGTCAGTCGTGTTGGAAATGTTCTCAAATAAACTCATTCTATAGTGATGCACTTCATGTTCACATTCAAGTATAACCTTCTATCTGTGAGTTAGCTATGTGCACAATATAATATGAGCTTACAGTTCGTTCCTTCACACTGCATTGTGCAGAACCGGATGGGAACTTGGCTCACGAGAGGTGCATGGGAACTTGGCTCACGAGGACGATTTCGCAGGTATGAACGTTGCCTTTGGTAGCTCTGGAAATAACATTTTATCTTCTTGGATTATAGACACGGGGGCGACTAACCATATGTGTGGCAATAATTGCTCCCTTGACAATCTTATAGCTCTTCCTAATCTCACACTTATACATTTACCCGATGCCTCTACACACTCTATTACACATACTGGGAATGTTATTCTGCACAAAAATTTCACTCTTACAAATGTTTTGTTGGTTCCCTCCTTCAAGTTCAACCTTCTCTCTATTCCCAAACTTTGCTCCTCATTATCTGTTGAAGTGTTGTTTCATGTGTCTCATTGTATGTTTCAGGACCCGAAGAGTAAACAAGTTATAGCGGTGGGCAATCAGGCTGGAAATCTGTATTTTGTGGATAAATCCTCCTTTGATTATGATGTGATACCAAAGTTCTTCCTGCTCCAGCTTTTATCTCTGGTGTCCAACTTAGGCTTGGTGACACTTCGCCCAGTGCCAACTTGAGGAGGCTGTTGAGTTCTTGGGTGCTATTCATCATTCCTTTTGACAGAAAACAGAGTATGGCTTCTTCTCTCTTTGGTTTGTTAGCTGATGTGAGCTAGCAAGCATAGCTGGCATGTTCCGTTTTTCTTCCCGTGTGCTATATATAATCAACTGTTCAGCACAATTGTTAATAGCATGTGGTAAATATTTTCCACAGAAAACAGTGTGGCTTCTTCTCTCTTTCTTCAAGATATCACAGAGAAAATCGCATTTTGACGTGTCAAAAGACAGGAAGAGAGAAGGCATGGACTGTAAGAATAAGATACTACGAGGGGTGATGGTTTAGTATTTCCCTTTTCTCTTTGCGTATACGTATATGCGATGATACAATATTAACATAAGGTAAACTGCTCAACAACAAAACTCAAATTTCTGTATCAACTGCAGAAGCTCTAAAAGAAGCCTCGTCAAGGGGTGTAAAGTGGTTATAGCGACACAAAAATAAGAAAGGAACTTTGTCTAGACTTTTGACACTGAACATTGTGTGCTTGACTTAGTCCTTGTTTGACACTGATGCTACTATCATTGGCTCGCTCTGTGATAGACTCGTCTATTCTGAAGATGGTAACTTGGCTGGCACATTATTTCATCAGAGTTTTCTTTTGGGGTTTGCATACATGTGTAGCTTCTGAGACATATGTTCTTTTCAGCAAATGAGATTTATGGCTTTGTTTTAGTGGTACTTTCTTTTCAATTGAACATTATGACAAGATTCTCAACTGTATTAACAAGTTTTCTCTTTATACAACAATTAGAAAAATAGAGTAGTCGTTTGTCTTCCCTGGTAGAGTGAATTCCTGCCGTGCTATCTCTTCATGGTTCTTTCTACCAATCTCTTCCTCACATGTGGAGTGACGTGATACACATTAGGAACTTCTTAGACCATGAACATGAAGATCAAATGCTTTTCTTCTAATATATTTTTTTTTTGTTGCAGCCTATAAATATAAACATAATTTGGTTAAATAGATTATTGCAGAGATCATGAAAAGACAGGGACATGGAAAAATCCATATTTTAAGTGTATTTTTTTAGTTAGAATATCAGGAGGGTTATCATGTTTGTTATTTGCTGTTCTTATGCATGTATATTAAATGCTTAAATTAATTGCTTTGAACTATAAATTCTATGATATTTCGATATTTAGCTATGATTTCCAGGGGTTGCTGGTCTATGGATTATTATTTGTATTGCTGAGCCATCATTCATATAGTGGTGTACTATTGTAATAGCAGAAGCTGATCTTCTTAGACACTTCTGAGGTAGTAGCTGGTACTTTGTGCCCTTATTGGGCAAAAGCAACAGAAGTTCGTGCATATGTTACTCAAGCAGTATCGGATATGCTTGAAATTGTGGCACCTGGGACTTTGAAAGGAAGTGGTGTAAGAATACTTTTTGATCATCTATGGGTAACTCCCAAAACGGTAGCTGACTCAACCTGATGCTTTGATCAGTATCTAAGTCAATTAAAATAGTTTACCTGAGGCATTTTGAAAGCAATTAATGTACTCGCATTACATTTTATTTGAGAAATAATTGTCTGTTAGTACTCGATACTGTAGATTGGCTTGCTTTATTTGGTTCTTTAGTTGCTTGAGTTCAACAATATACCTTCCATGTGGTTAACTCAGCCACAATGGAATCAACTGCGTATGGAAGGTGCTTGAATTACAACTTTTAACAATGAAGCTTCTAATACAAGTTGCCAACTGAGAAGCATTGCTATGAAGTGAACATATATTGGAACACAAGTGCTCTTTTGAAAGGTGTAATACTGTTTTAAGTTAAGTATCTCAATCCACATGGTTATCATTCTTCTATCTATATAAATAAGATTCTAATTAGGACATTGCGTGGTATTAAAAATTGAAGTAATGCAATAGGCAATTTTAATAAAAAATAAAAAGAGGAGTATAAAGAATATACGTTTTTCACTGAAGACACAAGTACTACAAACAGAGTATTCTTATTTACAATAGGCTAGATTTATTCTTAAGCTAATGGCTGTTGATGTCTTGAAGAAATACTTGAGCCCGATAGACATGCAAGCTAGTGTGTCATTGTGAATGGATGCAAGTCGGCAATTGTATCATCTTCACTAGCATTAACCTGCACATAATCAACAATATCAGTATATTTAAAGAGCAAAATGCATAACCGTATAGCATGCAACTCGTCAATTACGACGGCTCTAGAATTCATATTTGGTTTCTCAATTCAGTGCTTGCCTAAATAACATCATCTCGCTAAAAATTGTTTGGGAATTTAAAGATTGAAGTAGAGATTCAAACACTCAATTGTTTCACATTAACCACTAAAAGCAATGTGTTCTTCGACACTATCTAGAACCACATGACAACCTATGTATCTATCTCTTCCTCTCTACCATTTATCTAACCAAAGACGCAACCTTTGTCCCTATCTAGTTATTCTCCACCGTCTTCCCCCATATTTTAAATTTCAAGAAAGGTTGAAACCATTGAATTTTTTTCTTTGTATACTTCAAACCCAAATGTATGTGAGTTCTATGAAACCTTCACATTCTCAACATTCTAACTTGGAAGTAATAGGATTATAAATTTGAGGCCAGTTTCAAATGCGACGAATGAGTTAGGAGTTGACGCCTAAAGGGGAGATAATTCTCCACAGTTTTTGCAAATTTATTCTCAACTTATTCATTATGTTTGGTTTTATCCCATTTGCCTTTTCAAAACCTTTTGTTTGTCATACATTTAAGACTTTTGTACAAATCATACAGAAACACCATATTTGTCCATATCGACATCTAAACTTTGTAGATGTATCACAGTAAAATTTTTTGAAAAATCGCTACTACGCAACCACAAATTAGTTTATTTTTGAACTTTGGAAATAAAATATCATATACTACACGGTAAAACGGTTGTCTAGATGCCAATCTCATTGTTTATTTTTCAATTACCTTTGCACCTATCATCTTAAAAGATTTCTTTAATTATTATGAAATCAATTATTTTTCACAACAAAAAAAAGTTAATTATACACTTTTTTGGAAGTCTAAAGAAAAAATTATCCATTTGTTCAAAAGTAATAAACGAATGCATTTCAAACTTCAAAGTGTTCCCAAAAAATACAAAAACTGCTTTTAAAAAATGTCAATAAAAATCAATTAACAATTTTCTCTTAAAATAAAAACACGTGACTTTTTTTATGCGCTTATCCACAAAACAGTAAATTTATATACTTGTTAAACTACACAAAATATTCAGACTTTGTAAATTTATCTTGGGAGAAATTAGTACACTTGATGCTGATTTTAAAAACATATGTTGATAACAAAAAACACTTGACAAGAGAAAACATATCTTAGCAAAAGAAAAAAAGAAAAAACAACAATTTTTTTTAAAATACACTATAGTTAATTCCTCATAAAAACTACAAAAAATTTCTCATATCTAGTATTATTTGAGTTACCAAACTTTTTGTTCATTAAAAAACATTTATCAAATCTTGAAATTATGTAATAATATTCACAAAATTCACAAAGAAAAGCAAATTTAATTGGCATCTAGACAACCGCTCTACGCTTAGCATAGTATTTAATTTTCCAAAGTGCACAAATAAAATAACTCATAGTTGGATAATATAGATTTTTCGATATTTTTCTATGATACATCTGCAAATATAAGATGTTAAAATGGACCAACATGATTTCTGTAAATTCATACAATTATTTTAAATGTATAACAACAAAAAATTTCAAAGCAGGCTCATGAGAAAAACCCAACACGACGAATTAATCAAGAATAAATTTACAAAAAAGGGGAGATTTGTTCTCCAATTTAGGAGTCAACTCTATCCTTTCATCGTTCACATTTCAACGGCCTCAAACATTCTCAATCCTATTCTTTCCGAGTCAAAATGATGGTCACGTGAGTTTTTCAAAGAAACCAACGCACAAAATTTGGATTTGAAGTTTACAATGCATAAAATCAATGGTTTCAGCCTCCTCGATTCAAAATATGGGGGAAAAGTCGGCAAGGAAGAACCGATAAGGTCATTGGTCACTTTTCAGTTAGTAATTCGAAGAGAGGAATATGAAGATACACAAGTTAACATTAGGTTCTAAAATATCATCAAAAAACACACTTTTAGCGGCCGGAATGTGTCCCGATTGAGTGTTTAAGTCCTACTCAACTCTTTTGATTCCCACACAATTTTTAACAATATGAAAGTTATCCGGCAACACAGAATCTGCAAACCAAATCCAAATTCTAGCGCCCCCAACCATTAATAAACGAGTACACATTACCTATACTAACTAATATGCTTCACTTGTAGAATTAAATATAAACAGGCTACAGTGTTAGGCCACCATTTGTAACTGCATAATACGTACTTTTGGAATTTAACTAATGACGACTTATCATATCTACCTCATGCTTTTTGGGACCTGAAGCATACTAGGCAATTCTCAATTTTAATAGCACTAGCAAGAGATATACAATGACAATATTGCTAACAATGAAGCATGCAAATAAAATAATTGCTAATAGATGATAAGACATCTCTGTTAAATAAGTCCTTTCTCCTTGTACTTTGCATTAAGACAGAACTAGGAAGAAACCAAGACATGGAAGAAAACAACATAGATACATAACTGTGGCATTCTCCAATTCAAAGGCATAATATGCAACAGATATTTCATAACCACAATACCTTTCTAGATGTAGTTGAGAGTTCATATTCTGGTTGGCCCATGGGTTGGGCAAGTACTGATTGGTTTAAGAAGTTTAATCAGAGTCCAACCAGAGATTTTAAGTTGAGATCAAATTGGAGTAACAGAGAGTGGATGGCGGCACTTAAATTTCAGTTAATAACATATAATCATTATGACAGGAGATAGGAGAAATTGACCGCTAAAACACGGAGGAAGTCTGATTGTAGAAACGCCGCCTTGAAAGAAAGAAAACCAAAACCTTCCAAGAAAAAAAATAAATTCAAGAACAAACAAGAAACCGTGTAATCAAGATTGTGAGTGCAGGCAATATGTATAAATGCAATTCCTGGACAAATGGCATGAATCTTGAGCAAGACCGGATTGAACAAATTTGTTATGCAATGGGAAAATTGTGTGAACTCATGCTTCCTGAACTAATTATAAAAGAACCCTTGCAAAAGCAAAGTACCTTTTTAGGTAATAATCCGAGAAATTGAAGAGAACCCATGTAGTAGTTCCTTGAAACAATTAGCCAAAACCTCCAAGAAAAAGAAAAAAATTCAAGAGTAAATAAGAAATCGTGTAATCAAGAAGTACCTAAACATAAATAAGAAATCGTGGAATCAAGAAGTACCTAAAGATGGAGGCCTGAGGGCGGTCGCAGCACGAGAACGGCGGAGGTGGCTGCCTGAGAACGCGTCGCCATTAGAGCAGGGGCTTTTCTCTTGAACTCTCTCGATTTTGCACTCTCTCGATTTCTTTATGTTTTGTTCAAAATTCTCTTACCTGATGTTGTATGTAAATTGGGCTGGGGCCTATCTCCAACGGTACAAATTTCAGTTGGGCCCAACGGTAAAAAACTTATTATTATTATTTTTACTTTAATTTATAATGATAACAAAATTAATTCATTTGCTTGAAAATTTAAATTATTACCCAATTGAAAAATGGTCGAATAATAATTATAAAATATAAAATAATATATTCAAATAATAAAATTATGAAATTCAAATGCAAATTTTTTCGAGTGAGTAAGAGGAATTACAAAAATCGCGAAAAATATGGTAAAATGAATATATTAAAGTTTTTTGGTTAAGAATAAAATAGAATTTTTGGGATAAATAACAAAAATAATGAACTATTAGCCATGTGCTACTATAATTAAATCCTTACTAAATTTTATTTCCAGGAAATAATTAGCATTCATTTTTAACAGCAATATATAAGTTTCCATGAGTTTACAAAATTTGTTCATCTACATTATTATAAAAAACAAAAAAAACCCTTTGTCGTGCCAAATTTATCCTTGAATTCACTTTTTTCTCTAAAAAAATTTTATTAGAATAGTAATTTTAATTTTTTTAGTAATTTTATAATTATAATTTTTTTCTCTCACCCACTGCTCCATTATTTCTCTCACATCAAACTTCTCCATATTTTTTTTATTAAATTAACAATCATAATATACTTTTTCTCTGTTGCGTGACGTTTCTTTCCTCTAACAAACTTTTTGTCTTTCTCACTCTCACGCCATGATTGTGGTTTTCACAAAAAAAGAATCTCTTAATCTTATATAATGACTTTTTTAATGCTTGCGAGAAGCGCGTGCAGCAGCGATTAATTTATTAATACATAAACTCAAATAATTACTGCAATTTGAGTGTTATATTTATTGTTAGTCCTCTCAACCATAAGTTTATTGATTCAATTACAATTTGTCAATTTAACATATTAAAAATGAATGAATCCACATATCCACTTAATTATAATTGGGCTAGCTATACATTTTTACAAAAAATGGTTTACAAGTTACACTTTAAAAAAATTATTTTATAGTAACATCTTTTTAAACGGTCAAGTTAATAATATAAAAAAAAATAAAATTTATGACGATCGTTGTAACGGCACCCCTATCGCGGCTTTTTTTGGTAATAAGAAATCTTTGTAACGGCTTGCTTGAAAGTCATTACAATTTGTAACGGCTGTTGTATTGTAATAGATATGAGAGACCGTTACAATAGTAGTTCAATTGCAAAAAATGCATTTAGATCTGTTTTTGGAACTATTAAATTAAATTTGATTTAATAATTATTGAAATGGTCTTTATAACACACATAAAATGTTAACATGGACCAACATAACTATTGTAAATTTATATACAATATGTAAATGTATAACAATAAAAAATTTCAAAGAATGCCCATTAAAAAAAATTCAACACGACGAATTAACCAAAAATAATTTCAAAGCCAGTAGCCCATTGGTCTATGTCATGTAAGCTTATTATCGATCAACACAGAGGTAAGTGTTGTCAAACAACAATCAAAATGTACATTAAATCTCTAAAGTGCCAACATCCAACCAAAGCTATGTAGTGATGATAAGTAACTTCTTGATACGAAAACAGTTTGATTTTTCTTTAACATACTGAAACCTGAAAAAGGACGAGCATCATATAAATGATCAGTAGCCACTTCACAAAAATATCTTTTCTTTAAAAAAGAAAAAAAAAATAGAAAGAAAACACTTAATTATGAGAAGTTAACGACTTCGCCTAGTTTTCTTTTTTTTCTTTTTAAAGGATAAATTACAGCAATCTTCTGGAATATATGGCTTAATTACAAATATTTATAAATATCTTTTTAATTTTAACGACCGTTCAACAACTATCACAATTTGTTAGTCTCTGTTAGTTTTTATCTAATTTGTGATAAAATGATCAATATATCTTTTAGACTATAAAATTAACTTTAGTTATTTTTTTAAAAAAACCTAAATATTCTTTTTTACAATTTTTTTTATTTTTTCAACTACTTTGTCATATTTTTTTTATAATTTTAATTTTTTTTTAAAAATAGCAAAAATTGAGAATTTTAACCATCCATTCAAAAATTATATAATTTTATCAAATATTAGAAAATATTAGTAATTTATGAAATAATAAGGAATATTTATAATTATATCAAATTTTGATTGTGACGCCCCAAAGATTATAATATATAATTGGGAGATTAATTGATAAATTTTTATGAAATTTAGTTAATTGGTAGATAAATTATAGGTCATAATTGGAATGTAATAACACTGAACGAATTAATTGAAATTCCTTATAATATTTTGGGACAATTTATATTAATTAAGAAATTAGGAAGGACGTAATGGATATTTGAGAAATGTTAAATTAATAAATTAAATAATTATATTATATATATATAATGATATATACATTAGTAAAATATATATATACATACCTATATATATAAAGGGAAGAGAAGAAAAAAAAATGGGAAAGGAAAGGATTTTGGGGGTGGGCCCTCAACCCCCCCCCCCCCCCCCCCCCGCCCCACACATAAATATATATATATGTATGTTGAATAATTGCAATGTTACCAAATTGCAATTTCCTGTTTCTGCTTCATCAATCGCGCCGAGGAGGTAAGGTTTTTAATTTTAATTCCTATTAATTTATATAATTATATTATTCAATTAGTCCATTTATTAAATATTGATTATATTGAGCGATCTACCATTTAACCAGAATATTTTATGATTTTGGTTATTTAAAATAGTGTCGAATTAAATATCAAATCGGATATAAAAATGATATCGTTGGTTAATTAGATTATTAAATTTGTTAGATTTAAATATTATTATAGCCAATTTACACAATTCCATCAGAATGATTAGCCAAATATGTAATTCTATGTATTATTACTTAATTAAATTGTATAGCAATGATAAATTGACAGAAAACTCATAGAAATATTTCAGAAGTTATATTTTAGAAATATTATGTTATTAATGAGGGAAAATGAGGTTTTAATGGTAATTTAATTTAAGGATGTTATTAAAAATGGTAGTTATAAGTATATAAGGGGTTTCGTTAAATAAATTCCTATGAATCACTTGGTAAATTATAAATATTTTTATGAAGCCTATAGTCTCTAGTTATTGAGAAGAACTAGAACGAAGATTTATATTTCGACAGAAGTGGAATATTAAAGAATTATTGGAAATCGTACGAATAAGATTTAATATTATATTTAAAAGAGATTACGATATTCTTGATATATTAATTGTATGTGGTATAACTCATTATAGCATGCGGGGGTGAGGTGAAATGACTGACAATTAGCGATTGAGTAGAAAGAAACGTTGTAAGGACGAGGTAAGTAAATAATTAGTATTATCTATATATGTTCCCTTTATTTGTGATATTACTCTCATATAAATATGGGATTCATGCTGAAGTTAATTTATTTGAAAATATATGAGTGATGAATGATCTGATTCGATTGACGATATTGTGTACGTGAAATGAGAAAGTACGTTGAAATATCATGTTTGTTGTATGTTGTGTTGTGGGTGTGTGGAATGAGATTGTATTGATATATTGTTTTACATTACTAGTTGTTTACAAGAATGGTGATATATGGAAATGAGGGAGTGGCGAAAGTTGAATATAATTGTGGTGTGAATACCCCTTAATGTGTTGAAAGCCTATAAGGCGAAAATATAATATGAAAGTGCTATGTGCGAAAAGAAAGTGGTATGTGCGAAATGAGATTGATGAGCCGGCTGTCAAGGGGATTCACTTAAATTTAAATAACGGTGACATTGAGCTGACGGGAAAAACACGATATCACCTTCTTGTAAGCAAACTAGAGAAAAAAAAAAAAAGAGTTTAACTGGTTGTTTTATTGCGAATTGGCTATGTGGTGCGATGAAGTCGATTATGTTAGAATTAAATTGATTGTATTCCATGCATGTTGCTTACTTATCTTATCTTGGTTGTGTTTGGTATACATATACAGATAAGGCTGGTTATTTACTTACTGAGTGGCAGGCTCATCCCCCTGCTGACATTTTGGCTATTGAAGAATAGGTCTACGCGCTATACTCAGGCAGGTTGGGCCAGTATGATGTTTTCTCCTCTTTGTCAGTTAGAGTACAAATCACATTTTGATGGTATATGGAGAACATAAGCATGGAGATTACCTATGATGGACTACTTGTAGTGTTTTATGTGCATATATGATGTTTTGGGTTGATTGTGTCGTTATGATGTTGGGATTTTGTATGCAATTTAATTAGATGATTATGTGCGAATTTATATATATGAACATAGGGACTACTATAAGTATGATGTTTAGGGTAGATATTGCCCTTGTAGCGAAGGGGGTGCTACATTAATAAAGCTCGTTGCAATTAAAATAAAATTGTCAAGTCAATATTCCAAGTAATTATACCTTGCTATGTCTTGTTCTGTTACAATTGTTTTTAAAAAAAATAGATAAATTGTGCAATCTAATCTCATGTTGATTTGCAATCTAATCACTGATCATTTTCTCCAGCACTTAAGACTTGATTACTGTTGGTTATTCCTTTCCTTTTTTCCATTAACGCTTTGTACCAATCCGGATAACCATGAATCTCAAAGCAATTGCTCTTAAGGTGTCCTGTTTTTCCACATTCATCACAATACATGTTGTTGCTTTTCAGACTGTGTCTCCTTTCTTTGTGTGAATCTTTAATTAAAAGTCCTCCTACTTTCTTTAACTTGCATGACCATGGTTTGTGTTATGCTAACAATCTCATAATTAACTTCTCTTTGCTTCTCAACCCTTAAAGTCATAGAGTAATCCTTGTTAACATTTGGTAAGGGTTCCATGAGCAAGATTCGATTCCTAACGTGCTCATAACTATCATGTAACCCCATCAAAAATTGCATTAACTGATTGGAAAAATTCACTTCAGCCAAGGCCTTAGACGCCTTACATTCACACTGAGGCACAGGTGTAAGACAATTGAGTTCATCCCGTAACCTTTTCAGTTTAGCATAATATGCAGAAGCAGTCAAGTTCCCTTGTGAAATAGATGCTATTTCTTTCTGTATTTGATATATCATGTGCCCGTTACTTTCACCAAGATGATTTTCTAGTTCAACCCACAATTCCCTAGCTGAATTGATGTATAAAAAACTCTCAACAATATCCTTAGATGTAGAGTTAAGTATCTAAGAAGTGACCATATAGTCATTTCTTACCCATTGTTCATAGTCTTCTGAATCTTACCCATTGGTCAAAAGCAACTAACTAAAATCGGCTATGTAAAGGTGCTAATTTACTAAAGAAAACACACTAATTATTACAGCAACTTTATCTCAGAACAAATGCGAGTAAGCTAATAAAACTAAAACCCCCACTAATAAAAGCGTTAGTGCTACTGCAACGAGTAGCAACTTCAACTAAGCATAACTATTCTTCAACGTCTCTGCAAATGTTACTGCTGCAGCTCTCTGTAGCTGAGTTTGAGCTGAGAATTCTTCAAATATTATCAAATTTGTCCTCTAGGACTAATTGAATTCTTGCATTCAACAATTCTTAGTAAAAGAATACATAAAGAAAAGGGTGCAAGATTAGAAAAACGAACTTAAAACAAAGAAAAGTGGCCCAAGAAATAATTACACTGCGATTTTCAAAAGATGGGAATGGTTGATCTTGTGAAGTAGCAGGTTTTTTTCTCCATGGAAATTGTGTGAGAATGTATACAGAGAATTATGCGGAGAAAGCAAAGGAGTGAAAAATTTAGGACACTAGTGACGCTCTGTATCTCTCTCTCTGTCACATACACTCCCTATTATATATTCTCTCCTTTTCTCTCACTACCCATTTAGATCATCAAGACGTCATAAGATAATTAACGTATAAATCAATTTTTCCATATCGTCTGAACCATATTAGTTTAAGAGTGCATAAATGAGAAAAAAAAAATAAAGCTATCAGTAATTTTAAATGATGTTAGTCATATTCGTATATTGAGAGAGTTAAACAAAAACAACGATACATAACCAGGTAATGCTCAAATAATAAAGTTAAGATTTCAAAATTTGAGATTATTTGTTAGTTGTTGAAAAATTACTTCTAATTAATATAATTACAAACTTGAGCCATCCAATTCTTTCTTCTTCTTTTTTTTTGGTTTTTTCATAAGGTGTTTTCGAGTTGGATCGAGACTACTTCCGACTCTAATTTGTTATTCTTGTTGTATAAAAATATTTTGCACAGGATGATGTATAAATATGAAACTTCTTGCTCAATAATCGATCTACATGTATTAATGCAATAGAATTTTACATCGTTTCGCTGACCATTGGAATAGCTTGAGCTATCCATTGCACGCTTCCGATTGTAACTCAAAACTCAACGGAGAACTAACGATGAAAAAGCTCTTGGGGTGCTACATCTTTGAGCTATCATGCAGTAATTTTAGTCCATTTGTTCATAGTGTTCATCGTATGCTGGTGCGTCAATCAGGAAAAGCTCTTGTGTTGAGAACTTGAGATCGTCTTCAATAGCGTTAGGTGTTATACGGCAAGCCATTTCCCTCAAGTATGTCGACTTCCAATCGCAACCTTTCGATCTAGTGTCAGCCTGTAGAAATCAAAAAGAAAAGAATGAGAAAAACATGCAATCTCTCTACATACTCGTCCATGAAGGCTGAGGTGTTTAGAGTCTTTATTTGGTTTGCAGTATGTGCTTACTTGAATAACCTCATGTTCCTAAGAGCTGTGTGGGCGTTCAAAAGATTGCTGTAAGAAATTTAAACTCTAAACTAAACACACATTGGCTGGCTCAAAGGATGCACCTTGACAACATTTAAAACCAAATGATAACCTATGTAACTACACATTTCTCTCTCACTTTTCTTACTAAATATAAGTCCATGCTCCTATTTGTTTCCTCTATGTCAATTTTTTTCTCATATCTGAAAATCAAGTAAAGTTTAATGCCATTGCATTTTCCCTTTGTAAACTTTAAAAACCAAAGTCCCCCGATTTCTATTATTAAAGCTCTACGTTCTCACTATTATAATCTAGAAGGAGTGGGAATACAATCTTTTGAGGCCTTAGAGAATACTGCGGATGCAAGTTGGAGAGTTGAAGCCTAAATTGGAGAACAATTCTCCACTGATGTTGCAAATTTATTCTCAGTCATTCTTGTGTTAAGTTCTGTTCCAAGATTTGCTTTTTTAGAAATTTTTTGTTGTCATACATTTGAAATTTTGTACAAATTTACACCACACCATATTTATTCATGTTATTGACAGATAAGTTTGCAAGTGCCCCACAACAAAGTCGCTAGAAAATTGCTATTGTACAAACCACAACTTATTTTACTTGTAAACATCAATAATAAAACAACATATACTAAAATATCGAACGGTCGTCTACATGCCAATTTAATTAATTTATTTTTCAAATAGGTGTATATTTATACTGGCAGATGTTAATATAGTTAATAATGTCTCTTGTTAATTAGCGTCTTCAAAAACTTATAAGACAATTAATAAAAATGTGACATTTTAGCCATTTAATCAACTGAATGATTTTGAAGTACTTTTTATGATTATAAAAGCAATTCATATTTAGTTTCATTACAACAAAAATAAAATATGGTTTTGAAAATCGACACATTTCATATTATGCACTTAGAGAAAAAGAATTATCACATAGATTTTATACTTCATTACTTATATATTTAGAGATACAGATATATAGAGATTTTTTTTTAAAAAAATAAATAAATTGTGCAATCTAATCTCATGCTGATTTTAAAACAAAAGAGTTGATGGAGGAAGAACATTTTTTCATACTAGCAATTGGACAAAATTCATGCATATGCAAGTAAAAAGCTTGTAGTAAATTTCACTATTTTAGAAAACCAAATGCATTTCATAAGACAAAACAAATTTGTGAAATATAAACTATAGTTAATTCCTCAAATGCAAATCATATGATTTCTCATGCATGAGACTATTATAGTTACCAAAACTCCATGTTCTTTAAAATCATTTCAAAATTTTGCAAATTATATATATTGACAAAGAAGTACCAATTACCAAATCTAGGTGGGAAAAGATTAAAATTGGCATGTAGACGACCATCCTATATTTTTATATAGTGCTCCATTATCAAAGTTCACAAATAAAACAGTACATGATTGAACAATAAAGATTTTCCAACAAAATTTTATGTGAAATACCTGCAAAGTCGAAGATGTCAATGACATGAATAAACATGATACTTGTGTATAATTATACAAAATGATAAATAAATGACATCAAAAAATTCCAATGCAAACCCATGAACAAAACCCAACACAACGAACAAACCAAGATAAATTTACAAAAACAAATGGAGGTTCGTTCTTCAATTTAGCACTCAACTCTATACTTGCATCCTCATACTCTAATTTGCCCCAAAAATTGCAATTCCTATCTCTTCCAAATTACAACGATGATAACGTTGAACTTTTCACAGAAACCAGATAGAGATTTAGGTTTTGAAATTTACAAAGTATAAACGCAATGGTTTCACCTTTATCTTGACTTTCAAATATGGCAAAAGAATTGACAGAGAAGAATGAATAGAAAACATAGACTTACTTTTCAGTTAGAAAAATAGAAAGAGAAAAATATAGCCACACCAGCCACCATTAAGCTCTAAATATTGTCAAAATACATACTTGTTGTAGCCCATGTGTGATTCAGTTTAGTATTTAAATTTCCTACTCAATCCTTTTGATTCCACACAATTCTTAAGAATATGAGATTACTTTAGTTCGCACAAAATTGACAAACCAAATTTAGACTCCAACCCTCATCCTTCTAATAAACGAGTGTAGATCACCTATACTCACTCACATGCTTCACTTATACAATCGAATAAATGCATGTTACACATAGTACCGAAAAACGATTTCTCATGTAAGTTGATAGCCTTCTGTAATTGCATGCTATATGTGTTATGACTCGCCGAAAGAAAAAAAAAAAAAAAAGAACAGATATTGCCTTCATATCATATAGTATGCATTAAGACAGAATTGTAAAGAAAGTGAGATATGAAAATTATTGGGTGCCACAGTGCCCGCCTGTGACTGAGATCATTGCTCATAGCGAAAGGCATAAACATGACAAAAGTGCTTTACGACCAAGAAACCTGTCTAGATGCACTTAAAAAAGCATGCTCTGTTGGCCCATCAATTCGGCCAGAATTTTAAACTCAAACTGAAAGACAGCATACAGATGGCCCTTACATATAAAGTTAAGAGATAGGCTGAAATTGATGTTAACAAGGATAATAGTAGGAAATAAAAACTTACTTATGGCTCAGAAAGTGACACATATGTTGATTATTTTGGAACGGAAAGAACGTAAAAAACAGCAGCCAAGTTTCACATGACAATAGCCATCTTGATAGAGAGAAAAATCCATTAATGAAATTAAAGCTCTTAAGTCAAGAGAATGAAATAATATTACTTAAGTTCAATGTTAGGGGAACAGATTTTCTATCTAAACTACCAATCAAACAAATTAAGCACATTCATAAGGTAATTTCTCCAATACTACCAATAAAAATTCTTCTTCAAGATTACATAAATGATGGTTCTAGAGTAAGTCAATGTAATGACTGATAGGGGAGGTAGTTTGCATGTTTTGACTATTCTTGTATCAGTCTAATTATCCTTATTAATAAATGCCTACAAACATATGCGTTAGAAACCTTCACTTCACCATTATCCACCATGCTTATTTTAGCCTACCAACCAAACTTTAATTTTGTTTTTACTTTTATGCTTCTTTGAAGAAACCAAGTAATAAGAATTTCCGAAGACAAATAGAATTAGTACCCGAGCTCGCTTCTTCTCCTCTTCCTTATGTTGTCTAGCATGTTTGTAATCCTCCAGTATTGATATCAACCGCGCCTGCTTGTAAAAATGCAGAATTCTATTAGCCAATTTCTCTTAATCATTAGCAAAGTGTTTTAAAACTGGGAAAAACTTTTAATAGCTCACCCCAAGAAATAGTTTCTGTTTCTCATCCTCCCATGCTAGCGTCTTGCTAATTAGATTGTCAACCATAACTGAAAAGCGCAGCTTGTTACCTACCTCCACGAATACAATCTCACCTAATGCAAGGAAAGACACCAACAGCCCTGAGGCCTACCTGGAATCTTATTAACCATAATTCTGGCTCGCTCTGCACGCTTTAGATTTATGTGTGCGCCCCTTCCAGCACTGTAACGGTTATCATCCTGACATTCAAATAAGAGACGTTAGAAAATGCTAGAAATGGAAACTATTGTACCTGAATATGGAGAAATTACAACTCTCCCTTACGAATCACTGATCTTTAAATAACTAACGTTCCCATAAGGAAATAATGATTAAATCATTGTCATTTTTGGCTTACTTGATTATAATCTTCAAGCCACTTTTCCTCATCACAGGCAGAAAGCCACCTGTCTATCTTATCGATTATGTCTTTGCGGCTCAAAGCTTCATCTTTGGCTTTACATATTTGCGCTTCAACATTAGCCAAAATCTCACATGGATCCACCAAACCTGCAGAGAATCAAGTTCCCAGCATCTAACTTGACTAAGAATCAACAAGACACGAGATGGGGACACCCGTACACAAAAGTACATCTCTTGTAGTCAAGATTAGTTACCAGAGTCTATCAAAGCATTGGTTTTATCAGCAGCGGTGCTTGGATCAGGTTGAATATGAGTTCTACGGCATATAATCTCTAACTCTCACCTCTTCTTCATAACAAGTTCCTTCAACCTGCTTGCTTCATTTTTGTGAGCCTCTCGACCTCTGCTGATACCTGTCGGAGTTAACACTACAGATTGGTCAACTACTCATATGGGAAGGGAGCAGTACAGTTAGGGATTTTATGTTGCCGCTGTAACCGTTCAATCACCTCTAATGAAAGAGCGTCTTGGTTGCACAATTTCTGATTCCGAGGAACCAAGAACAGAAGTAATTCTCAAGAAGCAGACCTTGTCTTCCTTTGGTGTATCCATCAAGTTCCATAGTTCAAATAGGGATCCAGCTACATCTTTAAGCTGCAACCACCATAGTTTTCAATGAACAAGTAAATGAAAAATAAACATAAGATTATCGAGATGCACAATACCTTTTGTAGACGAAATTTTCTTTCTGTTTTCAACCCCAGGATAGCCTGATCAAGCCCCTCTAATGTGCTGTTACTGATATTTGTCACAAGTTCCATGCATGATCCATGCAAGCTTGGATGGACATCACTCACTGTTTTGCCAAAATCCAAGCTTAGGACACTGGTCAAAGTATGCACTTCATTCACATAATCCAAAACTTTTTGGAGGATTTCAGACTACAAACCAAATCCACGGCCTGCACACTTGCCACCAGTTTAAGAAAAGAACACAATCACCAAATATTCATATAAGACCTAGAAGCATTAGGTCATCAATAAGAGAGAAGGCTAGCAAACATGTCTATATAATCAAGTACATAGAAAACAAGACCTCGATGACCATGAAAAATCACAGGGGGAGGACTGAAATTCTTCAACCATAAAATCATTTCGAGAGCTATATATAATCTAACAAATTTGCCAAGAGCCAACTTCGTCCACAATCAATGGCAGTTGGCCCATAGAACATGGTTTTAGTGCTAGCGTAACCATTGATTAGCATTAAGAACAAGTGAAATTGGCAAAACGTCACATACATGACTGAAAGAACAAGTGCAAAATGTACAATTCAATTGTAAATTGGCTTTCAGATTTCACACATTATGAATTAGATACATATGATAAGCTTTAAGAATGATTGAAAAATATAAAGTAAGGCAATTAGTCACCTGGGGATACAATGAAAGTGCCATCTTCTTCATTTTTCCCAGAGGTTCTAGAGGCAATGGAGCCTGACAATAGAAAACACAAGAATACTTCCTTCATTTTTGTAATATAACCACAAGGCACAAGCAATATCATATTTAATTCACCGCAACCAAAAAGACAAAAAAGAACCATATCTAATTCACAACAATTTGTCGACACAAAGTTTTCTTTAACCAAAGATGAAAATAATAGAAAAAACACATCCATGAAAACAGGGAAATGAAAAGCAGAAACGACAGTGTGAGTGAACATCCTTTCAAAGGAAAATTAGAGATAATGGCGTAAAGTCTTGTAAACAACATCAATTCGTTTGTGGATATTTACAAGATTTAACGTCTCCACAAGAAAACATGGGGGGAAAAAAAACTAAACAAAAAAAGGGAACCGGTTATTTCATCAGACCAAGAAACCATGCAGCACAATGTACTCGCAATTGCAAACCCTACATAACAGAACTAAAACCAAGAAAGTGGGTTCATATTCGGGACATCCCTGAAAAGCAAGACGCGAGTAATACAAGGAATTAAAAGCCAAAGAATGGTGGAATCTGCACGCAAAACTTCAAGAAAAAATTCAAAACCACAAGGGTTGCACACGCGGTTACCGGAACATTTTCAGGAAACCCAAGAAAAACACCAGCCACATGTATACCTGAATCTTCATCTTCTTTGTTCATATCCTTTTATCCCTTCAGAACCTTGATCTTTCATTGAGATGATTTCCAGTTGAATTCTGTCAAGAAGCAAGAAGAGTGGGAAAAATTTCTGTAAAATCTTGTATTTCATTGAAGAAAAACGCAGGGCTCTGAGTACATATATACAAGAGTCTAAAAACGGCTAGGTGAAGGTGCTAATTTAGTAAAGAAAGCGCACGAACAATTACAGCAACTTTATTTCCAAGATTTAACATCTCCTCGAGAAAACATGGGGGAAAAAAAATATAAACAAAAAAAGGGAACCGTTATATCAAATCGTATATAAAAATAATAACGTTGGTTAATTAGATTATTAAATTTGTTAGATATAGATATTACTATAGCTAATTTACATAATTTCATCGAAACAATTAACCAAATACGCAATTTTATGTATAATTGTTTAATTAAATTATATAATAGTGAGAAATTGATAGAAAATTCATAGAAATAATCCAAAAAGTATATCTAAAAAATATTATGCTATTAAAGAGGGAAAATAAAGTTTTTAATGATAACCTAATTTAGGAATTTTATTAAAAATGATAGTTATAAATATATAAGGAGTTTGGTTAAATGAATTTCTATTAATTATTTGATAAATTATAAATATTTTTATAAAGCCTAAAGTGTCTAGTTATTAAGAAGAACTAGAACGAAAATTTATATTTCGATAGAAATAAAATATTGAAGAATTATTTGGAATTGTGGGAATAATATTTAATATTTTATATAAAAGAAATTACGATATTGTCGACATATTAATTGTATGTGGTATAACTCAGTATAGGATACGGGGATAAGGTGAAAGAACTGACAATCATCAATTGAGTAGATAAAAGTGTTGTAAAATTGAAGTAAGTAAATAATTAGTATTATCTATATATGTTTTCTTTATTTATGGTATTACTGTTATATAAATTTGTAGTTCATGCTGACGTTGATTTATTTAAAAAAATATATAAATAATGAATAATTTAATTTGATCGACGATAGAGCTTCTTAAAAGCATTTGATGAATTCACATAAATGGTGTCATTGTTGAAAACATCTTTACATATATATACATATATATATTATGTCTAGAAAGTGGAGTGTGAATAAAGTAGCATCTCATAATTTGTTGAAAAGAGACTAGACAAGGCACTCACCTACATAACCTAGAATTCAAAGAAGGTTTGCTTACCCATAGGATGCATGACCAATTCATGGAATTAGTTGGAGTTTCTTCAAGTATGCAGTAAATAGTCAAACCAAATTAATTCACCGACTGCCCTCACAGGATTCATCACAGCCCAACAACTCACTTCATTTATTTCAATGTATTTTTGGTTTTATTTGAGGATTGAGACTTGAATAACAATTAATAAATAAAATACTATACTAATGCTCAAGAAAAAGGGAAACCTCAGTCTCACTCTTTTCACTCTATTCTTATTTTTACCACCGACGCATACAAACATATCTCATGATGTCAACTTGTTTGACTTTTATATTTAAGGAAACTTCCCTTTTTCTCCCTTCATTTCATCTACCAAAACAACTTTTACTTTTTCTATTCTTTTAGGCGATATTATATGGCTATCTATCTATATTTGCTCATCTTTCTTGCAATTCCAAATATTCTTCTTGTTCAGCTTATGCGGTTCTTATATTTTCCCAACATAAAAGGTTGTCTCTTTAATAATTGGACAAGTGGACGAAATAAGAAGAAAAAGAAAAGCAAAAGAATTAAGAAATTGCAGCTGACAAATAAACAACAATAAAAAGAAAGTCTAAATCTAGAAACAGAAGCTGGTGGGATCATTTGAACTTGTTGGAGTGGCCTTGTTCCCTGTATCAATATCCATTTACATGTGCAATTAGTAGGAATAATTTTCTTTTAACACCTAACTTAAACTGCAATATAATGAAGGGAAAAAAAATTAATACCAACCTCAGTGGGGCATCAAGTTTGCCCTTCTCTGCTCCCCACCCTACAGAATACAAATATTATGGCTGTTAAAATAATTCGAAAAGACAAAATAAAATGACCCCACTGTTTTCTGACACGGACACAATTCCTTCCGCGGCTTTATCTCTGCAGATGAAATAGTACACGAAACTGAGCATAAAATAGCACTACGCGGTGAGAGACAGCTTAAATAAATTCTCCAATACTTTATCTCGACATCCTCATAATTTTGTTTCTTTTCTACTGAAATGGCAAATTCATGATTTTTCCCTTTTTTCTTGATATACTTTAGCGGCTCTTCTTCTGTTTTTAAATAACCACTGATCTGCTTTCTCCAGAAAGGATTTTTGGTGGTGGGAATCTCTTGAACTACGTGGGGTTTCAATCTTTAGCTTCAGAAACAGAATTATATATTTAAATCCAGTGATCTCAGTGCATGTATTTTCTTATACGGCACTCTGTAAATAAACGTGGGCTGCGTGAAATTTGTCGTTTCATCTGTTTAGCTGAGGCGAATTTCTTGTGAGGTCACTTTTGCTCTGGTGTTTGATTGAAATATGTGAGCGAGTGACAAAGTTTTGACCTTGCCACTGTTTCAACTTTCAATAGATGTCAGTGCTTATTTATTAGAGTTGGGAGAGGGGAAAAGAGTGATATATTGAGAAATGGGATCTGGTAACGGGTTTTACTCAGGAGCAGAGTTTAGTTTGGACCCCAAATGGTTGGTCGATCCGAAGCTTCTTTTTGTTGGGCCAAAGATTGGAGAAGGAGCGCATGCCAAAGTGTACGAGGGAAAGTAAGTTGACTTTTTATTCTTCTGTCTGAATCTTGAACTTTGAAGTGAGATGGTTTATAATTCTGAAAAGATAGGAAATGAAGAGTAGAAAACCATCTCATATATTTTGGAATAGTTCTGACATTTCAGTCTTGGCTTCATAATGTGTTGGGAAAGAGCAATTATTAGATAATAATGATTTTCTGATGCACAAGACGTCGTCTCTCTCGTAAAAGTAACCTGTCTTTAATATACCAGTAAAAGCTGTGTGTTTGTGGTATAATGACATCTCTCTCTTTGTATATTAGAAATGTTTTGGCACCCTTGAAAGACTAGAACAAATGTGCTCAGTAGCATAGTTGTTTCACTTTTTTCTGATTGTGAAGAATTAGCTCACCTGTTATTATTGACTGTGTTTCAGATACAAAAACCAGAATGTTGCTATCAAAATTGTCCAGAGAGGAGAGACACCTGAAGAGATTGCCAAGAGGGAGGCTAGATTTGGAAGAGAAGTTGCAATGCTTTCCAGAGTCCAACACAAGAACTTAGTTAAGGTTGTGCATTTATTAAAAGTTGATTATCTCCTATTGTAATAATGAGTTATGACTTCAAATTAAGCATGCCCGTGTCTGTTGTAACTTGTTGAACGAGTATGCATATAGCTAACGAGATTCATGATATTTTGGCAAGAATCTGTTTGCACTGTCTTAGTGATGCTTCTTTCTCTACAGTTCATTGGAGCTTGCAAGGAACCTGTGATGGTTATAGTAACTGAGCTTCTGCTTGGTGGGACATTGCGGAAATTCTTGGTTAACTTGCGGCCAAGGTGCTTGGATATGCGGGTCGCTATTGGATTTGCGCTTGACATAGCTCGAGCAATGGAATGTTTGCACTCGCATGGAATTATTCATCGTGACCTGAAACCTGGTAATGGTTTATGGTTGCGTTTGAGTTGTTAGGCTTCTTACCTGGCAAGGAAATATGTGATAAGCAATAAGCAGTGTTGCATAATTATGTGGGAATTTGTCCTTTCTCTTGAGATTTGTATAGATTTTGCTTTTGAACTTGGAAATAGTTGCTCTATGTTGAGCTCATAACTTGTGTTTTCCCATTGGAATCTGCAATGAAGATACTGATGAGCGTTGCACCTCTTTTGCATAGTCCCAGTGTTTTCTTTTAGAGCTTTACTTAATAGTTGTGTTAATATATCTATGATTTTTTCTCGGCCAGAAAACTTGCTCTTGACAGAAGACCATAAAACCGTCAAACTTGCGGATTTTGGTTTAGCAAGAGAAGAGTCATTGACAGAGATGATGACTGCTGAGACTGGAACTTATCGCTGGATGGCCCCAGAGGTAACTCTGCAAATCTTTTCCCTTCTGATATTTTCATTTGTTCATTTGATATTCTGTCTGATATTCTGGTTGCAGCTCTACAGCACAGTCACACTGAGACGTGGAGAAAAGAAGCATTATACCCATAAGGTGGATGCTTATAGTTTTGCCATTGTCCTGTGGGAGCTCATACATAATAAGTTGCCGTTCGAGGGCATGTCGAATCTGCAGGCAGCCTATGCCGCTGCTTTTAAAGTAACTCCCTTCACTATCCTTCAAATTCCTTGCACATGTCTTCCAACTTTTGTACTTTGAAGGAAATTTCATTCATCATATAACTTTTTACATAAACCAGTTAGGATAATAACCTTACTTGTGTTTGCTGCTATTCTATATGTCATGTTCCTTCCTTATCAGAATGTAAGGCCAAGTGCCGACGACCTTCCGGAGGATCTGGCCTCAATAGTGACCTTATGTTGGAAAGAGGACCCCAATGTTCGGCCCAACTTCACTCAGATAATACAGATGCTCCTGCATTATCTGTCAACAATTTCACCACATGAACCGGTCGTGCCACACAGAACTTTCGCTTCTGACCGTAACGCTGTCTTTCCACCGGAGTCTCCAGGAACCCGTTCGCTGATGGCCAAGAGGAATGACAGCAGCGACATGCCCAAAACGCCAATGGAAGATGAGGGGAGAGGATTTTTCTCCTGCTGTTAAGGGATGCTACTAATCTCTAGACGACAATGCTAACCTCCTACAAGGCAGTTGAAAAATTCAACTATCTTGTAGGAGGGTGGTGCTGAAGCAGTCTTACTTGAAATAGATGAGTTTCTGCTGCAGAATCCTCCCTCTTCATCCCTTTTAACTTGCGTTCTGCCTGACTCACCAACCGCAAGGGCTTGTACATTATGGAGTTTGGGTTGCTGTGATGTGTTAGTGTTGTAGTAGAATAAGGTCCATCCCAAGGCCTTTGCTCTGTTAATATGTTACAATCCAATTACTACTACCCCCACCCCAGACATATTCTGCTATATTATAATTCCAATCAAAATGCGCGGTTTTTGCATCTGCTGGATTTTCTATTTCTATAGCTCTCTTATTTCGCAAGATTTATGAATTACACATAAAACCGTGATTTTGCCATATTTCATATGCTCAACAGTTTTGAATAATTTCAGGGTATTAACAGAATAGCAAGTAAAAAAATGAGAAGAATATTAGCCTCATCTTCCCATACTATTACTAATAGTTATCAACAAATACTTGATGCGTGTACACAATTTATTTTTTTTAATATATTTATTTAATTATATGAAAGAAAAAGAATAAAAATAAGGGACTGATCAATATTGATAAATTTTTAAATAATTTTTGCAAACTTTTAAATAAGAATATTATTGATAGAAAAATATAAAGAGGGATTAATTTGTGTAATAATAAGTTTGTTTGAGGATGTTTCATCAACATACATTTTGTTTAATTAAAAGTTTGTTATCAATAGATAATCACACTCTCCTTCTTTAAGATTTGACGTAATTATATTTAAACTTTACTTTTTAGTACTTCGGATCTTTGCTCCATCTAACAAATATGTTCCTTCATTAGCAAATTTAGAAAATATTAGATCTGATTTTTTTCAAATAATAAGAATTTTATATGTAATTATACATAATCTTAAAAAAAGAGAATGTAAGTATTCTTAAACAGTATGGATACGTTTGATATGGCAAAACTGGTTTTCAAATCATGGAGACCAGAATTGGTAAATTATTGCATATGAAATGGCCAAGAAAAGTTTGTTCCCGGGGCGAAATGGTTTATTCAAACTAGATGCGACCCAATTTACAATTAAGATAAAGTACAGGGGAGAAAGTGTAATAAACAGAACTGGTAAAACCCTTGACAATCCTCCCATCATAAACCTTCAGTTCGATTCCGGTCAGTTTGAATTCCCCGAAAATATAGTAAAAATGTTCTCTGCTTGCTCTAGAAACCTGCAAAGGCAATCCCTCAGAACGCTCTCATTCCTGCTCCTCAATCAAAGGTAAGTTTTTCCATTTGTTTTGCACCTTTTTTTGGAAGAATAGTGGGTGTGCACCGCAATTGCAACTAATTTATTGTTCAGGAATGCGATGCCTGCAAGAATCAGCAATCACGCGGAATTGATTTCTGGCATTAGCAATATGAGTTTGCCCAGTCCTGATGTTCCTTCAGCAAAAATGTGGAGTGCTTCTAATGGAGCTCGGGGTTTTTCGGCGAAGAGCATGAGAAGTAAAGTGGAGAAGCGGATGCAGAGGGAGTCCGGCAAAACCCTAAGGGAAATTCGAAGGGCTAAAAAGTTGAGGAAGAAATTGATGACTGATGAAGAACGCCTAATCTACAATCTCAGAAGAGTATGCTGCTAATTTTACTAGTTATTGGGATTTTTGTTGCTTGCAATTGTTTGTCTAAATATTATCCCTTAATTTCTTCGATTCAATGTCTTACTTCATTACCCATTGCAGTGATAGTTTGCTCCCCTTCTGTTGAAATTTTAGTCGTTTCCCCTTTTGGTTGTACTCTTTGCCTTCCCATGAATTTTTCTCTGGTTCACAAATATATATTGCTGATTGTTTTAATATTTGGGAATGTTAAATGCTCTCGTTTCCACTCGTTCTTGTTATGTTACTACATTTTCACCACCTTAATAATAAATATTTTGAACTTTTGCTTCTGTTGACTAGTGCAGGCAAAGAAAAAGGTTGCTTTGCTTCTTCAGAAGCTGAAAAAGTATGAGTTGCCAGAGCTTCCGCCTCCTCGTCATGACCCAGAGCTGTTGACTCCAGAGCAGTTACAGGCATACAAGAAGATTGGCTTCAGGAATAAAAACTATGTTCCTGTTGGTGTTCGTGGAGTCTTTGGAGGGGTTGTTCAAAACATGCACCTTCATTGGAAGTTCCATGAAACAGTGCAAGTTTGTTGTGATAATTTCCCCAAGGAAAAAATTAAGGAGATGGCAACAATGTTGGCGAGGTTGAGTGGTGGAATTGTGGTCAACGTACACAATGTGAAAACTATTATCATGTTCCGTGGCAGAAATTATCGCCAACCAAAGAATTTGATACCTATCAACACCCTTACCAAAAGGAAGGTTGTGTATGATCTTCCCTCCTCTGTTTGTTTTGCACAATTGTTGTATAACTGTTGAGTCTTAACTTGCCCAGCATAATTCTTACCTAAGAGGGGAGTGAATATTAACGTGGCCATGCTAGAGGCCTAATTCAACTCTTCTGCAACCTTGTGTAATTTCCTGTTAATTAAATGTTCAACCACAATCATTGCTGTCTTTAAAATGCAGGCACTATTCAAGGCTCGATTTGAACAAGCTCTTGAATCCCAGAAACTTAACATAAAGAAAACAGAACAAGAGCTCCGCAGGAAGGGGATAAATCCTGATGATCCAGTTGCCATGGCGAGCATCCAGAGAGTGGCCTCCACATTTTTCAATGCTATTGACAAGAGAGAAGGAAGTCCCTATGTCTTTCGGGAGGACAAAACAACACAAGTGGAATCTGAGGGCCTTAGACATCCTCCAGATGCTGGAGATGACAGTGACCAGGAGGAGCTTGATCGCTTCATTGCTGAGATAGAAGATGCTGCTGATAAAGAATGGGCTGCAGAGGAAGCAGCAGAAAAAGAAGAACTTGGCCGTATTAGATATTGGAATAGAGAAGATTTTGGTGGCAGATACCGAAGATCTGAAGGGATTAGAAGTGAGGATTCAGATGATGAAAATAGGGGAAGGATGAGAAACTGGAAACAGATGCATGGGAGGACAGTTGCTGACAGCGATGGCGGAGATGGAATTGTTTCTGACCTGGATGATGAATGGGACTCCAATGATATTGAAGAAGTGGATCATGGGAGTGATGGTGATGACTCTGAGGAAGTTGTTGGTAAATTTGCTGCAAGTAAACGGGAGAGGTGGCAGCATCATAAAAATGGTAGACCCAACAGCAACGGTTTCAAGGGAAATGAAATTGACTTCAACAGTAGGAAGAGAAATAATACCGTTTCAAAAGATGTATTGAGTGACCTGGAAGATGTAGCTTCAGAATCAGAGGGGGAAGGACAAAACATGAGAGATTTTAGGGGTTCAATTTACAATTACAGGAGCAGTACTGATGACGAGGACTATGAGCAATTGCAGGGACAGAAGAGAAGTAATTCCAAGAGAGGTTCAAATAGAGGTACTGCAGTGGAGTTTGAGAGGAATTCTACGTACGATGACTTGTTCAGTGAACCAGAGGAATCAGATGCCACATCAGGAGAAGAATGTGATAATCACAGCAGCAATGGTGAAGGCAGAAGATAAGAAAGAAAATACTGAAAAATGTTGAAAATTCTGAAAGGATGAAAATCTCGGGATGTTGGAAAAAAATTGGAGCTAGTTCAGTTTATAGACTATGCTCTGGCTTAAATATCAACATACAGTCTAAACTAGTCTCATCTGCAGTTGCGAGAGAATATATCTGGAGAAAATCACCAACTGCTTGGAGGTCCAACTTCTGACAGACAAAAGAGAAAACGAGACTTCTCAATTTTGTGTGACACGAATAGCTGAAGCTCACATTCAAGGGCATTGGCGAATTCCCTTTCTGAAGGGGACATATATTGTACTGTTATCAGTCCATCTTAGGCTTCCTGCAAAGCAGAAAATCTGTGTGCACAAAATGTTAGAAAATACGGACAAGTTTGCCATCTCCAAGATTCCCTCCAAACGCACTTGGCATGTTAGAGAGGCATCCCTGTGGCTGAAAGATTGTAGCCATATCAAGGTACCTGTTACTGATGCCTCTGGACAATAATTAATTCAAACACAGTGTTATAGTTCAGATATTCTCCACTCATTATTTTGTCAATTTATTTATACTGCACTGTATATCATGATTTCAAGTATGCATGCCATTGTGATTTTGTCAATTGAGACTCTGAGCAGTAAGTTCTAGAGGGTTTTTTGGTTAAGTCCATAAATTCCATAAAACATATTATGTCGATATATTTGATTGCGAGTGTTCTCAAGATGTTGGTGAACTCCCTTATAACATTATCTTCTGAAATTTGGCTCCGTTTTCTATTTTTAAACGCCGTCATCCTAGACACAATATAAGGGCATTTTTATAAATTAACCGCCAGAAAAGGACCAAAATCTTAAAAAAAAAAAAAAAAAAAAAGAGGGGCATGCCCGCCCTCAAGTGCGCTCCACTTTCAGGGAGGTTCGCACAGTGTTTTTGACATTATGGAAGATTGTTTATTTATTTTAAAAATACAATAGAGCTTTTAACTATTTTCGAAAAACAAGTATTTCGTCATATTAAAACGAAGTTTGTCAGAACATATCAAAACATGCTTCAAACATCTCTTTGCGTTCTCCTCTACTTTGCTAGATTCTGCCAATTGTTGAAAAATGCAAACCAGCAAAAATACCCTTTGCCCGATAGGAACACCCTGAAGGAAAATACGTTTTCTGGCGAACCATCTGCAGAAAATTTGTTTAATGTAGTGGCTTTTGTCAACGCACAAAAATCTTGTGACAGAAGGGTATTAATGTTGTGGCCAGCCAACATGCAAATAATCTTTCGATATGCATACGATCAGGAACAGTTTTCACCACGGCAGATTGGACAGTCGCAAAAAACCATTGAGAGGATAATAAACCTTATCTAATAAAAGTCACCAAGCATGATGCGATCGAAGAAACAAAAGATATTATCTAAAATTGGATTACTGTTAGCATCTCTAATGGTCCTGACAGGGTCATGTTAGAAATCAAGGATACACTAATAAATTAGTCTCAGATGAAGAGTAAAAGTGAAAAAGAATAAAAGAAAATCCAGAATGAAGAAGTCTGCAAATCAACTTCTCCTCTTGTACAGCTCGTGAAATCGTAGGAGCTGGCAAACACGAGTTTAACTCATTCCCAACATCTTTCTAGCTCTCCAGTCTAGATTTGATTCCCAACACCTTTCTAGCTTTCTTGTCTAGATTGATTTACACGGGTTTACCTGTTCTCCTCCTTGGTGCATCATATAATCTTCATGTCCGGTGTAAAGAAAATGTGCCAGTTTCCATCCTCGATTCTCAGCCATGTTCTCTTATGCAATTCCCAGGCAGAAGGTACTTGTAGTCGTTTGCATTTTCCAATAAATATGAGGGAAGATGAACTGCCGAATATGAATGAGGGATAGGACCCATTTTCCCGATGATATCCCTGAATGTATACTCCTCAGGCAGCATATCGTACAAATCAGCCCCTTTGCAGATTAGATCTTGAATCCTTTTGGGGCTCAGGAAATGCGAAAACCTCACCCGATCGTTGTGGCTGTAGGCTTTCATCTTGAATATAAAATCACTGATATAGCGGAAGCAAAAGCTACAATGCCAGCCCGAATCTGAAAGGAGGTAGTCAGTTTGCCGGTAATGGGCATACCTAGTTGTCCCACTCCGGTACCTGTGCACTGAAGCTCTCCAACTGAGGTGATCATATTGAAACTCGAATGAGTACAAATAGTTCCTCAGCTGAAGGTGAAGAATGGGAGGAATATCATCGCACCATCTTAGTAGGTCAACAGTATGCCTGCTCGGAATCTCATCAACATCAGACATTATCAGCATATCATCGTCTTCTATGCCTGCAATTCTAAGAAGCTGGTCAAGTGCAAGTCTCTGGTATGCTTCCTCGATGAATGGGTTTTCGCCTCTCCTGAATCTTCCCCCAACTTTTCCATAGGTCAATCGAGGCTCAACAAATTCGAACTTATCCCGATTTATGGCAAAGTTGAGGGGTTTAGGCAAAGCAGTGAATGTGGAATTTGATTCGAGCAGAACAAACTGTGTGATGTAAGGGTACAGCTCTTTCCATCTGATCATGAGCATGTCGACTTCGTTACTGAATAAGACAGCATCATAGACACGTCTAGGGTACTCGCGAATCCCCCAACCGTGGAGCTTGCAGAGTGTCTCCATTGAAACATTTTCATGATAATAATGGGTTATGGAGATAAAAGGCTTTGGTGGCGATTGCCATAGTGGTCGAAGGAAGTAGGAAATCTTCTGCCCGTGAAAATATATGCTAACTATGAAAGTTGGGACAATGAGGAACAGAAAGACAATGGCCTTGAAATCTAGTTCCAGGAGGAAACACCGGAGTCTTGACATGCTCAAGAACGTTGGGGAAGCCTGCTGCATAGGAAAACAAGTATATCCTAAGACAACCAGATCATAGTAGCATAAAAAACACCAGATCATTCCCCCACGCACACTGTAAAGGGGAAACACAACACTTTGCTTATTCTAAAGGTATCTAAAACTATCAAATGTTTGAGATTTCCTCACAGCACCAATGTACTTCCAGAAACAAATGTCATGAACACAACAAACTAGGAAAGAAACATAACTTCGAGTCACCAACTCCACCTACAAACTTCACAAGGACACAAGATGGTCCTCGGAAGAGCTAAACCCTGAAAGAAACCCCCCCCCCCCCACTACAGAGTTCCAACTTCCAAGACGAAACTAAATCCCTTCAAATAAAATACTACAAGAAAACAGCAAGAAGAAAAGCCCCCATAATTAAAATATTCTACACTTGTTGATGACTTGCTTTTACAATTAGTTTCGACCTTTGTTGTGTAGGAAAATGCGGAAACTTCTAAAGGGCACCAAAATCTGGAAACGAGACAAGAAACGCACTTCAAACAAGTGCATAACATGAATCACATACCATGCCGTGAAAAACCCAGAACAGCCCAAAGTTTCCGTCTTTCAACCAATTATAGGAAAGAATGACACACTAATCTCCATCACCTCTTAAAGAAAAAAAAAAAAAAAAACAGAGAGTGAGGCATGCATACCTGGCCACAAACGTCTTCACATATATCATCACTCTTCTTGGAAGTATAATACCCATCAGATATCATGAGGACCCAACTTCTCCTTCTCCCACAAAGCACCTTCTTTTCTCTTTGTATCCTTAGACAATTCTCAATTCTCCCTCTAAAAATGACTAAAAGCTCTCAAAAGGGTTTATACCCTTTGTCTACTTATTCCTCTTTCCCCCTCCGAGATACATACGCATTAAAAACCTGATGACATATATAAACAGAGGGGCAGAGAGGAATTTTATATTGGAAACACCCTGGTACAGAAAAAGAGTCCTCTCCAAAAGAGAAAGACAAGAGAAATTTGGAGAGAAAAACAGGGTAAATGGAGTTGTTCCTAAAACCAGGCAAGTTTCCTGCGCAAAGGGTTGGTTCTACATTCCACCACCCTTCCCCTTTTTGTATTATTCTCACCAAATTACACAGCTGATTAGAGCGTCTTGGTGGGTTTTTCCCCTCTCCTTCACCTTCTCCCTCTTCCTCTTCTTCTTGTCCTTGTCTTTCTCCCTCATAAATTTATTCCCCGAGAGGGGGAGAGAGAAAATGGGAGGGTAAAAAGTAACTACATATTATCCAGAGACTACACCATAAAATATATTATTTATTATTATAAAAAGATCACAATGGACTCTTATAAAAAAATTATAAATAATTTTTAAAATTAATATTAAATACTTTATCGTGACATTTCATTTAAAGATATTTGTTAATTGAATGATAATTAAAAAATATTTATAATTATAATAAAATTTAAAAAAAAAACTATTATAATTTACTGGACTATAGGAAAGGAATTGAATAAATAATAATGATTGTGAAGAAGGAGAATAAATTTATAGTGCTGCGGCGGAGTGCCATCCCAACATTGTCTTCTACTTATATTATTAGACTGCGCGTGAGATGTTATTCACTTTTGGATAATAATAATAAAGTCGCAATTCTTTAAAGATTTAGTGTTTTGGGGTTGAGAGCCAATCAATTGTATTGGACTAAAATGCAAATGTTGGTAGGATGAAGAGGTCAAAAACGTAATTTAACCTCGTATGACCATTTTCCCACCTTGAAAGAAAAGAACTGGTAGATGTAATTTGTGAGCAGCATGCAAGTATCTTGAAAGGAATTTTGCAACAAAAAAGAAATGAATAGAGGTTGTGGATATGGGGGAATGATGAAAGATGGATTCGCACCACAAAAAGCCCACCATCTTTACGCAACCTTTTTTTGGTTTTTGTTCCACTTAACTTGTGTTTCTTTCCATTCATTCTGAAAAAGAAAAAATGTCTAGAAAAAGAAGCCCAGAAAATGTGGGCGTGTACCGGGGCTCAAAGAATATCCATCTATTATTCTTATTATTAATTACATAGTTTTTATTAATTTAAGTTTGCTATATATATAATTTTTGAATGAATGAAGTCAGTGGAAAGGAAGACATATATGTGGTAGAGTTAGTGAGAGGACAACAATGATCCCCAACCCATATTCTCTTTTGGACAAACGAACATTGTTGCTATTCCCCCTTTATTCCTATTCTTATTCATACTTTACAACACACTCAATTTTTCTTTAAAATGCAGAGATTAGAAAGAGTAGTATAGAGATGTTATGTTGTGGTTGCGGTTGTGAGGAAAGAGTGGGTAATTTGCAAGTATGTTAATTGGGTGTCTCACCTCACTATATCTTTTATTGGGCTTCGTAACACAAAATGAAGCCCAGATTCGTTATGTATGAATGCATATTCCTCATAACTATTGTTAAATCAGAATCAGCAACATCCTCATTCCAAATCCTCTTTGCGCCAATGGCCAGACCATTGCACCTCCATCTCCTCCTCCGCCGCTCCCACTGCTTTTCTCATGCTTCTCCCCCCTTCCGCCTCCTCTCCCTTCACTCTCCTTCTCTTCAACTCACTTACCCCAGATTCTTATCCACTCCCTATCCCCTCCAATATGAAATGATTATCTCTCGTCCCGCCAACTCCCCTCCTGCCCCCCGCGCCCTCCCTAACCCCCAATCCCAACAACATTCAGGATCTGATCAGGATACGGGTTTCCATGCATGGGTCGATAAGAAGCTATCCACCCAAGATGCTGATCATAATAACGGACAACCCGTCATGGACAAGGCTAAGAGAAAGTATTATAACAAAAGGAGGAAAAGAATGTACGGGGAATCGGAGTCCGACGAAGAAAGTAGTCGTCGGGGGAACGACGGTGATTTTATCGAGTTGAAGCAGGAGGTGGTGGACCTACGCACTCTGCATAAGAGAGAAGAAGAATTGTACTTCTACGACGCTTTCGCTTACCCGTGGGAGAAAGACAAGCACTACAAGATGGTTTATCAATTGGAGAAGAAGTATTTTCCCGATCAGTGTTTTGATAAGGCGTTTCTCGATCCGGGGAAACCGAATGCCAACAAGGGGAAGAAGGAAAATGGAAATGAAGCTGTGGGAGTGACGGGTGAGGATGATAAAGGATTGGTGTTTTTTGAGGAGGGCCCCAAGGAAGGGAAGGATGTGAAAGTTGACCATGTTACGGAGAAGAAAGTGGAGGACTTCTTCAAGTGTTTGAAGAAATTCCCCAATGAAAATGGTGGAGATGTCGCTGCTGTGGAGCCGTTTCTTTCGACGAGGAGTGTAGGGCTTCCGCCGAGATGGGATGGTCCCAGTGGGACTGTGGTTTTAGTGAACAAACCTAAAGGTGAACTTCTTTGTAATATTTGCAATGCGTTCAGAATTTTTTATTGTAGGCTAGAGGTTTCTGATTTTCTGGTCTGATGAATTCTCTGAAAGAGGTTCTGATGTTAAATTTTGAATCAGAATTTCGTCATCAGATTGATTGGAATACAGAATTCAAAATTTTATGTACGTGTACCTAATAAAGGATACAGACGGACACTGACCAAGAAGAAGAAAAGAAAAATAGGAATAATATTTTAGAGCTAGTATATAAGAAGACCACATAAGTTGCCAACTTGCAAGCTAAAGCTGTTTGAGATATTTGCTTTTCCTTACTCCAGATGAGTGTAGCTGGTGTTCTAGTTGACATTTTGATGTTGAGTCCTATGTAGGCCTTTAAACACTTGCACTGCAGAAGCAATGAAAACTCTTCCACCAGAAATTTGCTATTTCCTCTTCTTCTAATGCTAGCGTTTCCGAACTGCTTCAACAAGGAGAGAGTTCTAAGCTAACAGACAGTTTAAACAGGTTGGACTTCATTTACAGTTTGTGGGAAGCTGCGACGTCTGGTTAAAGTGAAAAAGGTGAGTCTTGACTTTAGCCCCAACATTGGACACCCATGAAGTTAACGATATTCCTCCCACTCCCACAAACTTATCTTCCACAGGTGGGGCATGCTGGAACTCTTGATCCCATGGCAACTGGTTTATTGATTGTATGTGTTGGTAAAGCCACCAAGCTGGTTGACAGGTAACCTGGGATGTGCATCTCAACCTCTATTGCCGGAGAACTAATTTGATCTGTAGTTGCCATTGTTTTTCCGATAGAACCCAAGATTGTATTGAGTATAAAGAGAGAAGATATTATCCCTGTTTTTCTTTTTCTTTTTTTTTTTTTTCCCAGAAAACTTATATTTGGGCTCTCTCCAAATATTTCAATATCTTTTTGTTGCAGATACCAAGGCATGATAAAGGGATACAGCGGAATCTTCCGTTTAGGAGAAGCCACCTCAACCTGGGATGCAGATTCACCGGTGTGTTTATTTTCCTGAATATAAATAGTACCTACTTTATTATATTTCTCAAGGTCTTCATCTTGAGTTGTTTGTTGTCCTTGAAAAAGAAAAGATGAACTAGGAAGTAACATGCTGGCCTTGTGTCTTACTCAGCCGACTAGAAGTTAGTCATTGTTCTTTTTTTATTGGGATTTAGTATAAAGTAGATGCAGGTGCTAGATACTCATCCATCAGCCAACTAGCTTAATACTGAACTTTGGCATGTGAAACAAAAGGTAATATTCAATTCTTTGGTTCCAGAAGCATATTGTATAATTGAGTAGCTGTCGATACCTGAATTTTGAATCAATAATATGGTGGTGTATTTAGTTTGCAAAACTTATCATTGGCAAGATGGCGATAATACATCATTCTTTTCTCTGTTGTATTCACATGCTAACTTAAATAATTGAAAATTGTTGGATTTTGTTCTCCAGGTCATCCAAAGGGAGCCTTGGGAACATATCAAGGATGACGATATAAAGAAAGCTGCTGCATCCTTTTGTGGAGAGATATGGCAAGTCCCTCCAATGTTCTCTGCTATCAAAGTAAGATCTGCCAGCATAGCTTGTGGTTGGTTTCTTTCTTTTGTTGGAAAATACACTCTGCTCCTTATGTAAGCCTGCATTCTAGCACTCAGAAAGATGATGCATAAGTGAGTGGCAAAGAGGAACAAAGGATGATTTTTGTTATAAAATGCATTTTCTGACTGCGTATGGTGATTGTTGTGGCAAATCTTCAGCTCTGAGCTTATTTGGACTGAAAGTTATACCTAGTAAGGGTTTTAATTACTTGTTGTTTTTCACTACATAAGAGTGAAAAACCAAATGATTTATTCTCCATGCATAAAGAGAATACTCATGGAACTAACCACTGTTTCGGAAGCTAAACTCACATGTTATACAATGAACTTAGTGTGATGGATTATAAACGATGTATATTAAAACATAGTTTATTGATGATGTTCTGCATTTTCCAAAGATATTTAAATAACTGTTGGTAGAGGAATGAACTGTAAATTTGAGGCTTTCCTTTATTCCTCTTGTGACTTCTCTCACGTGATAGGTTGGTGGAGAAAGGATGTATGAGAAAGCTAGAAAAGGAGAAAGCATTGAACTTTCGCCGAGACGGATCTCAATCTTCCAATTTGATGTTGAACGAAGTTTAGATGACAGGTTGTCTCAAGATACTAGTATTTAGATCTGGTGGTTGTGTTCACATATGTCATAGCTATGAGATAATTAGTTACATTTCTCTGGTCATGCTCTATTTGTTCTCCATTTCCTGCTTGATGCTCAATGAGAGTTAGCTAAAGAGTGAGTGGGGTTTTCTGCTCTTCGTGCTTCATACATTTTATAAGCATTATCACTACTTATTATTTATGCTGAATAAGGCATGCCATACATCTCCATCTTCTGCATCTTCTAGGTGCACTGTACTTATCAGTTGTACCTTTACTTTTTGTTCACCAACTTTGCAATCTGCACAACTTTATTTGTACAATTAGTACTAATATGTGCATATTCGACGTGGTTGTCAACAACTTTGTCATAGCAATGCCGTCTGTCTTTCTTGAATCTAGGGGTTAACAATTGGGTTTTATTTTGTTTTGTAGTTTTTACTGCCAATGTGGTATAATTCTAGAATGGTTACCTTTTAAACTTATCTCAATTGGAAGACAGTTTGGTTCTAACATCAATCTCTGATGTATCTCCCTTGCATTAAATGTATAGATGCTTGTCCCAATAAACATGCTTCAACATCAACCATTGTTCCAGGACTTGTCCGAAGCATGTGTTTTATCTTCCTGGTAGTAGAGTGACTTATTTCTATTAGTTTACACATTCAATTTGATTTGCAGGCAAAATGTGGTTTTCCGGGTGACTTGCTCGAAAGGAACCTATGTCCGATCCCTTTGTGCTGATTTCGGCAAGGCTCTAGGCAGGTAGGATAGGATACAAATCATATTTTCTAATCTTTTTTCTTGTCTATTGCTCTGAAAAGCTCCTTCAGCAGTACCAATAAACAGATGCCATTCATTGACAATTAGAATCTAAATGGAGTATAATGTCTTCTTTTCTGCCTTTTCCCCCTGTTTCCACTGTTACAGCTGCGCTCATTTGACAGCCTTATGTAGAGATTCAATTGGTAAGACCATTTTCTTAATCTCACTGCTTATTATTTTTTTTAGGTCGAGTTATCTATTTAATTAGACAAGAAATGATAAATATAAATTCTTAACTATAATGTCTTGTGAAATCCATAATCACCTAAATGCACTTCCTTCTTACTTGACACTCACTGTTTCGACCCTTTAAAGCCTGCACGCCCTGTGCATTTCTTTTTTCCCTAGATTTCTTCCATCATTCTAATTCATTCTTCATTGCTTTCAGGAGAGTATTCGGCAGATGATGCGTGGGAATTTCAGGAGTTGGAAGAAGAAATCACAAAAGGATATATATAATTCTCTTGTTTTATAGTTCCCGTTATTCTGGATCCACCACTTCAAATGCAAGATAAAATTATTCAAGCAATTCTGCTAGAACTTAATTCCCAAAAAAAACAAAAAAAAAAAGAAATATTACCATTAAATCTTTTTTATATTTTATTACATTTGTAACATTTTTTAATACATAATTATACCACTTGAAATTTTCAGTGCATTCTAGCAATTTCCTGTCAGGACGGAGACTTATTTTGCTGGGCATAGGTTGTTAAGGGCATCCCTTGTATTGTAACCCCAGAATTGATTTTCTAATCCAAGTAGGTTGCCTATTTAGAACAATTCAAGTCTTAACACTACAAAGAACTGCAATCAAACAATCTAGCTCGCTCCAATTCCATGTAGTAAGCAGAAATACAAGGCCAAGATTTTGAATCTTGCACGCCAAAGCAACTTTAAGGTCAAGTAGGAATTGATCCGGTAACAGCAAAATGGCGCACTGGTATCGGATACATACAGTATACTATCAAAATCAGAATGGTCCTTTTAGGCACACATTTTTGGAATAAGGATCCACCTAACGAGCTGTGGAGTTAGGAGGATCAATTCCCATAGCCTGAAAGTAGGCTTTCTCAGCTGCAGTCATGCGATCCTGAAACATACTCCATTCGTTTCTACACCTCTCCCGTACCTAAGGCAAAAAGGGAAAAACAAACTTTTACACATTTTCATGCAGTTGTAGGAGAGATTTCCAATGCATGAACCAAGTGAAACAATTGAATGGAATTGGAATATACCCCTTCCCATGGTGCTTTGCCTTTCTCTGCCTCACCCTGTTCACAGAATTAACAGTTAGGAAGGACCCAGAACAAAACTAAGTACCTTCAGATGGAGATATCACAGATACCTGATTCCCAAGTGAAGGAACAGTTTGGTGTACTATCCATTGCGAATCGACGACTCCTATTTTCTCATGAGCAGGCTGCTCTTAAGAAAGATGCAGTTAGCAAAAAGAGAGTATATGTGAGCGAGGAAATGATTTTCGTACTATGGAAGTGATAACTCACCTCCACACATTTCCTAAGAGCAAAGTCAAGACCCCATCCATGGACCAAATCATTCTGTATCATTGACAGTAATATTTCAGATTTCACTGTCAAATCATTCTTTTTCCTTATTCCTCATCCTTGGCACCCTCTTATGGGAGGGGCCAACTTTCCACACACCAAGAAATAGAAAATTAAGGCGAAGTCCTGTTACCTGAATCATATGCCAGACACAGCGCCATGCATCACGAGAAAACACTGGGGCCATGATCTCAACAAATCTGTATAAACATCTTGATCAGTTAAGTATTTGTACCTGGTGAAATGATTGAACAAAGAACACCAGATCTTTAATGATAATGTCCAAGTAATCTACATACGCTGCACATGGCGGCAAATGAGGATCGGTGCACCAGCCAGGTCTTTCCTCTGTGTCCCTTTTGAGTAAATGAAGATTTTAAGCTGTGAATATCAACAAAGAACCTATGCAGATTAGACAAGTGTGATTTTCATACTTGTGGACTTCAGTGTCCTCTCGTCTCTTGGTCATCTGCCATGTCATTCCACTATCAGGGGATAAACCAGGCTGTGAAATTTCTAACCCATGTTTCTTCACCAGTTTTATATATCTGTCATGGAGGAAGATAACATTAGCAAACAGTTTCATCCGCACAGCTTCTTAAATGCAGCAGGTCATAGGCTGTTTCTACTTACTCCTCTGGGTCAAAATTCTCAACCCCAAGATCTTCATCCCAGATAAATATATAATCATAGGGTGCCACAATGTCTGGGTGCAAAAATCGCTTTGCATACCACCTAATAAGATGAACACAATATAATTCGTGTATCGGTCACAAACCACTATTAACAAGATGATGTGAAAGAACATAGTAAATTGCTTTACAATTACCATTTAGTCTGCTTCCGCACACTCACATGGATAGCGCGTTTTGACCACTCAAATTCATCCCATTCACTCGTTCGGCCATCATAGTGAAACAACAAAATTGTGAAGTTTTCTGTCAACTGTAAAACTTGTCAAGCAACTAAAAAGTAAATATAACTTGTTTAGAAGGGATGAAATAGCACTACTTCTAGTTACCTTCTTTACAGCAGCATCAATGTTGTTTTTCTGCTCGTAGCCGACAGTAAAGGTGAAAAGGTATCTTGGTTTAATAATTAAGTCCTACATTGGTCAATCTTTCTTGTTAGAAGTGGTGGTAAATGAATCACAATTCAATTGGAAATGAGTAAGTTGACAGACGTAATTCCCAGCATTCCAGCCTCCTCTACTGTCTGAACCTAAATGCCCTCATATCAAGCTAATGAAACAGCAAAACCAAAGAACCTGGAAAAACTTCTAGAGCTTTCTACGTGCCACTTTTGTTAGGCAGGAAAAAGCTGAATGCTTCATGCTTTTGTGGTCTATATATTGTCAAGCAATTGAAAGAAAACACCACCATAAGCAAGTATGGCAAAGCATACACACCTCACCAGGAAGACCCCACAATCTGCGAGTGTAAAAGTCAGTCTCCGGTACAATAATTCCAGGTGGTAGTCTCTCAGCACCTCGAGGATTGGTTGGGACCCAGATCTGCATAGAATCACTTAGAATTAAGAAAATTTGAGTGCAGCAGGAAGTTGGCCTCTCTGCACACCCTGCCCATGCTTGAAATTTTCGGAGTAAGACCAAGGTCAGAGGCTAGTAAATAGGAAGATATCTCTAGAAGTAGTTAAATTAAATTGGTCTTGAGAAAGCTCATAAGAGGTTGGCTTATAAGAGATAATGTCAAGCAAGGTCTCCCTATTATAACTGGTGAAGAACCAATTCGAGCTTGGGTTACCCCAGCCCGACGATCCTAAAATTGCTGAGGTCGAGAAAATCATATAAATCCTTTTAAGACTCAATACTTTTGAAACAGAATTGCTTGAGATAGCTCATACCAAAAGCAACTTCTTCCAAAAAAATAGGAAAGTTGCTCACCTCAGTATCATTAGACTTGCGTGCTCTTCGACCTCTCAGATGAGACCATATATTTAACAGAGCTTGGGTCGAGAGACCCGAGTGCTTGTCTTCAACATAAGTAAGATCAATGGAAGAAAATATGTTTGATGATACATTAACCTGGAAAGAATCAAGAAATACAACAAAATGATCTTGATAAGTCTATTAGGTTATTACAAAATCAGAACATCATACTGACAAATCAAGATCAAGTGCAACAGTAACTATAAATAAACAAAAAAAGAGTAAAAGTCAAGTTCTCCTGCCTTTGACAATGAAAGTTTGGGGAAAGATACACCTAAAAGGAAGCCAAATATAATCCCCACGAAAGTCGTTATAATTAACCTCATTGTTTCATTTGTTCTTCTTACATGCCAACTGCTGCAACCACATGGAACTAGAACATCATTGAGGAACAATCCAAGAATTCAATAATTCAACGAAATTCAGCTTAAAAGAACAACTCTTTAAGCTGCAGAATTACTTTGGAACTGTGGACCTCCGCATAGGCGTACCCATTCTAATCGCAATCTTTGCAGCAGATGAGCCGCAATCCACTCTACGTACAGTATCTGTCAAGCCTCCATTGCTTCAAGAATAAAAAATCCACAATTTTCAGTAATTTTCATCAACCCTATAACGAAGATACAGAATGTTCACTGTTTTTACAAAAAAAATAGAAAATGAAAAAAAGGAATCCAAAAATCAATCATCATTCAGACTCAATGCGAAACTACTATAAAAATTCAAAACAGCCTTGTCCGGAACTTGAATCCCAAACTGAAAATCAGAAAAATGGGAAGTACTATTAGATGCAGGACAAGTTCAAGTACGAAAAACGCAAATCACTGCTGAAGTCTTCGCCACTAATCTGTGCTCGCGAAAAACACGGAAGCTTTCATAAAAACAGACAAAAGATGAAAAATTTAAACAACATAGGTGAAGATTAAGATTGGAGAAGGTGTAGAATGAAGAATGTGGTGGGGTTTGACTCTTAACCTTCTTGAAGAATCTTGAATCGAAGTTCAAAATCTGATTGGGTCCGGTCCGAGGTTGAGGTATATATGGTTTGGGAGCAATGATGGAGAAAACAGCCAATGGTATAAAAGGGAGGCAGAGCAAATTGCAAATGATGAAAATAATCAAATGATGGAGTTCCCAAAGAGATGTTGTGATTGAGATTGCAATGTTGGAAACTGGCAAAAAACCACTGCTCCAATTATGTTTGTCTGAGTTGATTATTGGGAACAAGTCTTTGACAAAAACAATTTCGAGTTCCGCGGAAGACCCCAGACCTGGGCTCCACTTCCTGTATTTAATATATATATATATATATATAATAATGTAACTATTTAATTATATATTATTCCTAGGTAATTCTCTTCTACACATAAATAATTACGCTTACGTCTTTAATTCATGATCTATTTACATAGTAATTGCAAAAATTGTCTCTGACAATCACATAATAGGAATAGTTTGTCTAACGATATCGACATTTTTAAGGAATGCATATGTAATTTTTTTAATTTGTATAAATAATGCCGACGATTTTTTGTAAATGTATATATAAATTTTGAAAAGATAAAGATAATTTGTGTAACTATACTTTAAATTAGGGAGTGTAAAGATAATTATGAATGGATATTTTAGAATTGTTCGTACACTTGAGATTTACGCATTTACTGGAGATGAAAATTAAAGTTGGAATAAGACATACATATGTGTAACTTGATTTTCTCGACATATACAATTTCAAAAATTTGATTATTATAAAGGATTATATTAAAATAAGACGGGATTTATTGTTGCATACTAAAATATCTTGTAATAAATAATATCCATATAAATATATAATTTCTTTCTTTTTTTTTTAGAGATTTGGGTTTACTCAATCCCAACATCCAAATGGAAGCTTTTAAAGTGTTTGATTGGTGTTATATATGTTGGGATGGAGGTTTTGTCTTAAGGATTTGAATTTTGCCGGCCATATTTCTCCTTTATTTTTCATCCTAATAAACATATTTCTCCTTTATTTTTCATCCTGGACCCACTTTTGGGCTGCGTCCGACTGTCAATTATAATGGGCCAAGCCCATTTTAAATTTGGGCTAGAGTACTTATACAGCCGAACAATGCTCCACTATGATTATGGGCTTAAAAAATTCGGGCTGTAGTTATAAATCCAGCCCATTAGACAGTGTCGTTATGCAAGGCAATCATCTTCATACTTGGAGGACTAAAATGTAAATTAAGTTTTCTTTTAGGGCAGTCGTGGAAATAGTCATTATACTTTCAATAAGTTTAAATTATTGGGATTAAAAGTTTCATTTAAAATAATATTAAGACTTCTATTTTAATTAATATATATATATGTAAGTAATATTTTTTGCTACAATATACTTTTTTATTTTTATTTGTATATATTAAATAAATAAATAAGATGGTTTTGGAATAATAATAAGAAAAAAGATGGAATTCAATGAATTGTGATAGCTTTTTTAGATCATTAAAATAGTGGTACTTGTTTGTATACATGTAATGGGTGGGGGGGGGGGGGGGCGTCAATGATAGACGACCCACCTGACTATGGGTAGACACGTGGCGAGCATCATGTAGTTCCAAGTTTGACCCCGAAGGCCGAAATTAATCCCCAAACTATCATCATTCTATCACCCAAAAAATATCTTTAAACCATAATATTTTCCTTAAAAAAGAGAATGACTTAGAGCCTCTCTCGTCTGGGTCTCGGTCTCGATTCTCAACCCAATGAATTTCCAAAACTGAATTCAGTAGCCTTCTCGAATCTAATAAGCTAGTGACGATTGCACGATCTCCCAGGAGGGGCGAGGACCATGTCGTCGCCGGATATTGCCGGAATACTGGACAACTCGAAGGAGCTCGATCGGTTGAGGAAAGAGCAGGAAGAGGTGCTCATCGAGATCAACAAGATGCACAAGAAGCTACAAGCTAGTGAGTCCTGGTTTACCATATTGCAACTTTTATCTGCTGCATTTTTGGTATTATTATTTTATTCAAATCATTGTTGATCAGAATTATGGATTGTGTCTTTTTCTGGGTTGTCTTTAATTAGAAGGAATGTGGATTGGTTTTCTTTGTCTCCACTATGCTTGGTATTATTTTGGACGAGAGACGGGTGTATGTATGGGCTTTATGGATGTGCACAGTGTAATCTGCTATCTCCTCTACAGCTAAAGCTTCTGGAATTGAAAGTTGTATTATTTGAGCTTGCTTTGATTGATTAATTATTGATAGCCAATCTGGAATGAGCTTTAAAGAGCTCGAATTGTTTGATATTTTTCTTTATTGTAATAGCTGTTAGATTACTGGGTTAGCTTGAGCTAAGCTGCATAAATTAAATGACGACCTTGTTTTAGTAAGGTAATGAGCTGAATTTGGGGTATCTTGATTGATCCTTTAACCTCATTTATATCCTTATCAACTAAATTGACTGTCTTAAGAACATGAAGTTCTTGTTGGTGTACTTGAAATTGTCCTTTATCAGAAAAGATTCGTGATCCTTACAACCTGTTATATGGCCCATCCTCTACTCTGAGTTCTTTAATGTTTTTGCTATTTTGTTTGTGCATGCAGCTCCAGAGGTGGTTGAAAAGCCAGGTGATAATTCACTATCACGGCTCAAGATGTTATATATTCAAGCAAAAGAGCTATCTGAGAGTGAAGTGACGTATGTTTGAGTTTGCCTTATTCCCTATTTAAGATGTTTCTGATTTTCTCAGTCTTTAGTTTCGTTTGCAATTTTTCCAACCAACTTAATGACTTAAGTCGGAGATACTGCTGAAGTTAGTATCTGGATCTTGTATGAGAATCACTCGGTTCAACTTTAACTCCTGTTTGCCTAGCAGGCACAGGCACAGACACCAATCAACATTCTTTCTTATTTGTACACCACAGTATCCTCATTCGTAATTATATTAAACCATCCATTGTGATGGACATTTCTTCTGAGCTACATTGTTTCTTTGAATCTGTAGGATTTCCAGTCAATTGTTAGGACAACTGGATGCATTAATGCCTTCTGGAGCGCAAGGACAACATAGAAGAAGGATAGGTTTGTACCTTTGACTAGCAAATTTTGTAACAGACGTACTAGTTCTGTCTATGTGGTATTAAAAAATTTTATTACTGCTAAAGCTGTGAGCTGATCTTAGTTGGAATTTCATTCTTCTGGTATGGCCACACATTAGGCATATTTAATTTATTCATCCACCTCAACAGTAGCACGAGGTCCAATATCATTGTGTATTAAGTCTACATTGTTGTAATCTCAAGAAAATGAAATTACACTTGAATTAGACGGTATCTGCCTATATATTGGTGACTCTCATTAATTTCTGGAACCTTTTGTCCATGTAACTCATCTCTACTCAATATAACTTCAAAACTTGATGAACCACAGAAGGCAGTGAGCATAAGAAAAAGAGAATGAAGGCTGATTCAGAAATCCCGAGACAGTCTCCTTCCATGCGAAGCCACCTAGAGTCTCTAGCAAATTTAAAGGGTGAACAAGTATGTGTTTAGCTTACATTCTTTATCCACTCAATCATTTCCTGTCAATTTTTTTTTGTCTGCTTGGACATTGGACATTCTCTCTCTCTCTCTCTCTCTCTCTCTATATATATATATATATATATATGCATACCATTGTAATGCAAATATTACTATGGTGCTGGAGATGCAAATGTCTTTCGGATTTTAAAATTGCACATAATTTAGGTGGCAGCAAGGGTCACTCAAGAGGATGCAGGAAAGGATGAATGGTTCGTTGTTAAAGTAATCCATTTTGACAAGGAAACAAGAGAGTAAGTGCTGTTCCTTGATTGTGACAACTTTATCAGCAAGCTCTTCTCAATCCTTGCTGGAAGCATTGAGAAAACTTTAGGCATTGGTATGAGATAGGAATAAGCAGATCAGACTGCATATGCTATTTTAGGGGCCTGCACTGATACATCTATTCATTTTGCCTCTCATTGTTGTATCTCTATGTAGATTTGAGGTCCTGGACGAGGAACCAGGTGATGATGAAGAGAGCACTGGACAGAGGTTGGAACTTTCTTCTATCCTTGTTTTTGGATGTATTGATTTATTTTGGTTTAATCACCCGGTATTACTCTCAACTTACTGCATAGCTCAAGATATATTTTGTGTCTTTCTTTTTTCCTTTTGATGGCTCTACCTAAAGCAAGCAACCTGTTGATTTTGACATAAAATGACATTCGCACGACACTTTATAAACCTATTTGAAATGTATAAGCTAACAATTTGGGTCTTGCTGACAGTTATAGATGAGTAAACAATGAAGAATTTCCTTAACTAGCATTTGACCTCCCACGATCGCTAGTCATCTACTTTAATTATTTAGTAAATTATGCATCTATTTGTCATTGTTGACAGATATGCGGTATGCTATAATTGATTGTCTACAGTTGTATTTTAGTTCTTAAATGAAAGGTAGAGGAAAATTTGAAAATAAGAAGGGTTATTGTTTCTAGGTATGATGAATTGATGACTATAATTATGTTCCACAAACTAATAATGCATAAGTTTACAATGTATATGTGTCCACTAGCATGCATTAATTGTTGCAGTTTGTGATACCCTGTTCTGTCTTTATGTAGAAATCCATATGTCAAAAGCATAATGGTTATGTTTAATGGCTAACTTTGGCGCTGCTGACATTCTGTTTCAATATTCATGATTAGCTCATTGGATAAGACAAGGCTTTAGAATTACCCTTTACATTTATATCCTGGATGATTTTGACATACACTCAATCACGCCATGTATTTTCTCTGTCTTGCTGCTTTCAGAAAATACAAGTTGCCTATGTCACATATTATACCTTTTCCTAAGCGCAACGATCTCTCCAGTGTCCCTGACTTTCCTCCTGGAAGACATGTTTTGGCAGTTTATCCAGAAACCACTGCACTATATAAAGCAACTGTTGTCCAGGCTCGTAAGGTATGCTTTGCTCATTATTTGTTGCTTGTATAGATAACATAATGCAAAGTAAATAATGGGAAACTAACTATTTCTTATTTTTATGTATACCATGATGCTTGTGATTTACTATCATTCAGAGGAAGATTGATGAGTAAGTAACTTTACTTCTCTTTGTTTCTAAATGCTACCTTCTTCTGATGCAACGGAAAATAATGTGACATATTAGTTAAAGCTGCATGTTGATATTACAATATGTTATTACTTATTACGGGAATTCATTTTTGGCACTGACAGCTACATTTTGGAATTTGATGATGATGAGGAGGATGGATCTTTGCCTCAACGATCGGTACCCTTCCACAGGGTTGTTCCTCTCCCCGAAGGATATCGACAGTGATTATATTCTGTTTATAGCTGTAAAAAGTTGTGAGGGGCTTATGCCTAATGTATTTACTTTAACCTTATAATGACAAGAAAAAGAACCAGTGTGTATCCACTTTAATCCAGAGCAGCATTAGTTCATCACCACTCATGGATTTTCCAGAGCAGCATTAGTTCATCACCACACATGGATTTTCCAGAGCAGCATTAGTCATCCAATTTACTTTCTTGCACAGTAATGCATAATGCTTCAGTAATTAGGATTGATGAAATTCTTGGATGTTGATTGTTGGATGAGAGGGCATATAATCAAAGGATGAAAAGAGGAATGACCTGATTTCTCCGATAGGTGCTTTGGGTCTGGTGAGGATGGAACATTTATGCGAATAGGTCAAAAACAATTAAATGAGGCTGTACTCGACTTCTCAAGTGACTGAGTGCGGCAATGCATTATGCGTCAAACTGAGAAATTGCCCTTCTTGGCAAAGCCATAACTGAACAACTAAAGAAGAAAGTACTTAAGATGTTACATGGTATATAACTGCATTTATGAGATAATAAATGTCTTTTGTGGTTTACGTCACCATGCTACTAAAAGAGGCTTTATAGAATTGAAGGTGCATTTTGTTTTAAGTTAGCTTAATCGAGGATCATAACCAAGTTAACCACAATTAAGATAGCTGCTATGATCCATTTATGTTCATAAAAATGCTTGCACATCGTTAAACCGCTTTTTAGTGGTAAAACAACGTCGTTAGTTTGACAATTAACATTTGACTATGCCTTCTGGCATGCTCGTGAGATTGGTATTGGTGGATCGGAGAAAGAACCATCAACGATATGGTTTGCAATCCAACGGTTTGCAGCTTCAGAGTAGTGCACGCCATCCCAGCTTATGACTTTAGAAGGATTAGCACAAGAACCAGCAAAGACTTCACTTCCATTTACATTTGCTTTATTACCGCACCAAACATCATAGCCTATTCCATGATGCCCGCAGCAGATCTTGAAAGGGTCCTCAAACCCTGTGAACAACAGAAACGATGCTCATTAAAAAGTAATTTTGCTGTGTTTTCTACGAAAATCTCATTCAAAAATTGAAATTACAAGTCTTTTTTCTCTGGGATAAAGTTCAGGAAGAGGGTTGGTGGAGTTCACCTACCTAATTTTTGTCTCTCTTTAGTATTTGACTTAAAACAACCATGTGATAATATGAGTGATTTGAAATTCTTCAGACAAGAGCAGATTCTTGTTCACGAGGTTTGTCTATTAGCATCGGGTACGACTATAATTAGTGATAATTATTTTTCTCAAATCTTGAACCAAACATATTTTGAAGAAAGCCATAGTTCAACTACTAAAATGCATGCATCATGATAGCAATAGCCAGCATGTTGTCTGGAAACAATGAATTTCAGTATTCACACAATCATGATCCAAACACACAGAAAACTTTGACTCAAGAAAGTAATCATCACCTTGATTCTTTGCATTGGTGATTAATTCATGCTTGGCCCTATACATATCGACATGGATAATCCTGGCCTCAGTAAGCTTCAACCTTAGCTCGACAATTTCATTCTTGAGCAGTCTGTTGAATTCGATAGCTATCTCATTTTGGTTCATGACACAACCATGCTCATCAAGGTACCCTGGCACAGGATCTTGCACCTTAACTGTGGCCACCGGCAAACAGCCGATTGGGCCGGTGTTGTGTATCCAGAAAGTTCTTGCACCTCTTTGATATAGGTTCTGCCATGTTAATCATATGCAATACAGCCCATAAAAAGCTCTGAACAAAAGGAAGAAAATAGTATTAACTGCTTTTTTTTATCATTTTTATACTGCAGCTTACTTGGACTTGTGCTGTAAACTGGCTGGCTATATTAGGTAGAGCTGCGCTCTGGAGTTCAAAGCTTGACTTCCGGAGAACTGCCGCAACATCGTTCTGCCCTATATCAACTATGAAAAGAGCCTTTGAGAAGTCCTGAGGCCTCGGCAGCATTTTCTTGAAAGACTTGTTTTTGGCTGAAAATCATAAAAAATAAATCCAAGTGAAGAAAAATTAAGGCATCAATGTGATTATATCTTTAAGAGAGTTCTGTTTGGACCTTTGTAGAAATAAGCTGTTTTTTCTTTAAACTGAGTGTAGTGCTCAACTTGGATTTCAAGACAGAAGGGGCTGACTCCATTGTCAAACCAAGACTCGTTTGGCCGCATTATGGTTGCACCACCTGTTGCAAAGTTTGCACCGTGCCGGTAATTGGATCCTATTGAATCAAGGTATGGACTCAAATATGGTAGCCCCAGATGACCAGCTTCAAGAGTTGGATACAGATGAGATCCCAGAGAAAGAAATAGGGTGAAACTGATTATTTTCATGGACTTGGATAAATTTCTTACCAATGAAGTCTATGATCAGACGGCCATCAGAGGCCCTTCCCACTGGTCTATGGAAGTAAGTCTGGCCGCAAGGCAATACCGGTGGATAGAATGCTGCTGCTATTCCGCCCGTGTCTGAATTCGAATCACCGAAGTTGTAAATTGCAGGGTAAACACAGGCTGGTGAGTTTATCTCACCGGCATTTGCTATGAATGCCGATGTGAGTAAGAGCCCAAGAACAGAAACTGTGAACAATTCCATCACAGCACCAAATTCTGTTCTGATTCTAGGACTGGAGTTTTGGACAGCCACATCAGTTATATATATATATATATATATATATATAGAGAGAGAGAGAGAGAGAGACCATGTGCTTTTGACGCACAAAATTCCATGAGACGAAAGTGATTTGCATATTTAATACAGAAACATCTGCTGGTTGACTAATGTGTTCTAAAGGTAGTCAAAAAGGAGTTTTGGTTATGTTCTAAATTTCAACAAGTCGATCTTGTAATGGATTTACTGTAATCTCATTCTCCCTGGTTTAGATCACTTTAAGTTGGAATTCAGCTGCTACAGTTTCTTTACAATTTCCCCCCACAGTTACTCTGATATATCAGATTCCATCCATGCTGTAGATAAACCAGCCGAGAAGTTTCTTTAACTGAGACATGTGCTTATGGTTTGCTTTTGTTACTGAGATATTTTGGTGATTTTCTCCAATTAAGTGTTCATGCGACTCCATTTTAGAAAGATCAGAGATTATGTTAGATTGTAAGATTGTAATTAGCTGACTCTAATTTTTTGTCAGAAGCATCAGCACGAAGCTTATTGATTTAGTAAAGAAGGCTTCGCTTCAAATTATGTATCTATTATCTCTACTCCTACCTGAGAGTGAACAGATATCGGATTTACTACAAAAGCAATTTTAGATGAACATTTATAAGTTGCCAGTTAAGTTGATTGCACACCAACTCAGTTTTATGATTTCAGCGGTAACACTGCCCGACAGATGCTTCTGATTGAGCTAAGGATAAGCATAATGAGTAGTAAAAAACTGGAAGTTACATTTTCATGAATATTTGCTATAATGTGGACTATATGCTCAATGCTTAAGACATGCATGGGCAATGGGCATTGGAGGATCAGAAAATGAGCCGTTGGCTATGCGATTGGCAATCCAGTGATTAGCTGCCTGAGAGTAATGCACCCCGTCCCAACTTATACATGCTGCTGGAGAGCCACAAGCGGCACCCACGATTTCCGAGCCGTTGATCACTACTCTCTGCCCACACCAGACGTGAATGTTGTTTTTGTGATGTCCACAGCATATCTTGAAAGGGTCCCTGAATCCTGTTCATAAAAATGGCCAGAATTCATGCTGTTCGTTTGCATGCACTGTCGTCTACTTTTCTAGGCCAACCATTACTAAATGTTATTCCAGGTACTATGATATTTCAGGAATCAAAGAAATAAATCATTTTTATGATAGAAAAACAATATTGTCTTAAATTCTACCAACCGTAGATTTTTGTGTTGCTGATTAAGTGATATTTGGCTGAGTAGATATCGACATAGGTCAGGGCAGCATGGGGGAGCTCTGCCCTCAATGTGTTAACTCTAGCTTTAAGCTGCCTGTTGAACTCAAGAGCAATGGCATTATGACTCCTAATGCATCCATACTTGTCAAAGAAACCAGGCTTGCTCGGATTGCTGACATAAAACATGGCTGCTGGCAGACATCCAATAGGTCCTGTGTTATGAATCCAGAAAGCCCTCGCCCCGTGCTGATACAATCGCTGGAAATTTTCATTGCGACATTCAGTAAGATGGCCACAAAGAAAGGTGATATTTTTCAAACAGGAACTTACTGTAATTGCTGCACCAAATTTATCAACAATATCTGGAATCGCAGCTCGAAGCTGAGGCATAGTTAGCTTTCTGAAACCAGCAGCAATATCGTTCTGCCCAATATCGAATGTGTAGAGAGCCCTGGAGAATTCCTTTGGCCTTGGAAGTTTTCTAGCTGAAGATGGATCTAAGAAAATATTATCTTGCATGAGTTTAAGCTCACTTTGATGATATAGTTCACTGGTTCGGGCTTTGAATTGATCAAACTGCATAGTCTGGATATCAAGTGAGAAGGGACTTATGCCATTCTCAAATATGCTTTCGTTCTGCATACGAATGGTTGAACCCCCAGTGGCAAAATTTGCACCGTGTCGAAAATTTGTTCCTATTGAATCCAGATATGAACTCAAATACGGCAACCCCAAGTGCTCAGCTTCACAAGTAGCTCAAATATATTAGTTCGAACACATTATGCCAATAAAACCTTGAAGAGAGGAGTTGTTGAACTTGTACCTATAAAATCTATGATAAGACGGCCATCAGAGTTTCTCCCGGCAGGCCTATGAAAGTAACTGACTCCATAAGGTGGAGGGATAGGCCAAAATGCAGCTGATATCCCTCCAGTGTCTGAGTTTGAGTCACCGAAGTTGTAAATTGCTGGAAAATCACATGGTGGCGCTGCAGGGATCCGTCGTGCTTTGACATCCAATGCCAGTGAAACAAATACAATAGCAACAAACAGGACTCTTGCATTTTCTATTATTCCTTCCATATTAAAAATGATTGACTATAATATATGAAATGAACAGCCCTGAGAAAATGTGTTTACAATCTTGGTTTTGTGAATATGAATTGTTTAAATAAGGAGAGAAAGGTGAATGTGTTCATGCCAAAAATGTGTGCTGATGGAGTCTTTGTAAAATTTGGCTTTTATTACCGGATATTAAGCAAAGGGGCTGGCCTTGTTCTTGCTACACTTGATTGTTTTTTAGTTCTGGTGCAGATGTGTTTGGTACCAGTTTTAGGCTGGAGGCGACTTTCAATGTGTAAAGTGGTGGACATGGTCGTCATCGCACCTAACGTTCCACCAGGTTTTTGGTTTTTTATACTCTTGCACTCTACTATTACTTTTACTCTATCTTGCTCTCAATGAGCTTTTCATATAATTTTGGTTACTTCATGTTCAAAATGCATTAAATCTTAATATCAATGAATATTCGTAGGATCCAATTTATTGATGGAAGTCACTAATAAATTTGTTTTGCTCAAAATCTTACAATTTTGTTTTGAAAAAGTATGTGGTTAGGAAAATTAAGTGTAAGGCTTATGTTGTACAAATTTTTCATCTCATTCAATTCCGGATGTTAATAACACATGCATCATCACAATATATGACAAAATCTATTCCACTATGGTTCTTACAGTTTAGCCAATTTAATGTTCTTCAAGTCGATCATGGTCATGGGGTCGACCTTCCTCCAGTACTTTGAAATTTGTGAATAACAAATACAAGGTTAGAGGAGTCAGGGTCGTCTTGGCATGACACTCTGATGTCCAAATGAGCTAATTATTCTAATAAAGAGGTCTAACAAGATAATAAAAGGTCTAATATTTATAAAATTGCATACCCACAAATACAAATGAATAGTGGTTGAAGTATTTATAGGATTTGGCCCAATCATACAACCACACTTGGGCTTCCCCATTCCTTGCTAGGCCTAGGCTTTTATACCTGTTATTATGTTTTTGGATTGGGTAGGCACTTGGGCCAAGCCTTTACTTATTAGTCCATATCATCCACCCCTAGTTATCTAGTCAAATATTGGTTGATTGGATAAGTAAATCTCCACCGTCAGATTTCTTGTACTCCAGCGTCCCTAGCAGTTCGATTGTCAAACCTTATCTCCCCCTCCAAAACAAGAACAGAAAAAAGATATTATAAAAGATAGTGTAAAATAGAATATTTATATATTTGCAATAGCCAGTCTTGGAAAGTTTTATTATATACGCCAGATTACGTTTTTGTCCAATTGGTGTTTATAGACTTGGCCCAATGACATAAACCCGGGGTCCTGAGTCCAGTTTGAACTTTTATTCCATAGTAAAATTCGGCCCAACACGTAAATACCGCTTTTTCCCTCTTACTTAATAGAATTGCAGCCAAGAACTGGAGGGGACCCCTTGATATAATTACGTGCTACTAGCCCTAGAACGGAGTTCAGAGTGTATGCAATGGGGAAGAAGAAAGGAGGAGAAACCCATACGCCCAGCGAACAAAGGGAAGGGCACAATTTGCTCGGCTCACCGACTTTCGAGCATCTGGAGAACGGACGGTACAAATGTGTCGAAACGGGCCACGAGCTGCCGGCTCACGCCAGAGACTCTTACGCTGAGTCCAAGCACTGTCGCCTGGGCCTCATCGACTCTGCCCTGGCCGGCAAAAAGCCTCCTCTCAACATGTTCCGACAGGACCCTGCTTCACGGTAATTTCTTTTCTTTGTTTTAGGTTTTTTTGTGGAGAGGGTGTATGTTGGATTTTGGCCGAGGAAAGTGGAAAGGTAAAGCTTTGAGGATCAAATTGTATTGTTTTCACTGTGAACTAATATGCGTCAATATTGAGTAACTAGTAACTTTTTTCTTTTCGTGGTTGTTTCTACACCTTAGTGAAAAATATGTCTTCACCAAACTCTCAGGTCTTGATTGTTTTATGTTGCAGTTCGAAGTTAATATGCAGATTAACGGGAGTTACGATCAATAAGACGGAGGAGCATATATGGAAGCATATAAATGGGAAGCGCTTTCTCAACATGTTAGGTTTGTGTTATAGTAAAATTCCCTTGGAACATTGTGAATTAGATTTTTTTTTTATCAAGAATATGATAGGTTTGCTAGTTGGATGTCTTTAAGTTCAGATGTGTATTGATAATATAAACAGATAAAATGGAGGCTGAAAAAGAAATGCCGAATGGGACAATGGAAAAGCAGGATAAGGGAAAAGAGAAGAAGAAAAAGAAGAAGAACGAAGATGGTGGTTTGAAGAAGAAGATAGAGAAAGAGGAAGAACATGTTGATGAGATTATCAATGAAGTAAGAGATTCTACAGGCAAGAGTAGTGATTCCGAAACTGAAGCTGACTTTTGGATGCCTCCTGTTGGGGAACGCTGGGACCATGATGATGGGGGTGATAGATGGGGCTCTGGTTCTGAGTCAGGACCAGAGAGTGATGATGCTGGTGAAGAAGGTATCCTTTTCTGTTTAGGACATATCTTAATTATGTCAAAAGCATTTGCAGTAGGTTAAGTAGTTCTTTACTAATTGTTATCCCGCAAATTTCTTAAATTGAGAGGTCAGATTAATTGGAAGTGCATTTTATGGAAATACATAAAAGAACACTGATGCTAGAGAAATTTGAAGCTTAGGTGACATAGTATGCTTTGACCAATGCCATTACTGGAAACTCTTGATATTGTATATTGCAAAAAGTTCTTTCTATACGATTTGGCTTCTTACTTAATTTTCAAACTGTAATCAATGTAGTTGATGGGGCTAATGCAATAATCAAATTTTGTCGTTTCTCAGTGCTGAATTCCATCAACGAATAGCATCATGTAAAAGGTTTACACCACGTTTGAAAGAGCCAATACAGTCCTGCATCTTAAAATTTGTATTTGTTTGTCCATCCAAAATTAATTCTTCACTAGTAGGTCTAATTCTACAATCTGATAGTTGCAAGACGTGAGCTTACTAGATTCGATTATTCAGGAAAGCATAATGTTTGTCAAATTGATTTGATTCTTTAGTTTACTATAAACTTTGTAGGCTTCAATTCTGGCTTGTAATTACATTTTTTTTGTACCAGATTTGGGAGCTGAAGAAACAAAACATGAAGCTGGGGAGCTATCAAGAAGGTATGTTTAGTTGTTTAATAACTTTTTAACACCTTCAACTGTAGCCTTAGGTGATAACTGGAACAGAGAAGTGGCTTCTCAAGGGCAGGGGCACCTAGAATACTGTCTTTGAATTTCAATGTCTATGTAATTAGAGCATGAAATAACTCCACTCTGTTTCTCTTCTGAGCATTTTACTGTTTTTCATAACATGCAGGACAAAGCGAATGTCCCTAGAAATTGGACCTAGTAGCTTTGCCTCGAGGAAGAAGAAAAAGAAGACCAATGTTGCGTGAAAAGTATAGCACCCGAGATCCAAACCCAGTGCAGATGCATCAAACCCTGTTTTAGTTGCAAAATATGCACATCTCAACATCATAGTGTATACACTGGAAGACAAGGGTGACTCCTAATCCATGTAAGACAGAGCGAAGGAGTTTTGAATGTTCATTTTCTTAAGAAAAATATATTTTTGTCTGCTAAATGCAATTTAATATATGAAACGTATTAAAGTTTGCTTTTTTTCTGAAGTAAATTTTATTTATTAATGAGTGGTACTCGTGGATGAATGCTGCGTTTTTATCTTCTTTTGTAATTAGGATAGCTTCCATCATGTTGACCAAATTTTCATAGTGAAGTCCTGTCTGGATATTCTGCGTCGAGGGGTAGCAATTTGTTTAGCGCTTGCAATTAGCACGGATTCGAAGATGTCTCACTTGTACCACTGGGGTATTTTGTTTCTGTGTTTTTGCTCTTTTTAATTTATCTTCTAATTCTTTTCCGAGGGTTGGGAAAATTTTCATATCTGTACACATAATAATACTATAAAGGGTTTTTAATTATCATGTTGAATTTACTGATTGATAATGTCTGTCATAATACTTAAGTGGAAAGCGGACGGAAAGTTAGAGACGGGAGAAAGGATTCAGTGTGCTAGCCTCACAAATTAATTTGCTTGCCATTATCATTATTTGCGAAGAAGGGGAAACATGTATTGGAGAAATCATTGCTCTTTTTCTTCAATCTCAGGATGAAGCATTGCAACTACAAATAAGGTGAAGAGGAGGACATTCTTGTGCAATCTAAAGTCATAATTCATCTACATATCTCCTGATTTAGGAACGCTCGAGTACCACCAATGCCAAAATAGCAATCACCAAGCTCTTCAATCACGAATTCTCATTCAGTATCTCCAGTTCCAAAATAACGATCACCAAACTCGCCCATGCCTGGTAGTACGTGCAGCTCTTTGTTGAGCGTCGTGTCTATCTCCGATGTCACGATCTTGAGTCTTGGAAATTTCTTACAGACTGCATGTATTCCTTGTGGAGACTGCATAATCGGATCATGGGTATATATATATTAGAAAGATTATGTGTAGAGCTCTTTCAGATCAAAAGAGCGACAAAATGTGTATATTTCGTTAACCCACAGCAATGAGGTTGAGGAAAATTATGTTGGATTCTGGAACACCCTTGCTGAGCAGCACAGAGATTGCTTTGACGGCAGAATTTCCTGATCATTGTACAAGAATTTATGGGACAAGGATCGTTATTGGACGCGGTTAATTTGAGACCCGGTTAATGGCATACCTGATGCGAGAACAGGATCCAGCAATAACACATGGCGACTTGCAATATCTGATGGTAGCTTTTCATAGATTAACTGCACCGATTGTTGCGGCAATGAAGAATGGAAAAGTACAGGTGATAATTGTGAGATGAGTGAGAAATTATTACCTGACGACCATGTTTACCCTCTCCGTGGATTAGGATTTTGCCAATTTTGATGCCTTTGCAACACGCTCTCAGCGCATTCTCCATACTCTCCCCACTTGTGCCAAAAAACTCCGAACATCAGCGATATGAACAATAATAAGCATCTTTACAATGATTACGAATACACTGATGTTTCAAGTTTTTCCACATTTCTTTTGGGGGGAAAAAAGTGTTTTTTATACTTGCTTTAACTAATGCAGAGATTATTACCTTCTAATGACTGAGACGCCACACAATCTTTTGCAGAAAACGACTCCGCAGTATATGGATCCTGCAGGTTGATGAAGAAGAAGGTCAAGTATTTTTGGCAACATTGAGAATCTCAAAAATATTATCGAAGTCTTTGGGTAGGGGAAGGCAGCGTCAGCTAAATCATGATTCCTGAAGCCTAAAAGAAAATGATTGTAGCAATCTGGCTATGATTTGCTTGGATAATCGTAAGGAATAATCACATCAGTAAGTTACCTGTTGGAGTAGTGATCTGTTTCTCAGTAAATGGAAGGTGGCCAAGACCATGTTCCACCACCTAGAAAACAAATGAAAACCATGTTTTATTACCTACATATGCATATAAGACTATGTTAATATAAAGTAAACTGATGTACCAAGCGAATAAGCCGATCTGCATAGAAAACAAAATCATGCTTAGTTGTTTTTGCATCCCTTACAAGTGTGTGCATCCCTCGTATCTACACAAAAGGTTTTATTTCATCACTTAACTTTTTGTTCTTTTTCAAACACCCAATCCAACTAAAAGATCCAAATAAAAGTGAAAATACCTGGAATGTCGATTGTATAACGAAAATATTAGGATATATCTTGCAGAGATCATGTTGACCAAGCTTTGTACGAATATGCTGTACTATCAAGTCAATTGCGACGTCATTATCTGCTCCTCGAGGAATTATAATATCAGCATATTTCTTTGTTGGAAGTATAAATTCCTCGAAACTTGGCTTTACAAACTTAGCATACTGCAAAGACACTGTACTCGTTAGCTCTGAGGGAAACATTTACATCACAGGAACTGAATATAGTGGCAGATGGAGATAACTAGGGAGGAGGAATTCTTTCCATGCAGTAAATATTTGAAAGTGGGAGATGCTAGAGGAAAAAAAGATTATATTCCAGACAAGTTGTCAACCTACCTACAATAGCATGCAACAGAACAAAGTTAGTGTAGTACTCAAATCCCTTCCATCAAAGAGAACCAAGTCTGCGTGGTATTCAAATCTTTTCTCAACTCATTACCTCCTTATATTATTGTGCAGTTTGGCGATCAAGAAACTTGTGCTATCCCAAACTTTATTTAACTATGCTGACCTAGATACTAAATTCCTAGTAGGGGATAGTAGCAAAATGATTCAACAAAAGCATTATGCTACTGACTTGATCAAGGACATTCTCCACATTTCTGCCCCTCTCAACAGTATCACGCTGTATCCTCCTAGCAAGACGCACATCAGAGTCTGCACTGGTAAAATTTTAGCGATGGTTATAGAGCAACAGAAACTGCAAATCACTTGCTATTTCATTCCAAGGAATAAACATTCAAAAAAGTTCGGTTTTTTATATTTAATTATGTTGACATCATATGGAAATCAAAGTTATTGGGAAAATAATCTTCAAACTTTAAAATCACCAGGTTATCATCATTTCTCTTCAAATTACTGGAACATTTATTTCTGATATTGCTTGAGGATAGAAACTAACTGGACGCATCAACAAGAAACAGGATGGCTAAAATTCATATTAGAAAAGAACAAATTAAGATCTTTAGTTTTTTTTCTTTTATAGAAGAAAATGATAATCCACATGTCCTTTGAAAGGGAACTGATACATTTAGCAACAGCTACATCCGGTACGGTTTAATGATAACGGAGCAAAGCTCAAAGCGAAGAACCTGTATCAACAAAGATCTTCATGTTCATTAGGTCACGTACACGAGAATCATGAAGAACAAGGATCCCTTCCAAAATTATGACATCCGACGGGTTCACCTAAGAATTCCAACAACTTTGATTATGTGATGTTCAGTCCTAAATCAGCATTACATAGACTTGGATGCATGTCTCTGTGTCTACTTAGTGAAAAATCTGCAGTTCCATCCTTATGGTGGAGGATTATCATACAGTAACCTTGTGCAAGTAGGAAATGTTATAAACAGTACTTGATGCTCAAGATAAGATTTCACGTAATAAAACTTGAAACTACAGCCATGTCATTTTTCTCACAAAATATAAGAGGCAATCAGATTCTGGTTTATTAGAACAGGAATATGCAATGGCATGCCTCTGAAAGAAACAAGAATGTAGTACAGGTGTGCTTTTCTGGTTGTTCAAATTACTTGAAGATCACTTGGTATTTAAATAAGAAAGATTCCAACTAAAGAACCGTTAGTAAAGTACCATGCGTGCAGGTTCAATGCTTTTGTGGGTCTTGAAATCATAATTTGGAATGCTAACAGCTTTCCCATGTCGTAATTTCGCCATGCATGAAAGCAGAAGCTCTGTATCAAAGGCTTCTGAAGAGCATGAATGCTCCATGGAGCTATGATTAGTATTGTAATGAAATGCAGACATCACTAATATAATTATACGCCTACATTGACAAGCCCAGAATGTGCTTACCTGGATGGTCAAAGTTGTACTCGCTCACTTTTTGTAACTGTTCATCATTCAGGGAGCGATAAAATGCATCCTAAGAATCACACACCATGTGGCCATTATATTTTCTTCAGTGTATAACCAACAAGCTTTCTTTCAAAACAAAATGAGAATACAGTGCTATTATCTTGAATGTAAATGGGTCAGTGAAATCAGTAAATATTGGGGGTTGAGATGTCGATGATCACTAGGAACCATTTTCTGCTCCTCCTACTTCTGCAGACCACCTAGATTTCTAATGTAATAAAAACAATGACAAATTTCTAAACCATGAACCAAAGTTCCTGCAGTAAAGGAACTGCCAGAGTTGATCACATAGTACTGTTTGTATCAGGCTGTCAGCCAGACAATACTGTTGGACAATGTACTTCATTTCTTCAGAAGGTGAGCAAGTTACACCATACGCGCAAAACATCACACCCGCGTACATGAGAATACAATATTATATATACATTGTGTGATTCTGTGTAACCCGAAAATTTAAAGAAATGCAAAGAATGGCATATTAGCTCCACGGACAATGAAATGCTAAACTTCTGCTTCCCCACATTTAGAGTCTGTTCAGTATCTTCAGATGGAACTTTTATGCTTCCACAAAGAGGCGCATATGTGGCTTTGATATTAACCAGTTTCACATTGAAAACACCATCACAATCATTTAGGAGACAAAAAGAAAGTACTTAACGACATCATTGATCATTTCTGACCTGCAATATGTGCAGCAACAGGGCAGATAGATCAAACTAGCTCAAGCAAATAATCTCAAATTATATTCGACATCTCATGATGATAATTCTCATTTCTAGTAAACTTTCGGAAAACCAATAAAATGTAAAGAAGAAACAAAAGCAGTTACTTGATTGACGAGAACAACCCGTTGATCATGGAGCTGCGCGATAATCATATTGCAAACGGTGGTTTTGCCTGATGCAGTCCCACCGGCAACACCTTCAATTTAACGAGAACTCCAAATAATACTACTACCAGTTATGTACGTACAACAAAGTTTATAATTAACGAAACATTATTCAACCTATATAACACATGAGAAGGATGAATTGAGCAGAATTTACCAATTATAAACGGAAGCTTGAGAGGATTTCGCTCAGAGCTGCCATCTGATCCGGGGGAGAAGTGATTCTCATGGCTGTTTTTCAGCGCAGCAACCATTTCAGAATCCATAATCGGAGCTTGAACTTGAAATTCTCAGAGAAAAATCTCGCACACTATCCAGAAACGGCGATGGCGCGAAGTTCAAATCATTCGCACAATCCACAAACAGAATTAATTCATTATATTCTTGTGTTCTCAATGCTGCTCATCAGTCGGAATCGAAGGCGATCGGATGTTGAGAAGAATGAGCAGAATTGTATTTTAATTCTCTCTGCAGGTGGTAAATAATTGTTTCCAGTTGTTGTTAAAAGAAGGATTAGCGGGAAAATCGCGTTTATACACACGTGCCTCTTACTTCGATTCTTGGGCTCCATAATGGGCCTATCTGCGACTAATCGCCTCAAGCCCAAAAATCCTCTTAACGGACACCCATTATTTCGGTTTCCCATTTCTTTTCAACGTAAATTACAACTAATCTTTTTTTATATTTATTAAAATTATAAGTATTTCATCATTATTTAAAAAATTATAAATACTTTAAAAATTAATAGATAACAAATACCCATACAATGTGAATTATCACGAAACAGTTTTCATTAGACGAATGTTAATTTTAAAAAATTATTTATAATTTTTTAAATAATAGGAAGGTAACTATAATTATAACAAATCTCATAAATTATTCTAATTACCCTTCTGTTTATGCACTGATTACGCGGTTTCATAGAAAGCACAAAACTATGAAATCACAACAATAACTGTGACTAGAGAAAGTTCTCAATAAGATTATTTTGCACAGATTTCTCTCAACCTCTGAACGAACCTCAACAAATTCTGTTGAATGAAATTTCTGTGGAATACAAAAAGGAAGGAGTTGGTTTATACTGAGACAATGAAAAATCAAAATGTTACAGATCCCGAATATCTAACGATATCATCAAGACTCAAGAAGAGAGAAGCCATATAACTTTCCACCCAGTAACTAGTAGATAGAAACAGAAAACTATGTACTAATGAAGTGAGGAGATTTACAACACGGAAATATTATCCCATAGATTTTTTCTTGCAATTAAAACTCTTTCTTCATTTGCGGAGAGAGCATCAGCACTAGGTTCCACCTCCGACGTCCATTTGTCCCACTTTAAGGAAGCCAAGAATTTGCGTACATGATTTATAACATAAGGTTTGTCTCTGATGATCACAAAACCTTCGGGTCGTAGCATCCGGTCCATTTCGATCAATAGATCCTCCGAGCTACAACCTCTCTCCTCTATCTGTGAGAAGACTGACCAGGCATGAACCAAATCATAGGTGCGTGGGTAAGTTGAAAATGATTCACACCTGCAAATACAATATTGATTGTTAGACTGCCAACAATGGGGGCCTCATACCATGCTAAATTAATTATTTGGAATAAGCAAGTCAAGTCTCTTAAAGCAAACTTGGAAGAAAGTATGAGAGTGATTTTAGTAATAAATCAATAAAGATGAGTAGACAAGGAAATCCAGATCACTTGTAACTTATAAGTTATAAGAGACAGAAATGGTGACCCAAGTAATACAGTGCACGTGCGCATGGCAAACTTGCACAAGAATGTCGAGAAAGGGGCTAATATGAAGGCTATACAAAGGTTTCTGAAAACAAACGCATACCAGTCATGAACTGTTCCAATTAAGCCTCGATCATAGATAATCTTCAATCTGGCCGACGCATTAACTGGAGCAACATTCATCACCCAAATATCCTTGTCTTTTAGAGCAGCAGCAAAACCTCCAAGGTTTGAGTTCATATCCATGACATTTCTGAATGAGTCCCGCTGTATGACAGATTTCATCTGCTTCCAATACTCAGCCACTCTGTAATGCCATACATTCTGCATCACATACACATATAAATAAGTTGATGTATAGGTTGAGGCCAAAATAGAAAGGTACAAGTTCCCATGTGAAAAATTGCATGACAGGAGCACAGCAGATAGTTAAGAGCCTTACCGTGTCTTTAAGAAATTCCTCAACACTTACACCAATTTCTCCCAGGCGTGGTGGAGCAGTTGTAAGCCTCTTTGGCCAGGGTTCTAGTCCACTCCCCTTCTCACGATGCATTTCTGTCATCCCAAAAGAGGGGCACATAAATTGTAAAATAAAGAAAGGAAATATCAGATTATCCATGGAATAAATCACCACCAATTACAAAGACAAATTTAAATTTTTCAAAAGTATTGGAAAAGAAATTATTTGACATAAGAAGAAAAATTTAACCATTTGTAATGATGTTGAAATGAAGTATGAATAACAGAACTGTGAAAAGGCATGAAATTGGTTGGCAGACTGACCAGCTAGCTTCCTATAATCTATCTGAAAACCCAGAAGAGGCACTAGATGTAATACACATAATAAAATTCCAAGTTCAACTATCAAGGACAAACCCATGTATGCAGCTATTTTTGATGCATCTCTCTCCTAAAATTTGTAAAAAGTTCCAATAAAGCATCAAATTATAGCAGCATATATAAAATTTTCTTCTTAGGAAAAGAATACCATGATTATTGGTTTCTACTGCAAAAATTCATAGAGGGAAACTTGAGAAAAATACGTGTTCCATTTTGAGGTAAATTATAAGAAAATAATTATTCAATACATATGCTACCTTCTTAAGGTTAAGATATAGATTATTAGACACTACAAAATACATACTTGTCGAATATGGGGTGATGCATGCCTTCATAGGTACATTCCATGCTGCATCTGGATCATCATTAGAACTACAGAGACGTGGGAGAGTTCCCGGAGTCCTTTTCATATAGCAACTATTACTTAATGGCTTAGCCCATATCACTGTTTGATCTCTCCTTGCAGCAACTCTCCAGCACATTCTTCTCAGAAGGTCATACATAGAACTCCAAATTCTTCGATTTTCCGGGTCATGTGCATAAGCTTCTGGCGATGAATAGACAAAATAGCCTCCGGGTCTCAGCAATCTGTCCAATTCTAACAAAAGGATGCCATCTCTCTGAAGCCAATCAATCCGGCAACGGGAACAATGAGCCAATTCAAAAGATCTGCTCGGATATGGTAGTCTTCTGGTGCCCAAAACACCTAAAGTAGCTGGGATCCCTCTTTCTAGGGCAAATTGTATTTGGTTCTCATGAACATCATTAGGAGCTAGAGACATGGCTATGATGTTAAGGGGGAGGAGATACGCTCCAAAACTTGCAACCCCACAGCCCACATCAAGAACATTCCGGATATGGCCACCATTATTGAGTCTTTCGCCAGGAAACTTAAGCATCTATTGAAATAAAACAAATATGTATATATGAAAAGCCTAACAGTAAACCACATGAATGAAAGCTTAAGGTAAAAGGCTATTCAACGCACCCCGGCAATAGCTGCAATGTATTTGTCAGCTCCATCATGGAAATGAGTTCCACCACCTGGAAACTTTATCTTCTCACCATCCACAATCATCCAATTCTGATCTGATTTCTCCTTTGCAAGATGTGTATGTGGTATGTTTGCCTTCCAAACTTGGTCCCTACTAGCGGGCCATCTAATTGGGATCTGGACTTCTAACAGCAAATTCCATTGGAATCAAAACTAACAAGGTGAAATGACAATAAGTATATCACAAAAAATTGCATGCATCACTAGAACAAGGGCCCAGCAAAATCATTTAAAGATGTCCAAATCTTATTCCATATAAAGTGAAATCACTATCCTGTAAAAGTTCTTAAAGCAACCGAAAATATAGTTCACCTGTTCCATCGCAAATAATTCAAAACTCCAACTATCCGAATTTCCATTGGCTGATTCAAAGCTTCACGAACAAATTTCGGAAGAAAACAAATCAGATAAATTAACAAACCTTGTAGCCAATGGGAGGAGGTATAAGGCAATTGTAGCGGCGCTCTGGGAGCGGACAATGCCTTTCATAGTGCTCCATTAAGCTCATGTTAAGCTTCAGTTTCATTTGATATATCAAATTCCTATCCAGACACGGAATCAACTCCGAATATCTCAAATCACAAATCTGCGAAGAAGGGGGGACAAGCGAAAGAAAATGTAACTGTCACTTAAACTCGTACACCAAAATGGCGTCGTACAACCATACGCACCACTAAATTAACATTGACGTGTAAGCTCAAAAGTAAACTTCAATTCCTCCAACAAATTACTTACCGGAATGGTTTTTGGAACTTCGGGATTGTGCTCGTCGTCCTCGAAAACATCATCAAAATCCCTTTTCATAACAAATCTTCCGGTGACGGGGTCAACGCCGTCTTCGAACGAATCGTCCCCACGTGGCAAACCAGTGGAAAACAGCGAGCCATTGTACAAACAAACCAATCCCAGCAACAGTAATAACCCGATGAAGACATACTTGCGCAGTCTAGGCGAGCGAAACACATCACCCTTTAGCTTCATCTTTTTGTCAGAAAACCAAAAGAAAAAAATGAAAAACGGAATTCCGCTGGATTCTGCAGATATTATTGAGAAGCTAAAACCCTAACCCCGGATCCATTGCCGTAGAATGAAGCAAGTGAATTATTCATTTAATTATTTTATTTGTGAGGCTTTTCTTGGGGGCGGAGACATGTATATAGACACATAGATGTCTCGTCCCTTTCCTATGTATGGGGAGAACAATATTGAATGGAGTATATACTAGCTTTTTGGGTTACGACGAGACGACGGCGTTGAACGCCGCCGTTTTCGGGCCTTGTATCTGAAAACAAGCTTGCTGCTTGCTTGCTTGCTCTCTCTGTGAGTGTGATTGTGTGTGTGTTGGTTTCTGCGCTTTTTCTCCGGAGAGAATGTTAAATTGTGGCTAGCCTATACAGATCCCGTGGGGGTGGGAGGATTTTATTGGTTGAACTGGTTGCAGCATCCAATGATTTTGGGGTTTGCCCGGGGGCTCCAAAGTTCATTGCCGAAACTACCCTTGTGCGCTGCGTTTCTCTCAGTTTGGTGCACTGCACTGTATTGAGGTTGTGCAGGCAGTTTTGCAGATTAAAATGACATTATCTCTGTTAGGTTCCAAATGAAGAAAACAGAAAATACAGCACCATTTTCCAACTCTAAATTTTAATTTTTTATTAATTTGACAAACCTAATAGGAAATTCTAGCCAATAAGGTTTTAGTTGGTGCTACACCTAATCAACATCTGAATATTCATTTCTTTTAATAGTAATTATTATTTGCATCTTGATTTTTTATATTTTTAATTATTAAATAGTGATATGTACCGGACTTGACTATAAAAAACGAATCATAGTGTAAAATAAATAAAAAGTAAACGGGGGTGAATTGAGTGGTTGCTAATACGAGTAGTTGTATTATTATTATTTTCCTTTTGTGTGCCAATAAATTTTCCACGGTATAAAAAGGCTATAATTCTGATAGATATAAGTGGAAAATATGTTTTGGTGAGACAGAGATGGAGGGTTGGGTTGCTTTAACCGGTTTTATCCAATTGAGAAGGGGTGAGGGCCCGGTCACCCTGTTTATTCCTAAGTCGTGTCTGTTTAGGGGTCACGCTTCTTGCACTTTATTTGGTTGAGCCAGCTGGGTTCAAACTCTTTTGTAGGTGGAACAAAAATTGCCTCTACCAATAAAAGGGGCCATGCCATCTGCTTTTGGTTTTATTATCTGAAATGGGAAAGTCGTGTGAGCCTGAACTTGAAACCACGATTTCTTAATTCCACACATTAACATAAAATGCAATCACTTTTGTTCCTTACTTAAATAGTTGAGGCTTTAAATTTCTAGAGTTGTGAGATACTAATTTCAAGTTTTACTAAAAATATGAGTGCTCTTCTATTTTTATGATGTTATTTTGTTTTTGATCTGATGCATTAATTGAATGAAAAGCACGTTATTAATCTGATTTTATGGCCCACATTGCATTATATGCGCGTTATTATGTGGTTATGATTTTTAATTAAGTGTACATGATTAAATAAATATTAGAAAAATTTGAAAAAATTATGTGAACTTAACTTTTTTCATTGAATCTTTATATAAAATCATAGCTATTGATAATTAAAATATTAAATTATTTAATTAATATATTAATAGAATTAATTATTAGGTTACAAATTTAAATTAAAAAATTATCATACTTGTATAAATTATTTTAAATTTTTAAAATTAAAAAAAAATTTACTCTCTAATTTTGTTTCTAACTAAATTTTACAAAAATTAATAAATTATATATACATATATGCATATATATTTATATCATAGATATGTAATAATTGGATATAATTAATTATATATTTATATATTTACACATGCATATTTTTTTATGGCGTAGGTTGGGCACAAGTGGGGAGAGGCTATAGTCCGCAATCGGACGGTGGGGGCAAGGGCATAGACGGGAGTTGAAGTTGGGCATGGTGGTAGGATGGGAAAAGGGGATAATTTAAAAAATAATAATTTAATAATTTATTAAATTATTATTTATTAATTTTTAGAAAAAAAATTAATTATAAATAAAATCAGAGGACATAAATAATATTTTAATTTTAAATAATTATAAAGTGTTATAATTTTTTAATTTAAACTCATAATCTAGTAATTAATTTTATTAATATATTTTAATTGAATAATTTAATTATTAAAATGTGTAATTTTATACAGATTCAATTAAAAAAAGTAATAAAATAATTTAAATTTGAATTAAAATTAATATAAATAATAATAAATTTATGGGAGACCATATTACTCATCTCTATATATACTACCTTGACACCTTTTTTATTCTTTGATAATTACAGAAATACCCCTAAGGGCATTTTTATCTTTAAAAAAAATTATATTTAAGTTTGACCAGGTCAATAGGGCCATTTTGGGATTTTAAATGATGTCATAAATAGTTTTTGTAATTTTGAAAAAGGTGGGGGTGGTTTGTGTAAAAGGACAATAGATGAGGGGGTATAAATATAATTATACCTTGTTTTATACATTCTTTCAATACAGTACCATATATTGTTAATTGGGATAATTACACTCTCCTTCCCTGAGGTTTGGTGCAATTATACATAGACCCTATGTGGTTTGAAAAATTACATCAAGCATTCCTGAGGTTTACTTCCGTCTAACATATAAGTATCTTCGTTAGTTAAAATCCATCAAATTTGCTGATATTAATACATGCTAAACAGGTTAAAGTGCTTATAGAACCTTTTGTATCAACTTCATAAATGTTCTTGTCATTTATCTGTAGTGTATACTTTCTTGGTCGAGCCCTTCTTCTGCTTCTAATGGAAAAGATAAATGTTGCTTCCATTTCCCTATTCTTCTTTGTGCATTTTATAAAAAACCAGTGCTTTTCAGATCAACATACAACAAAATCTTTTAATGCCATTTACGCTTTAAAAGGGCCATTCTTTATTCATTTAAAGGAGAGAGGGATTGTTCTCTCCTCTCTTTGCACAATATGGAGTTGCTGTCCTAACTTAGTAGCCTAAGAAGAAAATTGTCATTGCAGAGCCAATAAAATCACCTATTTCTATAACTTAATGCTCCCATCTCCTTTGCTCATCATTCCATTTCCATCTTTGAGGGCGCTGGCAAAAGGGACATGCTGGTGATGATAACTTGCTGAGGAAGCATAACATTGTTCTAATTTCTTGTTATGATCAATGGGATTAGGATTTAATGGCTTGTGAGTTTTTGGGTCTATTCCTTGGCTGATCAACTTCTTGCTGAGGTGAGTGTTCCAGTAGTTCTTTATCTCATTATCGGTTCGACCCGGAATTCTTCCAGCTATTAGGGACCATCTACAGATAAATTACCAAAACAAGTGCAGCACACAAAAGGGTGTTCATTAATCTATTAACAAAAGCAGAGGACTCACCCACTGCATCTGCATCTGCATCTGCATGCACCCAAAAACTAATTCATTTTTTTATTCACACAATCAACATAGACAACAACAACAGTGGGATCATAATTTACTAAGCAATAGTGGAACCCTAAATTCAGAAAGCTGCATAAATATGGAAAATGAACCAACTTAATTATGACCAGGACAAAAAGTACGTACAAGAGGTGAACTGTTCATATATATTACCACCTCATCAGCTTCCTCAACATTAATAATGAAGAAATAAAGCCATGAAATTAATTAAAATATTACTGTCTAAATTAAGCCCATCACCATTTGATTTGTTAAACAGAGAAAACAAAATCATCACATGCTAGCTTCTGCTACTTAACAGAGATCATATGCATATACACAATTAATACATATACGTATACCTGTTGCCGAGGAGGCGGTGAATGAGGTCTTCTTCATCAGGGGAGATGTGGCCGCGCTTGACAGAGGGTAGGAGGTAGTTCATCCAGCGGAGGCGGCAGCTCTTGCCGCAGCGTAGCAGTCTCAGGGGAGATGTGGCCGCGCTTGACAGAGGGTAGGAGGTAGTTCATCCAGCGGAGGCGGCAGCTCTTGCCGCAGCGTAGCAGTCCCGCCTTCTTTGGCAACGTCCTCCACCTTCCCTCGCCTTCCCTCTTTATGTAAGCAGCCAGCAGCTCATCTTCCTCCGCCGTCCAAGGCCCCCTCTTCAGCCCCACGTTGCTGCAACATGCCACCGAATCAGCCTTCTTGCTAGAACCCCCACCCCCTGGCGTTTGCTTTGATGGAGAAAGCTGTAATGGGCTTCTCATCTGTTTGTTTTAGTGTCACTCTCAAAATGATCTGTCTTTCTCTCTTATTTGGCTTAATATCTCTCTCTGATCTCTCTCTTTCTCCATCTTATTAATTAGAGGATGCATGCTGCGTACTTAATGTTCTTTCTATGGTATAATAGGTTTGTGACAGTAGTAGTAGTCATGTTATAGTTACTCACGAGTGTACAAAGTTGACAATTTTGTGCTTTAAAAGGCAACTCTTTTTATTGGTTGTGAATTGATGAAGCTGAATAATTTTATCAATGCTCTAAACCCAATTAAACCAAAAGGTGGAGTGGAGCTCAATGAATCAAATTTGTGATTCCTTTATCGTGAAAAAGTCTGTTGTTCACCTTTGCCTTGATGCCCAGACTTCTATATATTTTTTTTACTTTAAATATGTACCTAGTTGTTGCATATAAATAATTAAATGTATACATTATTAATGAAACGCAGTTGGGTTTTAGCATTCCCATATTGAAAAGTAAGGCTAATGATAGGAAATTCAATACAGGAGAACGTAGGCCAATGCCCATGTCGTCAATCATACATACCCGTATGCAGTATGTATACTACATCACCAAACGGGTCTACCCTTTCCAAATATTGTTATGATTAACTGTCAGTCGATTTTAACAGACTAACTTTTTATATATATAGCTCGGGATTTTTTATATAAAAGATCCCTTCATTTGGACATGGTTTCTTGATATCTGGAAAAGTGATAAATGTGATTCCACAATTTGCACTTGAGCATCATGGTTCAAGCAAGCCATCCATGCTGTGCAATGCATACATTAAATCAGCTCCTTTCATTTCTCCCCTGCCTCTTATCTCCTTCACACTGACATATAGAAGTGGAGCTACTCGACGAGCTGATTTCCCTTGCAATGATCAATCAGGTACATGATTAGCTGTGGGTTATATAAACGGCCACCCATTAGTAATTTGAATAAGCATTCATTGTAACGGTAAATTGAATAAGCATATACAAAGTACAAGAGAAAAGTTAGCTTCACGGAGTATAATTTCTTAATCTATAAATGAAATGGAGTGAAAACATAAGCATTGGCAGGTGTAGTTTCAGCTCTCACGTTTCTAAAAGAAAATCAAAGTAGTTGATAGAATAAGGTTCGAGCAGTTCAGCGAGAAATACCTTTGATAAACTCATACGGGCATTGTTTGCAGCCTTATATGTTTGTATTTCTGCTCCTTATTGAAGCACCTCGCACTCTCTGTCAAGCCTTTGGACAAGACTTGTTCCAGAGCAACAACACCTTCTTGTAATGCAGCATCAATCTGCAAACGTTAGAAAGGTATGAAAATAAACTTTTCCATAATGGTAATTGCTACATAATATGATGAGTTGGGATTTTTCCTTGACCATCTACGCATGTGAAAACAAGTACAATTCAACTGCTACAGCAAATAAACCATGCCAAGATAATCCAAATTAAGTTTCTATGACAACAATGATGTCAATCTCAGCTATTTGTAAAGTGTTCTAGCTCTGTCCGCCCTAAGACTCAAGGGACTACAGATGTAGTCAATGGGCTGGGAGAGACATTGAAACTGGTTAACCCAGATTTGAAAGTAATTTATAAAGCCAGGAAGCGGGAGATTTAGCAATTAGCACATCCCCAAGAGCTCCTGCTCATCAAATTAAATATTTCATGATCTTGGAACAAGAAACAATGAGACAGCATGACCGCAAATCTCTTTCCTTTTTAATTCATTTTGCCATATGCAGATGCTTGATGAGGAAAAGGGGTCTCCATATAAAGCCAAAAAAATCTGAAAACAAGCAAATGTAAGCATAGAATTACCCTTCCTTGAGCTCTGGCATTGAACTTTTGGAGTAAGAACGCTTTTGGATCCATTTGACCAGGAGGCCTCCCTATACCTACAAAAGAATTACAATTGATTTACTTATTTATAGTTGAACTCAAGGTCAGCGGGCAGCGAAATTCTAAAGTTGGGGATCCAAACCTACCAATTCTTAACCGCGGAAATTCTCTATTCCCACGAAAATGATAGATCACACTTTTCAGCCTAGCAAAATGATAAAGTAAGGATCATAAAGCTCACCAAGGAGAGAGTAAAACCCACTAAAGTCTAAAGCAAGTCAAGTTATTGGTCGTTCTTCTGAAATTATCATATATAGACCATACAGTAAATATTTCTGCAATGACAAAAGCATGCTAATTTTCAGGCAATTCAAACCCTACTGCTAGTGGCACCGATAATATGAATGGTTAGACTCACAACTAGGTTGTATCATGAAATATGCCTTGATTCAGTCAACAACTAGGAACAGTAAACTACTGCAAGAATCGGACCCAGGAACAGAAATTTGTAAGTCTCAGATAGCAATTATAAAATAAAAATTTCTTTATAGATTACGCATTAGTTGAAAGGACAGAGTCCAGGAAGACATTGATATATTGAATAAAGTGTTCTGGGTCATAAATCCTTATTCTTGTATGATAACAGCCAATGCCAACCACAACATACCAGACTGAAGGCCATGGAAGCAAATAAACAAAGTTGTTAAGCTAATGCAATTTTACACCATCTTCCTGTTAAAGTTATATCCTACGATTTCAAGCATAAAGTTTCTATTTCTTACCCATTGTGACTTCCATGATTTCCCTTAGGGTGAAGACGAAGAACCCCACAAGGTAAATCCATGTCATCATGAAACTAAAACAACAAAACATGATGCGTCAGAATTCAGAACGTAGCCAGCCAATCAAAAAGTGAGTATGGGATGCCAATTTCTCCACAAGACCGTACCACTAGCACCCGGTTAAGAGGAAGCTTATAGTAAGATGCAAGCGGGCCACACTGCCAAAAAAATGATAAGTACTTCAGTCACATGCCCACACACAGAGATTCTTCCTTAAGAAATTTCAATCTATTGCTTACAGATTCACCACTTAAATTCATGTAAGTCTGAGGCTTCGCCAAGAAAACTGGAACCCCATTGACGAAACCTGAAGGAAACATCCAAAATCCAGTCTCGTTATAAAAGTAAACACACAAACAAACTGATGAAGTTATAGACATAAGTAAAGTATGATTAAATAGAAATTATGTGTGAGAGGCCTTTTCCAAAGATGGCTTTGCAGTGGAAAGAGTCCATTGAGATTCCTTGTGATTTGGCAAATGCATCAACCAATTCAAACCCCACATTGTGTCTGGTGCCTGTGAATTTATCCCCTGGATTGCCCAAACCCACAAAAAGCCATGGTCGTGGATTCAAAAACACAGTGGAGCTGCAAAAGCAGCGCATTGGAAACCTGCTTAGAAGCATTTTTCACTGTTCTGCAACAATTTTGACGAACTAATTATAATTAGAAGAAAAAAGAGGATATCAGGTGCTCGAGGTCAAAGCTAATGGGATTTCCAGCTCGCTTGAAATGGCTAATTCAGTTCACATGTTACTTGGTATGCTTATAGAGACGTATAATTCTTATATATCATCAAAATTGCTAAAGACATGTCCATTGGCAATTCGGGACCAAAAAGTTTGTGCCAGTTCACACGAAATTGTCAGAAAGGAATGCCCAAAATGAGAGGTCAAATTCACAGAAAACCTGCGGAAATAACGTACAGGAAAATCCTCAATATGAGCAATTCGAAATCTGCTCAAATACGTAACAAATTAATCAAAAACTTAAAATAAATAAAAAAGCATCTATCCAAATCCCTATAGTAATCCACTCCACGAAAAATATTGGGTTCATCCGGAATGCAATTGTAAATTCCTAACTAAGATACCTTAACTTGGGCATGCCAAAGCTTCTCACATAATTTTCCCTGAGAGAGCAGATAAAGCGAGACGGCCGCAAAATAGAAGAAGAGACGATGGCTAACGTCAGCGGCAGGTCGGTGGTTCCCGGCGGCGAGCAGTGGCACGTTGGTCTTTCAGTGAGCAGTCTTGTTTAATCGGCAGCTGAAGAACAAAGATTGAGACGAAGACGCCTGGGGAAATGGGTGGGTCGATTTTTAACCCGACTAGTCGCCGATTTGTCTTTCTTGTTGCCGTGAATTTGGGGGCTAGGGTTCTAAGATGTTTGGGGAAGAAATAAGAGAGGGGAAAGAATGGAGGTAGAAAGAAAAAAGAAGAAGAAACGATGAAAAGAAAGATGGACTGAAATGCAATTGATTTTATGTTTAATTTATTTGGCAATTATTGGCAAAATCAAATTCTTATAATTATAAAGTTATCAATTTGAATTATAATAATTATCTGTTTTTAATAATAATAATAATTAACTAATTATAAATATTTAATACTAATATTAAATATATTAATCGTTATAATTATTCATTATTAAAATTTTAATATAATTATAATTGATTTATTTAAAAAAAAAAAAAAAAAGAGAGCCCAATTCACAGGATCACCAATACATGAAAATGGGAAAACGTGGAAGCATGCCTGGATTAGTGCCTTCCAATCAGTCTTTGACTCATAGCTTATGTATATAATTTAAGATACCTAGAGAATAGAAGAAAGAATATCCCTTGGGTGGGTTTTCGTGTTTAATTAGATTGTGGAAGACTTAAGAAAAGTTAATTGCTTTTACATCCCCAAATCATTCAAATCAAAAGCATATGAAGGAAACTTCCATCCATATATTATTTAATTAAAAACTACTTCATCAAATAAATAAAATAAAATCCACTTTTAGGAAAAGTTGCAACGCTTTTGTGCACTGTATTTTTCTTTTTCTTTTTTCGTTTTGCAATCCAGTCCTGAAATGCACTTCTGGAGGAGAAATGATGCTCTCAGTCTCTGTTCCGGCGATCAGGTATTTTCTCCATTTTAGTGCTGAATTCTGAATTAATTTGGGGAAAACAGGATTGAGACTGTGGGTTTGAAGTGTAAGGAGATTGGTTCTGACTTCAATTTTGATGGCATTCAAAGTTATCATTCAGTTTACGTTTCTTCCTCATTGTATTTTCCTGTATTTTATGTGTATATTGCTGTTTAAATTTCGCATGTTGCGTGTTTTGATGACCTTTCTTGCGGAGATTTCACTGTTTTTGGAGTGTAGTCGATTCAGAAAACGAATTGCAAGACCAATATAAGTCTATTTGATGTGGAATTATTCCAGACAATATATCACTAGGTATACTTTTTGCTGGAAAAATAAATATCGTGGAAGAGACTTGGTCTTTAAGGGTCTGTTTGAAGTCGGCGCACGGCTTGTAAACCGTGTGTCTTCCTCGCTGAAGCCGTTTTTTTTATTTAAGAGCTTGTCATGTTTCACACTTCATTGAATTTTCTTTGGCGGCAAACAGGAGAGGTTGGTGTAACATTCTATTGCTCATATATATTTGCCATCGGGCATTTCCTTTTGCTTGTATAGAATTTGGGTTTTGTGGGTGAGTTTGCTTGATCGTCTGTTTTTCTATTCCAAGTGCAATTGGCATTTCTTGTTGGATTTTTGGGATACTTTATTCTTTTAAGGCTTGCGGAGTCACCTGTTCTTGTATTGGATTTTTTGGATTGTTTATTGTGACGGGGTTGCGGATTTGGTATTTTATAGAGGAAACAAGGGTGTCCTGTTTGAGAATTTTGGAGGGTTTTGAATAGACTGACTCGATGGGAAACAAAAGCTCTAGCCCTAGGGGTAGTAGCAGGCAATCTTCAATGGCTCGGTCTAGTTCTGCAGCTGGGTGGCAGCATCAATATGCTCAGTCATCTTATTCTCAATATGCTCAAAACTATCCCGCGCAGCATCCTTATCCAGCACCGGCAGGATATCCACCGCAAAATGAGTACTGTGCTTCTCCTCAGAATTATGGGACTCAATCCCAGGCGCATGCTCCTTCACAAAATAACGGGCCTCAATTTCAATTGCATGCACCACAAAAACAGCTTGATAGGAGGTATTCAAGGATTGCAGACAACTATAATTCATTGGAGGAGGTATGTTTGTACTTGTGTTGGCAGAAAACTGGAGTATCAGCACTTTTGTAAGATACTAGACGATCAATGTCCAGTTTTGGGTGTTAATCCCCCTTTTTATTTTTTTATTTTTTTATTTTTTGATCATAGGTAAAAGATTGAATTGGGGGAAGCTGAATATATGTTATATTTATCTAGTCTAGATGGAACTAACTCTGAATTATTTTGACTGCTTATTAGAATCAAAGGACTGCTTATTTTAATAGTTAACATCAAGTACATTCAAGACAAGAAAATCTTTTCTGTAGATGATGAAAATGAAGATTCTGTTTACGTATAATGACCATTAAGATGTATTAAGTACAAATTTGGATAGAGACCAAGGTGGTACCTGTATACTTCTCCAGTGATATTTATATGATCGACTCTTTGGAAAATGTCCTCACAGACTACTTGTCATTATTTTATGCAGGGAATTCAAGCATGCTGTCCGTAAAGCAATAGTAACTTGCCTATATTGAGATTTTGCTATATAAATTTACATGGATTGTTGTGTAAAGGTAGAGAAAGTAAAGCACCTCATCATGTATCTTCAGAGAGATGATACGGGGCTGTGCACAAACTTCTGATTCCCTATGGGCATGTATCTTAAACATGTGATAACTTATCTGCATCTGGAAAGTGGAGAAAGATATTTAGTAAAATAGGGTGAAAACTAAAAGCTTGAATAATGGATATTTAAAGATAGCAAAATAGGGTAATCCTATTAACATGTTGATAATAGGTGGCAATTTGAAGGGGCAGAATCTCGCTGGAGTTGAATGGCAGGGTTTGATGTTTTGGAATCTAGAGAACTTGATCTATGTCTGTACTTTTGATTGTTGGTGTTGTGCTTTATTCCATAAAATTTCTCTTATGTGTTGGGTATGGATCTTTTGTTTGGTGAAGTGATGGTATATTTTCGTTCTTCTGAATCTCTTAGTGTTTTTTCCTTTGCAAATGCTTTACATATGAATATTTTCATTAGGTGACAGAAGCTCTTGCACGTGCTGGTCTTGAGTCTTCCAACCTAATTGTCGGAATTGATTTCACTAAGAGTAACGAATGGACAGGTACGATCTTTTTATTTTATTCTTTTTCAATTGATAGTTAGTAATTACTAGAACTTGTGGAGATGTATGATTTTTTGACTTGGTTCCATCATTAGGGAAAAGGTCGTATAATGGTCGAAGCTTACATCACATTGGAAGTGGTCTGAATCCTTATGAACAAGCAATATCTATAGTTGGGAAAACCTTGGCAGCTTTTGATGATGATAACTTGATCCCGTGTTTTGGATTTGGAGATGGTAGTACATGATATATAAACTTGTGGTTCTTTCTGAAATTTATAATTGGCTAGCCCAAACATTTATGATTGGTTCTTCTAATCAATCTTGGCAGCATCAACTCATGATCAGGATGTATTCAGCTTCTATCCTGATGAGAGATTTTGCAACGGATTTGAGGAAGTCTTAAGCCGATATAGAGAAATTGTTCCACATCTGAAACTGGCAGGTTAATTACCTATGTAGCATATTTTGCGATCTTAGTATTTAACACTTACTAATTTTTATGGCTTACGCTTTATCACTTTGCTGCAGGTCCAACATCATTTGCGCCAGTAATTGAAATGGCTACTACTATTGTTGAACAGAGTGGAGGCCAGTATCACGTTCTACTGATTATTGCAGATGGACAGGTATATTACCTGTCATACCTTGTTCATATTTTTGGAGGTTCTTGTTTCTTTTAATATTGAGTGGTTTAAAGTATGCATGAACCTTGCAATCTTTGTAGGTTACCAGAAGTGTTGATACTCAAAATGGTCAGTTAAGTCCGCAAGAGCGGAAAACGGTGCAAGCAATTGTTGAAGCTAGGTGAGTTTAAGCAAATATACTTTGTCTTTTATCTGTTGATTTAAAATGCTCTTGGAGTAATGTATCTGCAATATTTGCAGCAAGTTTCCTTTATCTATTATTTTGGTTGGGGTTGGAGATGGCCCCTGGGACATGATGAAGGAATTTGACGACAACATCCCCGCTCGGGAGTTTGACAATTTCCAGGTCAGGTGCCTGCTTTAGGATTCTCTGAAAATTTCTTCTCCTTACTGATCTATCTTTTGGGTTCTACAGTTTGTCAATTTTACGGAGATTATGTCCAAAAATGCACACCAATCTCGGAAAGAGACAGAATTTGCTCTTGCAGCATTAATGGAAATTCCATCTCAATATAAAGCAACAATGGAGCTTAATTTGTTAGGGTAATCTTCACTTCATCGTCCTCTCCTCTTTGCATGTGTCCATCTATTTGGGTGGGTAGGAGTGGGATCTACCTGTCTCTGTGCCCATGACAGACCTACCTTCATGTGTGTGACTTATCTAGTTATTATTCATCTTTCTTGCAATCTAGTGGGCGAAAAGGAAATACTCCTGAGCGCGTTCCTCTTCCTCCTCCTGTCTATGGTGCGGCTTTGGGTTCAGCTACAAAGCCCTCACGCGCAACCAGTTTCCAGCATAGCTCTAGTTCGTACTATGAGCACAATGTTCCAGTTGATGCAGCTCCACCAATCTCTACTTACGAACACCAGGTATATTTGTGGTGTGTGTGTCAATATATATGTACTACTATAAACTACTAACTAGAAATGCATACTTTCTGTTGCAACCTCCAAAATTTTATGTTCCTTCTACTTATGTTCCTCTGTGTTTACAGATATGTCCTATCTGCCTTAGCAACCCAAAAGACATGGCTTTTGGTTGTGGTCATCAGGTAAGTTCATTTATTTCGTATTGTATAACACAGTGCGTGGAGGAGATCCATAGAATGTGAAATAAACAGCTTTCCCTTTTTGACAGACATGCTGTGACTGTGGCCAAGATCTTCAGCTATGTCCAATTTGCCGTAGTCCAATTCAAACCAGAATAAAGCTCTACTAGGTTGCTTGTCCCCTATCTTCATATCAACTTAGCATCAAATTCTTTACATTGGTTCTTGATGTAGAAAGGTGATACGATTTTTTTTTTGGGTTTTGACGTGGCGCAAATGAAGCATTACCTCATTTGTACATTATTTGGTTAGCATTTCTTTATTTTTTGGCTGATATCAAAGAGATTGGTGATATCAAAATGAACACAGCGTGGATAGGAGTTTTATTGCTTTGATATTTTTGTAACTGTATGTTCTTTTGATACGGTTTGACTGTACATGGAAATTAAGTTCTCATTGATTTAATTATGCACCAATACGAATGGATTGTCTGGCTTTAGCACTTTTTTTATGAGTTTGGCCTTTTTTGCTGTGGATTCTGTCTTGATGGTTCAAAATGGTGTTATAATTGTCTGTTTTGGTACAACAATGGACCAAAGTACAACAGTGGGGTTAAATATGGGAGATCTAATGTATATGGCACCCAGGATAGATCCATCCAGCTGATGCTGGAGTAGGTCTAGTATGGGTCGTGGGATCCTGTACGATGGCACCAGGTGATCATCCTGTAATAATTAAAGCTATACAACAAACACTACTCTCTGTAGCTGAAGAAATATATAATTCTAATTCGGATTGAGTTGGATCAGACTTTAGTTTGTATAAGAATATTTCATTAGTCACTTCTTCATTGTAATTTAATATCTACATATGAAGTAGAATTAGGGGAATGGGCAGGCCAATCAAAAGAGAGGCTGAGAGGCAGTTGAAGTTGTCCACCATTTTCACCAGAAATACAAACAAAAGGCAGATGTTCATGTGGTGTTGTATATATTAATTAATGGAGTTGAAACTGTGGGTCCATCACAAACACTATGAAAGGGGACATGTGATGATGATTCTTTCCTGTTCTCTAGGAAAAATTCAGACACCCTTTCTACGGTAATAAGAATGTTTAAAAAAGCCTATGAAAATTAAAGAAATTGAATAGCCCTCATGTGATATAAAATAAAATTTTAAAAATCTCCTCTGTACAAAAATTGAACTACACGTACTTTTGATTGCGAATTTATTATAAAAATCTAGGGCGACGGTCGTCGCCCATCTTCAGCGAGGACGACTGGCGTTGCCCAGACAGACAAAGGGCGAGGGGAGGAGAGGGCAGGGGGGAGGCGAGGGTGTGGGTTCGCCGAAGAAGATTGGGGGAGGGGAGGAGTGGGGTGGGTTGGCCGGGGAAGAAGATTGGAGGTGGGTGGGAGGCGGGGTGGGTGGGGGATAATTTTTATTTTAAATTTTTTTATAAATTATAATTATATATATTATAAATATATTTTAATAATTATAAATTAAAATTAAAATTATTATACATTAATATATTTAGTTTGACCAGTTGACTAAAAGAGGCATTTTAGTAATTATTTATGAAAAAATAGGTTTAAATTGACAAAGAGACGGTATGATTATTAAAAATCTCATAGGAAAATTTTTGATATTTTAATATATCAGAAGGGTCAAAATGAATTTAACCCTCTATATATATGCTCAAATTAAGTATCTCTGTTGCAATGCAATGAATGCTGCACCCAACAAACTGCGAACCTAATAACCACTTCCATCACATAAACACATCCATCCATCCGTCCATCGTATGTGTATTTGCTACAGAAAATGACAGTGACGCCCCATCCATCTCTCCTAATTCCTCATCTCTTCTTCAAAATCAGATAAAGAAAGTTTTGGTCTTCTTCACCCCACCACCACCAGGGAGAGGCGCCATGGCCTCATCCTACAAGAGACTGAAGAATGAGATTAATTTGTTGGACGAAGATCACGAGGATTTCGACATCAGAGAGAAGGTGATAGGGAGGATCAGCAGAAGAAGATTTCAGGTGAGGAGAAAACTGAGGGTGAAAATCCCAAACCTGAAGAGGTTGTTGAGAAGAAAAGTAAAGGTAGTGAAGGTTGCATGGAAGAAGATGTACAAGAGGTTGAAGGAAAGTCAGTCACATTTTGGTGATCTTTTTGCTGGGAATTATCTGTTCATGCAGGTCACTCCAACTCCCTTCAAGTATGCACTTGATCATCATCATCATAATTATGTTAAGACCCACCAACATGATCATGATGTTCATGACTTCTCTTCTTCTGGCTATTCCCTTCCAGCTCCAAGAGTTATTAATTAATGCTTGATATATACATGCATTGATATGGTGTGCTTCGAGATCTCCTCTTCTTTTTCAATTGTAAGAAACGTTGGAGATCTGCTGCCTGCTGCCTGCTTTCTGCTGCTGCTTCTATTGTTTAATTGCCTCCTTAAGTTGTACTTAAATTTGTTTGCATATTGATTTCAAGAGATGTAGTGCTGTCTGTCTGTGATGTTGATCTATGATATGTTATTGATCTCCCAGAAAAACTCACATATTATTTTGTTTAGTTGTATAGCTTTTTAATTTTGGTGTAGAGTAATATTGCAGAAGTTGTTGTTAGGAATAGGTAGTATTAATAATCAACAAAAGATGGATAAGATGTGATGAATATGTGAGAATGCAGCAGAGATGAAGACTAACCGTTGGGTGAGTTGGTGGGTGGCGAATTTATGGCTCGCCGACGATTCTTTCTCTCTCTACTCAATCAAACTGATCACCTCTCCTTTTCTTCCCCTGCAAAATGAGGTGCAAATGAATTGATTCAATGTCAGCTCATTTATTGGAAAATGAATCATGTCTGGGTTTATGCGCTCCATTTATTGAATGCTGGAGAAGTTTGCTTCTATATACGTATGATGTATCCATCACAAACACTCTCAACTACTCTTCATTATTATTATTATCATTGAAAATATGTTGTATTTGTGGAGTTTATACCAAATTACCCACATCTCATATCTCAATAAAGAATTCATTAGTAAATCCAATTGACAATATTTTTTTATTATGAAATATTTTATTTTCTTGAGGAAAAGCAAAAATTATACAAACCACGCTTGCTATGTGATGTGATTGGAAGGAGCTAGAATTTCCAGTCTAAGCTCTCAGCCAAATACAAGCAATAACATAAAGGCTGGGCAATATTTTCAAAATCTATAAAGAATGAGTAGTTGAAGAAATTCATTAAGCTCATGGGGATGGGGTGGTAAGTAGTATTCTCACTCGTACTTGCTCATATCAGCAAAAGTTTCCCTCTCGCCCAAAGGATCCCAAATTCCAACTCCACCTTAAATTTAGTCTCATAGAATATCGACATTATTTATTACAATGGGCAAACAAATAAAATACATTTGCTTGAGTTGAATCATCTTTCTTTTAAAGCCCACATATTGATAGAAAATAGGCCCATTTGGTTTTTGAAATGGGCCTAGTCCAGATAATAGTATGCAGACACCACAAAATGAAAAATCAAAAAAAGAGGAGAGATCGAGAGAGAGTTTTTCAACTTTGAATAAGGAGAAGAGAAGAGAACATAGCGAAAAAAGAAAGGGGGAAACGAACAATAGGGTTTCTTCACACAGGTACGACTATTTCGCGCTTACGTATCCTGTTAAATCTCGATTCAATTTGCAGAATTTTCTCCGGAATATTTAAAACTCACCTTTTTTTTCTTTTGCACTAATTGTAGCTTTACTGAGCGATTGGTTAACTGAGACCTGAGTTCGTATTCGGTAGAATGGCTACTGAGGAAGAAGAACTAGCGGTTGCAAGAGCAAATTCCGAAGGTGAAGATGATTCAAGCTTGAATAAAGAAGCTGTGGAGAAGAAGGATCAACGGAAGGAGAAAAGGAAAAAGCGGTTACTAAAGGAAGCGGAAAAAGCGGACAGGCGCGGTGTTTGCTATTTAAGTCGGGTACCCCCGCACATGGATCCTCTGAAGCTTCGTCAGATTCTGTCTCAGTATGGAGAAATTCAAAGGCTCTACCTCACTCCTGAAGGTCAAGTATTTTAGTTTTTTTGTCTAACGGGATTTATTGAGTTGCTTGGTGCAAATGCGTGTTTCGGACCTGATGGTAGGTTTGGTGATCATGAGATTATAGCTTGGTGCACTGGAGTTGGGTGATTGTTTGATGGAGTTCGGCTTAATTTGTGATGCTTGGTTTTGCAATTGAAAGTCCTCTGTATTTTACCATACCAATCTAGCTGCTTAGTCCAATTTCTTTGTATGCAGATCCTGCTGCTCAAGTTCGACGAAAAAAGTCTGGTGGATTCCGAGGACAAGAATTTTCGGAGGGGTATGCTTTTGTCTTTGTATCTTCAAGATGTTCACCATGGAACCGGAATGGTGTCTGTCATTTGCCTTTATTACTCTTAACTTGCTGTTGGAGACATTTTCAGTGCTTCAACATAGAAGTTCCGTGTTTCTGTGAGGTTCCCCCATTCTCTCGGAGACTTCTAGTTCATATTATCAACAGCTGACCAAGTATTCCTCCATGCAGGTGGGTTGAATTCACTGACAAGAAAGTTGCCAAGAGAGTGGCTAGGATGTTAAACGGCGAACAGATTGGTATGTTGGGTGAACTGTTTTCTTTAACAAAAACCTCTAAAATCCTGCATGCTTACTTTGTATCATCTCATTTGGTTCTTTGTAAAATTGTTCATGATATTTGTTGAAATGGAGCAATTAGCATCTAACAAAAGCTCGATGAAATAACTGCATTAGCTTTGATAGCTGTAACTTGCTATGCATGAGGGACATTTTACGAGGAGAATATTCAACAATGGTGATATTTACTTTTACTAATTCAGAGAACAATTTGATCCTTATTACTCATAGGATTTGACTTAACAGATCTGTTTTGTCATAGAGCTTTAAAATCTATGGAGTTTTCCTTTCTAGTGGAGCATGCTCCTCTAGCATTTTTGATCGATGTAGGAATGATCTGATTGGATACTTCTTATTATGGCATGAGCATAGCTGGTGTAGCTCACACATCTTCTTTCTGGTTCAGGTGGAAGGAAAAGATCATCATTTTATTATGATCTGTGGAATATCAAATATTTGAGTAAATTCAAGTGGGATAATCTTACCGAAGAGATAGGTACACGACTCTTAACGACTCTTAGTCCTTTGCTATGCTGTTCAAAGCTGCAGGATGAAATTTAATGTCCTGAATAATTATTTTCAGCATACAAGAATGCTATTCGGGAGCAAAAGCTGGCTTTGGAACTCTCTGCTGCCAAAAGAGAGCGGGATTTTTATCTATCCAAAGTTGACCAATCTAAAGCATTGAGTAAAATAGAAGAACGGTTGAAGAAGGTGAATCCACTTTATCCATGTAAAATATGTTTTTGTTACTTAGATGTACTCTGTATTATTATGATTACCATGGATTTTATTTTATAATTTGATGCATTATTAATTTATACCTTATTGTGCCACAAAGGATATATAACTTAAATCTCTCATTCAACGATTTTGTCAATGGATAATTTTCTTTTTAGCTGATTCTTCAAGGCACCATATTTTCTTTGAACTGATACTAACATAATTTTATATATTTGTCAATGCAGAAGCAAAAGGTTGACGTACTACCAAAAGTGATGCGCCAGTTCCCACAGAAAAAACCAGTTGTGAATGAAACTGGGGAGAATAAGGCTCAGCTGTCGAGGGATATCCTGGCAGGAGTGAGTGTCTTTCTATCTGGGTTATGCCACTGTTGTGACTTGCGCCATTAAGTAATTGCTAATGTGAAATCTTATGCCTTTTTCAGGTTTTCGGCGGCTCTTCATAGACCATTTTTACCCATATATATGATTTCGTGATGCTTTGCTCGGTGGAGTCCCATTTTTTATGTCTCGAGCACATAATACCCAGTTTCTTTGTTTTCATATCTGTAGCTTTAGAAACTAGCATAGATCTTGCAGCAGAACGATAGAGATTACTGCATTGTGATGTGAAGAGTCTAAAACCACTCTTATTTGTTGAATCACAAATTGCAGTGCTGAATTTCTGCCGTCTCTCAGGTAATGTTTAAATAATTTGAACGTACCAGACTTGGTTTGTTTAAACAATTTGAACATACCAAACTCAAACCAAGTCGTGGATTCTCTGATATTGTTTGCCCTTTCCCCGATATGAGGTTTCCATTATACTTTCAGTGTCATTCTGAAGAGTGGTGTTGTTCAGTGGCAATACACACCGTTGGCATAATTTTGTTGGGTTTAAGGTTCTATACCATTAAACCCAAATTTAAAAGCTGTCAAAATGATAAGAATAATGAAAGAAACAATTACACTGACATCAATAACGTATGTCACATACAACATAAGTGTGAGCATGAGCAATAGCCAACTCTATTTTACACACGAACATTTAATTATCTTGAACTGTACAATTCTATGAAGAGTCCTTTATGTATTTAACGACAGTTGAAATCCATCAAAGCCGATTATATATGGACAGAGGGCAGATCCAGAGTTTTACGTGGATATATCTACAGTCAACTGCAGCAACCACCTCTTTGAGCAACTGCTCCATCTCTCCCACCTGCTGGACCCTGAGCTCTACCATAGCCAACTTTGATACCCGATGACTGCAATTTCAGCTCAAACATATTAAGCATACAGTTCAAATGTCTATTACATCCAGAAAGAAATCTCTTTTAATTATCCATTCTTTATGGGATGTATTTATCCCATCAATCCTAATATCATGGTGGTGCTAGAACAGTTTGCCACTTAACAATCAGAACAACCTCACAAGCCGCCTTCTCAGTAGGAAGCCACAAGGATACCTCAAACCATTATCTACTCAAATAATCTTAAATTTGAAACTGCCAATTCATACAGCAAGTTTTACTATATTTAAGTTGAAATTACCAGCTTTTGCATATCGGAAGAAAGTGGACTGCATTACAGATAAACACAAGTAAATCAACAGAGACTACTCGGAAAGCAATGATGCATAGTTTATAAGTAGAACGAATATAAGGTTGTCCTACTTATATCCTAATTCATATGTCACACAATAAACCCAAAGACCAATGCTTTACCTCGTTGGATACATCAAAGACACCTTCCTGAATCTTCTGTAGTATCTTGGCAGCAGTCTTAGTGAATGCCTGCATACAAAATTATATTGAAAAACAATGAGTACTTGAATTACTACAATGACATTAAGTAACATCAACCAATGATTGGTTCTCTAGATTTTGCCTCAAGTGTGTTACCTCCTCAACATTTTGTCCTGTTCTTGCAGATGCCTCCAGGAAAAGGAGTCCATTTTCTTTTGCGAACTGCTCTCCCTCCTCTTTGCTCACAGCTCTTCGGTGAGCGAGATCACTTTTATTCCCTACAAGCAGGATTGTCATATTTGGATTTGCATGTTGTCGAGCATCTTCCAGCCAGCTTGCGAGATGATTAAATGTCTCTCTCCTAGGCAACATAGTCACTTCCAGTTCAGGGAAAAAGTTCATTCATATCAATATAAGAATTTCATCACAAGTAGACAGAATATAGAAACTGTCAAATTACAAGATGTTAAAATTCGGAAGCCTCATACTTTTAACCTGAGGAACAACTTTTTGTCCTATTTTTATGACAACGAAAACTGAATCCAGATAACACCAAAAGTCGGAATAAAAATTTGCATCTACTCGGTCAGGGAGAAGGAGAAATTCTGTTGATATTCCCATTTATACTTGATAAGCTAAATTACTTAACTGACAAATGTTGACCCTTGTTAGAGGTGATCCAAGCCTTAGTCACCAACAACTTTGCGGAGAGCTAATTACTGAAATATGTACTATGTGCCCCCCCCCCCCCCCCCCCAAAAAAAAAAAATCCCCGAACCCCATATGGTTAGTCGTCATGTTGGTCCGGAAAAGCAAACATTGCCCTTCAAAAACTGAACTCCTATACCAAAAGGGATCTCCACATCATAATAGAAACAAGTTCACCTTAAGCACATAGTATGATAACAATTATAATGCTCACAAGAGATGCACGTGTACAAGAATAACAAAATTAACAGTGTGCATAAGAAGAGCATAGCTATCCCTTTAGCTTTACCTGGTGATGTCATAAACCAGAAGTGCTCCAGCTGCTCCTCTGTAATATGATCTCGTGATGGATCTGAAGGACTCCTGTCCCGCCTAAAAGAAGCAAGAAATATAGGTTTCCCTTAAGCTGTGAAGGCAAATAAGAACCAAATGCGATGTCCACGGGGAAAAGCTATAATTCAATAAAGACTAAATGCGATATCCGCGATGAAGACTAAAAAGCACAAAGACAAGGATCCTCTCTGCCGGACTTTGTAATGGATGGAGAGAAATTTAGATATCTTTGTCAGTCAAAGCTGAAATATTTTGGGTGTCCAAACGCAACTGCGACTCTTATCTCACTAAAATGTATTCATCTAGTATCAAACACCATTCACCCAGAAATATATAATCCGTAAAAAATCCAAACTACCACACACAATCAAGCATGAAAAACGTAGTAACAAAACTAAATGAAACTTCCGAAAGAGAAAAATGCAAAGCAAACGTAGTACAGTGTCCCAAATTTGAAGCTTAATCGGCCTGCCGTCAATAGTAACCATCCGAGCACCGAATTCAACTCCGATAGTGAGATCGTGCACCGGCTGAAACCTCTTGTCAGTGAATTGCAAAAGCAAACACGATTTCCCCACACCTGCAACACGATTCGCGATTAAAGAAGAACAAATTCAACTAGGGTTTTGACGTTTAAGGAAAAATAACAAGGAAGGGAGCTGCTTCCCTCACCCGTATCTCCGATGATTATGTACTTGAAGAGGTAGTCGTACGACATTCTTCTCTTAGGACGACGACGTTTGGAGCGAGGGAGGTTGAAGAGAAATGATTCTGTGTGTCTGGCTTCACCGCTTAAGCGAGTTGCAGAAGGAAAGGAATAACCGGATATTACGTATTGATGTAATGTATTTTGATTTTTCGTATATAATAAAGTTAGAGAGAGAGTGTTGGGATAATATAAAGAAAGAATTTGGTTGTCTAAATGGAACGTGCCAAGTAGGATTATGACTGAATTTTTTTTTATTTTTATTTAGTTTATGAAAAGAAAAAAATAGCGTTATGTAGTATTAAATATATTTTTGTGTATTAATCGATTTTTGGTATACATAGAACATGTGTGATAGATGAATATGCGAGTTCAATTTCAAACGATGACCATGCAATCACTTCAATTTGAGTTGACAAATAGAATAATAAAAAAGCATATGGTTTTACTTAATTATTGTAATAAATATAGTTGAGGTGAGAAACATCTGAAAAATAGGGAAGGGGTAGGTAGCAAGTAGCAAGTAGCAAGTAGCAAGCACATTATATTTCACCACTGCAAAGATGGGAATATACAAATATCGCTGAGCTACTCCAAAAATGTGGGCTAGGAATTTATGATTTTCCTGATAATAATGAACCTACTAACAACTCCAAATCCAGCTATGCCCCAATCAATTTGAAGCTTATACATTGATTTGGGTGTGTGTGTGTGTTGTGTCTAGTTGTGTATTTGCTCAATCTCTAGCACCAAATCTCTCTTGAACTCCAAGTAAGGGCATGACATTGGGCACTCGTCTACTTCCGTTTTCCACCTTATGTTTAGGACAAAATGGTGTAGAAAAAAGGCAATCTCCAGTTTACCAAGTTCCGCCCCCGGACAAATCCGCAGTCCTCCGCCAAAAGGGGTCACTTTTCTGCTTGTTGCTGGGTCCTGTTCATATACAGAATCAGCACACAATTTAAAATACGATAATGCAATGAAAATCGATACTTACGGCCCATCTCCAAGGGTTGAAATCAGAGGGATGTTGATGGAGGGAGGGATCAAGATGTGTAGCTGAGAAAATTGGGAGCACTTGCCAACCCTCAGGAATTACATACTCTGCAACATTTGTTACACAAGACCTGTCCAAATTAGTGATTGATTTGTAATACCGTTAGGTAATTAACTACCTTGGAAAAAGGACCAAGTACCTTTGAACTTAACATCCTTGAGAGCTTTCCGGTGCACAAACTTAACTAGATTTCCGCAACGCAGTGCTTCACTAATCACCTAGTTAATTTGCAGAGAATCAGTTAGCACTCTACACGTGTAAGTGTACTAAAACATAACCGATGACGTTTAACACTGTGTGGTTGAAAATCGGCCATCAGTGACAGCCGCGATTTGTGCTGTAGTAAGTGCTAAAATGAACTAGTCATGTAAGTGGACAAGAGAGTGTTACTACATGAGAAGTAAACTCCATGTTCTTGTAGTCTTCCCAACTCAAAGGCTCTCCTTCCTTCTTTCTTTTCCTCAAGACTTGGTGTTCATTCTGCAGTATGGTGTTTAGGACAAACAGATGAGAGCTGAGCAGCAGTAAGTAAACAAATGTAATTAGTTTATGCATTTATGAATGACCTCAAGTGTTTGGAGGGCAGACGGGGCGTGTGCAAGAAAATAGACGATGAGGGCCATAAGGCCAGAGGTTGTTTCATAACCAGCCAGCAAAAGGTCCAGCAAAATGCTCACTTTTTCCTCATCATTTAAGCAGCCTTTTCCCAATACTTCATCTAGAAAGTCTCCTGTTACATGTGCTCCACTCATGGCACTTTCCCGCTTCTTTATTATATCTTTCAGAGTGGACGATATCCTTCTTCTTGCCTGCAGAGAAAAGAAATAGCATTGGCCATTACACATAATCATTTCGAATCTTTCCTTTTGCAAATAGAGATTAGCCTCATAGAGTGTTAAATTTACTACCGTGACGGCCTTTGAGTAAGCAGTCCCTGGAATGTGTAGAGGCAGAGAGACAAAGCCTTTCATGAATGTGAGGAAGTCTTGGAGTACTTTAGCAGCTATCGGATCCTCAGGCTCAATACTTAGCAGATTTTTCAACATAAGATAAAAAGTTAACTGCATACAATAATACAAGTAAGGTAATTAGTATATGCAGTGACAAACATAGAGTCCAGTGTATCCCCTCATCACATCTTTATTTCTTTCATAATCTAATACCTGTTTTGCTTCCTTGAAGAAATGCACTTGATTCTTGGTTTTCCAAGAATCAATAAAGGAGATAGACAATTTCTCAACAACACGAAGAAAATCAGGCCTGGATTTGGAAGCATTGATGAAACTAAGCGCAACACTTCTCAGCTTCTTATGAAGCTCCCCTGAGACGAGCATCATGGATAAGTTGCCAAGAATGTCATGAACCGGTTTAGGATAGCTGCTCTGGAACAGCCTCTCCTCGTTCTGAAGAACGAACGTGTTGAGCTCCAGATCACAAGAGACTATTGTTGGGGTACAAAAGAGATGGGATTTGAAAACACTTCCAAATCTGTCATGATTTATCAAAAGAAAAAAGTTATACGTCCCGATGAATAAACAAACACATTCGGACATTCTTATCTTATGTGTGTGTGTGTGTGTGTAATTGTATATAGGTAATGAGTTGACTACTCACCTAGAACAATGTTCTTGAAGGAATCTGCCTGTAGAGGTGGATTTATGAGGGTGGAGAAAGGCAAGAGTTTCTCCTAACAATGGCCAGTAAAACTTTGTTCCATTTGGTAAGGCTGCAGCAGCCTTTTCTTTGAAAATGGAGATCCCAAAAAGCTTACACACAAAAACTAAGCCTAACAACAGAGCAAACACCAAAGCCCAAAATGTAGCCATTTTATTCTTAAACTTTCATTCAAATGCACCTCTTATATATATATATATATATATGATATTCACTTCTTCAAAAGTATATATATATATGTCTATGATTTAACTTTTATATGGGGCTACAAATACGTTTGTTTTTGGGAAAAGATTACAACACTAATTTTCAAGATGCCTCTCTCTCTCTTTCTCTCTGTCTTGTACATTGTGGTCGGTATATATAGGCCTTCTCGAGGTGTATTTAACGAAATGTCACTAAATGTGCAGCGTGTGAATTCTCCTTTTCGTCCCTAATTTAATTCTTGTGTTGTGGCTGACGTTGTCCATGGATGGGCAATCTCGTAATTTGACTCATTGAATTTAATTTGTGTTTACTATGTGGATACCATTACATCTGTAATTGAGATTGCCATTTCCCTTTTTTGGTTTAATCCTAACATCATTCTCCATATCACATTTAATTCCATCATTATAATAATATATTCTACACTTAATTATTTATTTCTTGTGATTTTAATTATATTGCCAAGTTCTTACCATGCAAGATCAGCCCACTTACTACTCATTAAATTATAATAATTTAACTGCTGTCTGTGTTCCAAAATTAAACGTGTTCTTGCCTTGTTTGCCCAAAACAAAGAAAAAATATTTAATCAAAGTCCAGATTATGAGATTTTGAATTAATGGGCACATGTTAAATTTTTCTTAATAATATTAATTTACTAGTCACACAAAAACATATACAGTTTAATTGTTTTTTCCCAAATATATTGATGGTATTTCAATGGTTCAAACACTCCAATTTCAAATAGCAAACAACTCACCATAATTAGTCACAGTGCATTTCACTGTGTGTGTTGCAAAAACAATAGTAGTCAAAAGTCCAAAAGTTCTTTTTCCCTCCTCAAAATTATTATAAATATGAAATTTATTATTTCAACTGAAATTAATCAAGAATTATAAACTTAAAGTTGATAACTGCTAAAAACCATCTTCAATGCACATATACGTATAAGAAAAAAATACAATTTACGTCCCACAACTTAATTATGATGTTTGATGTTTGTTATAATTACAAATACCCTTTTGTTATTTGAAAAATTAGAGAGTTATTCATTAGACGATTGTCAATTACGTGACATGATTTGTAAATTTTCAAACAACGAGCTAATATTTATTTATAATTAAAAGAGTTATCAATTAATGAGTTTAAACAAAAAGAGGAAGTTCCCTAAAGGGCAGCCAAGAAGGAAAAGTTTGAGTCTGAAAATCTACCACTTTTGAAACCTTTGATTAATTTTGTACAAGGGTGATGTTGATGTCTGTATTTCCAAACCGACCACTCATTTCTTGCATGTATTTTGGCTTTACTTCCAAACAAATTAACAATTCTTAGCCATCATTTGTTTCAACAGCAATAATAATAATATCCTCTAACTGCTCAATCCAATAATAATATTTAAATATGTATAGGCTGGTTTTATGTGCATGAATGTTTGACTTGTGAAGTTTGGGATGTGGGGCGTGCAGCATTATATTTATTTATAAGTATTGATCATGTACCTTAATAGTCGACAACATATGGGACATTAGACTATGATATTTTGAACCCTATAGTATTCATCGTCCTTCCATTGAACTAATTCACTTTTGTTTGATTTTATTATAATTTTTTTGGATGAGTTTATTATTTATTTGAATTGATTTTTCACTAATTTTGATTAAACTATGTACCACAAAATTTTGATATTAGTCACGTTCTAATTTGATGTCAGCAATATCTACACTTTATGTCGTTATTTATTGTATTTCATATTTCATTTTTGAATTGACACGTCTAATGTACATCGCCTTAGAATCGTAATAAACTTTTCCAATTTATTGCATGAAATACCACAAATCAATACATTCAGTAAGCATTTTTCTTAAAAAAAAAAAAAGATGAAAAAAATAATAGGAAAGGTGGTAGCTAAGTCCCCCAATGATAAGTTTTGGCACGAGGTGTACAAAGGAAGGTGCAAGAAAGTCAAAAAAAGGAAGGAAAGAATGACTTTGTGGTCGCTTATATATACAAAGCATGTGTATAGTGTGTACTGTGTACATACCCCTTAAATCAATTATCCCTCAAATTACAACATTCTTAATTAGTATATATTAATTTAAAAATAATTATATTTATCATTCCTAACTTATAATCTATTTACACAAATTATTCTTACTTTTTATGTACTAATGTTGACGTTTTTGGAAAAGTTTCAAAAAATATACGTGATTTGTATGAATGATGTTGATGTTTCTAATTAGTATATATATAATTATCCAAAAATTAAAAATAATTTATATAATATGAAGTGTAAATATAATTAGCCCATTAATTTATGATACCATACTAACTCTTATCCAACAAATAATAATTTTAGAAATGGTGTAGATGAAAATGAAAGTGGGTGCAGGTGCACACGGGTGCTGGATCCGGGCCCCAAATTACTCGATTAAAAGCAAATTGGAGCGAGTGAGCTGGATCTCACCACCACTATTATTATTATTATTATTATTATTATTTTTCCTTTTCTGGACCACCAATTTAAACATGCCACTGCATCTAGATTTTATTTTACTTTTGCCCCTTCAACCTTTATGATATTCCATATTACTACAGTTGTAATTCTTCCAAGGGAAACAAAAAAAAAAAAATTAATTTTTGGGATATGAAGTGGGGGGCCCCAACATTCGTGGGGGGTTAACATTAAAAAAAATAAAAAGCGGACATTACTAATAAATCATATTGTCCCTATGGATGTTTTCAAAACCCTAATCATTCTTTTTAACCTGTAATTAATCATACTGCTTTCTCCTCTTCCCCTTATTCTTCTTTGCCAACATTAATTATTATGCTAAAAAACATAAATATGTCTGTTTTGAACAGTAAATTATATATGTTTATAAAAATATTTAAGAATTTTTAAATTAGTTGAAAAGACAAGGATGTAATTTTTTATTTTATATTTGAGTCAGTTCAAGATTTGGGCTAGCAAAAACCATATTCTTGGCACAGCCCCAATTATCCTACAACAATGGCCCATTAATAGTATTTATTACGAATTTTCTCCAAACACAATATTATTGCCGAGTTATCCATTTCCTCTGTTTCTGGTGGACGACACTTGGGCATTTCCAGCAGACACCAATTTCATGCCATGTTCACCGTTCGCCAGATTCCCCAAAAATGGCCGTTTTCAGATCACAACAACTCAAAATCCTCCTCACCTTATCCCTCATCAAGAAACCAAACGTATCTCCCAAGAATTTCCAGCACTCAGAATCCAGCCAACAATCAAACGGCTGATCAGAACTCTAGCCCAGCAGGCAGAATCAAACGCCTTGTCCTCTCCCAAGAAGGTAGAACAAAGCTCAACAACTACCCAGACAGGGAATTCTACGCCTACCCGCGGTTCGTCACTCATGTGGACAATAACTTCATCTCCACATTAACAAATCTTTACAGGGAAATTCTGAGGCCCGAAATGGAAATTCTTGATCTCATGAGCTCCTGGATCAGCCATTTACCTCAACAAGTACAGTACAAGAAAGTGGTGGGACATGGACTTAACGCGCAGGAGCTCGCGAGAAATCCCAGGTTGGATTATTTCTTCGTGAAGGATCTCAACAAGGAGCAAGAGCTTCAGATGGAGAATGGCAGTTTCGATGCTGTTTTATGCACCGTCAGCGTGCAGTATCTTCAGCAACCTGAAAAGGTCAGCTGATATATGCTTCTTTAGTTTTCGCTATTTGTGAACTGATGCTGTGTGTGTTACTGTTACCAGGTGTTTGCTGAGGTTTTCCGTGTGCTAAGACCTGGAGGGGTCTTCATTGTCAGTTTCAGTAACAGATTGTTCTATGAGAAGGCCGTAAGCGCCTGGAGAGACGGCACTGCATACAGCAGAGTTCAGCTGGTGGTGCAATACTTCCAATGCGTGGAGGGTTTCACCCAGCCACAAGTTATTCGAAGATTACCGAATGCTAAAGAGGATAACTCGATTTTCAGTCGGATTTCTGGGCTGTTGGGATTGTTGTCAGGATCAGATCCTTTCTATGCAGTGATAGCTTACAAGAACTTCAAACCTATATATGAATGAATGAATAAAAAGCTTTGATGTTCGTCAATTTTCATTAGCTGCATTTCTTTGACAGCTTTAGTCCTCTAGTGAAACTGAGTTTCCGTGTGCGTATATTCTCTTGGGCATACATCCAAATAGTTGTGAACTGGTGTTGAATTAAAAGATAGAAGCCAGGTCAAGAAATCAGATGCAAAGTATTGGAGGAATTCTGTATAAATCTTCATATATGCGAAAACAGAGTTGGAGAAACTTGTTTAAATAGCTTATACAGGACGGGAGATGAGTTCAACTAACTAAACGAACTACAGCTAACCTTTAACAACTAAAACTGCAAAAGTGCTACATTACTAATTACACGCCTTGTATGCATGCAGCCTGCAGAGAAGTGTTCCAACCCTGAAACATTCATCAACTGGTTTGTACCAGACCATCGGTACAGCATGTCTAGTGCAATATTAGCATCAACTTTTAAGAGGAAAAATATATCATACACGTGTGGAGATGGCAAAAAAAGACCTCTCCTTAGACAGAGAAATGTGCAAATCATGGTGGAGATATTGAGTTCCACAAGGCAAGATAACCAAGAAATGCATCAAGACCGCAAACTAAGAGAACTATCTAGTTTTGCACGAGAATTCTGACATGGGCTGAAGCAATTAATGTTGCAATTAAGTGTAAGTAATATATTGTATGTAAATTTCCTCTTAAAAAATATTAATCTTCTTGTATTTTTTAAAATTTTCGAATTTCTGTGCTTACATGATAAAATGGAAATAAACTTAAGCCAGTGAAAGAGATCAATGAACCTACAGAATCTCAAAGAGGCTACAAAAATATCTGGACTTGCGGCTATGTGATCTGTTTGGACTTAGACCTACCAAGTCATCTAATATCAACCAGCTGGGCTTAGCCGATACGACCACATTTCTTTGCTAGGTGTGTTTTGAAATTCTTATCTACAAGTTTGCAACTCTCTCTCCCTCCCACCCTCTTTCTCTCTCAACTCGAAACTCACAAACTATGAGTTTTGCAACTACCCTTCATCTAAAATTGCTTGAATGTTGTTGTGCCACCACTGTGCCAAGAACTCATGCTACAACCTTCAGTTCTAAGCCCTTTTGTCCGTCCATTTCTCTAAGGCAAATCCACTTCTCATCCTCTCCCATTTCAACCAAATCCAAGATTTTGCGTTTCAGGATTGTCCCATTTGTTGCACAGACTTCAGACTGGGCCCAACAAGAAGAAGAGGAAGAAGAGAAGAGTGGGATTGAGTATGAAAGTGACGAGGGGATAGAGGCCAATGCTACCGATTCTTTCACATGGGAAAGTACAGAGGAGAATGTGGATAGTGATGGTGTAGGTTTGGAGGAAGGGGACGACGAGGATTCTTATGCTGAGCCACCGGAGGAGGCCAAGCTCTTCGTTGGGAATTTGCCTTATGATGTCGACAGTGAAAAATTGGCCCAAGTTTTTTATCAGGCTGGAGTTGTAGAAATTTCTGAGGTACGAAAGATCCTTCCTTTATGGAATTTCTAGAGCATGTGGTGTTGTTCTAACATGCATATCTGCTTTAATTTCCTTTGCCCAACTCTTAACTTTCTAGTTTCTTGCTGGTTTGAATTCTTGCTGCATGTTCTTTCCATGGCATGAGCTATATTAAATATCAAGAAAGAGAAGGGTGTTACGATTTTCTAAGTTTGTATTATGTTCCTCATTTATTGTCTGATTTATGAGGTGAGCCTTGAGAAATGATGATCAGGATGCATTTAATCATGTCAATATCAATGTAGGTGATTTATAACAGGCAAACAGATCAAAGTCGAGGCTTTGGATTCGTGACAATGAGAACCGTGGAAGAAGCTGAGAAGGCTGTGGAGATGTTCAATAAATATGTAAGTTGCTTGTATATTTGTTCGGTCCTAGTTTCTTCAAGTTCCTGTTACCACACTTGTTGGAAAGTCCAACTCAGATGAATGAGACATCTTGCTTTATGCGTGTATGATAAGTTCTATAGCATCTTTGTCTTGGGTTAAGTCTTACTTTCTCTATGATTCTCGATATTAAATGAAGTTGCCCCAAACTCTGATGATCTGCTTTCAGTGGAATAAGTTACCAGCGTTTTTATGGTACAAAATATTGAATTCATCATTTACTGTCAAAAATTACTGAGAACTTTCTGAAGGCTTCTTATCTGCGATAAGTCAGTTGCTGTAAATATTGTCTGGGGGGCTTTTATATCAGGTGAAGGCAATAAACAAGTTTTCTTTTCTTTTTTCTTTTTTTTTTTTCCGCAAAAAGTATGTTACGTTATTGTACAAGATACTCGTATGTTTATCCTTGCTGACAAATGCTGGTATTTTCCTTAAAAAACCATATGAAGCTAAGCTAAATTCAGTATCCTGAATTCTTGATTTTTTTTATTTTTATATTTCTTGCGTATGATGTCGATTTTTGAAATGAAACCTTCTGAGATCATCCTCATCTGAAGTGATTCTTATCCCACTATGCTTCAGGATCTAAACGGAAGACTATTAACCGTAAATAAGGCTGCTCCACGAGGTACTCAGCCAGAGAGGAATCCCAAAGTATATGAGCCTTCCTTCAGAATGTATGTTGGCAACTTACCGTGGCAAGTGGATAGTGCTCGGCTGGAGCAGGTATTCAGCGAACATGGCAAAGTGGTTGACGCCAGAGTAGTTCTCGATCGGGAGACTGGACGGTCTCGTGGATTTGGTTTCGTAACAATGTCAAGTGAGACCGAACTAAACGATGCTATAGCTGCTCTTGATGGACAGGTAAGGCGGCCGCCTCTCCATTTTCCTTTAATTGGAGCAGCATACTTGATGTTGCTCTTATCCATCTCATCATATTCTGTCATTTGTGATGCAGAATTTGGATGGCAGGGCAATTAGAGTTAATGTTGCCGAGGAACGACCAAGACGTGGCTTCTGATCTAAACTACCATATTATGTGATTTTTGTATTAGTACTTCCTTTTTGAGAATTTTCATCCGCCCTCACCTCTAATAGTGCAAATTATGCAGGCAACAACCACCTAAAGTGAACGAACCTTCTCTTTCAATCTCATAGATCCTTCCTCTATATATCTTGCAGCACACATCATTTCGAAAAAGTAGATGTTTCAAATATCCAGGAAAGTCCTGTAGAAATGAACTCACTCATTCAACTGTACATGTTACAATCAGCCACAGCTACAAGACATGCTTACGAATGAGTAACAGAGGCTATTTTCACTTAAGATCTTATGTACAAGGAAAACGACAACACCCTCATGAAACTTGAAAGGGTAGGGGTTGGGTAAGCAAAAATGCAAGTCCGCAAACTCCAGCAGAACATGGAGTTCAACGTAGATTGACTGGGAAATTCTTCAGTACTCCTCATTTTCCAACTTCAGACTGGCTTAGCTCGTATGCTGTAACATAGAAATACAATCTCCACAGTGTAACATTGTCCTACAAATGGCCACAAACATTTTAAAGTAAACTTTAAAAGATAATATAAAGTTAACCAGCAGAACAAATAAACCTATTGTTCCCTACCTCCTTATCAAGATCAACATGCACTTCATCACATGAAGATTTCTCTGATAGCTTATTATGCCCAATAATTTCCACAACATAGTCAAGATTCCTGGGCGGTAGATTTTGAATTAGTCTACGAAGCTGTTGCTTCTCGGCAGCGGTCATTGGCCTGTTGGAGAAATTAGGATTATTAAGATAAAGCAAGAATCATTGGCCTGATTAAGATGTCTGAAGAAGGCCTGTCATTCCTAAAAGAAGTCTTTACAATCTCCCTTTTCTCCAGTTTAATACAAAATACAATGACACGCGTCTGAATTTCATTCCAGGGAAGCAAGTGAAATGCTTAAAAGAATAAGGAACTCAACAGGGCAAAAGATTAGACTGCATGACCAAGCAGCAAAACAGTAACAAGTTCTGACGTTACCAAGGGGTAATAATTAACTAATATATTCCCCTATTTGAAGTACAACATTTAAAGATACCTGCAAGTCGTCATTATAATATTCAGAAGTTCATCAAGATTCTGCTCCATGTGATGCAACTGTCAATAGCATTTCATAAGGGATACAATAGCAATCCTGTGAGTTGTTTAATTCCCGATTATAAGACTGTGAACTCATACATTAATTGGGGAAAGTAGTTCGTCGTGTACAAGTACCGTGTCAGAAAGTTCACCGCAGTGCTTCTTCATCAGTTCCTCAACCTTAGTGCTATCATTCTCTAAAAGAAACCGCAAGTCATCATCAATCTGAGAAAGTAAGAGACACATGAACAGGTTCAATTACCTTTTTTACGACATGAAACTTGTTATAAAGCACTGTTTCATTTCCCAATGTTAACAATGGACATAGATATCTGTTACTTATAACATACCAAGAATTAGGGATAATTTTGCATTTGAGCTATCAGTTATTCTGGCATCCTTTCCTTTTTGAGGAATTAACAGCAGATGATTTACAACTCTCAGGATGTGGTAAATAATGCAATAATATATCATTTAAATTAACAGACTCACTCTTTAAATTCATCATATAATTATTATGCAAAACATATGGATATGTCAAATATTAAATTTTGAGATACAAGCAAAAAATTTGTTTTAAAAGAAACTAGTATAGTATTTGGAATCAAGACAAGCTGGAAGATCAGAAAGTAAATATTAGCCAAATCCAAGTATTAGAGGTCGAGTTGCTTTTTTTATTCTACATGTGTGTTTTAGAGAGGTCAAATTCAGCTCAAGGAGAGGATATATGGACACACCATTGTTATCTATCCTTACCTCTGTACTTTTCGCGGTGGCCATAGTATCAGAATTCATAATCGGTCCATCCTTCAGGTTTTTACATATGTAAGTCCACATGCATTGCACAGAGACCAGAAAAATGAGCACATCAGAGTTAAAGGGCATTACACTTTCTTTGACCTCTCTAACAAATAAATTAGAAATGATCATAACAGTATCTTCACATTTCACCACCAAAATTAATGCAGTAGATCATCGGTCACTTTGATGATGACAATCTACAAAAATTATTAGAAATATTCAGTAATATTTTTTTTTTTTAAGCATAACTAATTCAAAATTTTCTTTATCAAATTTGTGATTGAATATTGAACGGTGATTCAGTGAATGGCAAGAATATGAATGCCGTCCCTGGGGTCACATAACTAGATACAAATATAACCAGATAAATGTTGCAGTGTCTAAAACTCATAGTCCCCCCAACTGCGTGTCCACATCATCTCTCGACTGCAAGACTCAGCAGCATGCTTCAATTAAAATATTGAGTGATGATTTGTATTATCCATTCACATGAGGGTTCATGACAATTCATTTGAACTATATGACATTTAAAAGTGAGGAGAGCAGAAAGTGTCCAAAGCACTTTAACTTCTAAAGATACTCCGAGCATTCCAAGCGATATACTTTGTGATAGAACAGACATTTTGTTTCGCACCGACGCATCCAAAACATATTACGTGTAAGTGTATATGAACGGAAGTAAATAGAGAGCTAGAAAGTTATACATTTAACCAATTTAGCCATCATAAATCCCCCCCTCCAAAGATAACTCACTGTTATTGAGACTTTTTATATTCCAACTTCTACATCTACATAAAAAAAACAGAGACACCTATAAATCTAACTGACAAGGAAAAGACATAAACTCAGGACAGCCTTAGTTCCATTGGGAGCAGGTCTCCAACGAAGGGTACTAGTTTCCTGATACTGGATGCATTTATAAAAGGCTTTGTCGCATAATTCTTTCTCTGTCATTTGCACATTTTTATGCCTTTGCATATAAAAAGGTAAAACAAAAGGGCAACATAAATTGATGCAACAAGATCTTGATAAATGTTTACTAAGATGTGAAAGTGAAAGCAAACAAGCATGTTGAAGTTGCTACATCTGAAAGGCAATGATATAGTTAGCAGAGAATACAAATACATCTCGGAGATGAACAAAATGAGGAATAAGAAACATCAACTGACCCAGATACCAACAACAAAGCATCACAGCCAATAAGTGTAAGAACCACCATTATGGCAAAATAAAGACAAGACGAGACACCTTGAGAACTCAATTGACTCTACAGGCAACAATTATTTAAACGAGAGCCCTTCTGTGTTAGTGTTGTCACTGGACTTACTCCAGATTTCCAATGAATGCCAGCAACTTTTTAAGAATGCGTCTCAAAGTACAAATTGAGAAGGCTGCTCGCCCAAAGTCAAGTAACCCACTCAATCATGTAACAATGACAAATACTGGCCTGGAAGCACGAAAACCAATTTCAAAGGTCAATTCTAACCAGTCTAGCCTCCAATTGGTACCAGGAAGCACAACTTACCTATCAGCTTGGCTATGCCTTGATCTAAAATCCAAATTACCCAGATATTCCCATGGTTGCCCTTGCTATTTTTCCCTTTAGCGTGCCTCTATACCTCCATTCCATATTGCTCTATAAATCTTAACTGTTCCTTTTTTGTTTTGGGTCGGGATTATGCAAGAAATCAATTCATACAAGACAGAACAAATCGCCTGCCTTTAAATTCCTTTGCTTTTTGCAACAAAATATAGTTCACTACATGAAAATATAATATAAGATAGTTAAGAACTACAAAATACAACTTCAAATGCTCCCCAACCTAACCACCATACAAAAAATAGTAAGAGGATGCTCACCGAACATGCAGGTAATACTTTGAGCTTCTTGTGAGGTGGTTCTGGTTCATCAGCCTTGCGTGTTGAGGCATCCAAGCTTAAAATACTTTCTTTGCATCTCAAACATGATCGAATTCGACAAATAGAAAGAATGGGATCTATCATCTAAAAACAAAAATAAATAAATAAAAAATATCATGCATAAACACAAACAGGAGACAAAGAGAAGTCTGTCAACTTTCAACAACTTAATCACAATAGTTGTACTTTTTACAGTTTTCAGCTTCATGTAACTGTGCTGTGCATGAACCTGATTTAGTACATAACACACACCAAATAACAGAGCAAGTGATCTCATATCAGCAGATTAGAGATAAAGCAAATTTGATGATTACCTCATCAACCTCATGAGTAAGAGTAAAAACACTCTGCCGAAGCAGTGATTTTAATCTTTCCTTTTTGGACTCTGTAAGTAGAGCTCCTATTCCATTAGAAAACAATGATGCAGAACCAATGACACCATTATTATCTTTGGTTCTGCAACTACTCTTAGTTGAGCCCTTTTCTCTGCTGGATTTACAAATGTTTCCAGCTAAAGCAGAAGTTTGATGAGGAGAAGGCAGAAGATCATCTTGAGAAAGAAACTCTGACACCTCATTTCTATAGAAACCAAAGAAGTCTGGTCCTACTATATTGTTTTCCTCAGAAGCAGTCAGATCCCCTGAGTTTTCTGACATAAGAACAAACTCTGCAGCAGAAAATAATTGTTTATTTATCAGGAAGGGTAGTGGGGATGCGATGGAAAACTCAAGCCAGGGCAAAAACTTGGACCAACAAGCACAAGCATATTAGCCCTTGTTGTGCACCCACATAGAATACAATGCAAAGCCTCCATTTTTCCAAATGTAACATTAGATGACAAAAGTCAAGAAACACTAGGGAAAATACAAGTTGTTTTCAAATTATCATGGCATATAAGCAAAATGCATATATATAACAAACCTTTGCCTTTCCAAGGAGACACTATCTTGAGTTTTAATCAGGGGGTGTTTGCAAGCGCGTATTTTAAATACTTATCAACTTATTGCTGGAAAGAGCATTTTTGTCTTTTAGCTGTTTTTTTTAACTACTTAAATTAAGTTGATTTAAACCAAAGGCTATAAGCAGCTACCTATCAACTTCTACGCTTTATTAGTTAAATTGTAAATATTTATACTACTGTTAACTTACAACTTTTTCCACGACTTATAACACCACAAAAGCAGAAGTTATTGCAAACACCCCTTCAGTATATTCTCTCTGAACTTCGATTTGAATTAGAAATATTATTCAATCATAACTTAAGAAAGTATCACCTATTTTTTCCCATGAGATGAAGAGAACTAAGAAGGCATGAAGCACAAGCATCTTCCACGTGCCCTCGGACCATCCCCTTCTCAAGTGCATGAGTTGGGGAGCTGATAGGAGTGTGCACAGGGCGCCTATTTTTCTCCTTTTACCAACTCTACACCGCCAAGTTTGCCTAAACCCTTATCTTGTTGCCATTGTTAATGTGAACTCCAAATATCCTCTCTTCGTATTTTTCCTTGGCAAATGTTTCCTTTTTCTTCTTCCATTAACTCCACTTAAGAATCTCCTTTTTCCGTTATCAAGCGCTGCAGGCAAGCACATGACCAACGCATAGCGGAGAAGCACACTACCGATGCATAGCGCACCACAACGAGTTAATCTAGTGACACACATTAAGTCCACCCAAAGGGAAAATTAAAAAAAAAATAGAGTGCATCCCTGCATCCCACCATAAGATTACTGGATCAAGATTCGAGACATTCATATACTCATTTGTTCCGAAGTTTCATTTTAAAGACGCCCCTTCAACTTTAGAACACTACTTTACAAGGTAACAACACATAAACATACAAACTTCCACTGTTTCCACTTTATCTAGAACTCGCGCAAAAGTAGGACCCACGTAATACATTTACTGAGAACGATTTCCTATTAACCCCTACTTCTCATACTGCTCTTTATTGGTTTAGGGGAAAAACATCAAAGCCAAATTAACAAGCAGGCTATAGGTGGGACTAATGGTAAAAATCTCATTTCCATGTCTACAGATGACAAATGGGGCGGATAAAGAGGAGCCCATCCGAACCTATTCGATTCGGATCAAATTTCAGGTTCCTATTTTGGGGACAGTTTTGATTTACAGACGCAACTATATTTTTAACATAACATTATTTTATTAAATATTTATAAACAATAATCTTATTGTTTTGAAAAAGAAATATTAACTGAGTAAAGGAAAAAATAATATTTAACCAAGCCTACGGTCTAGACACTCAGTTCTGGAGACAAGGTAGGTCCTAAATGGGTTTGAAGCAAGACAAGGCGGGTTCGGAGTCCAATCATGGTAGAGCGGGTCAGGTCCGAAGGCAAGTAGGTCTCCAATCCGTGAAAACTAAAAGGAGTGTGTCTCGAGTCCAACCATACTTGTCCTGTTGCCATCAGTGTTCATGTCACACCTAAGGCATATAGTATAGTACCCACAAGTTACAACATAATGAATTCCACTATCAATAAATTAGTTTCATCCTCACTTGTCCGACATTCCTAACTCATAACCATTTTGCTTTCTCTTGGACACCCTTATTTTTGTCCAGACAAATGCTTTGTGCATTATCTCTTTTGACATGCAAACAACATAACATTACCTATTCATCATCCTTGCAATAGCTACCCATAGTCATGATGTCAGTTGGAAAGTTCCAAAAAGATTATCATTAACACACCAAGCTCACACTTTGGTTACTTCATTTTCGAAGAAATGGCAGAGCTATAAAAAAGGGTACGTGAAACATATTTAACTTTGTTTGGTTTCATTTCTAGTTCATGAAAGTAGATAAAAAATAACTCCAAATATAATGGTAAGAGTGTTGGTTGGTTCAACAGCTCACTATCAAAAGTACCAAAAATCAAAACAAAATATATCCTACCCCTTCTTTCCATATTATTTATTATACAAAATGATGACACACCTATTATCAACACCTGATTTAACATCTCCAATAATTGTTGTCTCCTCAAAATACAAATAAAATGTATTTTAATTATTTTCAAAATTTTCAACCACTTGAGAAGCATGATATGACGTTTGCAGTAACTTCTATCCCTACTATGGAAAATGTTTTTATGCAATTTTAACACTTTTCAACCATCTCAAAAATTGTATCAAGCACCAATAACATTCTCTGATATTCACTTCAAATCCTCCAGAGCTCAAATTCATTTTCCCAAACATCCAAGATCAACACAAATTTACCATTGGACATAGTCCATAAAAAATATATAAAATTATAGTTCATAATTTAAAAGGATATTTTGGCACGAAATGAACTCATTGTTATACGCACATTAGAACCAAAGAGTATTTATAATTTTTCAAATAAAAATAAATAAGGTATTTAAAAATTATGCCATACCTAATAAAAAAATGACTAATTTACCGAAAGAAATATTGAAATCCCAATCACTAGGTTCACTCTTCCCCTTAATCAAGAAATGGGGCAAAAAGAAAACACACACGAAAAAGTTAGGGATACATAGGGTGGGGGGGAACAGTCAATAAAAGATCTAAAGAAGTAAATCAAAAGGAAAGAAGAAAATCAATGAATAAATAAGAAACTTGATTTGGATTCCAAATTTTTTAAAAGAAAAAAGGCATAAAAAAAGAAAATTTAAACACATTTTTTTCCGAACTGCATTTGAATAGAAAAATTCGAAGAACCATTTCAAATCACTTCATGTAAAATATGTTTAAGATACATTAAAATAGCACCCAAAAAGAAAAAAAATCAAAACTAACAGTAACGCGTGTGCGTAGCTATCTATATCCTAAACAAAAAATAATTTTATAAAATCATGTTACCGGAAACTCGAATGTTTCTGATGAATTTGTCATTATCATGTTAAGAAATTTGACAGAAACTTATCGATTCAAACACAATATTAAATAAACAAAACACTACCTCAGAAAACTCCAAAAATTAAAATCACAACAAAAGGAAGTAAGAAGTTAGAAAACAAGAACCATAGAGCAACAGGGTTCTCAAGACTTACACAGGATCTTTGGAAGCAAATTCTCAAGAACGTCGGAGGAGTCAGCTAATTTTTAGAGGATTTTGGTCTTCAGCCTTTTAAACCTCCTGTTCTTCTCTTTAATCAAAGTCTGGAACATTCAGATATTGGCAGCGTCGATGTATGAACGTGCGGCGGGGGGTGACACATGATATTATGAGTAGCGCGGGGTGGTTACTGTCAATCTAGCTTCGATTTTTCGGGCTATGATTCTACTTCAGATCCTGCACACGTGTCATTTGCAGCCTCTGCCTTCATTCGACCGACTTTTGTCGTTTCATCTTCTAGGGTTCTCTTTCTTTGACCGCTTCTATTTTAGAAAAAGAATGTACATTCTTATGCAGGGAAAATTATTTTTTTAATCTGTTAAGTACGTTGAGTTTTAATTTTAGTTGGATGATTATGTTTATATTTTTTTAAATTTAATAATTTAAAAAATTAATTGAAAATATCATTTTTTTCATTTATAATCGAAATATTATATGGTAGGCTAGGTAGACATATTTTGAGAATTTTTAAGCTTACGTGGTAATTGAAATGAGATGAAAGATATATTAGAAATATTTTAAATCATATTATAATTTATAAAAATAATAATATATATTATATGATGGGTATGGCCCAATGCATTTCGGTCCAAAAGCAAGTTAAAAAGTCCAGCACTCCACCCCCTGTGCTTGGCCGCGATAATAGGAAGAAGCCCACCGTTCACGGCCTAACACACTCAGCCCAAACTCCTGTAGCCAGCCTAATCCTCATATAGGTGTCAGTCCTCAAAGCTTGCATGGCGCACACATGGGCCCTCCATGTAGGCCCTCCTACTGACAGGGAGTACGTGACAGCAGGAAGGTCTCCCTCAAGTATTCAGACTCTAACATCTAGCAAACTCCTTGCGAGCTGGGAGTTCCCCTTCATCTCGGACTCTCCTCCTCACTTAAATATTAACTCTAACAAACATGATCCCAAATAAATAGGATTCCATCAAACTTTATCTTAACTAATTCTATCCATTTCCCACAAGAATAGGGAGCATTATCAATTCTATGGCAGAGGAGGATACTCTTCTATAAATAAGGGATTCATTCCCGGGCGGACGGACACCCTCAGAAATTTGGTTGCTACTCTGTCTCATCTCTATTACATTCATACACACGACTCATTTTTATTTTTCTATCATTACATCTCATTCTTTTAACACTTTTTATCATTTCGAATTATTATTCTTCAAATTCATTACTAACTTGGGCGTTAGAGTGCTAATATTTTATTTTGCAGGTCTCTTTTTTTTTAATTTTGTTTTAAGCAATCCAGGCCCAACACCTAAGTTGGATTTCGCCAGACTCGTGCTAAAATGGCACCCATCAATTGGCACCATCTGTGGAAATTTGAATAAAAGGCGTGTACCATGGAGACAACCAACAATCTCGCTAACAAGCAAAAGACTGTGGAGGCGCCCGACAGCAATCAACTTTTATAGGTTGTTATAGGAACCTCCTTGACGCCAGTAGGAGGGTCTGCCTCCCGAGTGATAGAACTGTTGGTCGACTGTCCAAGGCGAAGCACTTCCTCGGATACTACATTAGGTGAAATTTCCCCAACTTTGTTGGGCGCAATTCAACAAGTAGTTACCGCGGCCGTTCGGGAACAGATGGCAACAGTGGAACGTTTGGGTCCCAAAAATCCCCACAATGATGCTCGAGTCATCACCGCAATATTAGCAAATTACGATGTAGGATGCATGTTCATAGACTCGGAAAGTTCCATGGACATATTGTTTGGAGAAGCATACGACCAAATGTAGCAAGGAGACGCCCCCCTTGAGATAATGAACACCTCTCTCTATAGATTTGCAGGGGAAAATTGTAATACACCACATAGCTATCTCACAATAAAATAATCAATTAAACTTACTTCCTTTTTCCTAGTTTGCTTACCAAAAGGTGATATCGTGTTTTTCCCGTCAACTCAGTCTCACCGTTATATAAATTCAAGTGAATCCCCTTGACAGCCGGCTCATCAATCTCATTTCGCATCATAGCTCTTTCATTTCGCAGCATCGCTCTTTTCATTTCACATGTTTTTCATATCATTTCGCCTTATAGGCTTTTCAACACATCAAGGGGTATTCACACCACAATTATATTCAATTTCCACTACTCCCTCATATCCACATATCACCATTCTTGTAAGCAACTAGTAACGTAAAATAACATATCAACATATTTTCATTTTCAGACATCCACAACACATCAAACAACAAATATAATATTTCAACGTGTCTTCGTATTCCACGTACATAATATCATCAATCAAATTAAATCATTGACTATTCATATATTTTCAGATAAACCAACATCAGCATGAACCACAAATTTATATAATAGTAATATCACAAATAAATGGAACATATATAGATAATACTAATTATTTACTTACCTCAACCTCACAACGTTTCTTTCTACTTAATCGCTAATTGTCAGTCCTTTCACCTCACCCCCGTATCCTCTGGTTATTTTCCGCAAGAAACCCTCAATTCATGTGTGTGTGTGTCGTGCATGTGTGTGTGTGTGTATTATGTATGTGTGTATGTTTGTGTGTGTGAGTAAAGAGAGGAGTGTGAGGCGGTGGGGGGATGGCCCACCTCTCACTCTCAATCCTCTCTCTCTCTCTTTTCATATGTATATATATATTATTCAATAATATATACATACTAATATATATATTATTTACTAAAACATATATAAATAATAATAATATTATTATTTATTTAATTAGACTTTTCTTAGAATACCCATTACGTCCTCCTAAATTTCTTTAATTAATATAAATTATCTCAAAATATTATAACAAATTCCAATTTAATCCGTTCAAGTTTTATTATATTCCAATTATGACCTATAATTTAGTGGCTAATTAACTAAATTTCACAAAAAATTATCAATTAATTCTACAATTATTTATTATAATATTTGGGGCGTCACAATAGTTCCTGAGCAAGTAATACATTGTCCCCCAATGGAGCGGCTCGGTACAAATGTATTTTGCGTAGGGCTAATCAATTTATTAAGCACCAGTCTAATGCGTTTCACTAGAATCTTAGTAATTGCTTTATACAACACATTACAACAGGATATAGGACGACAATCACCAACAATCAAGGGATTATGTACCTTGAGAATTAAGGAAATGATCGTCGTGTTTACTTGTCTTAGTAGTCGCCCATGTTGAAAGAATTTCAAGACGGCATTCGTTATTTCCTATCCCACCATAGGCCATGTAGGTTTGTAGAAACCTACAGAATATCCATCTGGGCCTGGTGCTTTTCATCACCCTCCTCAATCGTCAATACATGCCTCGCCCACGGCCGCAGATGTGCAATGTTTACAATCTTATCCCGTCGTTCACCACCTAACAAATGCTGAAAATAATGAATAAATTCAGTAATAACATCATCTTGATTAATGAACATATTCCCATCTGAGTCCTTAATTTGAAAGATACGCTTTGATGCTCAGCGGACAACCACTTTTTTGAAGAAAATACAGGAGCATTGATCTCCTCCTTTCATCCACTGCATCTTGGCCCGCTGTTGTAGTATGATTTGTTCTAGTTTTACGGCAAGTATATAGACAAGTTTGCAGCAATGCTCAAGTGTAGGAGAAGCTCGTCCTGCCGGCTTCTAGCCAAGAGCTCCTGGCATTAGCAAGGAATTTTCTTGCTAATTTAACATTTAATGAAAGATCCCTTTTGCACTGTTGAAGAGCTCTAAAAATAGGTTTAAGGACATAGAGCTTCCTCGTAATCGCAAATGTAGTTGTACCCACAATAGTGTGCCTCCAGACTGAAAAAACACACTCTAAACGTGCCCCAAGAAGTCTTTCGATACTGAATAGAGCGATATCGAATTAATGAATTGGTAAGCCAGGGAGATTCACCCACATTGGTGGGGTAAATTATTTTTTTATTAATGAAAAAAAATTATATTAATATAATTTATTTGAATAGTATAATATTACAATTTATTTGAATAGTATGACTCGCGGTTTCGAAATTAAAAATTATTTTTTTAAGAAAAGTGACCATGTCGTGGTTTCTAACCACGACTTGGTGTCGTGATTTCATGACTGGGTCAGTTTTTATTTTTTATTTTTTTATAAATTAATTATATAAAATTAATTTTTAACAACATATTAAAGTCCATAAAATCATATTATTAAAATTGTATTAATTTTAAAAATTATAATTTAGTATACAAATATAATAATGTATATTCTTTTGTACAATTGTAAAAGATACAATGAACTATACAATTTCAAATATAAAAAATATCCATCCGTTCTGCAATTGTGTCTGTGGCGTTGACACCGAGATTTTCTTATTTCCTCACCCACATTTTGCATTTTTTGTGCCTCATTATCATCACCACCGAACCGACTTGATGTTATTGCAGAACTAGACTCCACATTATCACGATATGCACTAAACGATGAAAATGGAATTGGTGAAATATTGTATCCTGGTGCATATGGTTGATTATTACCAAGACCAAGATCAAGATGTACTTGTGAAGAATAATCTTGTATTTAATTTAATATATATGGAGCTTATTGCAACCAATCATCTTGAGGCGGTTGGCTCTTTATGCCAATCAAACCAATTTTACAAGATATGAAAAATGTACTTGGGTTATTACACTTTGGAGGTAGTTTTTGTTCGAGGATTACAAAGACATTCTCCCCCATAATTACTTGTTCATTTCCTTTTAGCTTTCCCTTACTAGTGCACAGTTCTTTGAAAATTTTTGCGTAGCGAGGTATTTGTTTGATAGCGTCAAGTAATGGAATGTTTACCTGCACTTGCGAAAGGTCTAAAAAAGCTCCTTTTTCTTTTTCCTCCTTCTTGACTTTGGTGAATCTTTTTGGGAAGGGGGGTCTAGTCACCGATACCTTCGGATAGTATTCTTTGGGTTTGACTTCAATCTATTTTTCTAACTTTCTCTTCTGAGCGTGCCCACATTTAAGGCCATTTTCGTCCATATTTTTCTACAACTCCTTTCCACTACGAAGAACAATAGCACTAGTATTTTTTTAGGATTAATGACAGATTGGAAAGGTAATTTACCTTGGGAATCCAGTTTACTAACAGATGACGCCAGTTGAATGATTTGAGATTCCAGATTTTGTATACTCATCTGAGTCTGCTATTGGATTTCCATTGAGTTTGTTTAAGATAAAGTTGGACTGAACCTCTCTCTGCTTTGCTATTTGACAGAAACGAAATGACAAAAAGGCTCAAAGTGAAAAAAAGTATTATGAAGAAAAAACTTATGTGTCGGGTGATTGACTGATTCCAGAATATTGGAGGTAAACTTGTGAAATCTTTGAATTGCTGCCACTTGCAGTTTACTTTGGCATGGGGTTATGGATCTAATTTTACTATTTTCATATTGCAGATGAGTTGGATACTCGATCATTTACGAGGCTGTGAACACTTTATAGGCAATTAAGGGGGACGTCTCAATAGTACAATTTTCTATATTTTGCTGACTTGAATTTTTGTTAGAAAGTTGTAGAACGAAAAAATATTTAAGCACTACCATTAAAGCAGATTGACTGCGTATTTAACTTTTCATATAGTGCACGTGCGATTGTATAATCAAATAGGCAGCATTAGTTTGCATAAAAGGTAGGACAAGATAAAAGATTAAACGTCCCTCTGGGGAAGTGTACCCTATTTTCCTCCAAAATGGGAAAATTTTTAGTCATATGCAATAGGTCTGATTAAATTCCGAGCAAGTACAAAACTCTTGATGAATAATGCATTGAAATTATGCAATTTTGAAATATTTGGTGAAAAATGCCATATGAATTATTCGTTTTGAGAATGCAGATCACTCGTTTATAGGAATAAACTCCTAGTTTTATCGAAGGTGTAATTGATTTTACTTGAACACAATTAAACAGATCTGACTTAACATTTTATGTTATAGATTTACATAATTTGCCACTTAAGCATTTTGTCTTTATTTAACTATCTATTAGTGGAGTAACTATCAACAAGTCACGAAGGAGTAACTTAGAGTTCGCATAGCGGAAAAATTATTTTTTGGCTATTCACTTGCAATTGGAGAAAACTCGAGTAGTAGCTCAACATATCCTTCTCCTCTTTTGATTTTTCCTAAAACATTGTACTTCGAATTTTAAGTAATGAAGTTAGTTTTCTTATCGTAGTTCCAACAAATGAAACGAATTTAGACTTAAATATATTTTAATATTTATTTATAAAAATATACTAAACAAATATAAAAATACTTAAAAATTATACCAATTTTTTTAACTTATATAAAATATTATATTTAAATTATTAATATATATTTAAACTAAACATTTAATATATTTTTATTATTTTTAAATTTTGTTAAATTAAATAATTTTTTTATTCTTCTCCGTCGTCTTCTCTAACGTCGACAAGTCATCGACGGTGATAAAAATGGGCAAATTTAGTCTCGTTGGAATCGTCTCGATGAGAAGAGTCGAACGGTGGTAGTCTCAGTCCATGATTCGTTCAAACAACGGCGATAAATTTACGACAGAAATACATTTAAAATTTTTGGATATCAGCAAAAACTTGATGAAAATGAGCAAGATTGGTCTCATTCGAATCTTCAGGTCGAGGCGAGTCTAGTGGTGGTCGTCCCATGTCGGAATTCAACCGAACGACAATGAATCAAAGCCAAGAAGCTTTGACGATTGTGCTCGGAACACAGTCTCTCCGGTCAATGAAAGTTCAATATGTTCGCCTTGAGTAGAGGATTCTAATGGTATAAGTCATAGCCACTAGAGAGCCCTAACCTCCTGGAAGTCTACGGCTTTGAGGGTACCTGCTTTGAGGGACTTATTGGGCTCCCGATTAAAGTGTTGGGTGGCCTTGAACTCTTTATTAGGGATGAACCTCATTGGGCCATGTGCATCACATTTAGTGCTTTTAATAGTAACCTTTATACCCTTGTAGATTTTTTTAAAACATGTTGTTTTGGAAGTTGTCTATATATATATATTTCTTGATTTTTTTCCTAGTAAAATGAAAAGAAAATAAAATTTCCTTTCAATTCAAGAAGTTTAAAAATAAAGATCACTGAGTAATATATCTAATGCAAGAGAGATGACATTCATTTCCAATTGATTCACGTATTAAATTACTTATTTATGATAGTAAAGTTATGAGATCAATTCTTTTCAAAATTTGTATTACGTATATTTTATTTTATATCAAAATCATTTTGCTTTAGAATAATTAGATTGATATTTGACATAATATTATAAAGTATTATAATACATATAAGAAGTTGTTCGATTTTGTCTCATGCAATAAATATATATAATCTAATTTTATCATATTTTAAAGTTTAAATTATAAAAGTAATTTGAGAAAATGCACCATATCTTCCACATATCCAAGTACATTGATCTCATGTCAAAAATAGAATACTTCTTTATAAAGATTCATTAAAAGATTAGAAACATATATATCTTTTTTATTTTGAATTGAATTCAGGCATAAAAATAATTATTCTTCCAAATTACTGGTTCAAAACTTTTAAAATATTACATAAATTGAGACGCATGTGTATGAAATATAGATTAATTATTCAAACCTAATTTTTCATCTAAGTTATTAATTTAGTATGAATTATTCAACATAATTAATTAAACTTGTACTCCTCAATAAATTGCACATTGTCGAATCGTAATGATTTTGTTGTGCTCTTCTGATTATATTATTTTTAGTTAAAAGTATTAGATCATTTGTGTTAATTATCAACTTATTTATCTCACTGAAAAATTAGATAGAATAATTATTAATCCCACGTGAATTTAATTGGATATATTTAGTCTCTATTTTCTTTATTTATTTTTTTATTACATATAAAATAAAATTTATAAAAAAATAAGATTTATATTGGTATACTAATTTAATGTTTTAGTGACTTTTTGTATACCTATATTTTTGTTTATAAGGAATATAAATATGTGATGCTCATACTCTTAAAATATTATATTTGTATGTATTTATTTATAAAATGGAGACAAGATATATAAATATAGATAAAATATTTGTATTTTAATTAAATCTAAATAACAGATGTACATACAAAATTAATTAATAATTTTAGAACTCAATGAACCTATTTTATTAAATTTGTTACAAGATTGTACAAATTCAATGTTTTCAATTAATATATTTATTAAATTAAGTTAGATAAAAATATTATTAATAAATAAATACACTAAAATTAATATAATAATAAGAATTTTTTCTGGAATCAACAAATGATAGGAAAACATTTGCGGTACTGTTCTGAGATTACGAAGTAGAAGAAGAAAACGTAAGAGCAGTTTTCAATACTGTTCTAAAGTTGCTATAGCACTTTCACCCAACTATCCGTTGCAACTTATTGGTTAGTGCGCTTATAAATACCGCCTCCTAAGCACTTCTTTAATCTACTCAAAGAATTGAAGGAGAAACATTCGGAGAAGGAACATGAAAGACTAGGGTATTCAGTCAACCGTTCTCAGTTGCTCCATGGCAGGTATATTCTTTTCTCTTTCTTTTGTTTTCTTTTCAACCAATCATTTAGCTTTTCCAGTGACAAAAAAAATGTGATATGAAACAAGATTTTGCAGTAGTTCAAGTATTTTGAAATCAAAGAGACAACAACTTTTAAGTTTTCTTTAAAAGATTTCAAGAAATTGATTAAAAGATTCAAGAAATTTAAGGTTTCTGTCAAGAAATCATGGATTCTTGAATTCAAGAAGTTAATGTTTTTGTCAAGAATTTCAAGAAACAAAGAGTCTTAAACTAAAGATTCAACAAGTTTATGTTTCTTGTTGGTTTCATGTAGAGCCATTAATGATTTTACTTTAGTTTCTGATACTATTCTTGTTATTGATACTGTTCTCGGATCATTGCTAATTTGCAGTTCTTCTTTTACATTGTTTAGTGGCAAAACCAGAATATATGTTTCATTATTTATTCACGATCTGAACTAGGTATAAATGCCCAATACATGTGATTCACTACTACTAATTTCCTGCTTAGCATGCATGCATTTGTGGTTGTTACTTTACAAGCTTTCTCAGTTTCAATTTCACTTGTAGTTTATCTACATTCCACAAACATATTCTAGATATTCAAACAATGTGGTGGGGAATACTTTGTGCAATGCATCATATGATTTGCGAATATCCTCTTTTGCAATGACATTTCTAGGTTACTCCTTTCCAAATAATTAATTGTTCAATTATTTAGAAGCATGATGCTAACATGTTATTTTTTTAATGTGCCATCCTATCTTGCAGCCATCCCCAAAAGAGGCATCATCTCTCTGTTACTAGAGTATGTCTTCATTCATACAATCAATGGGATTTTGGAGATAGAAATAATATTGAAAAATATTTTCCTTGTCATGCAGGATGGTGAATGTGGTAATGATTTCAGGAGATTTATTGGTGCTGAGCCAATTTGTCATGCAGAATACACTATACAACCTGAAGCAGGACCAGCTGATGCAGGTTTGTATAGATGGTTGTTCTTTCCTAGTGAGCAGTATATTGGTTATCTTTCGGCATCTACACTAATCCATCCTGTGTGCTGGTTAAATTACTTGCATTGCATGTGTTTTCATATCCAAATAGATGCAAGAATGCCAGAGCAAGGGCGTCTTAAGCTACGTGTCAGGAATCTGAATTCCAAGTCACAACTACTTGGTATTGATCAATTAGCTCACCTGCTGTCATCATCAGGCAATTGCAGGTGATGTTCCTTCGAGTCTAATTTCTCTGCTGATTCAATAGTTATCCTGGATACACAATACCTTATCATGGTGAGCCAATTTGTCGTGCAGAATACACTATACAACCTGAAACAACACCAGCTCATGCAGGTTGTACAGATGCTTGTTCTTTCCTAGTGAGCAGTATATTGGTTATCGTTCGGCATCTACACTAATCCATTCGGTGTGCTGGTTAAATTACTTGCATTGCAGGTGTTTTCATATCCAAATAGATGCAAGAATGCCAGAGCAAGGGCGTCTTAAGCTACGTGTCAGGAATCTGAATTCCAAGTCACAACTACTTGGTATTGATCAATTAGCTCACCTGCTGTCATCATCAGGCAATTGCAGGTGATGTTCCTTCGAGTCTAATTTCTCTGCTGATTCAATAGTTATCATGGATACACAATACCTTATCATGGTGGGCCAATTTGTCGTGCAGAATACACTATACAACCTGAAACAACACCAGCTCATGCAGGTTTGTACAGATGCTTGTTCTTTCCTAGTGAGCAGTATATTGGTTATCGTTTGGCATCTACACTAATCCATTCGTGTGTGCTGGTTAAATTACTTGCATTGCAGGTGTTTTCATATCCAAATAGATGCAAGAATGCCAGAGCAAGGGCGTCTTAAGCTACGTGTGAGGAATCTGAATTCCAAGTCACTACTACTTGGTATTGATCAATTTAGCACACATGATTATCATGCTATGATTGCTCTAGGGAACTATGTGAAAAGCCTCTTAAATTAAGATTCAAAATTTGCTGGCTGCTTCATAATAGAGTCCATTGTTGATGTGCTGGTATTAGGCTCTCCATCAAGTTCCAATTCTACAAGTGTTAATTCCAGCTTCTGAATCCAAGAACTTATGCTGGTGCATGATGCGACATGAGCTGCCAATGTTTTCTCAAGCATGGTGGTAAGTAACAATATTTTCTCAAGCATGGTGTTAAGTAACAATATTTTCTCGAGCATGGTGTTAAGTGGTAATATTTTCTCAAGCATGGTGTTGAGTAACATCTTCTCAATTTCATGGCTGCTTGTTGGCATGCAGAAAATAATGAATCGGGTAGATTGATTTTAGCTACCATAACATCTAAAACCAGCTCAAAGGTTGGAAAATCCAATGCTTATGGTGATCGTGGCCTTCCATCATAGCAAGGAACATAGTTGCATCTTCACTACGTTTTCATTTGGTTTAATTGCTTAATTTTTTGAATCATGGCTTATATTTTGATCAATATCTTGTTCCTGTAGAGGGTTGCTCCTACCAAAGGACCAAGAAAAGATTGATCGTGTCTGTTCACGACATCAACATTCACTCACATGCTTTGCTGAATGTGAATGACTTAAACAAGGTAACATAAATTTGGCAGTTGACACACTAGGTATGACTTTTTCTTTTTGGTTGTTATGCTTGATGTATTTCTTTTTGGGTTAATTTTGTCCGATTGATGTCTTTTGATTCTTTTTGTCTTTTGATTGTTAAGTGACTGTGGAGTATTTGTGATTGGTATGTAATTTTTTGGGTTTTATTGATTTCTCGTACTTATCATTTCACTAAATTTTTTCTTGCTTAAGGTTTTTTTACTTTGAAAGACATCAATCATTCATTTATAGTGAAGCAAGATGCTGAACTGATATTTAATGTGCCATTATATTTTGCAGCCATCCTCAGAAGGATGTTAATAGGAGTCACCTTTCTCTTACCCGAGTATGTATGCATTTATACAGTCAATGGGTATCGGATCGTTGATCAAATGAATTCAACAAAATAATTCACTTGTTTTTGCAGGATGACAGATCTGGAGCTTACTGGAGCTTCTTAGGTTTTATGCTAGGATCTTGAATTCCAATTCCAACTCACAACTCCTTGACGTCCATCAATTAGCTCGTATGCTGCCATCTTCAAGCAATTGCAGGTGATGTTCTCTTGAGCCTACTGTCTCCCATGCACTGGTTTTAAAGTTACTATTAACTTCCACTAAGTGCCTATGATGTTCATTTGTGCTATGGTTTGGCAGACTGTTGGAAGGTCATACATGGCACAAGCGAGATTATTTCATGCAATTAGTGAAATGCATCATATGATTTGCGAATATCCTCTTTTGCAATGACATGTCTAGGTTACTCCTTTCCAAATAATCAATTGTTCAATTATTTAGAAGCATGATGCTAACACGTCATTTTTTTAATGTGCCATCCTATCTTGCAGCCATCCCCAAAAGAGGCATCATCTCTCTGTTACTAGAGTATGTCTTCATTCATACAATCAATGGGATTTTGGAGATAGAAATAATATTGAAAAATATTTTCCTTGTCATGCAGGATGGTGAATGTGGTAATGATTTCATGAGATTTATTGGTGCTGAGCCAATTTGTCATGCAGAATACACTATACAACCTGAAGCAGGACCAGCTGATGCAGGTATGTATAGATGGTTGTTCTTTCCTAGTGAGCAGTATATTGGTTATCTTTCGGCATCTACACTAATCCACCCGGTGTGCTGGTTAAATTACTTGCATTGCATGCGTTTTCATTTCCAAATAGATGCAAGAATGCCAGAGCGAGGGCGTCTTAAGCTACGTGTCAGGAATCTGAATTCCAAGTCACAACTACTTGGTATTGATCAATTAGCTCACCTGCTGTCATCATCAGGCAATTGCAGGTGATGTTCCTTCGAGTCTAATTTCTCTGCTGATTCAATAGTTATCATGGATACACAATACCTTATCATGGTGGGCCAATTTGTCGTGCAGAATACACTATACAACCTGAAACAACACCAGCTCATGCAGGTTTGTACAGATGCTTGTTCTTTCCTAGTGAGCAGTATATTGGTTATCGTTTGGCATCTACACTAATCCATTCGTGTGTGCTGGTTAAATTACTTGCATTGCAGGTGTTTTCATATCCAAATAGATGCAAGAATGCCACAGCAAGGGCGTCTTAAGCTACGTGTCAGGAATCTGAATTCCATGTCACTACTACTTGGTATTGATCAATTAGCTCACCTGCTGTCATCATCAGGCAATTGCAGGTGATGTTCCTTTGAGTCTACTTTCTGTGCTGATTCAAAAGTTATTATGGATACACAATACCTTATCATGTTCATCTGTCCTATGGAGGGGTGCTCCTACCAAAGGACCAAGACATGATTTTGATCGTGTGTGTTCACGACATCAACATTCAGTCAAACGCTTTGTTGAATGTGAATGACTCAAGCAAGGTAACATAAATTTGGCAGTTGACATACAAGGTATGACTTTTTGTTTTTGGTTGTTATGATTGATGTATTTCTTTTTGGGTTAATTTTGTGCGATTGATGTCTTTTGATTCTTTTTGTCTTTTCACTGTTAGTGATTGTAGGTTTTTTGTGATTGGTTTGTGATTTTTGGGGTTTTATTCAAAATTATTTTCATGTGTGTTTTTTGTGTTCTCATTGTTTTTGTGATGTAGAGTTGTGTTGTTTGCTTTGTTCGTGTAATTTATTTTGTGTTTTTGTTGTATTTGTGCTCTTTGTAGTGTGATTTGACATGTGATTGTGGGTTTTTTGTGAGTGTTGTGTGGTATTTGGATTTTTATTATTTATGTGACTGTTTGTATTCTGATTGTTTGATTGTTCTTGGTCGTGGGCTTGTGTAGTTACTTGAATTGTTGTGGGTTTTGGTGCAATTTGACTTAATTGTTCGAACTTGTTTCTTGGATGAGATCTTTTGTGTTCTAAATAGTTTATGTGATTATGGGTTGTTTGTATCTTTGTGTGATTTTGGTTTGTCTTCTTATTCTTTTTGTGATCGTGAGTTTGTCTTATGAATTAGTCGTGATTGTGGGTACTTTTCGGATTGATTGTTTTGTGATTTGTGGGATTTTATTGTGATTGTTTATTTGATTGTGTTGTTTGTGATTCTCGATTGTTTTTGTGGGTTATGATTCTTGAATTTCTAGTTTTTTGGAATTTATTTTAATTTTGTCTTGTAATTAGTTTTGTGATTGTGGGGTAGTGCAACTCGTGTGATATATGAATTAGTTTCTTGGACCTTTCTTTGTTGTCGTGATTCTTCACTTTTTTTTGGGTGAATTTGGTGTGATTGATGTTCCAATATTTGGTTAGTTTTCTGGGTGTTTGAATCTTTTGATGTTCTAATGGAATTTCAGTAATTAATTATGTGATTGTGGGTTTTTTATTTTTTTTGATTGATTGTTGTGCGATTTGTGGGATTTTATTCTGGTTGTTTATGTGATTGTGGTGTTTGTGTTCTCATTGTATTTGTGCTGTTTGTAGTGTAATTTGACCTGTGATTGTGGTTTGTCTTCTGATTGACTATTATTGTGGGTTTTTTGTGAGTGTTGTGTGATTTGGGGATTTTTATTGTTTATGTGACAGTTTGTATTCTGATTGTTTGATTGTTCTTGGTTGTGGGTTTCTTGAGTTACTTGAATTGTGTGACTAATGTCTTATGATCTTTTTTTCTTATGATTGTTCGTGATTGTGGGTTTTTTGTGATTGTTGTGTGATTTGTGGGTTTTCATTCACATTCTTTATGTTGTTTGTGCTTTTTGTGTTTTGATTGTTTCTGTGACTGTGTGTTGTGTTGGTTTGCATTGTTTGTGTGACTTATTGTTGGTTTTGGTGCAATTTGATGACCTATTTGTTTGTTCTTGTTTGTTGGATTCGATCTTTTGTTTCCAATTAGTTTGTGATTGTGGAATGCCTTTTGTGATTCTTGATTGTTTTGTGTGGATTATGATTCTTGAATTTTTAGTTTCTTGGAATTTTATATTAATTTCGTCTTGTAATTAGCTTTGTGATTGTGGGTTTGTGGTGCAAGTGATATGATATTTGAATCAGTTTCTTTTGTGGTGTGATTATTGATTTTTTCTTTTGGGTTAATTTGGTCTATTGATGTTCTAAATGCTTGGTTAGTTTTCTCGATGTTTGATTATTTTGATGTTCTAACGCAATTTTAGCTTAGTTTTGTGATTGAGGGTTTGCCGTGCAACTGGCTTGATATTTGAATCTGTTTCTTGGACTTTTCTATTTGGTTGTGATTCTTGATATTATTTGGTTAATTTGGTCCAATTAAAGTTCTAATATTCACTTAGTTTTCTTGGTGTTTGATTCTTGTGAGTTTTGTAATGGGATTTCATCCCCTTGCGATTATTGAAACGTAGTTTCATGGAGCTATGTATTTCGATGTTGGTAGCAGTGTTTGAAGCAGGAGCATTGTGGTTAACGTAATTTTATAGTTTCATGGGCTTGCTGCTGCCCATCTTGACGAAACGGTCAACAGTAGTTCGCTTCACAAATTCTTTTTCCTTGCATCCTTGTTTCATGTATTGTTGACCTTGTTGCTTTTTCTTCCCTATAGGTCGCTTGTGTAAGTGCTGCTCTCAAGGACACCAAGTTTGGCGCGTAAGGGCGCAAAGGTCTTTTTGACTTGTTGTCAAGACAACTTGCTCGACGGTCCGATTTTCCTCATGCTATATATCTGCTAAAACCCTGTGCATCTGCTATGAGGGTATTTTCTCCAGCAAAGTTAAATTTGTCCTGTAGAGTTTTCACTGGTTTGCATGCGTGTCTACTTCAGTATTTCTCATGATATTGTATGGTTAACTTTTCCCTTGGGTTAATCAGCCAGATGTTCGTAAAGTTGTTGAACCATGCTTTAGTGAAATATTCAGGGTTTGTGGACGTGAAATGTCATGTAAGCCGCAAAGTTCTAACGCTTTTTTAGAGATCTCTTGACTTCCTCAGGGATAATAATTGTATCTAAGTTGTTCCTCTTGTAGGTGACACAAGTTTTGGAAAATGTACAAGGTTCTTCTTTAGCTATTGATGTCTAACAACTGTAGCCATATAAGGTTTTCAAGGTAATTATATTAAAAGTTTTTTGATCTTCCAAATCTGAATTTCATGGCTGCTTGTTGGCTTGCAGAAAATATCGAATCGAGTAGATTGATTTTAGCAACCATATCATCCAAAACCAGCTTAAAGGTTGGAAAATCCAATGCTTATGGTGATTGTGTAATTCCATCATGGTAAGGGAACATAGTTGCAACTTCAGTACGTCTTCATGTGGTTGAATTGCTTAATTTTTGAATCATGACATATGTTTTGATCAGTATCTTAGTTCGTGCAGAGAGGTGCTCCTACCAAAGGACCAAGAAAAGATTGATTGTGTCTGTTCACGGCATCAACATTCACTCACATGCTTTGCTGAATGTGACTGACTTAAACAAGGTAACATAAATTTGGCAGTTGACACACAAGGTATGACTTTTTCTTTTTGGTTGTTATGCTTGATGTATTTCTTTTTGGGTTAATTTTGTCCGATTGATGTCTTTTGATTCTTTTTGTCTTTTGATTGTTAAGTGACTGTGGAGTTTTTGTGATTGGTATGTGATTTTTTGGGTTTTATTGATTTCTCGTACTTATCATTTCACTAAATTTTTTCTTGCTTAAGGTTTTTTTACTTTGAAAGACATCAATCATTCATTTATAGTGAAGCAAGATGCTGAACTGTTATTTAATGTGCCATTATATTTTGCAGCCATCCTCAGAAGGATGTTAATAGGAGTCACCTTTCTCTTACCCGAGTATGTATGCATTTATACAGTCAATGGGTATCGGATCGTTGATCAAATGAATTCAACAAAATAATTCACTTGTTTTTGCAGGATGACAGATCTGGAGCTTACAGGAGCTTCTTAGGTTTTATGCTAGGAACTTGAATTCCAATTCCAACTCACAACTCCTTGACGTCCATCAATTAGCTCGTATGCTGCCATCTTCAAGCAATTGCAGGTGATGTTCTCTTGAGCCTACTGTCTCCCATGCACTGGTTTTAAAGTTACTATTAACTTCCACTAAGTGCCTATGATGTTCATTTTGCTATGGTTTGGCAGACTGTTGGAAGGTCATACATGGCACAAGCCAGATTATTTCATGCAATTAGTGAAATGCATCATATGATTTGCGAATATCCTCTTTTGCAATGACATGTCTAGGTTACTCCTTTCCAAATAATCAATTGTTCAATTCTTTAGAAGCATGATGCTAACACGTCATTTTTTTAATGTGCCATCCTATCTTGCAGCCATCCCCAAAAGAGGCATCATCTCTCTGTTACTAGAGTATGTCTTCATTCATACAATCAATGGGATTTTGGAGATAGAAATAATATTGAAAAATATTTTCCTTGTCATGCAGGATGGTGAATGTGGTAATGATTTCAGGAGATTTATTGGTGCTGAGCCAATTTGTCATGCAGAATACACTATACAACCTGAAGCAGGACCAGCTGATGCAGGTATGTATAGATGGTTGTTCTTTCCTAGTGAGCAGTACATTGGTTATCTTTCGGCATCTACACTAATCCATCCAGTATGCTGGTTAAATTACTTGCATTGCATGCGTTTTCATTTCCAAATAGATGCAAGAATGCCAGAGCGAGGGCGTCTTAAGCTACGTGTCGGGAATCTGAATTCCAAGTCACAACTACTTGGTATTGATCAATTAGCTCACCTGCTGTCATCATCAGGCAATTGCAGGTGATGTTCCTTCGAGTCTAATTTCTCTGCTGATTCAATAGTTATCCTGCATACACAATACCTTATCATGGTGGGCCAATTTGTCGTGCAGAATACACTATACAACCTGAAGCAGGACCAGCTGATGCAGGTTTGTATAGATGGTTGTTCTTTCCTAGTGAGCAGTATATTGGTTATCTTTCGGCATCTACACTAATCCATCCGTTGTGCTGGTTAAATTACTTGCATTGCATGCGTTTTCATTTCCAAATAGATGCAAGAATGCCAGAGCGAGGGCGTCTTAAGCTACGTGTCGGGAATCTGAATTCCAAGTCACAACTACTTGGTATTGATCAATTAGCTCACCTGCTGTCATCATCAGGCAATTGCAGGTGATGTTCCTTCGAGTCTAATTTCTCTGCTGATTCAATAGTTATCATGGATACACAATACCTTATCATGGTGAGCCAATTTGTCGTGCAGAATACACTATACAACCTGAAACAACACCAGCTGATGCAGGTTTGTACAGATGCTTGGTCTTTCCTAGTGAGCAGTATATTGGTTATCGTTCGGCATCTACACTAATCCATTCGGTGTGCTGGTTAAATTACTTGCATTGCAGGTGTTTTCATATCCAAATAGATGCAAGAATGCCAGAGCAAGGGCGTCTTAAGCTACGTGTCGGGAATCTGAATGCCAAGTCACAACTACTTGGTATTGATCAATTAGCTCACCTGCTGTCATCATCAGGCAATTGCAGGTGATGTTCCTTCGAGTCTAATTTCTCTGCTGATTCAATAGTTATCATGGATGCACAATACCTTATCATGGTGGGCCAATTTGTCGTGCAGAATACACTATACAACCTGAAACAACACCAGCTCATGCAGGTTTGTATAGATGCTTGTTCTTTCCTAGTGAGCAGTATATTGGTTATCGTTCGGCATCTAAACTAATCCATTCGGTGTGCTGGTTAAATTACTTGCATTGCAGGTGTTTTCATATCCAAATAGATGCAAGAATGCTAGAGCAAGGGCGTCTTAAGCTACGTGTCAGGAATCTGAATTCCAAGTCACTACTACTTGGTATTGATCAATTTAGCACACATGATTATCATGCTATGATTGCTCTAGGGAACTATGTGAAAAGCCTCTTAAATTAAGATTCAAAATTTGCTGGCTGCTTCATAATAGAGTCCATTGTTGATGTGCTGGTATTAGGCTCTCCATCAAGTTCCAATTCTACAAGTGTTAATTCCAGCTTCTGAATCCAAGAACTTATGCTGGTGCATGATGCGACATGAGCTGCTAATGTTTTCTCAAGCATGGTGGTAAGTAACAATATTTTCTCAAGCATGGTGTTAACTAACAATATTTTCTCGAGCATGGTGTTAAGTGGTAATATTTTCTCAAGCATGGTGTTGAGTAACATCTTCTCAATTTCATGTCTGCTTGTTGGCTTGCAGAAAATATTGAATCGGGTAGATTGATTTTAGCTACCATAACATCTAAAACCAGCTCAAAGGTTGGAAAATCCAATGCTTATGGTGATCGTGGATTTCCATCATAGCAAGGAACATAGTTGCATCTTCACTACGTTTTCATTTGGTTTAATTGCTTAATTTTTTGAATCATGGCTTATATTTTGATCAATATCTTGTTCCTGTAGAGGGGTGCTCCTACCAAAGGACCAAGACAAGATTGATCGTGTGTGTTCACAACATCAACATTCAGTCACACGCTCTGCTTAATGTGAATGACTCAAGCAAGGTAACATAAATTTGGCAGTTCACAGACAAGGTATGACTTTTCTTTTTGGTTGTTATGCTTGATGTATTTCTTTTTGGGTTAATTTTGTCCGATTGATGTCTTTTGATTCTTTTTGTCTTTTGATTGTTAAGTGACTCTGGAGTATTTGTGATTGGTATGTGATTTTTTGGGTTTTATTGATTTCTCGTACTCATCATTTCACTAAATTTTTTCTTGCTTAAGGTTTTTTTACTTTGAAAGACATCAATTATTCATTTATAGTGAAGCAAGATGCTGAACTGTTATTTAATGTGCCATTATATTTTGCAGCCATCCTCAGAAGGATGTTAATAGGAGTCACCTTTCTCTTACCCGAGTATGTATGCATTTATACAGTCAATGGGTATCGGATCGTTGATCAAATGAATTCAACAAAATAATTCACTTGTTTTTGCAGGATGACAGATCTGGAGCTTACAGGAGCTTCTTAGGTTTTATGCTAGGAACTTGAATTCCAATTCCAACTCACAACTCCTTGACGTCCATCAATTAGCTCGTATGCTGCCATCTTCAAGCAATTGCAGGTGATGTTCTCTTGAGCCTACTGTCTCCCATGCACTGGTTTTAAAGTTACTATTAACTTCCACTAAGTGCCTATGATGTTCATTTGTGCTATGGTTTGGCAGACTGTTGGAAGGTCATACATGGCACAAGCCAGATTATTTCATGCAATTACTGAAATGCATCATATGATTTGCGAATATCCTCTTTTGCAATGACATGTCTAGGTTACTCCTTTCCAAATAATCAATTGTTCAATTCTTTAGAAGCATGATGCTAACACTTCATTTTTTTAATGTGCCATCCTATCTTGCAGCCATCCCCAAAAGAGGCATCATCTCTCTGTTACTAGAGTATGTCTTCATTCATACAATCAATGGGATTTTGGAGATAGAAATAATATTGAAAAATATTTTCCTTGTCATGCAGGATGGTGAATGTGGTAATGATTTCAGGAGATTTATTGGTGCTGAGCCAATTTGTCATGCAGAATACACTATACAACCTGAAGCAGGACCAGCTGATGCAGGTATGTATAGATGGTTGTTCTTTCCTAGTGAGCAGTATATTGGTTATCTTTCGGCATCTACACTAATCCATCCGGTATGCTGGTTAAATTACTTGCATTGCATGCGTTTTCATTTCCAAATAGATGCAAGAATGCCAGAGCGAGGGCGTCTTAAGCTACGTGTCGGGAATCTGAATTCCAAGTCACAACTACTTGGTATTGATCAATTAGCTCACCTGCTGTCATCATCAGGCAATTGCAGGTGATGTTCCTTCGAGTCTAATTTCTCTGCTGATTCAATAGTTATCCTGGATACACAATACCTTATCATGGTGGACCAATTTGTCGTGCAGAATACACTATACAACCTGAAGCAGGACCAGCTGATGCAGGTTTGTATAGATGGTTGTTCTTTCCTAGTGAGCAGTATATTGGTTATCTTTCGGCATCTACACTAATCCATCCGTTGTGCTGGTTAAATTACTTGCATTGCATGCGTTTTCATTTCCAAATAGATGCAAGAATGCCAGAGCGATGGCGTCTTAAGCTACGTGTCGGGAATCTGAATTCCAAGTCACAACTACTTGGTATTGATCAATTAGCTCACCTGCTGTCATCATCAGGCAATTGCAGGTGATGTTCCTTCGAGTCTAATTTTTCTGCTGATTCAATAGTTATCATGGATACACAATACCTTATCATGGTGGGCCAATTTGTCGTGCAGAATACACTATACAACCTGAAACAACACCAGCTGATGCAGGTTTGTACAGATGCTTGGTCTTTCCTAGTGAGCAGTATATTGGTTATCTTTCGGCATCTACACTAATCCACCCGGTGTGCTGGTTAAATTACTTGCATTGCATGCGTTTTCATTTCCAAATAGATGCAAGAATGCCAGAGCAAGGGCGTCTTAAGCTACGTGTCAGGAATCTGAATTCCAAGTCACAACTACTTGGTATTGATCAATTAGCTCACCTGCTGTCATCATCAGGCAATTGCAGGTGATGTTCCTTCGAGTCTAATTTCTCTGCTGATTCAATAGTTATCATGGATACACAATACCTTATCATGGTGGGCCAATTTGTCGTGCAGAATACACTATACAACCTGAAACAACACCAGCTCATGCAGGTTTGTACAGATGCTTGTTCTTTCCTAGTGAGCAGTATATTGGTTATCGTTTGGCATCTACACTAATCCATTCGTGTGTGCTGGTTAAATTACTTGCATTGCAGGTGTTTTCATATCCAAATAGATGCAAGAATGCCACAGCAAGGGCGTCTTAAGCTACGTGTCAGGAATCTGAATTCCATGTCACTACTACTTGGTATTGATCATTTAGCTCACCTGCTGTCATCATCAGGCAATTGCAGGTGATGTTCCTTTGAGTCTACTTTCTGTGCTGATTCAAAAGTTATTATGGATACACAATACCTTATCATGTTCATCTGTCCTATGGAGGGGTGCTCCTACCAAAGGACCAAGACATGATTTTGATCGTGTGTGTTCACGACATCAACATTCAGTCAAACGCTTTGTTGAATGTGAATGACTCAAGCAAGGTAACATAAATTTGGCAGTTGACATACAAGGTATGACTTTTTGTTTTTGGTTGTTATGATTGATGTATTTCTTTTTGGATTAATTTTGTGCGATTGATGTCTTTTGATTCTTTTTGTCTTTTCACTGTTAGTGATTGTAGGTTTTTTGTGATTGGTTTGTGATTTTTGGGGTTTTATTCAAAATTATTTTCATGTTTGTGTTTTTTGTGTTCTCATTGTTTTTGTGATGTAGAGTTGTGTTGTTTGCTTTGTTCGTGTAATTTATTTTGTGTTTTTGTTGTATTTGTGCTCTTTGTAGTGTGATTTGACATGTGATTGTGGGTTTTTTGTGAGTGTTGTGTGGTATTTGGATTTTTATTATTTATGTGACTGTTTGTATTCTGATTGTTTGATTGTTCTTGGTCGTGGGCTTGTGTAGTTACTTGAATTGTTGTGGGTTTTGGTGCAATTTGACTTAATTGTTCGAACTTGTTTCTTGGATGAGATCTTTTGTGTTCTAAATAGTTTATGTGATTATGGGTTGTTTGTATCTTTGTGTGATTTTGGTTTGTCTTCTTATTCTTTTTGTGATCGTGAGTTTGTCTTATGAATTAGTCGTGATTGTGGGTACTTTTCGGATTGATTGTTTTGTGATTTGTGGGATTTTATTGTGATTGTTTATTTGATTGTGTTGTTTGTGATTCTCGATTGTTTTTGTGGGTTATGATTCTTGAATTTCTAGTTTCTTGGAATTTATTTTAATTTTGTCTTGTAATTAGTTTTGTGATTGTGGGTTAGTGCAACTCGTGTGATATTTGAATTAGTTTCTTGGACCTTTCTTTGTTGTCGTGATTCTTCACTTTTTTTTGGGTGAATTTGGTGTGATTGATGTCCCAATATTTGGTTAGTTTTCTGGGTGTTTGAATCTTTTGATGTTCTAATGGAATTTCAGTAATTAATTATGTGATTGTGGGTTTTTTATTTTTTTTGATTGATTGTTGTGCGATTTGTGGGATTTTATTCTGGTTGTTTATGTGATTGTGGTGTTTGTGTTCTCATTGTATTTGTGCTGTTTGTAGTGTAATTTGACCTGTGATTGTGGTTTGTCTTCTGATTGACTATTATTGTGGGTTTTTTGTGAGTGTTGTGTGATTTGGGGATTTTTATTGTTTATGTGACAGTTTGTATTCTGATTGTTTGATTGTTCTTGGTTGTGGGTTTCTTGAGTTACTTGAATTGTGTGACTAATGTCTTATGATCTTTTTTTCTTATGATTGTTCGTGATTGTGGGTTTTTTGTGATTGTTGTGTGATTTGTGGGTTTTCATTCACATTCTTTATGTTGTTTGTGCTTTTTGTGTTTTGATTGTTTCTGTGACTGTGTGTTGTGTTGGTTTGCATTGTTTGTGTGACTTATTGTTGGTTTTGGTGCAATTTGATGACCTATTTGTTTGTTCTTGTTTGTTGGATTCGATCTTTTGTTTCCAATTAGTTTGTGATTGTGGAATGCCTTTTGTGATTCTTGATTGTTTTGTGTGGATTATGATTCTTGAATTTTTAGTTTCTTGGAATTTTATATTAATTTCGTCTTGTAATTAGCTTTGTGATTGTGGGTTTGTGGTGCAAGTGATATGATATTTGAATCAGTTTCTTTTGTGGTGTGATTATTGATTTTTTCTTTTGGGTTAATTTGGTCTATTGATGTTCTAAATGCTTGGTTAGTTTTCTCGATGTTTGATTATTTTGATGTTCTAACGCAATTTTAGCTTAGTTTTGTGATTGAGGGTTTGCCGTGCAACTGGCTTGATATTTGAATCTGTTTCTTGGACTTTTCTATTTGGTTGTGATTCTTGATATTATTTGGTTAATTTGGTCCAATTAAAGTTCTAATATTCACTTAGTTTTCTTGGTGTTTGATTCTTGTGAGTTTTGTAATGGGATTTCATCCCCTTGCGATTATTGAAACGTAGTTTCATGGAGCTATGTATTTCGATGTTGGTAGCAGTGTTTGAAGCAGGAGCATTGTGGTTAACGTAATTTTATAGTTTCATGGGCTTGCTGCTGCCCATCTTGACGAAACGGTCAACAGTAGTTCGCTTCACAAATTCTTTTTCCTTGCATCCTTGTTTCATGTATTGTTGACCTTGTTGCTTTTTCTTCCCTATAGGTCGCTTGTGTAAGTGCTGCTCTCAAGGACACCAAGTTTGGCGCGTAAGGGCGCAAAGGTCTTTTTGACTTGTTGTCAAGACAACTTGCTCGACGGTCCGATTTTCCTCATGCTATATATCTGCTAAAACCCTGTGCATCTGCTATGAGGGTATTTTCTCCAGCAAAGTTAAATTTGTCCTGTAGAGTTTTCACTGGTTTGCATGCGTGTCTACTTCAGTATTTCTCATGATATTGTATGGTTAACTTTTCCCTTGGGTTAATCAGCCAGATGTTCGTAAAGTTGTTGAACCATGCTTTAGTGAAATATTCAGGGTTTGTGGACGTGAAATGTCATGTAAGCCGCAAAGTTCTAACGCTTTTTTAGAGATCTCTTGACTTCCTCAGGGATAATAATTGTATCTAAGTTGTTCCTCTTGTAGGTGACACAAGTTTTGGAAAATGTACAAGGTTCTTCTTTAGCTATTGATGTCTAACAACTGTAGCCATATAAGGTTTTCAAGGTAATTATATTAAAAGTTTTTTGATCTTCCAAATCTGAATTTCATGGCTGCTTGTTGGCTTGCAGAAAATATCGAATCGAGTAGATTGATTTTAGCAACCATATCATCCAAAACCAGCTTAAAGGTTGGAAAATCCAATGCTTATGGTGATTGTGTAATTCCATCATGGTAAGGGAACATAGTTGCAACTTCAGTACGTCTTCATGTGGTTGAATTGCTTAATTTTTGAATCATGACATATGTTTTGATCAGTATCTTAGTTCGTGCAGAGAGGTGCTCCTACCAAAGGACCAAGAAAAGATTGATTGTGTCTGTTCACGGCATCAACATTCACTCACATGCTTTGCTGAATGTGACTGACTTAAACAAGGTAACATAAATTTGGCAGTTGACACACAAGGTATGACTTTTTCTTTTTGGTTGTTATGCTTGATGTATTTCTTTTTGGGTTAATTTTGTCCGATTGATGTCTTTTGATTCTTTTTGTCTTTTGATTGTTAAGTGACTGTGGAGTTTTTGTGATTGGTATGTGATTTTTTGGGTTTTATTGATTTCTCGTACTTATCATTTCACTAAATTTTTTCTTGCTTAAGGTTTTTTTACTTTGAAAGACATCAATCATTCATTTATAGTGAAGCAAGATGCTGAACTGTTATTTAATGTGCCATTATATTTTGCAGCCATCCTCAGAAGGATGTTAATAGGAGTCACCTTTCTCTTACCCGAGTATGTATGCATTTATACAGTCAATGGGTATCGGATCGTTGATCAAATGAATTCAACAAAATAATTCACTTGTTTTTGCAGGATGACAGATCTGGAGCTTACAGGAGCTTCTTAGGTTTTATGCTAGGAACTTGAATTCCAATTCCAACTCACAACTCCTTGACGTCCATCAATTAGCTCGTATGCTGCCATCTTCAAGCAATTGCAGGTGATGTTCTCTTGAGCCTACTGTCTCCCATGCACTGGTTTTAAAGTTACTATTAACTTCCACTAAGTGCCTATGATGTTCATTTTGCTATGGTTTGGCAGACTGTTGGAAGGTCATACATGGCACAAGCCAGATTATTTCATGCAATTAGTGAAATGCATCATATGATTTGCGAATATCCTCTTTTGCAATGACATGTCTAGGTTACTCCTTTCCAAATAATCAATTGTTCAATTCTTTAGAAGCATGATGCTAACACGTCATTTTTTTAATGTGCCATCCTATCTTGCAGCCATCCCCAAAAGAGGCATCATCTCTCTGTTACTAGAGTATGTCTTCATTCATACAATCAATGGGATTTTGGAGATAGAAATAATATTGAAAAATATTTTCCTTGTCATGCAGGATGGTGAATGTGGTAATGATTTCAGGAGATTTATTGGTGCTGAGCCAATTTGTCATGCAGAATACACTATACAACCTGAAGCAGGACCAGCTGATGCAGGTATGTATAGATGGTTGTTCTTTCCTAGTGAGCAGTACATTGGTTATCTTTCGGCATCTACACTAATCCATCCAGTATGCTGGTTAAATTACTTGCATTGCATGCGTTTTCATTTCCAAATAGATGCAAGAATGCCAGAGCGAGGGCGTCTTAAGCTACGTGTCGGGAATCTGAATTCCAAGTCACAACTACTTGGTATTGATCAATTAGCTCACCTGCTGTCATCATCAGGCAATTGCAGGTGATGTTCCTTCGAGTCTAATTTCTCTGCTGATTCAATAGTTATCATGGATACACAATACCTTATCATGGTGAGCCAATTTGTCGTGCAGAATACACTATACAACCTGAAACAACACCAGCTGATGCAGGTTTGTACAGATGCTTGGTCTTTCCTAGTGAGCAGTATATTGGTTATCGTTCGGCATCTACACTAATCCATTCGGTGTGCTGGTTAAATTACTTGCATTGCAGGTGTTTTCATATCCAAATAGATGCAAGAATGCCAGAGCAAGGGCGTCTTAAGCTACGTGTCGGGAATCTGAATGCCAAGTCACAACTACTTGGTATTGATCAATTAGCTCACCTGCTGTCATCATCAGGCAATTGCAGGTGATGTTCCTTCGAGTCTAATTTCTCTGCTGATTCAATAGTTATCATGGATGCACAATACCTTATCATGGTGGGCCAATTTGTCGTGCAGAATACACTATACAACCTGAAACAACACCAGCTCATGCAGGTTTGTATAGATGCTTGTTCTTTCCTAGTGAGCAGTATATTGGTTATCGTTCGGCATCTAAACTAATCCATTCGGTGTGCTGGTTAAATTACTTGCATTGCAGGTGTTTTCATATCCAAATAGATGCAAGAATGCTAGAGCAAGGGCGTCTTAAGCTACGTGTCAGGAATCTGAATTCCAAGTCACTACTACTTGGTATTGATCAATTTAGCACACATGATTATCATGCTATGATTGCTCTAGGGAACTATGTGAAAAGCCTCTTAAATTAAGATTCAAAATTTGCTGGCTGCTTCATAATAGAGTCCATTGTTGATGTGCTGGTATTAGGCTCTCCATCAAGTTCCAATTCTACAAGTGTTAATTCCAGCTTCTGAATCCAAGAACTTATGCTGGTGCATGATGCGACATGAGCTGCTAATGTTTTCTCAAGCATGGTGGTAAGTAACAATATTTTCTCAAGCATGGTGTTAACTAACAATATTTTCTCGAGCATGGTGTTAAGTGGTAATATTTTCTCAAGCATGGTGTTGAGTAACATCTTCTCAATTTCATGTCTGCTTGTTGGCTTGCAGAAAATATTGAATCGGGTAGATTGATTTTAGCTACCATAACATCTAAAACCAGCTCAAAGGTTGGAAAATCCAATGCTTATGGTGATCGTGGATTTCCATCATAGCAAGGAACATAGTTGCATCTTCACTACGTTTTCATTTGGTTTAATTGCTTAATTTTTTGAATCATGGCTTATATTTTGATCAATATCTTGTTCCTGTAGAGGGGTGCTCCTACCAAAGGACCAAGACAAGATTGATCGTGTGTGTTCACAACATCAACATTCAGTCACACGCTCTGCTTAATGTGAATGACTCAAGCAAGGTAACATAAATTTGGCAGTTCACAGACAAGGTATGACTTTTCTTTTTGGTTGTTATGCTTGATGTATTTCTTTTTGGGTTAATTTTGTCCGATTGATGTCTTTTGATTCTTTTTGTCTTTTGATTGTTAAGTGACTCTGGAGTATTTGTGATTGGTATGTGATTTTTTGGGTTTTATTGATTTCTCGTACTCATCATTTCACTAAATTTTTTCTTGCTTAAGGTTTTTTTACTTTGAAAGACATCAATTATTCATTTATAGTGAAGCAAGATGCTGAACTGTTATTTAATGTGCCATTATATTTTGCAGCCATCCTCAGAAGGATGTTAATAGGAGTCACCTTTCTCTTACCCGAGTATGTATGCATTTATACAGTCAATGGGTATCGGATCGTTGATCAAATGAATTCAACAAAATAATTCACTTGTTTTTGCAGGATGACAGATCTGGAGCTTACAGGAGCTTCTTAGGTTTTATGCTAGGAACTTGAATTCCAATTCCAACTCACAACTCCTTGACGTCCATCAATTAGCTCGTATGCTGCCATCTTCAAGCAATTGCAGGTGATGTTCTCTTGAGCCTACTGTCTCCCATGCACTGGTTTTAAAGTTACTATTAACTTCCACTAAGTGCCTATGATGTTCATTTGTGCTATGGTTTGGCAGACTGTTGGAAGGTCATACATGGCACAAGCCAGATTATTTCATGCAATTACTGAAATGCATCATATGATTTGCGAATATCCTCTTTTGCAATGACATGTCTAGGTTACTCCTTTCCAAATAATCAATTGTTCAATTCTTTAGAAGCATGATGCTAACACTTCATTTTTTTAATGTGCCATCCTATCTTGCAGCCATCCCCAAAAGAGGCATCATCTCTCTGTTACTAGAGTATGTCTTCATTCATACAATCAATGGGATTTTGGAGATAGAAATAATATTGAAAAATATTTTCCTTGTCATGCAGGATGGTGAATGTGGTAATGATTTCAGGAGATTTATTGGTGCTGAGCCAATTTGTCATGCAGAATACACTATACAACCTGAAGCAGGACCAGCTGATGCAGGTATGTATAGATGGTTGTTCTTTCCTAGTGAGCAGTATATTGGTTATCTTTCGGCATCTACACTAATCCATCCGGTATGCTGGTTAAATTACTTGCATTGCATGCGTTTTCATTTCCAAATAGATGCAAGAATGCCAGAGCGAGGGCGTCTTAAGCTACGTGTCGGGAATCTGAATTCCAAGTCACAACTACTTGGTATTGATCAATTAGCTCACCTGCTGTCATCATCAGGCAATTGCAGGTGATGTTCCTTCGAGTCTAATTTCTCTGCTGATTCAATAGTTATCCTGGATACACAATACCTTATCATGGTGGACCAATTTGTCGTGCAGAATACACTATACAACCTGAAGCAGGACCAGCTGATGCAGGTTTGTATAGATGGTTGTTCTTTCCTAGTGAGCAGTATATTGGTTATCTTTCGGCATCTACACTAATCCATCCGTTGTGCTGGTTAAATTACTTGCATTGCATGCGTTTTCATTTCCAAATAGATGCAAGAATGCCAGAGCGATGGCGTCTTAAGCTACGTGTCGGGAATCTGAATTCCAAGTCACAACTACTTGGTATTGATCAATTAGCTCACCTGCTGTCATCATCAGGCAATTGCAGGTGATGTTCCTTCGAGTCTAATTTTTCTGCTGATTCAATAGTTATCATGGATACACAATACCTTATCATGGTGGGCCAATTTGTCGTGCAGAATACACTATACAACCTGAAACAACACCAGCTGATGCAGGTTTGTACAGATGCTTGGTCTTTCCTAGTGAGCAGTATATTGGTTATCTTTCGGCATCTACACTAATCCACCCGGTGTGCTGGTTAAATTACTTGCATTGCATGCGTTTTCATTTCCAAATAGATGCAAGAATGCCAGAGCAAGGGCGTCTTAAGCTACGTGTCAGGAATCTGAATTCCAAGTCACAACTACTTGGTATTGATCAATTAGCTCACCTGCTGTCATCATCAGGCAATTGCAGGTGATGTTCCTTCGAGTCTAATTTCTCTGCTGATTCAATAGTTATCATGGATACACAATACCTTATCATGGTGGGCCAATTTGTCGTGCAGAATACACTATACAACCTGAAACAACACCAGCTCATGCAGGTTTGTACAGATGCTTGTTCTTTCCTAGTGAGCAGTATATTGGTTATCGTTTGGCATCTACACTAATCCATTCGTGTGTGCTGGTTAAATTACTTGCATTGCAGGTGTTTTCATATCCAAATAGATGCAAGAATGCCACAGCAAGGGCGTCTTAAGCTACGTGTCAGGAATCTGAATTCCATGTCACTACTACTTGGTATTGATCATTTAGCTCACCTGCTGTCATCATCAGGCAATTGCAGGTGATGTTCCTTTGAGTCTACTTTCTGTGCTGATTCAAAAGTTATTATGGATACACAATACCTTATCATGTTCAGTCTGACCTATGAGGGTGCTCCTACCAAAGGACCAAGACATGATTTTGATCGTGTGTGTTCACGACATCAACATTCAGTCAAACGCTTTGTTGAATGTGAATGACTCAAGCAAGGTAACATAAATTTGGCAGTTGACATACAAGGTATGACTTTTTGTTTTTGGTTGTTATGATTGATGTATTTCTTTTTGGATTAATTTTGTGCGATTGATGTCTTTTGATTCTTTTTGTCTTTTCACTGTTAGTGATTGTAGGTTTTTTGTGATTGGTTTGTGATTTTTGGGGTTTTATTCAAAATTATTTTCATGTTTGTGTTTTTTGTGTTCTCATTGTTTTTGTGATGTAGAGTTGTGTTGTTTGCTTTGTTCGTGTAATTTATTTTGTGTTTTTGTTGTATTTGTGCTCTTTGTAGTGTGATTTGACATGTGATTGTGGGTTTTTTGTGAGTGTTGTGTGGTATTTGGATTTTTATTATTTATGTGACTGTTTGTATTCTGATTGTTTGATTGTTCTTGGTCGTGGGCTTGTGTAGTTACTTGAATTGTTGTGGGTTTTGGTGCAATTTGACTTAATTGTTCGAACTTGTTTCTTGGATGAGATCTTTTGTGTTCTAAATAGTTTATGTGATTATGGGTTGTTTGTATCTTTGTGTGATTTTGGTTTGTCTTCTTATTCTTTTTGTGATCGTGAGTTTGTCTTATGAATTAGTCGTGATTGTGGGTACTTTTCGGATTGATTGTTTTGTGATTTGTGGGATTTTATTGTGATTGTTTATTTGATTGTGTTGTTTGTGATTCTCGATTGTTTTTGTGGGTTATGATTCTTGAATTTCTAGTTTCTTGGAATTTATTTTAATTTTGTCTTGTAATTAGTTTTGTGATTGTGGGTTAGTGCAACTCGTGTGATATTTGAATTAGTTTCTTGGACCTTTCTTTGTTGTCGTGATTCTTCACTTTTTTTTGGGTGAATTTGGTGTGATTGATGTCCCAATATTTGGTTAGTTTTCTGGGTGTTTGAATCTTTTGATGTTCTAATGGAATTTCAGTAATTAATTATGTGATTGTGGGTTTTTTATTTTTTTTGATTGATTGTTGTGCGATTTGTGGGATTTTATTCTGGTTGTTTATGTGATTGTGGTGTTTGTGTTCTCATTGTATTTGTGCTGTTTGTAGTGTAATTTGACCTGTGATTGTGGTTTGTCTTCTGATTGACTATTATTGTGGGTTTTTTGTGAGTGTTGTGTGATTTGGGGATTTTTATTGTTTATGTGACAGTTTGTATTCTGATTGTTTGATTGTTCTTGGTTGTGGGTTTCTTGAGTTACTTGAATTGTGTGACTAATGTCTTATGATCTTTTTTTCTTATGATTGTTCGTGATTGTGGGTTTTTTGTGATTGTTGTGTGATTTGTGGGTTTTCATTCACATTCTTTATGTTGTTTGTGCTTTTTGTGTTTTGATTGTTTCTGTGACTGTGTGTTGTGTTGGTTTGCATTGTTTGTGTGACTTATTGTTGGTTTTGGTGCAATTTGATGACCTATTTGTTTGTTCTTGTTTGTTGGATTCGATCTTTTGTTTCCAATTAGTTTGTGATTGTGGAATGCCTTTTGTGATTCTTGATTGTTTTGTGTGGATTATGATTCTTGAATTTTTAGTTTCTTGGAATTTTATATTAATTTCGTCTTGTAATTAGCTTTGTGATTGTGGGTTTGTGGTGCAAGTGATATGATATTTGAATCAGTTTCTTTTGTGGTGTGATTATTGATTTTTTCTTTTGGGTTAATTTGGTCTATTGATGTTCTAAATGCTTGGTTAGTTTTCTCGATGTTTGATTATTTTGATGTTCTAACGCAATTTTAGCTTAGTTTTGTGATTGAGGGTTTGCCGTGCAACTGGCTTGATATTTGAATCTGTTTCTTGGACTTTTCTATTTGGTTGTGATTCTTGATATTATTTGGTTAATTTGGTCCAATTAAAGTTCTAATATTCACTTAGTTTTCTTGGTGTTTGATTCTTGTGAGTTTTGTAATGGGATTTCATCCCCTTGCGATTATTGAAACGTAGTTTCATGGAGCTATGTATTTCGATGTTGGTAGCAGTGTTTGAAGCAGGAGCATTGTGGTTAACGTAATTTTATAGTTTCATGGGCTTGCTGCTGCCCATCTTGACGAAACGGTCAACAGTAGTTCGCTTCACAAATTCTTTTTCCTTGCATCCTTGTTTCATGTATTGTTGACCTTGTTGCTTTTTCTTCCCTATAGGTCGCTTGTGTAAGTGCTGCTCTCAAGGACACCAAGTTTGGCGCGTAAGGGCGCAAAGGTCTTTTTGACTTGTTGTCAAGACAACTTGCTCGACGGTCCGATTTTCCTCATGCTATATATCTGCTAAAACCCTGTGCATCTGCTATGAGGGTATTTTCTCCAGCAAAGTTAAATTTGTCCTGTAGAGTTTTCACTGGTTTGCATGCGTGTCTACTTCAGTATTTCTCATGATATTGTATGGTTAACTTTTCCCTTGGGTTAATCAGCCAGATGTTCGTAAAGTTGTTGAACCATGCTTTAGTGAAATATTCAGGGTTTGTGGACGTGAAATGTCATGTAAGCCGCAAAGTTCTAACGCTTTTTTAGAGATCTCTTGACTTCCTCAGGGATAATAATTGTATCTAAGTTGTTCCTCTTGTAGGTGACACAAGTTTTGGAAAATGTACAAGGTTCTTCTTTAGCTATTGATGTCTAACAACTGTAGCCATATAAGGTTTTCAAGGTAATTATATTAAAAGTTTTTTGATCTTCCAAATCTGAATTTCATGGCTGCTTGTTGGCTTGCAGAAAATATCGAATCGAGTAGATTGATTTTAGCAACCATATCATCCAAAACCAGCTTAAAGGTTGGAAAATCCAATGCTTATGGTGATTGTGTAATTCCATCATGGTAAGGGAACATAGTTGCAACTTCAGTACGTCTTCATGTGGTTGAATTGCTTAATTTTTGAATCATGACATATGTTTTGATCAGTATCTTAGTTCGTGCAGAGAGGTGCTCCTACCAAAGGACCAAGAAAAGATTGATTGTGTCTGTTCACGGCATCAACATTCACTCACATGCTTTGCTGAATGTGACTGACTTAAACAAGGTAACATAAATTTGGCAGTTGACACACAAGGTATGACTTTTTCTTTTTGGTTGTTATGCTTGATGTATTTCTTTTTGGGTTAATTTTGTCCGATTGATGTCTTTTGATTCTTTTTGTCTTTTGATTGTTAAGTGACTGTGGAGTTTTTGTGATTGGTATGTGATTTTTTGGGTTTTATTGATTTCTCGTACTTATCATTTCACTAAATTTTTTCTTGCTTAAGGTTTTTTTACTTTGAAAGACATCAATCATTCATTTATAGTGAAGCAAGATGCTGAACTGTTATTTAATGTGCCATTATATTTTGCAGCCATCCTCAGAAGGATGTTAATAGGAGTCACCTTTCTCTTACCCGAGTATGTATGCATTTATACAGTCAATGGGTATCGGATCGTTGATCAAATGAATTCAACAAAATAATTCACTTGTTTTTGCAGGATGACAGATCTGGAGCTTACAGGAGCTTCTTAGGTTTTATGCTAGGAACTTGAATTCCAATTCCAACTCACAACTCCTTGACGTCCATCAATTAGCTCGTATGCTGCCATCTTCAAGCAATTGCAGGTGATGTTCTCCTGAGCCTACTGTCTCCCATGCACTGGTTTTAAAGTTACTATTAACTTCCACTAAGTGCCTATGATGTTCATTTGTGCTATGGTTTGGCAGACTGTTGGAAGGTCATACATGGCACAAGCCAGATTATTTCATGCAATTAGTGAAATGCATCATATGATTTGCGAATATCCTCTTTTGCAATGACATGTCTAAGTTACTCCTTTCCAAATAATCAATTGTTCAATTCTTTAGAAGCATGATGCTAACACGTCATTTTTTTAATGTGCCATCCTATCTTGCAGCCATCCCCAAAAGAGGCATCATCTCTCTGTTACTAGAGTATGTCTTCATTCATACAATCAATGGGATTTTGGAGATAGAAATAATATTGAAAAATATTTTCCTTGTCATGCAGGATGGTGAATGTGGTAATGATTTCAGGAGATTTATTGGTGCTGAGCCAATTTGTCATGCAGAATACACTATACAACCTGAAGCAGGACCAGCTGATGCAGGTATGTATAGATGGTTGTTCTTTCCTAGTGAGCAGTACATTGGTTATCTTTCGGCATCTACACTAATCCATCCAGTATGCTGGTTAAATTACTTGCATTGCATGCGTTTTCATTTCCAAATAGATGCAAGAATGCCAGAGCGAGGGCGTCTTAAGCTACGTGTCGGGAATCTGAATTCCAAGTCACAACTACTTGGTATTGATCAATTAGCTCACCTGCTGTCATCATCAGGCAATTGCAGGTGATGTTCCTTCGAGTCTAATTTCTCTGCTGATTCAATAGTTATCCTGCATACACAATACCTTATCATGGTGGGCCAATTTGTCGTGCAGAATACACTATACAACCTGAAGCAGGACCAGCTGATGCAGGTTTGTATAGATGGTTGTTCTTTCCTAGTGAGCAGTATATTGGTTATCTTTCGGCATCTACACTAATCCATCCGTTGTGCTGGTTAAATTACTTGCATTGCATGCGTTTTCATTTCCAAATAGATGCAAGAATGCCAGAGCGAGGGCGTCTTAAGCTACGTGTCGGGAATCTGAATTCCAAGTCACAACTACTTGGTATTGATCAATTAGCTCACCTGCTGTCATCATCAGGCAATTGCAGGTGATGTTCCTTCGAGTCTAATTTCTCTGCTGATTCAATAGTTATCATGGATACACAATACCTTATCATGGTGAGCCAATTTGTCGTGCAGAATACACTATACAACCTGAAACAACACCAGCTGATGCAGGTTTGTACAGATGCTTGGTCTTTCCTAGTGAGCAGTATATTGGTTATCGTTCGGCATCTACACTAATCCATTCGGTGTGCTGGTTAAATTACTTGCATTGCAGGTGTTTTCATATCCAAATAGATGCAAGAATGCCAGAGCAAGGGCGTCTTAAGCTACGTGTCGGGAATCTGAATGCCAAGTCACAACTACTTGGTATTGATCAATTAGCTCACCTGCTGTCATCATCAGGCAATTGCAGGTGATGTTCCTTCGAGTCTAATTTCTCTGCTGATTCAATAGTTATCATGGATGCACAATACCTTATCATGGTGGGCCAATTTGTCGTGCAGAATACACTATACAACCTGAAACAACACCAGCTCATGCAGGTTTGTATAGATGCTTGTTCTTTCCTAGTGAGCAGTATATTGGTTATCGTTCGGCATCTACACTAATCCATTCGGTGTGCTGGTTAAATTACTTGCATTGCAGGTGTTTTCATATCCAAATAGATGCAAGAATGCTAGAGCAAGGGCGTCTTAAGCTACGTGTCAGGAATCTGAATTCCAAGTCACTACTACTTGGTATTGATCAATTTAGCACACATGATTATCATGCTATGATTGCTCTAGGGAACTATGTGAAAAGCCTCTTAAATTAAGATTCAAAATTTGCTGGCTGCTTCATAATAGAGTCCATTGTTGATGTGCTGGTATTAGGCTCTCCATCAAGTTCCAATTCTACAAGTGTTAATTCCAGCTTCTGAATCCAAGAACTTATGCTGGTGCATGATGCGACATGAGCTGCTAATGTTTTCTCAAGCATGGTGGTAAGTAACAATATTTTCTCAAGCATGGTGTTAACTAACAATATTTTCTCGAGCATGGTGTTAAGTGGTAATATTTTCTCAAGCATGGTGTTGAGTAACATCTTCTCAATTTCATGTCTGCTTGTTGGCTTGCAGAAAATATTGAATCGGGTAGATTGATTTTAGCTACCATAACATCTAAAACCAGCTCAAAGGTTGGAAAATCCAATGCTTATGGTGATCGTGGATTTCCATCATAGCAAGGAACATAGTTGCATCTTCACTACGTTTTCATTTGGTTTAATTGCTTAATTTTTTGAATCATGGCTTATATTTTGATCAATATCTTGTTCCTGTAGAGGGGTGCTCCTACCAAAGGACCAAGACAAGATTGATCGTGTGTGTTCACAACATCAACATTCAGTCACACGCTCTGCTTAATGTGAATGACTCAAGCAAGGTAACATAAATTTGGCAGTTCACAGACAAGGTATGACTTTTCTTTTTGGTTGTTATGCTTGATGTATTTCTTTTTGGGTTAATTTTGTCCGATTGATGTCTTTTGATTCTTTTTGTCTTTTGATTGTTAAGTGACTCTGGAGTATTTGTGATTGGTATGTGATTTTTTGGGTTTTATTGATTTCTCGTACTCATCATTTCACTAAATTTTTTCTTGCTTAAGGTTTTTTTACTTTGAAAGACATCAATTATTCATTTATAGTGAAGCAAGATGCTGAACTGTTATTTAATGTGCCATTATATTTTGCAGCCATCCTCAGAAGGATGTTAATAGGAGTCACCTTTCTCTTACCCGAGTATGTATGCATTTATACAGTCAATGGGTATCGGATCGTTGATCAAATGAATTCAACAAAATAATTCACTTGTTTTTGCAGGATGACAGATCTGGAGCTTACAGGAGCTTCTTAGGTTTTATGCTAGGAACTTGAATTCCAATTCCAACTCACAACTCCTTGACGTCCATCAATTAGCTCGTATGCTGCCATCTTCAGGCAATTGCAGGTGATGTTCTCTTGAGCCTACTGTCTCCCATGCACTGGTTTTAAAGTTACTATTAACTTCCACTAAGTGCCTATGATGTTCATTTGTGCTATGGTTTGGCAGACTGTTGGAAGGTCATACATGGCACAAGCCAGATTATTTCATGCAATTACTGAAATGCATCATATGATTTGCGAATATCCTCTTTTGCAATGACATGTCTAGGTTACTCCTTTCCAAATAATCAATTGTTCAATTCTTTAGAAGCATGATGCTAACACTTCATTTTTTTAATGTGCCATCCTATCTTGCAGCCATCCCCAAAAGAGGCATCATCTCTCTGTTACTAGAGTATGTCTTCATTCATACAATCAATGGGATTTTGGAGATAGAAATAATATTGAAAAATATTTTCCTTGTCATGCAGGATGGTGAATGTGGTAATGATTTCAGGAGATTTATTGGTGCTGAGCCAATTTGTCATGCAGAATACACTATACAACCTGAAGCAGGACCAGCTGATGCAGGTATGTATAGATGGTTGTTCTTTCCTAGTGAGCAGTATATTGGTTATCTTTCGGCATCTACACTAATCCATCCGGTATGCTGGTTAAATTACTTGCATTGCATGCGTTTTCATTTCCAAATAGATGCAAGAATGCCAGAGCGAGGGCGTCTTAAGCTACGTGTCGGGAATCTGAATTCCAAGTCACAACTACTTGGTATTGATCAATTAGCTCACCTGCTGTCATCATCAGGCAATTGCAGGTGATGTTCCTTCGAGTCTAATTTCTCTGCTGATTCAATAGTTATCCTGGATACACAATACCTTATCATGGTGGACCAATTTGTCGTGCAGAATACACTATACAACCTGAAGCAGGACCAGCTGATGCAGGTTTGTATAGATGGTTGTTCTTTCCTAGTGAGCAGTATATTGGTTATCTTTCGGAATCTACACTAATCCATCCGTTGTGCTGGTTAAATTACTTGCATTGCATGCGTTTTCATTTCCAAATAGATGCAAGAATGCCAGAGCGAGGGCGTCTTAAGCTACGTGTCGGGAATCTGAATTCCAAGTCACAACTACTTGGTATTGATCAATTAGCTCACCTGCTGTCATCATCAGGCAATTGCAGGTGATGTTCCTTCGAGTCTAATTTTTCTGCTGATTCAATAGTTATCATGGATACACAATACCTTATCATGGTGGGCCAATTTGTCGTGCAGAATACACTATACAACCTGAAACAACACCAGCTGATGCAGGTTTGTACAGATGCTTGGTCTTTCCTAGTGAGCAGTATATTGGTTATCTTTCGGCATCTACACTAATCCACCCGGTGTGCTGGTTAAATTACTTGCATTGCATGCGTTTTCATTTCCAAATAGATGCAAGAATGCCAGAGCAAGGGCGTCTTAAGCTACGTGTCAGGAATCTGAATTCCAAGTCACAACTACTTGGTATTGATCAATTAGCTCACCTGCTGTCATCATCAGGCAATTGCAGGTGATGTTCCTTCGAGTCTAATTTCTCTGCTGATTCAATAGTTATCATGGATACACAATACCTTATCATGGTGGGCCAATTTGTCGTGCAGAATACACTATACAACCTGAAACAACACCAGCTCATGCAGGTTTGTACAGATGCTTGTTCTTTCCTAGTGAGCAGTATATTGGTTATCGTTTGGCATCTACACTAATCCATTCGTGTGTGCTGGTTAAATTACTTGCATTGCAGGTGCTTTCATATCCAAATAGATGCAAGAATGCCACAGCAAGGGCGTCTTAAGCTACGTGTCAGGAATCTGAATTCCATGTCACTACTACTTGGTATTGATCATTTAGCTCACCTGCTGTCATCATCAGGCAATTGCAGGTGATGTTCCTTTGAGTCTACTTTCTGTGCTGATTCAAAAGTTATTATGGATACACAATACCTTATCATGTTCATCTGTCCTATGGAGGGGTGCTCCTACCAAAGGACCAAGACATGATTTTGATCGTGTGTGTTCACGACATCAACATTCAGTCAAACGCTTTGTTGAATGTGAATGACTCAAGCAAGGTAACATAAATTTGGCAGTTGACATACAAGGTATGACTTTTTGTTTTTGGTTGTTATGATTGATGTATTTCTTTTTGGATTAATTTTGTGCGATTGATGTCTTTTGATTCTTTTTGTCTTTTCACTGTTAGTGATTGTAGGTTTTTTGTGATTGGTTTGTGATTTTTGGGGTTTTATTCAAAATTATTTTCATGTTTGTGTTTTTTGTGTTCTCATTGTTTTTGTGATGTAGAGTTGTGTTGTTTGCTTTGTTCGTGTAATTTATTTTGTGTTTTTGTTGTATTTGTGCTCTTTGTAGTGTGATTTGACATGTGATTGTGGGTTTTTTGTGAGTGTTGTGTGGTATTTGGATTTTTATTATTTATGTGACTGTTTGTATTCTGATTGTTTGATTGTTCTTGGTCGTGGGCTTGTGTAGTTACTTGAATTGTTGTGGGTTTTGGTGCAATTTGACTTAATTGTTCGAACTTGTTTCTTGGATGAGATCTTTTGTGTTCTAAATAGTTTATGTGATTATGGGTTGTTTGTATCTTTGTGTGATTTTGGTTTGTCTTCTTATTCTTTTTGTGATCGTGAGTTTGTCTTATGAATTAGTCGTGATTGTGGGTACTTTTCGGATTGATTGTTTTGTGATTTGTGGGATTTTATTGTGATTGTTTATTTGATTGTGTTGTTTGTGATTCTCGATTGTTTTTGTGGGTTATGATTCTTGAATTTCTAGTTTCTTGGAATTTATTTTAATTTTGTCTTGTAATTAGTTTTGTGATTGTGGGTTAGTGCAACTCGTGTGATATTTGAATTAGTTTCTTGGACCTTTCTTTGTTGTCGTGATTCTTCACTTTTTTTTGGGTGAATTTGGTGTGATTGATGTCCCAATATTTGGTTAGTTTTCTGGGTGTTTGAATCTTTTGATGTTCTAATGGAATTTCAGTAATTAATTATGTGATTGTGGGTTTTTTATTTTTTTTGATTGATTGTTGTGCGATTTGTGGGATTTTATTCTGGTTGTTTATGTGATTGTGGTGTTTGTGTTCTCATTGTATTTGTGCTGTTTGTAGTGTAATTTGACCTGTGATTGTGGTTTGTCTTCTGATTGACTATTATTGTGGGTTTTTTGTGAGTGTTGTGTGATTTGGGGATTTTTATTGTTTATGTGACAGTTTGTATTCTGATTGTTTGATTGTTCTTGGTTGTGGGTTTCTTGAGTTACTTGAATTGTGTGACTAATGTCTTATGATCTTTTTTTCTTATGATTGTTCGTGATTGTGGGTTTTTTGTGATTGTTGTGTGATTTGTGGGTTTTCATTCACATTCTTTATGTTGTTTGTGCTTTTTGTGTTTTGATTGTTTCTGTGACTGTGTGTTGTGTTGGTTTGCATTGTTTGTGTGACTTATTGTTGGTTTTGGTGCAATTTGATGACCTATTTGTTTGTTCTTGTTTGTTGGATTCGATCTTTTGTTTCCAATTAGTTTGTGATTGTGGAATGCCTTTTGTGATTCTTGATTGTTTTGTGTGGATTATGATTCTTGAATTTTTAGTTTCTTGGAATTTTATATTAATTTCGTCTTGTAATTAGCTTTGTGATTGTGGGTTTGTGGTGCAAGTGATATGATATTTGAATCAGTTTCTTTTGTGGTGTGATTATTGATTTTTTCTTTTGGGTTAATTTGGTCTATTGATGTTCTAAATGCTTGGTTAGTTTTCTCGATGTTTGATTATTTTGATGTTCTAACGCAATTTTAGCTTAGTTTTGTGATTGAGGGTTTGCCGTGCAACTGGCTTGATATTTGAATCTGTTTCTTGGACTTTTCTATTTGGTTGTGATTCTTGATATTATTTGGTTAATTTGGTCCAATTAAAGTTCTAATATTCACTTAGTTTTCTTGGTGTTTGATTCTTGTGAGTTTTGTAATGGGATTTCATCCCCTTGCGATTATTGAAACGTAGTTTCATGGAGCTATGTATTTCGATGTTGGTAGCAGTGTTTGAAGCAGGAGCATTGTGGTTAACGTAATTTTATAGTTTCATGGGCTTGCTGCTGCCCATCTTGACGAAACGGTCAACAGTAGTTCGCTTCACAAATTCTTTTTCCTTGCATCCTTGTTTCATGTATTGTTGACCTTGTTGCTTTTTCTTCCCTATAGGTCGCTTGTGTAAGTGCTGCTCTCAAGGACACCAAGTTTGGCGCGTAAGGGCGCAAAGGTCTTTTTGACTTGTTGTCAAGACAACTTGCTCGACGGTCCGATTTTCCTCATGCTATATATCTGCTAAAACCCTGTGCATCTGCTATGAGGGTATTTTCTCCAGCAAAGTTAAATTTGTCCTGTAGAGTTTTCACTGGTTTGCATGCGTGTCTACTTCAGTATTTCTCATGATATTGTATGGTTAACTTTTCCCTTGGGTTAATCAGCCAGATGTTCGTAAAGTTGTTGAACCATGCTTTAGTGAAATATTCAGGGTTTGTGGACGTGAAATGTCATGTAAGCCGCAAAGTTCTAACGCTTTTTTAGAGATCTCTTGACTTCCTCAGGGATAATAATTGTATCTAAGTTGTTCCTCTTGTAGGTGACACAAGTTTTGGAAAATGTACAAGGTTCTTCTTTAGCTATTGATGTCTAACAACTGTAGCCATATAAGGTTTTCAAGGTAATTATATTAAAAGTTTTTTGATCTTCCAAATCTGAATTTCATGGCTGCTTGTTGGCTTGCAGAAAATATCGAATCGAGTAGATTGATTTTAGCAACCATATCATCCAAAACCAGCTTAAAGGTTGGAAAATCCAATGCTTATGGTGATTGTGTAATTCCATCATGGTAAGGGAACATAGTTGCAACTTCAGTACGTCTTCATGTGGTTGAATTGCTTAATTTTTGAATCATGACATATGTTTTGATCAGTATCTTAGTTCGTGCAGAGAGGTGCTCCTACCAAAGGACCAAGAAAAGATTGATTGTGTCTGTTCACGGCATCAACATTCACTCACATGCTTTGCTGAATGTGACTGACTTAAACAAGGTAACATAAATTTGGCAGTTGACACACAAGGTATGACTTTTTCTTTTTGGTTGTTATGCTTGATGTATTTCTTTTTGGGTTAATTTTGTCCGATTGATGTCTTTTGATTCTTTTTGTCTTTTGATTGTTAAGTGACTGTGGAGTTTTTGTGATTGGTATGTGATTTTTTGGGTTTTATTGATTTCTCGTACTTATCATTTCACTAAATTTTTTCTTGCTTAAGGTTTTTTTACTTTGAAAGACATCAATCATTCATTTATAGTGAAGCAAGATGCTGAACTGTTATTTAATGTGCCATTATATTTTGCAGCCATCCTCAGAAGGATGTTAATAGGAGTCACCTTTCTCTTACCCGAGTATGTATGCATTTATACAGTCAATGGGTATCGGATCGTTGATCAAATGAATTCAACAAAATAATTCACTTGTTTTTGCAGGATGACAGATCTGGAGCTTACAGGAGCTTCTTAGGTTTTATGCTAGGAACTTGAATTCCAATTCCAACTCACAACTCCTTGACGTCCATCAATTAGCTCGTATGCTGCCATCTTCAAGCAATTGCAGGTGATGTTCTCCTGAGCCTACTGTCTCCCATGCACTGGTTTTAAAGTTACTATTAACTTCCACTAAGTGCCTATGATGTTCATTTGTGCTATGGTTTGGCAGACTGTTGGAAGGTCATACATGGCACAAGCCAGATTATTTCATGCAATTAGTGAAATGCATCATATGATTTGCGAATATCCTCTTTTGCAATGACATGTCTAAGTTACTCCTTTCCAAATAATCAATTGTTCAATTCTTTAGAAGCATGATGCTAACACATCATTTTTTTAATGTGCCATCCTATCTTGCAGCCATCCCCAAAAGAGGCATCATCTCTCTGTTACTAGAGTATGTCTTCATTCATACAATCAATGGGATTTTGGAGATAGAAATAATATTGAAAAATATTTTCCTTGTCATGCAGGATGGTGAATGTGGTAATGATTTCAGGAGATTTATTGGTGCTGAGCCAATTTGTCATGCAGAATACACTATACAACCTGAAGCAGGACCAGCTGATGCAGGTATGTATAGATGGTTGTTCTTTCCTAGTGAGCAGTACATTGGTTATCTTTCGGCATCTACACTAATCCATCCAGTATGCTGGTTAAATTACTTGCATTGCATGCGTTTTCATTTCCAAATAGATGCAAGAATGCCAGAGCGAGGGCGTCTTAAGCTACGTGTCGGGAATCTGAATTCCAAGTCACAACTACTTGGTATTGATCAATTAGCTCACCTGCTGTCATCATCAGGCAATTGCAGGTGATGTTCCTTCGAGTCTAATTTCTCTGCTGATTCAATAGTTATCCTGCATACACAATACCTTATCATGGTGGGCCAATTTGTCGTGCAGAATACACTATACAACCTGAAGCAGGACCAGCTGATGCAGGTTTGTATAGATGGTTGTTCTTTCCTAGTGAGCAGTATATTGGTTATCTTTCGGCATCTACACTAATCCATCCGTTGTGCTGGTTAAATTACTTGCATTGCATGCGTTTTCATTTCCAAATAGATGCAAGAATGCCAGAGCGAGGGCGTCTTAAGCTACGTGTCGGGGATCTGAATTCCAAGTCACAACTACTTGGTATTGATCAATTAGCTCACCTGCTGTCATCATCAGGCAATTGCAGGTGATGTTCCTTCGAGTCTAATTTCTCTGCTGATTCAATAGTTATCATGGATACACAATACCTTATCATGGTGAGCCAATTTGTCGTGCAGAATACACTATACAACCTGAAACAACACCAGCTGATGCAGGTTTGTACAGATGCTTGGTCTTTCCTAGTGAGCAGTATATTGGTTATCGTTCGGCATCTACACTAATCCATTCGGTGTGCTGGTTAAATTACTTGCATTGCAGGTGTTTTCATATCCAAATAGATGCAAGAATGCCAGAGCAAGGGCGTCTTAAGCTACGTGTCGGGAATCTGAATGCCAAGTCACAACTACTTGGTATTGATCAATTAGCTCACCTGCTGTCATCATCAGGCAATTGCAGGTGATGTTCCTTCGAGTCTAATTTCTCTGCTGATTCAATAGTTATCATGGATGCACAATACCTTATCATGGTGGGCCAATTTGTCGTGCAGAATACACTATACAACCTGAAACAACACCAGCTCATGCAGGTTTGTATAGATGCTTGTTCTTTCCTAGTGAGCAGTATATTGGTTATCGTTCGGCATCTACACTAATCCATTCGGTGTGCTGGTTAAATTACTTGCATTGCAGGTGTTTTCATATCCAAATAGATGCAAGAATGCTAGAGCAAGGGCGTCTTAAGCTACGTGTCAGGAATCTGAATTCCAAGTCACTACTACTTGGTATTGATCAATTTAGCACACATGATTATCATGCTATGATTGCTCTAGGGAACTATGTGAAAAGCCTCTTAAATTAAGATTCAAAATTTGCTGGCTGCTTCATAATAGAGTCCATTGTTGATGTGCTGGTATTAGGCTCTCCATCAAGTTCCAATTCTACAAGTGTTAATTCCAGCTTCTGAATCCAAGAACTTATGCTGGTGCATGATGCGACATGAGCTGCTAATGTTTTCTCAAGCATGGTGGTAAGTAACAATATTTTCTCAAGCATGGTGTTAACTAACAATATTTTCTCGAGCATGGTGTTAAGTGGTAATATTTTCTCAAGCATGGTGTTGAGTAACATCTTCTCAATTTCATGTCTGCTTGTTGGCTTGCAGAAAATATTGAATCGGGTAGATTGATTTTAGCTACCATAACATCTAAAACCAGCTCAAAGGTTGGAAAATCCAATGCTTATGGTGATCGTGGATTTCCATCATAGCAAGGAACATAGTTGCATCTTCACTACGTTTTCATTTGGTTTAATTGCTTAATTTTTTGAATCATGGCTTATATTTTGATCAATATCTTGTTCCTGTAGAGGGGTGCTCCTACCAAAGGACCAAGACAAGATTGATCGTGTGTGTTCACAACATCAACATTCAGTCACACGCTCTGCTTAATGTGAATGACTCAAGCAAGGTAACATAAATTTGGCAGTTCACAGACAAGGTATGACTTTTCTTTTTGGTTGTTATGCTTGATGTATTTCTTTTTGGGTTAATTTTGTCCGATTGATGTCTTTTGATTCTTTTTGTCTTTTGATTGTTAAGTGACTCTGGAGTATTTGTGATTGGTATGTGATTTTTTGGGTTTTATTGATTTCTCGTACTTATCATTTCACTAAATTTTTTCTTGCTTAAGGTTTTTTTACTTTGAAAGACATCAATTATTCATTTATAGTGAAGCAAGATGCTGAACTGTTATTTAATGTGCCATTATATTTTGCAGCCATCCTCAGAAGGATGTTAATAGGAGTCACCTTTCTCTTACCCGAGTATGTATGCATTTATACAGTCAATGGGTATCGGATCGTTGATCAAATGAATTCAACAAAATAATTCACTTGTTTTTGCAGGATGACAGATCTGGAGCTTACAGGAGCTTCTTAGGTTTTATGCTAGGAACTTGAATTCCAATTCCAACTCACAACTCCTTGACGTCCATCAATTAGCTCGTATGCTGCCATCTTCAGGCAATTGCAGGTGATGTTCTCTTGAGCCTACTGTCTCCCATGCACTGGTTTTAAAGTTACTATTAACTTCCACTAAGTGCCTATGATGTTCATTTGTGCTATGGTTTGGCAGACTGTTGGAAGGTCATACATGGCACAAGCCAGATTATTTCATGCAATTACTGAAATGCATCATATGATTTGCGAATATCCTCTTTTGCAATGACATGTCTAGGTTACTCCTTTCCAAATAATCAATTGTTCAATTCTTTAGAAGCATGATGCTAACACTTCATTTTTTTAATGTGCCATCCTATCTTGCAGCCATCCCCAAAAGAGGCATCATCTCTCTGTTACTAGAGTATGTCTTCATTCATACAATCAATGGGATTTTGGAGATAGAAATAATATTGAAAAATATTTTCCTTGTCATGCAGGATGGTGAATGTGGTAATGATTTCAGGAGATTTATTGGTGCTGAGCCAATTTGTCATGCAGAATACACTATACAACCTGAAGCAGGACCAGCTGATGCAGGTATGTATAGATGGTTGTTCTTTCCTAGTGAGCAGTATATTGGTTATCTTTCGGCATCTACACTAATCCATCCGGTATGCTGGTTAAATTACTTGCATTGCATGCGTTTTCATTTCCAAATAGATGCAAGAATGCCAGAGCGAGGGCGTCTTAAGCTACGTGTCGGGAATCTGAATTCCAAGTCACAACTACTTGGTATTGATCAATTAGCTCACCTGCTGTCATCATCAGGCAATTGCAGGTGATGTTCCTTCGAGTCTAATTTCTCTGCTGATTCAATAGTTATCATGGATGCACAATACCTTATCATGGTGGGCCAATTTGTCGTGCAGAATACACTATACAACCTGAAACAACACCAGCTCATGCAGGTTTGTATAGATGCTTGTTCTTTCCTAGTGAGCAGTATATTGGTTATCGTTCGGCATCTACACTAATCCATTCGGTGTGCTGGTTAAATTACTTGCATTGCAGGTGTTTTCATATCCAAATAGATGCAAGAATGCTAGAGCAAGGGCGTCTTAAGCTACGTGTCAGGAATCTGAATTCCAAGTCACTACTACTTGGTATTGATCAATTTAGCACACATGATTATCATGCTATGATTGCTCTAGGGAACTATGTGAAAAGCCTCTTAAATTAAGATTCAAAATTTGCTGGCTGCTTCATAATAGAGTCCATTGTTGATGTGCTGGTATTAGGCTCTCCATCAAGTTCCAATTCTACAAGTGTTAATTCCAGCTTCTGAATCCAAGAACTTATGCTGGTGCATGATGCGACATGAGCTGCTAATGTTTTCTCAAGCATGGTGGTAAGTAACAATATTTTCTCAAGCATGGTGTTAACTAACAATATTTTCTCGAGCATGGTGTTAAGTGGTAATATTTTCTCAAGCATGGTGTTGAGTAACATCTTCTCAATTTCATGTCTGCTTGTTGGCTTGCAGAAAATATTGAATCGGGTAGATTGATTTTAGCTACCATAACATCTAAAACCAGCTCAAAGGTTGGAAAATCCAATGCTTATGGTGATCGTGGATTTCCATCATAGCAAGGAACATAGTTGCATCTTCACTACGTTTTCATTTGGTTTAATTGCTTAATTTTTTGAATCATGGCTTATATTTTGATCAATATCTTGTTCCTGTAGAGGGGTGCTCCTACCAAAGGACCAAGACAAGATTGATCGTGTGTGTTCACAACATCAACATTCAGTCACACGCTCTGCTTAATGTGAATGACTCAAGCAATGTAACATAAATTTGGCAGTTCACAGACAAGGTATGACTTTTCTTTTTGGTTGTTATGCTTGATGTATTTCTTTTTGGGTTAATTTTGTCCGATTGATGTCTTTTGATTCTTTTTGTCTTTTGATTGTTAAGTGACTCTGGAGTATTTGTGATTGGTATGTGATTTTTTGGGTTTTATTGATTTCTCGTACTTATCATTTCACTAAATTTTTTCTTGCTTAAGGTTTTTTTACTTTGAAAGACATCAATTATTCATTTATAGTGAAGCAAGATGCTGAACTGTTATTTAATGTGCCATTATATTTTGCAGCCATCCTCAGAAGGATGTTAATAGGAGTCACCTTTCTCTTACCCGAGTATGTATGCATTTATACAGTCAATGGGTATCGGATCGTTGATCAAATGAATTCAACAAAATAATTCACTTGTTTTTGCAGGATGACAGATCTGGAGCTTACAGGAGCTTCTTAGGTTTTATGCTAGGAACTTGAATTCCAATTCCAACTCACAACTCCTTGACGTCCATCAATTAGCTCGTATGCTGCCATCTTCAGGCAATTGCAGGTGATGTTCTCTTGAGCCTACTGTCTCCCATGCACTGGTTTTAAAGTTACTATTAACTTCCACTAAGTGCCTATGATGTTCATTTGTGCTATGGTTTGGCAGACTGTTGGAAGGTCATACATGGCACAAGCCAGATTATTTCATGCAATTACTGAAATGCATCATATGATTTGCGAATATCCTCTTTTGCAATGACATGTCTAGGTTACTCCTTTCCAAATAATCAATTGTTCAATTCTTTAGAAGCATGATGCTAACACGTCATTTTTTTAATGTGCCATCCTATCTTGCAGCCATCCCCAAAAGAGGCATCATCTCTCTGTTACTAGAGTATGTCTTCATTCATACAATCAATGGGATTTTGGAGATAGAAATAATATTGAAAAATATTTTCCTTGTCATGCAGGATGGTGAATGTGGTAATGATTTCAGGAGATTTATTGGTGCTGAGCCAATTTGTCATGCAGAATACACTATACAACCTGAAGCAGGACCAGCTGATGCAGGTATGTATAGATGGTTGTTCTTTCCTAGTGAGCAGTATATTGGTTATCTTTCGGCATCTACACTAATCCATCCGGTATGCTGGTTAAATTACTTGCATTGCATGCGTTTTCATTTCCAAATAGATGCAAGAATGCCAGAGCGAGGGCGTCTTAAGCTACGTGTCGGGAATCTGAATTCCAAGTCACAACTACTTGGTATTGATCAATTAGCTCACCTGCTGTCATCATCAGGCAATTGCAGGTGATGTTCTTTCGAGTCTAATTTCTCTGCTGATTCAATAGTTATCCTGGATACACAATACCTTATCATGGTGGGCCAATTTGTCGTGCAGAATACACTATACAACCTGAAGCAGGACCAGCTGATGCAGGTTTGTATAGATGGTTGTTCTTTCCTAGTGAGCAGTATATTGGTTATCTTTCGGCATCTACACTAATCCATCCGTTGTGCTGGTTAAATTACTTGCATTGCATGCGTTTTCATTTCCAAATAGATGCAAGAATGCCAGAGCGAGGGCGTCTTAAGCTACGTGTCGGGAATCTGAATTCCAAGTCACAACTACTTGGTATTGATCAATTAGCTCACCTGCTGTCATCATCAGGCAATTGCAGGTGATGTTCCTTTGAGTCTAATTTCTCTGCTGATTCAATAGTTATCATGGATACACAATACCTTATCATGGTGAGCCAATTTGTCGTGCAGAATACACTATACAACCTGAAACAACACCAGCTCATGCAGGTTTGTATAGATGCTTGTTCTTTCCTAGTGAGCAGTATATTGGTTATCGTTCGGCATCTACACTAATCCATTCGTGTGTGCTGGTTAAATTACTTGCATTGCAGGTGTTTTCATATCCAAATAGATGCAAGAATGCCAGAGCAAGGGCGTCTTAAGCTACGTGTCAGGAATCTGAATTCCAAGTCACTACTACTTGGTATTGATCAATTTAGCACACATGATTATCATGCTATGATTGCTCTAGGGAACTATGTGAAAAGCCTCTTAAATTAAGATTCAAAATTTGCTGGCTGCTTCATAATAGAGTCCATTGTTGATGTGCTGGTATTAGGCTCTCCATCAAGTTCCAATTCTACAAGTGTTAATTCCAGCTTCTGAATCCAAGAACTTATGCTGGTGCATGATGCGACATGAGCTGCTAATGTTTTCTCAAGCATGGTGGTAAGTAACAATATTTTCTCAAGCATGGTGTTAAGTGACAATATTTTCTCGAGCATGGTGTTAAGTGGTAATATTTTCTCCAGCATGGTGTTGAGTAACATCTTCTCAATTTCATGGCTGCTTGTTGGCTTGCAGAAAATATTGAATCGGGTAGATTGATTTTAGCTACCATAACATCTAAAACCAGCTCAAAGGTTGGAAAATCCAATGCTTATGGTGATCGTGGACTTCCATCATAGCAAGGAACATAGTTGCATCTTCACTACGTTTTCATTTGGTTTAATTGCTTAATTTTTTGAATCATGGCTTATATTTTGATCAATATCTTGTTCCTGTAGAGGGGTGCTCCTACCAAAGGACCAAGACAAGATTGATCGTGTGTGTTCACGTCATCAACATTCAGTCACACGCTCTGCTCAATGTGAATGACTCAAGCAAGGTAACATAAATTTGGCAGTTCACATACAAGGTATGACTTTTCTTTTTGGTTGTTATGCTTGATGTATTTCTTTTTGGGTTAATTTTGTCCGATTGATGTCTTTTTATTCTTTTTGTCTTTCATTGTTGGTGATTGTGGATTTTTTTTTGATTGGTTTGTGATTTTTGGGGTTTTATTCAGAATTATTTATGTGTTTGTGTTTTTGGTGTTCTGATTGTTTTTTTTGATGTACAGTTGTGTTGTTTGCTTTGTTTCTGTAATTTATTTTGTGTTTTCATTGTATTTGTGCTGTTTGTAGTGTAATTTGACATGTGATTGTTGTTTGGCTTTTGATTGTCTATGATTGTGGGTTTTTTTGTGAGTGTTGTGTGGTTTTTGGATTTTTATTGTTTATGTAACTGTTTGTATTCTGATTGTTTGATTGTTCTTGGTTGTGGGCTTGTTCAGTTACTTGAATTGTTGTGGGTTTTGGTGCAATTTGACTTAATTGTTCGAACTTGTTTCTTGGATGAGATCTTTTGTTTTCTGTTTGACCATTATTGTGGGTTTTTTTGTGAGTGTTGTGTGATTTCGGGATTGTTTATGTGAGAGTTTGTATTCTGATTGTTTGATTGTTCATGGTTGTGGGCTTGTTTAGTTACTTCAATTGTGTGACTAATGTCTTATGATCTTTTTTTTCTTATGATTGTTCGTGATTGTGGATTTTTTGTGATTGTTGTGTGATTTGTGGGTTTTCATTCACATTTTTTATGTGTTTGAGCTTTTTGTATTTTGATTGTTTTTGTGACTGTGTTGTGTTGGTGATTGTGGTTTTTTTGTGATTGGTCTGTGATTTTTTGGGGTTTTATTCAGAATTATTTATATGTTTGTGTTTTTTGTGTTCTGATTGTTTTTGTTATGTGGGGTTGTGTTGGTTTGCTTTGTTTTTGTAATTTATTTTGGATTTTCGTGCAGTTTGTCTTAATTGTTCGAACTTGTTTCTTGAATTTGATCTTTTGTTTCAAATTAGTTTGTGATTGTGAGATGTTTGTGATTCGCGACTGTTTTTAGTCGGTTATGATTCTTGAATTTCTAGTTTCTTGTAATTGGTTTTAATTTTGTCTTGTAATTAGTTTTGTGATTGTGGGCTTGTGCAATTGGTGTGATATTTGAATTAGTTTCTTGGATCTTTCTTTGTTGATGTGATTATTCACTTTCTTTGGGTGAATTTGATCTCATTGATGTTCCAATATTTGGTTAGTTTTCTGGGTGTTTGATTCTTTTGATGTTCTAATGGAATTTCAGTAATTAATTGTGTGGTTGTTGGTTTTTTTTTATTGATTGTTCTATGATTTGTGGGATTTTATTCTGGTCGTTTATGTGACTGTGGTATTAGTGTTCTCATTGTATTTGTGTTGTTTGTAGTGTTATTTGATCAGTGATTGTGGTTTGTCTTTTGATTGACTATGATTGTGGGTTTTTTTGTGAGGGTTGTTTGGTTTCTGGATTTTTATTTTTCATGTGATTGTTTGATTGTTCTTGATTATGGGCTTGTTTAGTTACTTGAATTGTTGTGGGTTTTGGTGCAATTTGACTCTATTATTCGAACTTGTTTCATGGATTAGATCTTGTCTTCTAAATAGTTTATGTGATTATGGGTTGTTTGTATCTTTGTGTGATTTTGGTTTGTCTTCTCATTTTTTTTGTGATCGTGAGTTTGTCTTATGATTGTTCGTGATTGTGGGTACTTTTCGGATTGATTGTTTTGTGATTTGTGGGAGTTTATTCTGATTGTTTATATAATTGTGTTGTTTGTGTCTCATTGTATTTATGACTGGGGGTTGTGTCTGTTTCTTTTATTACTGTGATTTATCGTGGGTTTTGGTGCAATTTGAGTTAATTATTGGTACTTGTTTCTTGGATTTGATCTTTTGTTTCTAATTAGGTTGTAATTGTAGGTGGTTGTTTGTGATGCTTGATAGTTTCTGCAGTTATTCTGTTTTTCATTTTCTTGGAATTTTGCTTGATTTTATCTTGTAATTAGTTTTGTTACTGTGGATTTTTGTTGCAACAAGTATGATTCTAAATCTTAGGTTTTTTTTCTTTTTGGTCGTGGTGCTTGATGTTTTTTGTTTTTTGGTTAATTTTGTGTGACTAAACCCTACTGAACGACGGCTTTGAGAAGTGCAAGGCTCAAACCAACAAGCTGCAAGGTTTAACAGAAGGATTCGATCTGAATTGCCTTAACCCCACTCTGGACGAGATTCTCGAGCCATATGCCCCGGGGGGGAAATTGGCCATTGAAGATGATGAGTTCGCAAGTTTGCTCGAGGAGATAGAAAGCTTAGATAGTTATGTCTTCAAAATTTTCATTTTGATTTTGACAATGTAGATCGAATATCTTCTGGCTCAGATTTTTTGTTAGACCATTTTCGATTTGTTAGAAAACTTGCATATTTTGCCAACTGTATCTACGATTAACCATTTGGTTAGCTCGCATACTGTTCCTTTGGAAGTCTATTTATCACTTGCCAAAATTTTGACCTTACGTAGATTTTACTATCTTTCTCAGATCGACTGATTTTTTACAGATCCTATAATTTTTCTCAGATCGAAAGATCTTTCACAAATCCTACGATCTTTTTCAGATCGAATGATTGTTCGCAGATTCTAAGATTTTCTCCGAATCGAATGGTCTCTTACTGTCTTGCTATCTTTCACAGATCAAAAACTGACGAGTAATTTAAAATTCGTTGCAACATCGCTTTATTTATTTTCGTACTAGGTACTTCATTTCAATTTCACTAATTATCAATTAGCGGGTGTTGGAAAAGTAAATGCGTGCATATATCTCGTTAAAACCACATCATCACTTTTGCAAAATTTCAAAGAATGTATATAATTGCACAAAAAGAGATTAATTGCGGGATATATATATATATATATATATAAATTATAATATTCTTTTAACCCCAAGCTTGTCACAAGACAATTGTGCCCCTAACCCCCACTCGTCGTGGCCTACCCTGTTCCTCGTGCCGTCTCATCTGTCATCGCCTACCCTCCTTCTTGCCCCCCTAGCGACTCCCTCCAAAGGGGGCTAGGGAGTTGATCTGAGCGACACCGTCACCCTCCAATCTGGAAGACTCCAATCGCCCAGACCAAAAATAATTTGGGGGATTTAGTATGGGTGATTGGCGTTGTCTAGATCTAGACACCATCGGCCAAAGATGAGGAGGGCGTGGCGCCACGCTCCCTAATCTTCAGGATATAGTTTCATTAAAATATATACTAAACAATTATTCAAATTAATTAATAAATATAATTTTATTGTAATTATAATATAAATTTCAACTAAAACTATAAAATTTAAAATTTATATATATCTATATATTTTTTAGAATTTTGATATTTCTAATGTCCAATCAGCATAAATGGCCACATATCATTACACGTGATTGTATACAAAATCCTAAGTTGTATTAAAATTCATCAATTTTTTAAGTTATTGGATTAAAAAAAAATACGAGCATAATCACAGGACTAAATTAATATTAAATATACTTAACTAACTGGAAAAATAATTTTTTCTTCTTCTGCATAGTGAAAATAATAATAATAATAATAATAATAATAATTATCGCAACCAGAATCCGACAAAATTCATGTCTTTTGAACCATCTAAAATGTCCCTATTTATTTTCTTTCACAAATCACAATACTCTTTAATTAATTTGATTAATATTATTTATTCATATATATATATTTAAAATTAATGCATTTCATTGATATTGATCAATTATTAATTTTATCTTTCTTCCTTTTAATTTAATTAAACAAATTTGAATTATAAACACACATCGAGAATGTTTTGATTAATAGGAGTATTTATTAATACGGGTTAAATTTACTTGCCTTTTGAACTATTCGTAATGTACTATTTATCCCCTTAAACTATTAAATATAACACTTACCCCTATAATTAATTTTTTGGATAACATTACCCTTATATTATATATATATATATATAGTTCATAGAATTTCTTTTATTAATGATTTTGCATTTTCAAATTTAATCAAAATTCTCGTAAATGGAAAGTATCTCTTAATTATAATAAAGTATGTTTTAAATCAATGCATGCAATGCGTAAGGCGCAATTTGGTATGGGCCGACTACAGATTTGTCATCTTGAAGATATTTAAATTTCAAATTTATTATCAACTTTAATTTAGAATTCAACTATTAGTTAATTTATTTTGGGCCAATATTTTGATGTCAACAAGTGCAATAAGAGAATATTTATAATCTTAAAAACTTACCTCTATGTGCTAAGTACAACTTTTGTTGCACTCGCATCCTTTACGACCTTAAATACTTACATTTACAATCTTAAAAACTTATTTTCATGACCTATCTGACTTAAAAATCGAAAGGTTATTACCGAAGCTTCCCAATGTGGTGTCTTGACAGTATTCCACCATGTAGGTCCTCTTTCCATAAACCGTATCTTGCACATTTGGATAGCAATACATACCAAGATACCAATGCTGAAAAAATTAATTTAATGAGAAAAAAAGAAAAAGAAGAGAGGAAGAAATGGAAAAGATCAGAAAGTAAGTCTGTCACATTTAAAACGACCATTGTATTTGTTGAAGCAATGTAGTAAGTGGCTGGCAAAACACCCGGCATCTAAGCTCTGAGTGTCACATACAGCTTCGGAGAAAACAAAAATTTAGTATACGAAAGTAATAGGAGCAACTGAGATGGTTTTGATTTGGTTGATGCAAATTTCAGAAAAATTGAGCAGATCCTCCCACAAGGGAAAACTTTGGGGTGTGCTCACTGTATTCCACTATGGCTGTTGGTGGAAGACGGCCGACGCAGATCTCATGGACCGTTGAGAAGAGGGGGAAAAGCTCTAACCATCCCCGATGCCTCAACACCTCGTATACCTCTTTTGCAGTCGACACCCCCTGCAAAGTTTTCGACATCATTGTAGTAATAGCCAAGATGACATAAGTAAAGAATTTATTTTTGTTGCGTGCATGTTTTGTAATTGCTTGAACCTTCTGGTGCATGCAGTCTGAGTTAGGAAATTGCAAATGATTATCAAAGTAAACAAGCCTTCGTGCAAAATGATAATACTGTTGTGCTAGAAAAACTAGCAACCTGTAATTTCTGGCCCTGCAACATCTCTGCTTCAAGTTCATCGAAAGACCTCTTCCCGCCATTCCTAGCAAAAGCCTCTGCACATCTCCTGTTTCTTCCCCCCACTAGTTATCAACAATAGGTGAAGCAGCTTTACATTACTGTATATTTTACTAAAGAGAATGAAAAAATAAAAGTTCGCCATACAGACAGTGATGATATCCGTTACACCCTACTTACAGCAGGTTGTGATTAAATCTGCTACTCCACAACTCTCAAAGAAAGTACTATCTTTGACAGAAGGGAAAAGTAGCTTCGAAAAGGTCTTCATCTCTCTCAAACCAATCCTCATTATTGCAGCCTGATAAATCATTGCATAGACAATTTAAGGCTACTGGTTACTGTGGTATAACTCTCTGGATTTTCTTTAGCGTTTACCTTAGTATTGTTCCCCATCTCCAATCCATCCACGAATCCTGTTTACAGAAGACTCATCCATCAGTCATGACATGTCGAAACTCACTTAATGGAAACAAAATACATACAAACAGGACAAACTAGTATTGACCTGCAGCAATAGCCACAACATTTTTCAGGGTTCCGCATAGCTCAACTCCTTCCACATCTTGGACCTATTTTCACATTAGTTAAATATGTCAGAAGAATGCATCCCATACTTCAAGATTCGTTCTAAAGTAAGCGTTTAGTGACCAGCTTATTGATCGAGTACTTGAAAGTAAAGCAGTTGAACCATTTTACTCACAGCTGAGACCATAAAGTATGAAGTGTTGAATAGCTGAACCCATTTATCTGCAGTCTCTTTATCTTTTCTGTACCCAACGGTAGCCTCACTAAATTTCTCCACCGCAATCTGCACGGCAACAATCTCTCGTCATGGAAAAAAAGATCAAGAGAGTGCTACACTTTAGCTCGTGCTAATTAGCATAAGAAAAACCAGCCATTGTAACCTCATTGGCAATGTTTGCACCCATTAAAACGCAACAACTGATCCCCAGCTGTTCAGAGATGAGGGAAGAGATCATGCAGGGACCTTCCCTCTTGACCTCCATCCCTTTGATGAGGGAGATTGCTTCGGTGTCCTTCCTTATCTTTCCCACAAGCCTTTTACAAATGCCCTCCACAAACTGATGGGGTGTCACGAATACTAACATGCTGGCATCCCTGACTACCCATTAATTGCCATCCAATTGGCCAGGTTAGGAAGAAATAATCACAACTTTCTAAATCATCCACTCCAATTAAAATGCATATATATATATGTACCTGCATTTTCAAGATCAGGGTCTGCCACAACATTTGTACCAAGCTTTATGCCGGGCAGATATTTAACATTCTCCTGCAGAAAGAAGAATGTTTTGTATTATGGTGATGAAGAATGAAGGAGAGAGGGGAAAGCAGGAAGAACACATGACATTACATTAGTTCGGTTGATGACTTGTGAGAGTTTTTCACCACTCGGCAGTATCTCCTCAAAAACCCACATCCTCACTTCATCTATTCCAAACGAGATAGTAATAATAAATAAATAATAAAAACAAATAAAAATAAAACATCCCAACTCAGAAACACACAGTAAAAGAGAATGGAACCACGTGAAGAATATTCCTTTTTTCTTACATATAAAGTTACATAATCAGGGACCGGCAAAAGCACTGTGTTCTTACTTCTTAGTGCTTTCTGGAATATATTTGCACTTATTTTCAGGAAATTCACTCGGACTTGACAACTATTTACTAACATTTTAATAACATTAAAAATTACAAGTGCGAAAAGGATAAGTAAGAATGTGAGGAATAAGAAAAGACACCGTGGAAAGAATCAAGCTTGAGAGTGTTGGAAGCAATGAGCTTGGCGGCGACGCTTCCCCAATTGCCACTGCCTACCACCGTCACTCTTGAATTAGCCGGCGTCATTTCAGAAGGCAGCACCACCTTCTCCGACGGCTATGTGATCCTCGAGGGGAGGAAGCGATGATGATGAATGGGGAAAGGGATGAGGAGGAGGAAGAAGAAAGCATTAATGAAGAAGAAGAAAAGTAGGGGGGGTTGGGAAGAATTAAAGGGAATAGGGGCGGAGAAGACAGAGAGACGACAGAGAGAGGCATCGTGAGTATCATCAATGACAATGTGTGTCATCACATGTTAAATCTGGCGATCTACTCTATATTGCATGCATTCTTACACATTTTCTTTTCTTGTCTTTATTATTTCTGATATTCTCCGTTTCATTCTATATATATATATATATACAGAAAATTCAAATTTCGACTTGATTTTGTCTGAATAGAATTGATTTTATGATAAATATAATATTTTTATTATGTAATTGTACGTATAATTTAGGAAAAAAGAAGTATAAAATAAAAAGGTGTAAAATTAAATATATAGCCGACCTACTAAATAATTGGGTTTTGGGCATTTAATTAAATATACAAATACGCTTTAATTCTCGTTTATTTACTTTTCCGGAAACAATAAACCAATATCCATCAAACCCAACCAACTGTGAGGGTGCCATTATTATAGAGGTTAGGGGCAGGGGCAGGGGCAGGGGCGGGCTATGATACACCCAGCCCACCTACACCTTTAACTTTTCGCTGCGGAGAGCAGCCAGGCCTCTTCTAACAACTACACAAGCCCAAGCCCAAGCCCAAGCCTCATACGGGTCGACCCAACACGAACCTTGGGCCTGAATTAAAATGGATTTTGTTGAACTCAGGACTCTGAATCCCAGAAATTCTCCTCTCAACACAAAAAAATCACAGCCGAGAAAAAAGATTTAAACCCTTTCCCACCTCAAATTGGTGGTTGGTTAAGCTTTAAATTCGGTGATTCTCTCACCTATAAAACCCCAACCCCCCCTTCCCTTTTACTCATTCTTATTTTGTTGCAGTATTTCTCTACAAGTACTGCAAACTCTATAAGAATCAATAATCACCACCCCATTATTCTTTTCATAAACAAACTCATCATTCTTAACTACAATGGCTCCTCAGCTTGTTGCTCTCGCCCTCCTCTTCATCGCCGCCGTGGTTTCCGCTCAATCTCCCGCCGCCGCCCCCGCCGATGCTCCATCAGCAGCGCCAGCCACCGCGCCCGCTCAAGGTCCAACACCAGCATTCGGCCCAGCTCCCACCGGCGCCCCCGAGGGATCGCCTGCTGCAGCTCCCACCTCCGGAATCTCATCCCCTTCTTCCTCACCCACGGAGGGGCCATCAGCTTCCCTTGCTCCCGCCAGCGAGGAGGGCGTTGCCGTTCCCAGCTCTGCCCCTGCCCCGGCAGCCGATGCCCCCGCCGCCGATGCCGCTCTTGCACCCGCACCTGTAGCTGACGCACCAAGCAACGGCGCCGCTGGTTTGAAGATCTCCGCAGCAGTAGGAGCCGCCGCTGCCGCTGGATTCTTCTTCTTCTAAATCTTCGATGAGTTCGTTTTTATGAATCATCTACTCCAGACAAAGATATACATAAAAAGGATCGATCCCAGAATTCGTTAGTTGTTTGTGGGATCGATCATACGAATTTGAGCTCTAATGTAATTATGCATGTATAGTGGCACGAGATTATTATTATTTAATTAATTTGTTCGGCCATTGCATGTTGATGTGGATCTTCTCAACAATTCAAAAGTGGGCCATTTAATTGGAGCCTTCCATCTTGGGCAGCCCATTACATGAATATTATTATCCGCTTGCCTTATATATAGCCCAAAATTTCAGCCCAGAATCCGTTTGCAATATATTATTGCTCAACTACTTCACGTGTATTAAAAAGAGTCATTAAAAAACAAATGAAAACTATCACGTGCATCGCATGTAATTACAGCTCCCCTACCGCAGCAGGAAATCCAGATACAAACCCGATCTACAACGCCTACCCAATCATCTGAACCCACGTGGTATGAGTTCCTCATCTTATTCGTACAAGACTATGCGAATACGAGACAACTACTGAGGGGCTGACCCCCACTCACTCACTCCCAGGGAAAAGGTACAACACTTTTTCCCCACAATCCCATCAAAGTTGCTCGCTTTTTCACTTTTCCTCTCTTCTCTGTGTTGTATGTATATGAATATACCAGATTCATTATTGCTTCTTTCTGATATTTCGTATCTGATCCAAGATTTACGTCCACACCGACGAAACGACTCCACCAATGAACAATAAACGACGCCCAAAACCTCCCAAATCGACAACCACGCCCAAGAAACCCAAATTCCTCAGCCTCAGCCTCCAGTTCCCGCCGGCGGAGACCCAAAAGACCAGAAGCTTGACCGAAATGAGACAGCGCTCCGCCATCCCTGCCACCAACTCGCACCAGCTCAACTTATTCCCGCTCCAGCCAGATAATCAAGTGGAAGAGAGAGAGAACCACGAACACGAAAACGTAGCCTATTTCTTCTCAGCCGCGGACGGCGGCCCCACCACCCTCACCGGCCTACTCGACACCGCCACCGTGTCTAATTCCACCCACACCACCAACGATAGTTCCAGGTAATCATGAGGCAAGAGGTGAGTTTAATTAGGAACGAACTTGTTAGAATAATTAACCACTAATTACGAGACTGTCAGAGTCAGAGCTAGTACGTAGCGAGAACAACTTTAGCTGTGTATAAAGAAATGTTGAATTCTTTCTGGATTTTCTGGTTTCAGGCCGGATGATTTGTCCCCGTCGGCATCGCTAACGTACGTGTGCCGAAGACAGGACAGCGAGGAGCTTGTAAGGAACGCGCTGAGGAGTAGAGAGAGGGAATCGAGCGAGGAGAAGTGGGTGTGTTACTCGGAGGTTGTTGAGAGGAAGGTGAAGGAGGAGGAGGTGACGAGCTCGGTGGTGGATCTGTGGCGGGGAAGTGAGATACAAGGGCTGTCGCTGAAGCTGGACTATGAGGAGATCCTGAACGCTTGGTCTGATAAAGGGCCACTCTATATCCGCGTTGCAGAGAGTTCGCAGATCGTTCCGGACATCACCCATGATATTCTTAATTCCCATGAGATTGTATCCAATAATGTAAGATTTTCCGGCCACTTTTTAATCTCACTTATCGGTTTTTTTTTTTTTTGGTTTAATATATTGTCATGTATGTGTACTTGAACATCGATAAGTAATTAAATCTATAATCAGTCACGTGTAAGAAATAAATTATTGTTTATAAAAAGAGATGGATTTGTGGAGGCAGGCGGGGTGGTTACTAGGTAGGTAGTAGATGGAACATGAATAATTGAAAGTTGAGGGTGGGGTTTGAAATTGTTCTTGGACCCATCATCACCTTATTAGTCACGGGGGGGCCTCTCTTTGGAGTTGATTAATGTGGCGTCTTCTTCCAAATTTAAGACAGGTGATGTATATGTACAGGTTGATGGTATGATGATGTTGCAGCGGGGGAGGCAGGAAAGCAGTGTGGGAGTGGTTCCGGAGATGGATGAGAATGGAATGATGGCGGGAAATGGAAATCAAAGGGAAGCGAGTGTGATGAGGTACAAGGAGAAGAGGCTCTTCTCCAAGAAAATACGGTATCAAGTTAGAAAGATTAATGCAGAGAAACGGCCTCGTCTCAAGGTACATTCATTATTCCTTGATCCCCCACGCCACCCCACATGATCATTATTGTTGTTATTTTGCAGGGTAGGTTTGTGAAGAGAAGTTGAGGGCACCTCAACCATACCAAACTACCATTAAGTAATAGTATGCATTTGTTTCTGTTTTTGTGGCACACCCACCAGCACCTAAAGCCGATGATGTCAAGTGTAAAATATATATATTCTTAATTCCGGAGTGGGTGTATGCAAATATAATTAATTCTGAATTTGTTGGATAGCATTGTAAATCAAGAGGCTATTCGGCCCAAATCCAAATATATGGATATATGGGTCTTTTATGATAACCCACTACCCACCCATAGGCTATAATAGCAGGGTTGGACTCCCTATGATTATATATTATTATGATGGAATATTGGTACCTTCAACCAACCATACCCCTATATATTCACTCAGTTTGGAAACACGCAAATACCCAATACTTAAGCTCATCAAACTTAACTAAATTATAAAACATGTGACTAATCTCTATTATACAGAAAACAATTGTTGCATTACATATATATGTTGATTTATGCTCTAATCTATTGTACAGATCCATTACGCAATAATATAAAAAATAACTCCATGCTCATCCCTCCCTCCCTCCCTCCCTCCTACTTATGCATCTTTATTAACAACTAGTAAATTTCAAGCATGAGTATTTAGTTTAGAGGATGAGGGCATTGGTGCAGCTATATATATATTTGCATGGGATGGGAGCCACATTAATTAGTGATGATTATAATTGTGGTACGTACGTAGCTTAATTTGGGATAACGTAATTAACTGTCACTAATATTCTAGTTATCTAGGATCCTCCTACATGCAAGAAATATTATTTAATTAATTATTTCAATGTTTGTGTTTCTCTCAACAACAACATCAAAACCTACCTACCTAATTAATAATCATCAACACTCACCATACCCACAAAAATCCATCTCTCTTTTTTTATTTTCATTCATCTACAAACTCCATTTCCTAATTAACTCAAACATATGTATATATCAACTGGAAAAAATTAAAAAAAATAAAAATAAAATCTAGATACACACCCAATTAATAATATACAATTAATTTATCTATAATCAATTGTCGTCTACTAATCAAAGTTGAGTAATTATATAAACTCCATAAACGGCTAGCATGGTTGAATTGCCTCTACCTATATAGCTAGCTAGATCAGCAAAATTGGAAATTAATTATTTCTTGATTTTTTGTAATATTAAAGAAAGTATATATTTCTCCCCACTTTCTCAATATACAATCCATTAATGAAGAAGCTGTGTAGATTATAATTAGGTCGATCGGCTTCATAAAATTTTCCAAAAACTCTCGAGTTCAAGAAAAGAAAACGTATACTGAGTGAGAGAGAGAGAGATGATGATGATGAGTTACCTGGATGATACATATATTGAGCAGGTAGGTAGAGGCAGAGAAGTAAAATGGGTTGACAGAAGATGAGAGAGCACAAACCTAACATACACAAAATACATATGCATCAATATATACTTCTCCGGAATTGTGCATGCTTAGTTGTGCTCTCTATCTTCTGTCAACTACTAGTGGTCGGTCGGAAACACCAACCTGCTGCTGCAAGAATCAAACAAGGAACACAGACAAGAGGTAGAGAGGTACCCTTATTCCAACCATTTAAGGAATTGAATTATATATACGAAAGCTGGAATAAATCTCTCTCTCTCTCTCTCTCTCTCTACGTTTAAGGTGGGCGGCCATCGATCATCTACTTTTATTAATTGGTGTGTAAAGAAGATAATAAAAAGAACAAGGTTTTCATGATTGTTATTAGTGTGTGTATTGTGAAGCCACAACATTGACTTTGAACTCATCATCTACTATCATAAGGTAGCTAGCTAGGGCCTTTCGTGATTATCAAAATAACAACGCCTCTTTCTATACCTACAATTATGTTGACCTTCTCTCTCAACATTCTCCTACATGTTCCATACAATATATAAAATAAGAAGAATTAAATACTACTATAAAGTTTAATTTATTATTAATTATTATTAATTTACCCCACTTATACAACATAACCATACCCTTTTTTTCTTTTATTTAATTTGTGCTTGTGAATAATAATATTCTAATCATAAATCATGATCATATGTTTTTTTTATTTCTTCAGCCTTAATTATATTTCTCCCTACTTCTTTAATTTTTAATTCTCAATTGGTAACGAAATTGAGTTTTGAAGGGGTTTTATTTCATATAATTTCCAGTCTTATATACTTATTATTCTTTTAAATTAAATATATTATTCTTCCTAATTATACAACTTACCTATTCATATGTATTAATTTGTGATTATCTTATATATACTTTTGCTTTTCACTCCAACAAAAACAAACTTTAATTAATTGCATTATTAATTTGGGTGCACTGTGATCAATTTAGTCATTTACTAATTAAGTTGGTGTTGTGTTTGAGGGTAGGGAAAAGCATGTGCAGATCATGATAGGGGTTGGGTTGATGCAACCCTAGATGAGAGAGAGAGAGAGAGAGAGAGAGAGAGAGAGAGAGAGATGAAGGGTGGATGGCAAAAATTGTCAATCACATCATCATCAGACATCAGTCTATGATATATATATATATATATATATATCTCCAGACAAATAAATATCGTTGTTCATTATAAATATCGAGATTGATTACGCAACGTTTAATCCTTAGATCTTTCCTCCCATGCTTTCGCTGTCTTAGTGGTGGTGAGTGCAGTATGCGTGTCGACTTCACATTTGCCCAACCTCTCCTTTTACCTATTCAATTCTTTTTCATTAAATTATTATTATATGAGATATTTTTAAAACATTTATTTTCCTTTTTAATATCTTTGAGGTGATGATGTAAGGACATATATAAAGCGACTTGACAATTTTCTATACTATTCTTGTACACATAAATATGAAACGTCATGTTAATTTGGATTTTTCACTCTCTGCCAATAATCAAATCTCAGTGACAAATTGGGATTTATTCCTAATGCTTTTGCAATGATGATTTCTCGAACAATTATGTAATACAAAAGTATGACAAAAAATTGAAAAAACTCTTGTTGAAATTAAATTTGATCAAATCAAATCAATTATTATGTAATTAGTTATTTTTTATAAATTGTACACCAATCATACGATAATTCCATGAGAGGGGGTGCGCACAACATGCGACCCCAAGTTGTATAATTTTTAAAAATTATACCTAATTATATATATATATATATATATAGCTCTCCTATTAATTAAGTTCCGCATTCTTTTTAAAAATTATACATAAAATTTATTTTATATATATATTTCTGCCTCAATAAGTGTGGAAATATGAACCTACTATATAAGTATAATTTTTCAAGCTCCTCAGACCTTCGTTTCTTAATTTGTCCATAATAAAGTGAAGAATCACACAAATATCACATTTATTTGTATATTGTATTCGCTTTTATTTTATATTATACTATAATTTTTTTAATTTAAAAAAGAACACATTTTAATTTATACACGTGATACAAATATACGACGTAAAAAGTGTAATAAAAGATTCAAACCAGACACACAAAACTCTCTAGTTGATTATATAATTGTATTAAGATCTTCTTTAAATCATGATGAATAATCAGCGAGTGCATACAGTGAGGAAATGTATTTGCTTGAAAGTGCGTCAGTCTGTTTTTGATTTATTATAAATTTCTAATAATTATTTATAATTATGATATAATTCTTAAATTATAAAATAGTTGGTATTTTTTGGAATTAACATTAGTAGAAATATTATATTTCAAATAAAATTATTTGAACTTATTGATGTTAAATGAAATTAATAGAGGAAATATTTATGAAAACTCCAAAAGTTTTTGCGTAAAATTAAAAAGAAAAATGACACGTTGAATTCTTTAGAAATTATTTAATTGGTTCGTCCAAAACAGTTCAATCAATTAAACAATCGAAAAAAAAAATATAAGCAACCCCCTTGTGATATCGCAAATGAGCAAATTACCCTTTTATGAAAAAATAGATAGCGATTTATCTCCTTATATTCTTTAAAATACAATAATTTATCCGCTTATGATTTTTAAAATAAAGTAATTTATCTACCTCACTGTATAAAGAGGTAAATTACTTTATTTTAAAAAATATAATAAAATAAATTACTATATATTTTTTTCATAAAGAGTAATGTACCAATTTTCAGTATGATAGGCATAAATTGGTATTCACCCATTCAACAACTCTTGGGGAAACATTAACATCGGGGCCGTCAACTTCTCAGTTGAGACTGAATTGATGCTTTTTTGGACTCTAATTACTTCAACTTCACCGTTTCTACCACTACCATTAATTCATTTTTGAAAGGGATAATTCATAACCAACCATAGTGTGATAATAGAAACAAATATTTTTTATTTTTTGAAGTAAAACAATTACTATTACATTATAAATTTCAATCACCAATAATCAAATACTTCAATTATTAATATTAAATATGTATAATTAACCAACAATTACTATTAAAATAAATTAATATTTAGACAATAGTAGACCCTAAATCCATGATCAAGAGGTATGAGGTTTCAACTTCACTGACTAAATTAGATTTTTCTTTGCCAATGAGACCTAACTCAGTTGGCGAAGATAAGGCCCCATGATTTTAGAAGTTATGGGTTCGAATCCTGCTATGTGTGTAGTATGTTGTTTATTGCATAGTAGGAGTTGTTGTCTACTATAATAATAATTCATCGCTGTTATTTTAAAAATAAAAAAGAAAAAAAAAACACCCGTCACCAGTATTTCATGCTAACATCAACCAAAAACTGTAATCAACAACACGTTATCAATTTTTACAATAATTAACCAATTTTTGTTGATATTTCAACCCCCACGCCCAAAAATAAAATAAAATAAAAATAGTCAATAGATGACGATGAAATACTCGATATATTATTTAAAAAAAAGGAAAACAAATAAAATAAATTTCTAATTTGTTTTCTTTATTATATATATAGGAGAATGCAATCAAATTCTTTAAATTATTAATTAAAAAAATATTAGTTTACTCGTAAGAAACTTTATTTTGAACAAACCTAAGCAACACCCAAGTGGGAAATATTTGACATTTTTAGGTTTCTATATTCTTTGATTCCTTCAACTTTACAATTGAACAGGCACGCGCATGACGACTTCTATCATATTTAATGAGTGGAAAAGTACATCCATTTATCAATGAGTTTGAATCATAAATTGGAATCTCATTCTGTATTTATCTCACTTTATATGATTTTATTGTAATTTATTTAATTCTGCTCAATTATAAATCGATGTAATAATGTAATTTCAAAATCAAGAGATATTTCACACTCCCAGCCCTAAGTCAGAATTAAAAAAGAAAAAAATAAAGTTCGTAAAAATTGACAAAAAATGAAGTTAAATATAAATGAAGAATTTGTACAATAATATTTCACAAAATCATAATAAACTAATTGAAGATGAGTTGGACAAGGCATCAGCTTGAATTTAATATGCCGGATGCCGACAAGGGTTACGATAATTCCTAATTAAGACATCAAGTAATTCATCATCATAAAAAAATATTGTAGTTAGATGAATGGAAGGCACCAAAAACCTGTACTGTATCAATACTTGATTGATTAAATAAATAATATAATTAGACCCTAATGGTACGATACGGAGATCCGATGATTTGGGTCCGGGCCAACCCGAGTAGCTTTCTCTCTTTGATGGCTGGATCCTCCAACATCAGAACCTTGTCCTTGTCTCTAACCCCAACCATGTGCAAGTGTTCCTCGTCCTCCCTTTCTTTCCCTTTGAACAATAGCCTTTGCCCTTCCGGCTCCAAATTTGTTAATAATGACAATACCATCTTCAATTCCCCTATTAAAACAAAAAATACTAATTATAATCAGACGACGTGACTTGCGTATGTAAAATTCGTAATGACGAGGAATTATTACACACTTACCAAATGTTGAGGTTGCTTGGATTGATATGTCATGCCATTGTGAGACCATGGAGACTCTAATTGTGATCACTCCTTCGCCGGAGTTGTCTTTGCATTCTCTCTTTTGGACAAGCATACCTCCTGGTCGTAGTTCCCATTTGATCTCACCGGTGACGGTGGCAGCACCACCACTGCCGCCGCCGCCGCCGCCTAGCTTAGAGCTGCTTCTCGAGAACCTCTTTGGTCTTAACTTGATCATTTTCGTCCCTCTTTTTTTTTTTTTTTTTTTTTCTTTTTTTCTTTTTGTTGTTCTCTCAAAATGTATTTTCAGTAGGTAGTAAGGGGGGAAACAAAGCGATTGGGAGTTGGGAGTTATATAGTAGATTGGGAGTTATATAGTAGGCTGGAGGGTATATGTGGACAAAACATCTCAACATTAAAATACAAGCCGCCTAAGCTTATATTAATCTTGTAATAACATCAATCAACACAATTAATTCATTTTAATAATTTGAAGAGCCATTGAGATTTTGACACATGGGACGAATATGGGCGGACTTCTTTCTGCTGATTTTATGGGGGCCAATGCACATGGAGGATACGGGGTTGGGATTAGTACACACTTATAGCTTGATTAACGGCCATAAATCTATCACCTCACACGAAATTCCTTGACCATTGATCACTTAGTATAAAATAATGATAAATATTGCTCTTTTTTTTTTTATAGTTAGAGCTAAAAAAATAAATCAAACTATTCCGTTGAAATTGATAGACAAAAAATCTCGTTTGAACTCAATTTGTTAAATTTAACAAATCAAACTAGTGCAAAATATCAAATCACTTAAATTAGGCTCATTTTTAATCATATTAAAGCTAGTTTGAACTTGATTAAATTAATAATTAAAATAAATTACAATAAATTTAAATAATAATATATTCAATTTGACGCGAGTCTTTTAGGGTTTTATAACAATTATTAACCCAAACAATATAATTCGGGAGACATAGAAGATGGACAAATTGAGGACCATGAAAATCCCAAATCAACGGAGCATATGTTTGGGGTTGGGGATGGGCACAAATGTTGTTTGTCCTTTCTTAGGTTTACTTGTCATATTATTTTATTTATTAATGTAATAAAATTAGGTAGAAGTTGTATATATTTAAAATTTGGGTGGTTAGCTAATCCTACGGGTATCTAACCATGTGCAGGTGGAGGTGCTGCAAGAACTTATATATTTATAGATTAATTACGAGCTTTCCTTAATTAATGCAGCTGTAACATGAATCCGTATGTATGTTTTACCTTAATTAAATGTTTGGTCTCACACGGAATTGGAAGGTGGTCCATTTTAATCACCCAATAACTGTCTTTAAAGCAACAACAATTGGATAACTTAAATTTGTTTCCTCCACTTTGGTCGTGACCCCAACTGCCAGACGATCACTATCATTTCTTTATTTTGGGTGTAGATTATACATTGATTATGCCTTAAACTTCGTATTAGTGATATACAGCTACTTCTTTCTGTCTCTTTTCTTTTTCGAACCATCTATTTAATTATATTGTTTTGATTAATATTATATAGGAACACGGTTAGGACATCAGGATAAGGCGTTTTATAATTTCAAGAACGCGGTTAGGACATTCCTTACAATATATGGCAATTTCAAACAATTATTACAATACAAATTAAATCAGGGAAATTAATTTTGGTGAGTTAATAATAAAAGAAGAAGAAAAGAGGATTGAGAGGAGTGATGATATATGTATTACAAGTCACAGTAGTGGACCCACATGCAGGAGTAATGATTGATTAGTCCATTTTTGAGAAATGTGGTAAAGGAGTCCATGCTACCCTGTCTCAATAAAGGGGTTGCAGTTTGGGGCTGAAAACATCTGCGGCACAAAGGATGTCGGCCCGTAATTTTATTATAATTACACCAACTATGGGTTCCACTCTTGGAAATAAACATGAGCTTAATCTTTAACAAGAGAGCCAATTGGATCTTCTATTACACTATAAATGTCACAAATTTGATTATAAATGTAAAAGATTTACGTAAGATATATGTGTGGATATGCTATTATTTTATGAGGAATCACATCTTAATTAGATTTATTGAGGATGAAATCCATGTTATGCATATATATCATTTTCATTAATTAATGCGGAAACCCTGTGATTTTAAGCACCCGAATCCAAGCACATGTCTATGATATAACACACGAATTAATTATTTATAATCCACTTGCCAATTTATGTCTATATGTGACATTAATAATTACGAGTATATGAAATATACATTTCTGAAAATCAAATCTTTAACAACTATTATTAATTTAATAATTTCCCTACTATCAAATTCATATGATGATCGATCATTACTTATTAAACAAATATAAAATAATTAAAGTTTCAAGAATTAATTAAAACCCAAGAATATACATAGGGTGGTTACACGATCTTATTTAGATGCGTATAAGATAGGGTTGGTGATTAATAAGTCTTGATACAGTCTGAAAAGTAGTATAGACAGTTAGATGCATGGTGTGGGGGTGGTTGATTCGAAACAGGATATGGAGATGTAAGCAGGGAAGATAGTGTGTGATAATTGTAAGATTTGGAGAGATTTAGGGCAGAATCTCTATCCCTATAGGATCTAAACACACTTTGTCATTTTTGTTTAATACTAAGAACCTACTGCACTCACTCTTGTCATCATACCTACATACTCAAGGTTAGCTAGCTGTCCCCACGTCATGTCTGCATTCATCAAAACTACTGCTGTACTTAATTACTGAAAGATTGGACCCGATTGATGAATTTTGATCTCTCTCATCCATCTTAGACTTGATCCAACAACAAGAATTGAGGAGAGGAGGCTCATATAAAGCCCATTTTTCCAGCTAGTCCGGCCCAGTAGGACAGATGATTTATGTATGGCCCACAACCAAGAAAAGACGTCTGCAACGCCGCCGTTTTGGTATGTCAGCATTCGTGGTGTAGAATCAATTCCCATTTCAGTGCTCTTGGCATTTGAATGGCTGTGGGATATCCAGCACCAGTTGTTTACCAACAGCTCCTACAAACTCTGGTAACTCAACTTACCATTCGACTTCAATCATTAAGCTTGATTCTTGTCCTCCTCTGCAAGGTATGATTTGTTCTCTTCCGATTCTTGAGTAACTAGAAAAGCGGAACCGGGATTGCAGCGCTGCAACTCTTGATTCCTCTTCGCTTTCTGTTTGTTTGATCTTGATAGCTAGAGTAGTTTCTTTATTATAGTATTCGGAGCTGAATTCTGACATGACTCCTCGACTTTTGGTGGAGTACTCGATCTTGAGGTTGTGCTTTGATTTGTGAACATCTCGGGGATCAATATGCAAGCTCTGACCATTTGGCCTTCAGCAAGTGGGTCTTGGCACTCCTGTGTGATACCTCAGGTGGATTTAGAATTATGTTCTTGTCTTAGTTTAGTTAAATGCGGAGAGAGAAGGAAAAGATTGGATTTTTGCCGTAATCCCTGCAATAGTTTATTCCATTTATCAAGCTATTTCAGGGGTTTTAGAGGTGGTACTAGTCTTGTACGGCGAAACTTTGAGTTGAAATGTAAGTTTTTATCTTTCTGCCCCCAAGGCACGGGTTATCTCTTGTCCAAACCCAAAAAAGATTCACTTGGTGCGGCCTTTGCCTTGGCATGGGCCCTGGAGGAACCCACAGTTGGAGACGATATTGCCAAAGAAGAGTTAGACCACTTAAATGACTCTTTGGAGCATAGAGATGATGCGGAAATTGCTCGTGTTCAACTGGATGAAGTAAAGGAGAGTGATTCACGCGCAAATAATTATGGAGACTCCGTGGATAATAATCATGAGGATGATGATGTGCAAAAGGGTGGAAGTGATAATGGAGAAGAAGTTCAAAGTGGGAATAGTCAGAGGATTGATGTTCGTGCCCTGGCATGGAGACTGCACTCAGCCAAAACTGCAGATGACGTGGAAGAAGTTCTCAAGGAGAAACAGAAACTTCCACTTCAGGTGTATTCTACGATAATTAGAGGCTTTGGCAAAGACAAGAGGCTAGACTCAGCAATGGCTCTCTTTGAGTGGCTTATTAGAAAGAGAAAAGAGACTGATAGTCCTCTCAGACCCAACATTTTTATATATAACAGCCTTTTGGGAGCAATGAAGCAAGCTGAAAATTTTGATGATGTTGAGAAAGTAATAAATGATATGGCTGTAGAAGGGGTGCTTCCTAATATTGTGACATACAACACTTTAATGGGCATTTACATAGAACAGGGAAAAGAAGTCAAGGCTCTCCAACTTTTTGAGGAGATGCCAACCAAAGGTGTATCTCCATCTCCTGCTTCTTATTCTACTGTCTTATTCGCTTATCGTAGAATGGAAGATGGATTTGGAGCTCTGACGTTCTTTCTTGAGATAAAAAACAAATACCAAAAAGGTGAAATCGGGAAAGATGATGAAGAAGACTGGGAACATGAGTTTGCCAAGCTAGAAAACTTCACTATTCGTATCTGCTACCAAGTGATGAGACGCTGGCTTGTGGCGAGTGAGACCCTAAGCACTGAGGTATTGAGGCTGCTGAAAGAGATGGATAAGGCTGGCTTGCAGCCGGGTCGTGCAGAACATGAGCGTCTCATATGGGCATGCACACGCGAAGAACATTATGTTGTAGCTAAGGAATTGTATACTAGGATAAGAGAAATGGACGGTGAAATAAGTTTATCAGTTTGCAATCATGTCATTTGGCTAATGGGAAAAGCAAAGAAGTGGTGGGCTGCTTTAGAAATTTACGAGGAGTTGTTGGATAAGGGACCAGAACCAAATAACATGTCAAATGAATTGATTGTCTCTCATTTTAATATACTGCTGACTGCAGCTAGGAAAAAGGGAATTTGGAGATGGGGTGTGAGGTTGCTCAACAAGATGGAAGAGAAAGGCCTTAAACCAGGCAGCAGAGAATGGAATTCTGTTCTTGTTGCTTGTTCCAAGGCTTCAGAAACCTCAGCTGCTATTGAGATATTCAAGAGAATGGTCGAACAAGGTGAGAAACCCACAATAATCTCGTATGGGGCATTGCTTAGTGCTCTTGAGAAAGGGAAACTCTATGATGAAGCCCTTCATGTCTGGAAACATATGATGAAAGTGGGTGTCCAGCCAAATCTGTATGCCTACACAATCATGGCTTCAATATATGCTGTCCAAGGAAAATTTGACAATGTGGATTCCGTAATTCAGGAAATGGGAACTGTTGGTATCGAGCCAACGGTGGTCACTTTCAATGCAATAATCAGCAGTTGTGCTCGAAATAATTTGGGAAGTGTGGCGTATGAATGGTTCCAGCGTATGAAACTTCAAAATATAACCCCCAATGAGGTTACTTATGAAATGTTGATTGAGGCTCTGACAAAAGACGGTAAACCAAGGCTTGCTTATGAGTTGCATTTAAGGGCTCACAATGAGGGCCTTGTGCTTTCAACTAAGGCCTATGATGCCGTGATCCAATCTTCACAAACGTATGGTGCAACCATAGACATTAGCTCTCTAGGCCCTCGGCCACCAGAAAGAAAGAAAAACGTGCAGATCAGGAAAAATTTGTCAGAGTTCTGTAATTTAGCTGGTGTTCCCAGGAGAAGTAAACCATTTGATAGAAGTGAAATATACACGCCACAGAAGGAAGAGTTACATAGGTGAATCCCATACTTTTTCAGGATGTTTTATGCCAATATGAGATGTAGTTTTACTATTTGCAATTACCATGCTTCACCTGCAAAATCACTTTGCTTTAGAGTAAGGCAAGCCTGTCTCTTGTGTTCAAAGTTTTTGTCCAGTAGCATTTCTTTATTATATAATTTGTGGGACAACATAGAATCAGATGTCGACTGATCGTCCGAGTTTCCATGTAAATAGTTCCCTTGTACATTTTTCACTTTGTGTCTGGATGTCTTAGACAAATCGACTGGAACATCTTATCAAGATTCCTGTCTTTGTTGTTTAAAAAAACACACACACACGTTTTATTAATTCTTGCATTTGTATTTGGTGTATAAACCAAAGAGAGTTAGGACTTCTCCCCATTTTGCTGCCTACGGTTCCCTGAAACTATAACCTTTCACAATAACAGATGACGGGTCGTTGCCCAACACTCGCCATTCAATCTGACAAAGAACGAAAAATTTCACCAGTTAACAAGAATTCATTTTATAACGTTTGATTTATTACAGCAATTGGGTTGGATTAGTTTTTGTGTATTTAATTTAATAATATGTTGATGTGAAGAAAAAAATGAAACAATCTGAAGAAGAACTGCGTTATTTGTGTGAGTGTGACTCTGTTGCTGGTTGCTTGGTTGATAGACAAATCTCAGATTCTTGATTAATTAATCAGTATTCTTCATTTGCTCGATCATAAATAAGTTAGCAGAAGTAAATATGTTAAATCGTAACTTACGAACATGGCAATATAAAAAATAATCACGGTAATCTATGTCCTTTTTCTGAATACTTTTGTCGCAATTTCCAGCGTGGTATGACCGGATTTTGGAGTAAGAAGCCGGGCTCCTTTGCTTTTCATTTTAAAATAAGACTTCGAATGACTAGAAAAGTGCTTAGTGCTGGGTAAAATAAGGAAAACACAACGTAGAAAAAGAGAAGCTTGCAGGAGCACAGAACAACTACCTGTAACCCAAAAGATAAAAAAGAACTACTCTATCCATAGATCTGAGGCTTTCACGGGTTATCAACTGTTTGCTCATCTATTTAGACAAAACCCAAATTAAAGCGCATTATCAATTCTGTTCTTTTAATTAGCTTCAATGTTGAAACTCTTAGAAAGCCTCAAACTTTTTCGAGTAAAGAAAAGAAAGTGAACTACAAGACAGAAACCCACCAGTCTGTCGGTGTATTTGGTGGGCATCAGGTGCTGGAAGTCGAGTTCAGTGAGAAAAATGCTATCTTTTTTGTTTCTTTAACTACTTTCTTGTTCGGAGCTGAGCCATTTGAAGAATTTGGTTGATTGTTGGATGGGTTTGTGGTGATTGAGCGGAAAATCCAAGAAAGAAAGAATGGAACCTCCAAGGGGTTTCTGGGCTTCTCTCTGGAACTTCATCTTTTTCTTGCCTTTCTTCATTGGCCTTCTTATTCTTGGCTTCATTAAAGGTGTTCATTGCTACCCTTCTGTTTATCTTCTATTCTGTATTATTTTCTTTTATTTCGTTCTTTTCTGTATTCTTGCTTCTCCTTTGTGTTTGGTTATCATTTCCTGACAAGCTTGTCTTGTCTGCTCTGACACAATGTTAATTCTGTCTTGCTGCCTGACTGATAGTCCGTTAAATCGTCTCTGCATACCTGTATGAATAAGACTGAATTGTGATTTTTTATGTTCGGAAATATTACAGTTTTAAGCGTAAAATTTATCCTAAGATTGGGAGAATTGCAAGTATTGTTTGACAGAAAATGAATTATTGAATACATGCAACTCGGAAAGCCGACTTGAGATTTTGATCATTGAAATGGAGTCCTTGACCCTCTCTCTCTCTACCTTTCTCAATAATTTGGAGGTTATTATTTGATTAAGAAGTGTGGCTTCTTTTCATTGCACATTTTCTCAACTTCAGGATTCTCACATTTGAGTTGATGTTGGTCAAGGTGTTACTTGCCCTGTTGTTTTCTTACCGAAGAGTTGTTGAAGCAATGACTGCATAAGATTGTATTGTATCACCATTGCATTCAGTTAAAACAATTCATATGTATTATTATGTATATATATGAGAATACAATATCATACTGCTATATAATTAAAATATTATCCGCTGAACTTCTCTTTGTTTGTTTCAGGTATCATTATGTTCCCGGTGATATTTCTGATAATAACTGTCGCAATTTCAGTGATAATATTGGGTCTTTGGCCTATACACTGCTTCTATACGTATTACTGCATTTTGAGGTGTGTTCTTGACACTTCTGTGATACTCATTTCAACAAATTGAACCATTTGTCATCTAAGTGATACCATCTATTTCTTGCAATGGCAGCACAAAACAATTTGGTCCAGCTTTGAAGCTCATTCTTAGCATTTGTATTGCTGCCGTCTTAATCTCATGGCCCCCCATTGGAATTGCATGTAGCCTTCTGTTTGGGGCAGCATATGGCTTGCTTGCACCAATATTTGCTACTTTTCAGGCAGTCAATGAAGGGAAGACTAACAAATTCTATCACTGCATTTGCGTATGTAAATTGTACCAAGTATAGCTTTATATATTTCCATTTCTTTTAGTGACTTCAAAAGTCTGGTTCTTGTTTCACCATGCTTACAGGATGGAACTTGGAGCGCTATCAAAGGGAGCTTCACTATTATTAGGGATGTTTTGGATGTTTGTTACCATTCTTACTTCTCAATTATGGATGATATAAGGCGTCAAGGGCCTCCTGAAGGAAAATATTACGAAATTCGGTATGTTTTTTTCTGTCTGCCATCATTAACCATCTTTTTGCTTTTCTCAGTTAGTCGATTCATCAGAAATTGGATTTAAGGTTCTTGTATTTTAAGAATTACTATGTTATCAAAATATTCTCCATGAATTGATCTTTGACTTCAACTGTAGGGTCTTTTCATCAGTGATAAATGTGCCTTTTGCATTGTGGAGTTCTATTGCAAGTTGGGTGTTTGATTAAACTAATCACCATAGCAAAGTGTAGCAGCTTATGTTTTGGTTTTGCTGCAACTGCATATTATGCACAGACTCCATAAACCAAAAGAGTGCTCAAAGTTTTTCGAGTTCTCTCTGTTATATTTGAATCAAGAGTAGCAAGCTCTATTATTTTGAGAATGCTTGGTTTGTCAACAAGTGACATTTCTAACTTCAAATGAATTGGGTGCTAATGTATAACAAAGTTAAGGAACAGCTGGTAGATGTTTGGAACTAGACTATTCACTTATCTCGACCCTGAAAATGCTGGTGGTTCTTATAGCATTCTCAATTTCTCATTAAGTTCAAGAAATTCCTGCTTTGAATTGCAGATTGTTATATGTTCCACTTGCCCTTATTGCTGGGATTTTGGGTTCAATCGTTGACCTTCCTGTGATCTCAGTTATTGCACTGTGTAAGAGCCCCTATATGCTATTCAAGGGGTGGCATCGCTTGTTTCATGATTGTATTGGCCGTGAAGGGCCCTTCTTGGAGACCATATGCGTGCCATTTGCTGGATTTGCTATTTTACTCTGGCCATTGGCCGTTGTGGGAGCAGTTTTGGGCTCCATTGTATCAAGTATCTTCTTGGGAGCTTATGCAGCTGTGATTGTCTATCAGGTGCACTCCCATTTCTTAGTTCTAACAAAAATGAGTAAAGAAGTAGGGAAAGGTGGAAATTGGAGAAATGGGAGAAAATTCTATTCTTGCTTTTATTAGCTTTCTCAACACTCTAGTACTACTAAAATCCAATAGTTGACTTTTGAGTGTAGGAGAGCTCTTTCTGGTTTGGACTTTGTTATATTATTGCCTCTTTGTCTATATACGACGAATATAGCAATGATGTTCTTGACCTGCCTGAAGGATCCTGCTATCCCAGGTTCTAACTTCTGCTCTCTCACCCCCTCTGTGTGTTTGTATGTGTTGTATTTATATATTCACAATCAACTGTAATATGTGAAAGAAAATTACTTGGGGTGTTTCTACAGGCCACGTTACAGAAAGAAGGCCCCTTCACGAACTACCTCTCGTTCCATTTCTTTCTCGAGGCCCAGCTCTTTCAAAAATCCACCCGCTCGTACGAGTTCTCTCAACGCGCCTATGCTTGAGTTGAAACCCCTGGAGGTACGATTTTGGTCAGATGGAAGCAGAAATCAACTTTATTCAGTTGAAAAAACTGATTAACATTTATTGTTAGACTATCTTAGTTGAGCATCCAAATGCCTATTTCTGAAGTTTCTGAAAGTAAATAATCGGTGCAGTTAATAATATCTAGTTTTGAGTTGGTGCTGATGTTCTCCAACACATGATTTTATAGTTAGCTGATGCGTTGTTCAAGGAGTGCCAGCGGCATGGGGAAGTTATGGCTTTGGAAGGGATAATAACACTAAAAGATATTGAAGATGCCAAGAGTAAAAGAGACAGAGGCAGAGTGATAAGCGTAGGTTTGCCTGCTTATTGCCTTCTTCAGACACTTTTGCGCTCGACTAAAGCCAATTCTACTGGCATATTGCTAGGTAAGTGAAAAATCTTTCTTCTACTATAATTTTGAATCTTCTGTTCTTATTATTGGTGAGAGATGTCAGAAAGAATGATGGTATAACATTTTGTCTTCTTGTTGATCCAGGCGACAATGTTACTGAAATAACCTCTTCGAATAGGCCTAAAGATACGTTCTTTGATTGGTTTCTGAATCCACTCTTGATCATTAAAGACCAGATTAAAGCTAGCAACCTCTCTGAGGCGGAAGAGCAATACCTCGGCAAGTTAGTTTTATTGAGTGGCGATCCTGCGAGATTGAAGAACTCAAATATTGGCCCGGAACCTGAATCTGAGCTTAGACGAGCCGAGCTTGATGCTTTAGCTCGAAGGTGAAGATGACAGTTTGAGTGTCTCTATTCAAATTATCGAGAAGTTGACTACCATAGTATTGTTATTGTATCGTCTCTTTCTGATTTTTATTCCACTGCTTATGTTTTCTGCAGACTTCAAGGGATCACTAAATCAATATCAAGATATCCAACATTTAGACGCCGTTTTGAGAGTAGTATGAAAAACATCTTGGAAGAGCTTGCCAAGAAGAATGGTGGTGGCGAGAAATCTGGCAGCACTGAACCTCAAACAGTGCCGAGATCAAAAAGCATGTTTGCCCGTATCTTCAGCCAGAAGTCTTTTAAAAGCAGAACAAATGGTGAAGGTCCTGATCAGAAGGGTGAAACGTGTGAAAGAGACGTCGAAATCGCATAAACAGGCGCAGTATCAGTTTAATTTGCAGTTGTATTGTTTGCAGCTTATGACTCATATAGCCTCTGCAGAGCTCACATCAGTTAATTTGCTGAATAGTCCTAGATATGCATAGGTGTTCCCCCCTTTTCCCCTCTTTCCATTAGGTTCTCATGGATCTTTCCTTCCAAATATTGTATAACCTCCCTGTTATTTGTATTGCAAAAGCCATAAACGTGTTGTAAGAAGTTTTGACTCTGTTTTGAATTTGATTTTCTTTTCTGTTCTTGTTTGAATGTTTTTCCTCCTTTTCCTTTGTGCCCCTCTCAACACATTATATTGGTAGAATGTAAATAAAGTGTTAAGTTTTAACTTCTCCCTAATGGAACAAAGAAGCACATTGAATTTGAAAAAGAAGAAATTTGAACCAGTTTTAAAAATAACTGATAATACGTCTCAAGACAATGTTCTCACTAAAATGGGCTGGGAGAGAATAATTGGTACAGACAGAGAGAGAATGCAAGAAACAGAGATGACTTCTACTCCTTCTTCCTTGAGTCTTTCAGTTGTCCTCTCTTCCTAATTCCGAGGCAGAACTTGAGACGCCAAGCATCAATTACTGACTCAGGCAAAGAACTTGCCAGAGCCCACAAGAGTGAATGAGGCCAGTAAGGGGTGCACCGAGGTTCATAGCCTATCCAGCGCAGGGCTGCACGAGCATAACCATCTGTTGATGGAACAAAGAAGGATGACCTTCTGATTGATGCCATCTTTGTTGCCACGTATAATGGTACCTGCAGATGATGAATCAGATCTCCACCTATTCACACTTACCAATTTCTAAACTGAACAGAACGACAAATGCAGCATCGCAATTGATGTGATACAGTAGCATTAGCAGAAAGGTGCTTTACTCATATACAAGGAAAATGAATGGTATTGATGAATTATCCTCCTTGATGACCATATTTGAGCGGAAAGTCCTAGAATCTTTTTATGGCCAAATCTATCCAACAAACAACTATAACTCGTAGAGACAGTTTAATTTGATAAGACTGTAGTTGTACCAAATATGAAATGCTGTATAATGACACCAACAAGAAATGAGATGAACAGAGGAGATTTAGTGAGACTGGAGTATCTATTTCGTCATACTCCTAAAGGGAAATGGCTACCGTAGAGATAGACCAAGCCAGCAATCAAGCTACTTTCATCTAAACCTTTATCCTCCATACTATTTTACTTGGATGCCTAGATAGAGCTGCTTGTAATAGAAAATGAAATATATGCACAACAACAGTATGATTTAACTTCAAAGATGACGAACAACAAGATCCAAATAACACTTTCCAATACGCAGCATTAGTCGAAAAACAATGAGGGCATACCACATTGACCTAAAATGATTCGCAAGCAATTGATCCAACCACAAAACAATATACTGATTATTATTCTGAAGCAGGAATTTTACCTGACACTGCACATCAATCCCACTCTTCTTATACTCCACGTAGAGGCATCTTGAGAACTGATCAACATACCTGAAAGCACCCAACAAACTCAGTTAGTATTATCATTTTTTGAACTACATATATTAATCCCAATCTACCTACAAATCTCACTCAATTTAGTCATAAAACAAGAATGGCCATTCAAGCTACATTTTAAGTAAATTTCACGAGTTCAAAAGTTTTGTCGTTCATACAAATTCCAACAATCAAATTTAACTGCAAATATGCCATCATGAGCAAGCGATGCTTTTAACAGTAAGGCCAGTTCCAGCATCAAGTAAAAAGGAGACGATTGCTGGAAAACAACAAAGTTGGAATACTTTACCATTCATTAAGCTTTTCCACTAAATTCAGTGAGCTAAGTAATTAACCGTTTGAAACAAATATAGGGCCAATCAAACTCAAACTCAAACTCTACTTGATTAAACCTCGTCTGGATCAGCTCATTAAACAAGAAATCAAGCTCAAACACAAGTTCAAGCGAAAGAAAACAGCATAACAATCCAAGCACACAGAAAAACAAACAACCAACAAGATAGAAAGCATAAGAAAAGAAACATATTGACAAGAAATACTCACGCTTTGGTAGCAGCATAAACAGAATAAAGCGGATCAGAAGGAATCACAATAGCAGCACCAGACCCAATATTGACAATCGCCCCCTTTTTCCTCTTCACCATCCCTGGCAAAACAGCTTGAGTCACTTTGGTAGTACCCTCCACATTCACCTTAATCAGATCACTCAATAGTTTGTCATCCACTTCATGCAAGAACCTCGCATAAGGATAAGACACGCCAACGTTGTTAATCAACACCCCAACATCTAACCCTTGAATAACTTCCTTAATCCTGGAAACCCCGTCGTCCAAATCGCCAGAAAAGTCCACCACCACATTCTTGATCTGGGTGGACCCGTATTTGGATTTAATGGATTCCGAGACATCCTTAAGCTTATCCGGGTTTCTGCCAACTAGAACTAAGTTGAGCCCTTTCCTTGCCAGCTGAAAAGCGAAGGCTTTCCCGATTCCATCAGTAGGACCGGTGATTAAAGCCCATGACCCGTAGTTCTTGAGGTTTTTCCCGGGTCGGAGGAAATTGACATAGACCCATTTGAGAATCGAAAGAGAGAACTTGAGGATTGATAAGAAACCGAGCGAGAGGAAGACGAGAAGCCATGCTGGCTGAGATTTGAGCTGCTCTAAGATGCAGTCCGCCATGAGCGAGGGATGATGAATCTGAGATGCGGTTCAAACCAGGGTTATATAAGTGCTTACATACGTGCATCATCATGATAATAATTAAAAAATGGGTAAAACTATTTTCTTATTTTTTTAAAAAAAAAAACAAAAAGAGCAAAAGAATTCTACATATAAATATATCTATGTAAAAATATTTGCTATTAAATAGTAATAATTTGAATATCCACAATATATTCTCTTTTTTCAAATCTCAACCATAGTCTTATTTGAAACAAAAAATTATTTTTTATAAAAAAAAAAAAGTACTAAAATGGGATTAAATCATTTTTTTTACTAAACCGAAAATAAATGAAATGCGATGTACATTGATGAGATTGGGTAGCAATTGATGAATAATACTATGGAGGGGGTGGTGAGAACAGAACCCAACAGTTGGGCGGCATTTATTGCCAACCATAAAAGAAATTGGAAAGATTGGCGATGAGACGGTGGTTGAAGCAGATGACCTGAAATTAGGTCATCCATCTTTCACCCTAATAATAAACCTAACAATTATGGACACTGTAGATTGCAATTTCAATTCATGTCAGATTTGTGTGTGGCTCATCCTCATCCATCACTTCAATTTCCACATGTAATAACTATTTATAAATAGATATTACCACTGCACTTTATAATCTTAAATTCTTATCAGACCCTTTTTTTTTCAATAACATAGCAATCAGGCTTTGGTTCAAACCAATTATATTTTGTACAACAATGCTTCGTGTTGTTTAAAGTTGTCATTCAAATAAGGTTATGTTCTTGTTCTGCCTTTGTCTCAAGAGCTGATACTGTTAGCACACATCTCATATTAATTATAAGCAAGAGGGAAAAATATCTTTTTAGTCCGTCAAGTATGCTTAATTTTAATTTTAATCCTATAAGTATGTTCATTTTTTATTAATTACAGTAACTTACAAAATTAATTAGTTTTGATCCGTTTGAGGATTTTTTACTTTTTTTTTCCCTGCCAAAATTCTAAATTTACCCAAAACTTTCCAACGTATAAATTAGTTAGTCCAATTTTCGGTCAATTAACCACATGTCATGCCACATAGAAGAGTACGTGGCAATTTAAGTGGGGAAAAGATAGTTGACTTGGGAAAAAGAAAAAGATCAATCATTCTTCCAAACCCTATCTTCTCCCCCAAATCAAATCTGTTTGTCGTGTTCAATGATCTTGCCAAAAATGACGAAGATACCATAGTTGTTATGCGTGACTCAGCCCTAAACGTTGTTGTTCGCTACCATGTTTTTTTTCTTCCCCATCTTTTTTTGGGAATAGTGGATGTCCTAATCCTCATGTGATGGATGTATTAATTAAAATTTTTTGATGGATAATTAAATTTCATTAATTGCTTTCATACTCGCAGATAATTCGATTTATGTACCATTTGTTTTAAATAACATAACCAAGATATGGTACCAATAAATCAAAACAAATATCCTCTCAAAAAAATCAAAACAAACATAATTTTTATATAAAAAAAAAATAAAGCAGAAGTGTAATCTAAGTGATCTGAAAGCAAAACATTGGGAAAATTGAGTTTTGAAAAAAAGGTCAATTAAAATCTCACCCCTCATCATCTTTGACCACCTATGCTTTGACTTTTCCATATGATCTCAGATCAAATTATATAATTATACTTTTTATGGGAAGTTTTTTCTTATTAGGATTGGAGATTCGAATATAAGAATTCTCATAAAACTTATGTGCTTAAATCAATGGGCTGTCTCCTAAATATATTTGTATGGTTTTATAATCCAAAAATCATAAAATGGGACTGACTTTACTTTTAAAAATAAATTAAAAAATATTTCCATACTCAAAAAAAGAAAGACGAAAAATGGATTGCATGCATTTTATTTTCCATATAATTTCTTGGAATTTATCTAATAATTTTGCTAAGAAAAGAATGGAGAAAGATAAAGGAATACTCATCCGTCGAACCAAAAGAAGCGACTTTAGTAGATATTGGAGAAAATTTGATAGGAAATACAGAAGGAGATACGGCATATCCGATGGACCCCACAAGCACTACCAGTACCAGCAGCACAAACTGAAAAAGAAGTCTATTGCAGTGCCAAAACTGTTGGCAGCACCGCACCACCAGAGACGTTATGCTAACACTCATTTAGCTATACGCTTCACACTGATTTCGCTCTCTAGGGTTTTTGCTCATAATGACAACTTACGAAGACGATAGCCAGACGAAGCCGTGCCCGGACGCGGAGACGGAGGAGCAGGAGCCAGGTTTTCTAACCCCTGCTCCGCTCTCGGAGGATGCGTTGATTGAGAGGATGGAGAGTGTAGCGCTAAAATCTGAAGACAATAACGACAGCATTGTTGATGATGATGGAAACAAGGATGTCGCCGGATGCGAGAACAGCGGATTGCTGCCGCTGCGACCGTACGCTGGGGATTGCCCTCACTACGTGCGAACTGGCACGTGTAAGTTTGGACTGAACTGTAGGTATAATCACCCAGTCAAGAAGACTCAGCAGGTACTTTAGGAGTCCTGAAATGTTTTCTCCTTCCTTTTTTTTTTTTTATTTTTTTGATATTTCTGAAAACGTTGATGTTGTTTTGTCATTTCTTAGAAATGTTTAATGATATTTTTGTGTTTGTTGGAAGTTTCTTAAAAGTAGGGACTCGGATTCGGACAACTTTGGCACGATTGAGTGCAAGGTAAATAGTTTTAACTTTTCTGGTTTCCGAAAAATTCAACGCTGAAGATCGGTCCATGACGTTTTGTTTCTTAATCTGAAAGCTTTAGTGTAGCATGATAGCGTTAGGTGGATTACTTGTCCAAAATACTGATGTTGATCAGTCTCTGGTATAAGTTTCCCGCTAATACTTAGGTTTCACTAGTTGTAAATTCTAAAACTGTACAACTTTTCACTAGAGGGTATCATGTATGCAGTAACGCCTAACTTGGTTTCTTGTAAAATTTATAGCTCTACAACTTTTTACTATAGGCTTTTTTGTATACATTATCATTTAACACGGTTCACCACTATATTCTGAGCTTTATTCTAGTATAATCTTCACAAAGTTTAGCTTGGAAAAATGGTTAAGATATTGCTCTTTGCTGCTTTTGTAATGCTTATATCTTGGTATTAATACCTTAATGTTTCAAGTATTCCGTGTTACAAGTTATTCTTCAAGACTGCCGTCTTTTATATTAGGTGTCGCTAGTCTTTACTTGCACAAATTGCCTGTGAATCTGCTTGGTTGTTGTCTTTGCAGTACTTCTCAACTGCAGGAGGGTGCAAGTACGGAAAATCTTGTAGATATGGCCATCCCGGTGAAGAGTCGGAAAATACTGTTCCAGAGCTTAACTTTTTGGGTTTGCCTATGCGTCTGGTAATACTAAGAATTGTATATTTTGTGTGCTTGTTTTGACATGTTTTTGTGCTTTTATTGGGTCTCCTTGTCCTAAATGCATTTGTAAATATCTCCCTGCGTTTTCCAGTTCCCATTACACGTATTGCTTGGACATGTGTCTGAAGTTTTTTTTTTACAATGATATGTATGTTCTTATTTTTATTAGGGTGAGAAGGAGTGTCCATACTACATGCGCAATGGTTCCTGTGGTTATGGATCTCGTTGTGTTTATCATCATCCGGAGCCTACTTCAGTGGCAGGAAAGAGATCTCCCAATGGAATGGATGAAAAGTTTGGGGAACCAGTAGTCAGTCTTGCAGAAAATAGCAGTGTTGGTTCTCTGCACCTGTCAGGAGCATCAAAACCATATCAAGCACCCTGGTCTTCACACAAATCATCTCACAGTGTGGGTCCCTATTCAGAAAACCAGTCATCTCCTCAATGGATTGGTGAACAATCAGAACATAATGGGCCTCAGGTAATTAAAAGTCTCCCAAGCCAGGCCTTGCCTTCAATTCCAAGTCACACATTTATACCAATGTTGCATATACTTGACATTGATGCCAAGTGAGTTTTTTTCCCTTTTCTTTTGACATCTTGATGACAAATAAAATTTACTAGATGGTAAAGGTGAATACCCCCACTTGCTCGTCTTTCTATAAATAACGTTGAAATCAATGCTGGCCCTTATGGTTGCTGCTGCTTTTGTGTTAACAATAGATGTGAGTTGTTCCGTTGTGGTTATGTGTTGCACCAGATTTTCCCATTCACTATGACTCTCTCTCTTGCCTGCACTACCTTTTGCATTTGGATGTCTGACACTGCTGTTTGAGAAAAATTATTGTCTTCACATAGCATGCATAAATCTGATACATTTTTCCTGATTTACTCAGGGTTCAAACTATTCCCATCAAGGAAGAAATTCTTGTACGGCTCCAACTGCCAATGGTTGTGTGAGAAAAATGGATGGCTCTATGCAAGTTGATGAATTCCCTGAACGACCAGGTCAGCCTGAATGTGATTACTTCATGAAAACTGGAGATTGCAAATTCAGGTCTACATGTCGGTTTCACCACCCGAAGAATCGGACGCCTAAGGTAGAAGAATGTATTCTTAATGAGAATGGCCTGCCACTGAGACCTGTAAGCTCATATTATCTTCTCTTGCACCTTGAAGTTCTTTAAATATGTCTTTTTGTACCTTTTGCTTCTATTGTTTTGGCCTAAACATGCCATTTGAGGTTTAGAGCTGTCAGGAGACCAGTATCAAAAGCAGTATTCTCCTTTCCTTTCCATGTTTTTGTACAATTCTCTTATTTATTGGGTTGGTGTGTGGTGGGAAGTAGCCTCTGTGGATATTTACCTGGATTAAGTATCAAAGGTAAGCGCCTACAGTATAACTTTTAAAGGCTCTACTATTGCAGAATTCTGTTCTCCTATTGAAATCAAAGGAATCTTATGTACAATTGCTTCCCTTAAAAAAGCTGGGTGTCCTTCTTGAGATAGGAAACACAATAATACTCAAAAGTAGAAGAAATTTCTCGGATCTTTCATGGTTTTGAGTCAAATGTGCTAAATCAATAAAGTTTGTGCTTCAAAGCAGTAGAATTTGGCGTTGGAATTATCGACCTTGCAGCTCATTATTACACGAGAACATGGATCAGGAGCATCCTCAGATTCTTAAAGCAATTTGGATGTGATGAAATATGTTGCATGTGCTTGTTGGAATATTTTAGATTATGGTATTGGTTTTCTGAGCTTTGAACCTGTCTTCTGAAGATGACCCTGGGCGGTGGCCTGGGCATGTTAGTCATTCATTGAATTGACAGGAAAAATGTTTCAATAAGTTCTGATGGCATTGTTGGCAGTGAAACTGAGGAACTTTATAGCTGAGTGGTCTGATTGCCATGGAATGTTTGAATACTATTATTTATCCTTTCTCTCTTTTGCTTTTTCCCACTGTCCCCTCATTGTGTTTAATTCTGGTACAGGGTAGAAGCATTTGTAGGCATTATGAGCGTCATGGTCTTTGCAAGTTTGGACGTGCATGCCTGTTTGACCACCCAGCAACCCATGGATTGCCAGCATATCCAGAATGGCCCACCTCAGGGTCTGCTGTTGGCTGTGATGGTAGTGGCTGGGATTATTAAATCACATAGCCAGGTGTGGGGTCTTTTGTTTTGTGTATTTAGGCTTCCATATCTAATCAAGCTTCTCTACAAGGAAGCGTCTTTAGCGACATACACTTCTAGTTGCAAGTGCTAGCATGGTACTGTAGGAAGAAAAACCTAAACATGTCCAGAGAAACAGAGGTATAAATAAAATCATTGTCTTGATGTCATACCATGGTACCAGTTTATAGTGCATGTGATCTAGTTCATCATCTAAGAATAGTTGTGGAAATAAACATGACTTGCACTTTAAAATGCTTTTCACAGTTCCCCCAAAACATACACTCGGGGATAAGTATAGAAATCCAACGAACTTATATAACAGATGCGTTTAAATTAAAAATTGCAACTGCCTGTCATTCCCCAACTCTTAGCTGGATGTGCCCAATTTGAACTCTACAATTTTTCCACGCCATGTTTTCCATCCAAACTGCACCGGCATTTCAGATACAGCAAAGCCACTTTTTCTGCATGGATATTAGTAGACCCATTTCAATGAAACTGTAAAATTTATAGTGAAGAAGATAGTTTAGTGAATTGGTTTAGAATGGATAACCTTGCGGGATTGCTCATGAGATGGGTGTTGCTGAGGCATACTGTCGAAACTTGGCTGTGGTGCAGCAGCTGCAGCAGTGTCATTAGCCTTCTTTTCATCTCTGGCTTTGGCAAAAATCACAGTAAATCCATCAGCTGAGGCAGGATTATTGACGTCCCACTCGCCAAATTTCGGCAATGGCCGACCTTTCTCGTGCTGCAGACAGAAAGGTAATTGTTTTATGTACGACAGATTGAACCTTTCTATCATCTTAAATTTTGCAAACAATGGGAGCCACGATATGCATATGGTGGGAAATTTTTTATCGAACTTTAGTGTTGCATCAATATGTAATCAATCTTTTAATAGTTAAAATATATAATGTAATTAAGTTGTAATTTAAAAGAGAAAATGCACACCATTGTGTTGGTGTTGCAAAAAGTGCACCTAAACCCAGGTCTAGATTTGGACATTGAAACTACATTTACTTGGATGGATTCCAAGTGTTCTTGCTAAACAGGTACAAGGCAGAATCATGGTTATTAGAATCTAGATTGTGAAACCTGTCTGGATACAAGTTGATCATCATCAGTTTACTGATATCAAATCCTTCTTGTTAGGAAATATCAGAGGCCAATCAACGCTTGAGACATCAAATCTCTCCGTATCTGTCAAACTGTCTGATTATTCCCTAAACCCATGCCCTAATTCAGTCTATAATTGACGCCACTGTAACTAAATTAACTTCATTAGAATGAGAAAAAAATAAAAGAAAATTGTATCTGCATCCTCGTCCTTGGTTCTCTGGCGTCTACACAGGCTACTACCACCTGAATGCATGGAGTCCAGATTTAAGTTGATAAGATTTGGCAAATTCCCCCCGAGACAACTAGCAGTACACGATTAAGGATGGTATTTAATTATGAATTTACATTTTCAGGGTGAGGAAGGGATTGTCTAGGAAATTTTTGACATTTTCAAAAGAAATATGTAGGAAAGCTATAGCATTGTGTTTTTGAGCTGACTGGCATGCAATGGTAAAATTTAGTCATCAAGACCATAGTATGCGAATGTGAAACAAGTATGTAGATAGAAATTAGAATTGTGATGTGATGTTATATGCGAAGATGGGGATGGGAGGGTTTGCAGTTGGGGGATACATGTGAGAAATCAAAGAAATAACAAACTAACCTGATGACTGAGAATTGCAAAAACACCAACAATACAACATCATGATTATTGAAGCAAAAAGGAAAATAAAAGAAGATTTAGGAGAGAAGAATGAGAAAGGGAAAGGGGAGAAACTTACAGACGTCATGAAAGATGGCAGGTATTTGGGCCGAATGGAGGAGACAAATGAATGAGAGAATGAATGAGAATATTTGTGAGCGAGTCTCAAGGGAAGGGATTACTATTAACAAGCTGCTATTACTATTAATTAATGGATTAGGAGAAGAGCAATCCTCATTTACTAATCTAATAATTTTTATTACTTGTTCCACCTAACTCTTTATCTAATCTATTTATATTCATTTAACATTCACTACACATATATGGTGCAATCCCACCAATCTACACTTTCCATCTCAATATTCTTTTCTTTCTAAAAGTTAAACAAGAAATAAAATGAAATTTTTGTTCTTCAACTTTTCAAGAAAATTATTTATTTTTTTTCCCTATACACATATCATTATAATTATAGATAATTTTTTATTTAAAATTGATTTACATAGTCACTTCATTTAATAAGTAACATTATTTTATTAGAATTCTTTTCTATTATTATTATTATTATAATTGTATAGTACATATTCGCACGCTTATGGAGCCAACATAAACTGCTACAATAATATATGCCCCATAACCACCAGCCAACCACATTGCCTCATTCCATCTCCACCGCTCATTTACCGCCACGTCATCTCCATCCACGACATCTCATTGACTTCCCCCTACGCATTTCTGTACATCACTATCACTGTTTGTATTTTGTATTTGACCTCTTCAAACTTCAAACCAAAACTTCATCTTCTTTGCCATCAATGGCCACTGGGTTGCTCCGACCGGCGGTGTCTAGGGTTACGCCACTCTCGCCGCCCGCCAGGCCAATAGTTTCCCGTGCCCACGCATCCGCGGACCAGGCACAACAAGTGGAGCCCAAGGCGAAGCTCACCGCCAAACCCAAGACCTTCCAAATCTACCGGTGGAACCCCGACGCACCCCAGCTCCAGGACTATGAGATTGATCTAAAGGACTGCGGTCCAATGGTTCTCGACGCCTTTTAATCAAGATCAAGAACGAGATGGACCAAACACTCACTTTTCGCCGGTCCTGCTGTGAGAGAATCTGCGGTTCGTGCGCTATCAACATCGATGGGCGGAACGGTTAGCCTGTTTGACGAAAATATCATCTGGTGGGCCCACGATGATCACCCCTCTGCCGCATATGTTCGTGATCACGGATTTGGCTGTGGATATGACGAATTTTTATAATCAGTACAAGTCGATCGAGCCGCTGAAGAGGAAGAATCCGCCTTCGCCGCCGGGGAAGGAGATTGTGCAGAGCAAGGAGGATAGGAACAAGCTTTTTGGGATGTATGAATGTATTCTGTGCCTGCTGTAGCACTTCCTGCACCAGCTACTGGTGGAACCCGGAGTCTTATTTGGGTCCTGCCGCGCTTTTGCACGCCAATAGGTAATTCTTCTTCTTTTCCTTGACTTGGTGAAGTTTGTCTGTTGTTGTGAGGTATGAACCGCTTCAAAAGGTTAAAAGTGTTTGTGTTGAATGTGATTGTCTTACTGGGATACTTGGGTCATGACTGGTTTGTATCTGGTTCCTTAGGGATGAAGGGAAAACTGTGAATATGTGTGTTAAAGTTTATGAATTTGTTTAGCTAAATCCTTTTATTTGATGAAGTCATTGCCTAAATGTTATACATCACTTTGTTGTGCAATTTTGAAAGCATACTATAATTGAACGTGATTGTTAATAGAGAATGGCACAACTAATCTGACGAGGTGCCCTTTGCTTAATATTTTTTGGTTGGTTGGAGCAGTGCAGCCTTGGGGGGGGGGGGGGGGGTTGTAATCTGCCTTTTACAGTTCCTGGATCATTTAGCCCTTGAAAGTCCGTGAAGTATGTCCTTACTGTAAATATGAACATCCCAGGATTGGGACTCTTATATTTTGTATGTATGATATATATGAGTTTGATCACACAACGCAGATGGAATTATTTCTCGGAGTTTGGAAAGCATGCAGGTCTCTCATTTTGGTGCTCAAATGTTGTTTTCTATGTCAATGCAGATGGATAATGGACAGTCGTGATGAATATACCAAAAGCGTCTTGATGCCATAAATGATGAATTCAAGCTGTATCGCTGCCATGCTATATTGAATTGTGCTAAAGCCTGTCCAAAGGGACTCAATCCTGGAATGCAAATCAGAACATCAAGAAACTTGAGCTTTCAATTTCTTTCAAGACTGAAAAAGTACACTGGATGTATGTAGGAATTGGTTTAATGATTGAGCGTTCCCGGGTGAGAATTCTGTGATCTCTGGTTGTAACTTTTGCAAATTCCATAAAATTTGTAACTTAGAAAAAGGTTTTATGTTTAAAAGAATAGAGTTTCCCGTCTCTTTTCATTTAGGAAAAAATGGTTCAGCTCGCACTTAGCATGTCATCTTGTATGCAACCCAGAAATAGATGGAGAACCAGATGTCTCTAGTTTTGTATCATAATGCAGGATTTGGCGACCAACATTACCTGGTTGCCCATGGGTTATAACATACTCGAGACGGATTAAGTCGTGAAACTTTATTCTCTGCTTTCTGGCCTTCCACTGTAATTTGAATGGGATTACTTTTGCCCACCAGATCAACCGCACTGGAGTTTTATACTTCCTCGTTACAAAATGTTATGTTGATAAGGAAAAATAGAGTACAATGACTCTTATTGTTCAAACTTTGTTTTAATCCAGTTAATCTTCCCTTTTACCCTCTTTGCTTGGATGTTGTAAGAGAGCAAAACTTCAGTGTGTGTGCCACATGCTTTCTGCGCCTAAGTGCAGAAAAAAGTTGTCTAATTATCTATACGATTTTACCTACATCCGTATGATCAGTGTGATCCTATTCTTATTTCCATTGTAATTCAGCATGCCAATTCTTAATACCATCACAGTTTATGGATGACCTGACAACATAGGTTCCCTATATTACAGTATCCCGTATATATACATACGGAACCATATCTATGCAGTTGGTATAGGTTCAATTTGTTGAATGTACAACTTCAAAGAGGTTCCAGCATTACTGGAGAATCAGGGATATTAATCAACCTGACAGTACCATCAAACGCCACCACACCCCATCAAAACATCATGTTTCCGAAGCAAACAATGCTAACTGTTGCTTGTTTAATGATTCTCGTGGTCTTTAATCAGTTGCTGTCTCAAGTTATTGGGGCAAATGCTCGACTCCCCTTCCTCGTAAATCCTCAAACCATTCAATCATCTCAATACATTACCGTTACAGGTCAGTACTCAAGTTAACTCTGATTTTCTCATCTCTTCAAATTGGCTTAAGTTCCACAGCTTTGAAATCTACACCTACCTACAACAACATGCTGGGTTCTTCATGATTTCATCTTAGGTTGTAACAATGACTGTGATATAGCCTGCTGTTATTGTGATATCAGTAAACAGCCACCAATTTGCATCCAGTGCTGCGAAGGAGAGCCTTGATGTGCAGTTACACTCAGTACAAGAATAAGCACTGGAAGAAAATTTTACTGTAACATACAAAACCACCCAAATCGGGTTTATCTCCAAAAGCTATTTCTTTTTTCCCTTAAGTTTTCCGTTGTATTTATTATCGTACTGTAGAATACATACTATACTACATGGAAACAAATGGCAACTATGTGATTGGATTTATATCGATGGCAACTACAAGTTCTTGCAAGATAGGCTTTCCATAAGAAAAACGGGATGGCTTAATCTTGGATAGTTACCTGATTAAAAACTAATGTTTCCTTGATAGTCCAAGAAACACAGCAGCAGATGAGATTTGAACTCTAAGATCAGCAATATCAACATCATGACCACCTTCCACCAAACCCCATCGATCGACCTGTAAATCCTCTTCCAGCCTAATCAACTCAATAGCCTGCTCAATATTCAACCGACCACGAAACATTCCAATTGCAATGATCAAAGAATGAGCAGCTGCAGCAATTGCATCAATTGCAGCCAGCTCACAGTCATCCGTCTTCTTAAGTAGGTTCTCGACAGCCATAACTAGACCCTCCTCCTGCTTTCCACCAAAGAAACTGGTATACACGACAGGCTTAAAGCCAAATTCTGATTCCACCCATTTAATCAGAGGACTAAATTTCTCCACTTGAAGTTCTGCAAATTGTTATACATGCATATTAGGAAACAGTATAAACTCCTTTATGTAAATGATTTCCCTTCACAAGAGGTATTTGATTGCATTTATAATTACTAAGAATGCTGAGCTTGCACTAAATGTATTTATTAAAAAATGATTACCTACAGATGTTATTTTCTTTAATCTTTTAGTTGTTATTTTCACACACAGAGACTAAATGATGTACAAAGTACATAACATAGTGTAACAAAGTCAAATGCTGCTGGTAAATCTTTAGAAACCAATAGCCTCTTGGCACACAAAACTACATAAACCGATTTGCAAAATAGAAAATAAGATGTTTCCGTCGGACACACTTGAAAGTTAGGCAGCATATTAGAAACAGATTTACTATCCGTACCTCGTAGATCCCTTGTTAAATCATTGTCTCTTGGAGCACGACAAAATACCAGATCTTGATGAAATTTTTTCATCAAATGTTCAATTATCTTTGCCCTAGTGAGTGGTACTCTCTCCAATGCGGTGCAAGCAAGCTTCATGAGAGGCATTGTAAAAGGTCTAATTCCATCTGTTTGCTACAATAACAAAAATTGTATCACGTGGTCCCCTTAAATGTCAGATTTTCAACTTGATACGCAAAATGAAACTTAAAACTGAAAAAGTCATGAAGCACCTTTCCTTGTTGTAGAAAGTTAAGAAGAAAAGGTGAGTCATGAAGCACAGAGCAGATATCATAGTTATTGCCAAAAATCTTAAATATAGACTAACCAGAAAAGATATTTAACCAAACTAGAAACTAACAAAAGAACAGAGAACTAACTCCGAGAAAAGTAAAATCAATACAAAGGAATCTGACTCCTTGAAAATGTGAGAAAGCAAAATAAATGAAGAAAAAACACATAGAAAACATAAACACTAGAGAGACCCAAAACATAATGAAATTGAATTGCCGCTCGCAACTCGACCAAAAAAAATGAGGGCAGAAGTAAAACTTAGACCAAACCCACATCTTAGAACTCAGAAGTGGCTCATTTCGGAGCTCTTGGATTAAATTTCGAGTTCCAATTCTTACTGATCTTGAAGAAACCACTAGGAAGTTCATGAAATCTGAACACGTGAATTAAAAAGCACACTATCTCCGTCAGCAATGATGCCCTCCTGATGCTCCGATACTATTTTTTTTTTCCCTTGAAATAGCAAATCATCCAGTTGATTGTTATCTAAATATTTTCTCTAATAGTAGTATTGGAAAGCATAACTGACATTATGATTTATGACTCAAATGATATAACTTAGGTAGCAAATTGGAAATTGACTATGTGCTTGTTCAAGTGTGATCTTATTCCAAACCACCAGAGCAACGACATACCAAACCACAACAATCAATACACAAACCAATATAACAAAAACATAAAGCACAAACTGTGATGCACCTGGTACTCCCATTCAGCTGCAATGGCTTTAGCGAGGGCTAAAGTAGGGCACTTGAGATTCCTCTTCGAAGGAGTTTTCAGCGTCCTGTAATCCAGCATTACGCTCCACCCATTCCCATCTTCAGCTTCTCTCGTCGTCACCTTCTTGTAGAACCGCTTCCCAACAATCGAACCGGTCATGAATGACATCGGCATCGTCACGGACGACGATGAAGCCGGCGTACTTTTCGGTCCTTTGATGTAAACTTTGTCATCACTAGTCGAAGTTGCGCCGGGTTTCGAGTGATCTGTATCGTCGGAGGAAAAGGTGAAGGATGAGCGCTCGTGTTCGGTTCCAGCTGCGGCAGCTACAGTGAGGTGGCGCCTGGTGGAGGTAAGAATTCTGAGGGAAAAGGAATCGAGGGTTTTTAGGGTTTTCCTTACCATGTACGACGCCATTTTCGCGGTCGCTGTGTGTGTGTGAAAGAGAGAGAGAGGAGACGGTGAGGCTTTGGGCTATCAAAAATTGTTGTACCCGAAGTTTATTGACTAATGGGCTTGGTCCAGGCCCATATTTAAAGCCCATAGAACATCAGATCCGTTCTTCTTAAAATATTCATTTATTCCTAAGAATGTTTTAAGATAAACTATTTTGTAAATATTTTATGTTTTTTGATAACTGTTAATATATCATTTAAAGACAACTTTAACTCGAAACGGACAAAATTAGTATGAGGTTGTGGCCTGTCTAAGTCTATCATCATTACATAGCGGGTGAAGTGGAAGAAGGGATGGACGGTGATTGGTGGGTCTGTTAGTCTTATCTCACAGTCACGCGACGCCGCCTATTTTTTGCAATTATCAAGATTCTCCCACCTGCAATCTGCATCATTCCCCGTCATCATCTTTTGTCCTTAATCACTTCATCATCATCCTCATGATCATAAACATACTCAGTATTCTTTTTGTTTTCCTTTTGGGATCGATGATCATTGAAAAGGAAAAATGGCATCTTGGAATTCAGTTGAACTGGAAGTTCTCTTCTACGTTTTGGGTTGGATTTCATTTTGTTCATGGGCCATCTGTTTCTACCCTCAGCTCATCTTAAACTTCCGAAGGAAAAGGTTTTCTTTTTTTATCCCAATTATCACTACCTACTTACTTCCATTTTTTCTTTTTTTGGTTTTGATCTCGAATTAATAGAATGCTTTGCAGTGTGCAGGGTTTGAATTTCGATTTCGTGGTGTTGAACTTGACGAAACACACTTCTTATTTGATTTACAATGCGTCTCTTTTCTTCAGCTCCACGGTTCAGAGACAGTACCGCCAGAAATATGGGTTTAACCAGGTGAGGTGCCTTTTGATTCAAAATTTACTTATTAAAACTTTGATTGAAGATGAAATCCGCAAAGGGACCTTTGGATTGATTTGGTTGTGATTCAATTTCTCTTTCTAATTGCAGATGATACCAGTGGCTGTCAATGATGTAGCTTTTTCGCTGCATGCTGTTTTGATGACCGCTTTAACCTTGTTTCAAGTTGCAATTTATGATGTAAGTCATTGCTTTCTATTCATCACCTTGATATTTGCCTGCAATGTGATTGAAATAATGTTTTTGTTGATCTGTTTCTACAGCGCGGGAACCAGAAATTCTCGAAAATTGCAATCGCAATTGTGTCTGTGGCTTGGTTATCTGCTGCAGCTTGTGTCTTTGTTGCTCTGCCTACCCACTCGTGGTATTGGCTGGTATCCTGCTTCAAGTAATAACCTCGGACTCCAGCAACTTTATTCAGAGTGATGGGCCTCATATGCATTGGCTCTTTATTTGACATGATGCATTTACAACACGAGTTTTTTCTGGACATCTTTTTGGTGTTTTACAAACCATGTTGATTTGCTATCCTCGCCATTAGTTTTTGACGTAATAACACAGCAGTCGTACATTTGATCAATATGTCTTTTCTGTCAATTTCTTACATCTTGATTTGCAATTGCAGCACTTTGCAGATTGTTATGACCACTATCAAATATATGCCTCAGGTTAGTAAGATATGTTGGCCAACTTGGTGTGTGCACTTTAAGATGTTTATTCTTCAATAATTATTGAGGGCTTTAATGTTGTACTTTTTCTTGTATAAGTGCTATGGTTTAATACATAATTTGTATTCTTAAAATTATAGGCTGTCTTTAACTTTCAACGTAAGAGCACAAGTGGGTTTAGTATGGGGTATGTTTCATTCGATTTTCTTGGAAGCACAACAAGTTTCTGTCAGATGATGGTGCAGTCAATAGATCAAAGTGAGTCTTATTTTGTCAAATGTATGGATATTCCTTTTGAAGTTATATCTCATCGTTGATGATTCACATCCATCGTCACAGGGTCGTGGGTGAACTTGTATGGAAACATAGGCAAGACTTTGCTATCTTTGGTATGTGATTAATCTACCAGTTGTCGTTTTATCTGGAAAAAGGCATATGGCCTCCACCCTCCCCTGTGTTTTCCCCTCTTCAACAATTCGCTTGGTGGAAACCAGATGGAGATCTCACACTAAACTTTGCAGGTGAGTATCTTCTTTGACATCCTGTTCATGGTCCAACATTTTGTGTTATATACATCGAAGAAGAAGACGAACGTCTCTCCCAGTGATGATGCAGTAAGCAAGGAGCCGATGCTTAGACCCTCCTACGATCAACATCAAAATGATGTGTGTTAAAAATGAGTCTTCCAGTAAACATGTTTTTTACATTCTTAAATGCCCGACTGTTTTCTGGGATTCTGGTTCTGTACCGCAGTGCGGATCCAGGCAAAACCAAACATACGCCAATTTTGTAAAAACAAAAAGAAATCTTTACATTATTTTACTAATTTTCCCTCAGTTTGCTCACAAGTATGTGGGTTAATTCTTGTCATTTCATAGTGCGGCTGGCATATATATGTATGAAATGTGAAGGATTTTTGGGGATAATATATATGTGGAGGATACACAAGGAAATTCAAAGGAGAAACTAGTGTATTTTAACCACATAGTTTGCAAAAGGTTTTTTCAAAACATGTGCAATAATATCATTGCCTATATTTTGCAGTTATTGGTCTGGCACTTCATTAATTAGAATGACGTTTAGTTTTTGCCTTGTATCATGTTAATACGTATTCATTTACTGATAAGGTGTAAATATTGAAGATTAGTGCGTGAAAGAAAAGTCAGCAAATATATGATCTGCCTATATTTTAAAACGTAGTAGAATAATAATTTCAAGGAATTCTTTTTCCCTCAAGAAAAGGATTTTCAAAAGATTTTATTTAGAAGACAATTCTGTATCAGCATGAATATGAACAAGAACTACTACTCTGTGCAACAATTCTCAGTCTCCCCTTTCTCAACCCCTTTATGTCCCCTTTTAAGCTCATCATCATCCTCATCATTGTCCACCAAACTTTATCTCTCTCTCTCTCTCACAGCTTGGTGGACACGAATAGCATATTCGCCGTGTGGTTGACCAATGACCAATCAACCACCTTGCTTCCCAAGTTAACTATACTTGAAAACATAAGCACAGCTTTCTTTCTATTTAAAGCCACACAACTAACAAAACCTTGATTTCCATTCAATATCAAAAGCTCACAAGTTCAAAGCTAAAAATGAAGAGGGAGGGTCGCCAACATGGCATGGTCCGCAACTATCCCGTCCTATCAACGCCATTGGAACCCCGTCCCAGGCGCAGGATCCTTAATGAGCTGAGCTCTCCCCCTACCGCCGACCTCTTCACTAAAGTCTCCACCAAGCCCACCAACCACTCCAAGTTCACCGGCAAGTGTGGCCGCCCTATGTGCCGTGGATGCCATTCCCACCCAGTTTCCAAGTCCAGGGACAAGGCCAAGGGAGCCCAAAAGATTAAGTCCGCCTCAGACGTGGTCTCTAATTATAGATTGATCACTTGGAGGGTGGTGGATGCGAGGCCGGGCCTCAAACTCACCGGCTTTTCAGCCACCAGCGTTTTGGACTATATCGATTATGAAGCTGAGGACCACTACGATGATGCTGATATTAACGTTGAAGATTCGTATCATGATCACCAAGTTTCAAATCCTTCGATTGAGATCGTAGAAGGAGACGATGAATGTGACGATAACATCAATGAGGATGCAATAAGCTTTTGTGAAATGGTGGAGGATGAAGATGAAGATTGGTGCTTGGTGGAAGAAATCATGTGATTATATTTTCTATGATTAAATAAAAAAAATAATTGTAATGTATTTTTATTGTATGCCCAAACTCTGAAGAAATCCGGTTTGGGCTTCTTCTATTTGTATATTATATTATGTGTCCATTTGATTCGCGATATCAACTTTGATTTGTTCAAGTGCTAATAAATTAAAAAAGAGCATATATAATTGATGTGCGACTCTTGAGTGGGTGCAAATGACTTTTTCATGTGTTAGTGGAAGTTGACGTGGTTGTAATTTCAGTGAATAGAAAATTATCCTTCACATATTTATTATTTCTCAAGTTTTATTTTGTAATTAGAGAATTTTTTAAATGGTTGGTCCTGTGTTAAGTCTCTCTTAAATGTTAATATTTTAATTTTAAGGTGTGATATATGTATATATTTTTATAGTGTATTTTAAATATAAAAATTATTTTTTAAATAATTTAATATTTTTAGTATATTTGTTAATAATTTAGTACGTCACCCAATTAGTTGTTATTTATCCGAAAATTGGGAACAGACTCAGCAAATATGACCACTTACCTAAATATTAACATAAATTTCAGGTTACATATAATTTTTAAATGCAAAAATAATTGGTAGTTATTTGTTTTTATATTATTGATTATGTATAAATAATTTATTATGAATGGATTGATTTATAATATAATATTGCATAATTCAATTTTCATTTCCAATTTTAGGTCTCGACTCCCGCTAAATGGGACGTCTACATTTCTCCAATTATATGCAATATCGTGTGACGAGCTTAAAACGCACTCCTATAGTCGTCGTTCAACATTAGAGTCGCTACTCGACAAATCAAGCTTTTGTTCCACACTGGATAAGATTGGAGTGAATGTTACAGCAGAGGCGCCGCTCCTCCCTCCCCCCCCTCTCTCTCTCTCCTCTTCTCTAACTGCACGGCGGGGGCAGATCCGACGTCGTTCCGTGTATCCGTTATTTAGTTCTTGTCTTCCATAGTTCTATCAGGTTATCTCTCTACATCTTTGCCTAGAAATCTGAAGCATGGAAGAGAAAGCGATTCGGGTTTTGGGTTTGCAATTTTTTGAAAATTGGGACTCGATAATTAGTTCATGAATTCATCAGAAAAGGCAGAATTTTCAACCGCACAGTTTTAGTCTTTCTCAAACCCTGAGTTAGCAGTTAAATATTTTTTTTTTCCAATTTTTCTTTTTCATTTTTGGTGTCTGATTTGACAAGGAGCTGCCAGCATTTATGCATTTAGCTTGGGAAGTTTTATTTGATTAGCCTATTGTATACTTCAAACTTTCTCAAATTTGGTTTCTTTGGAATATTCTGAATTTTAATGTAATTTTTGTACATTTTTATGTATATGTTTATGTGTTAACACACTGGTGGTTAACTGTTGAAATTTTAGTTACACTTTCTCTGAAATACCTACTTTTGTTGTACTATGAATAACAGGTTAAACGCACACTTAATGAGTGGAATCTAAAGCTTAGTTTATGTCATTGAAGTTGGTTTAATCTGACTAAAGATTAAATATTCTAGCGAGTTTTGACAGCGATTATTTCAATAGTGAATATTCTGATTATTTTTGCTATAGTCGATAAATAGGTGAGGATTCTTGATTATTGCCAATGGCTTCATTATCATGTCAGTTTACACTTGAGGATGAAATGTAAGGAGGGGTTGCAGACTTGAGTATATTTTGGCCCGGTAATCATGATTGCTTGTGACTAAATGATTTAAGTTTTCATCCTCTTTTAGGATTCTTCCTTGTAATGAAGTTCCATGGACCCTGGCGTGGGTGTTGGGGTGAGCAGTGCTTTTGAGGATGGTATCAGAGAGAAAGATGGCCCTAACCCACGAGTGGATGCTGATGCAGAACAGACCAGTGAGGCTCCAAACTTTTCCTGTGATGCTGAGGTGGCCTTTGTCCAGGTAGATGCGTCTCTTAGTCAGGAAGCTTCCTCTGCTGACAAAGATGGAATGGACATAGACAGTGAGAGCACGTATAGCTGCCTCAATGGTTCATCCGATGAAAACAGTGTTGATAGTGATGGTGAAAATGGCTACACTAGCCAAGATGGTTCATCGATTGATCATCATAGTTTAAACAAGGATACTGAAAATGGGTGTCAGAGCCCGAAGACATTCAGTGGTAGTGGCAATAATGGGCCCAATATTGTGGGTAAGCAAAATGATCAGAGTCCTGGTTTATCCTCTGACAATCAGCTGGGAATGGATGCTGATGATAAGCATGTGTCTCAGACCACTGAAGCCCCTTCTAGTGCCTCATCTGGATCTGGTCAAGTTATAAAAGATGAAGCTGGTGAATATGTGGTGCCAAAGCTTGGTGTGGAATTTGAATCTGAGGACCATGCATACAAGTGTTACAACAGATATGCTCTCATGGAAGGCTTCAGCATCCGGAAAGATTTCGTGAACAGAAGTAAGGTTACGGGTTTGGTGGTATCAAGGAGGTATACATGTCACAGGCAAGGCTATGGATCTATCAAGCGTGATGTAAATGTGAATAAACCCCGGAAAGAAACAAGAACTGGTTGCCTGGCTCATATGACCATTACGCGACAAACAAATGGCAAATATCGTGTCATCCACTTTGAAACGAGGCACAATCATGAGTTTGTGACACCATTCACAGCTCATTTATTACCCTCACAGAAGAGAATATCATTTGTTGAGGCTGTTGAGGCTGAATCAGCTGTTACTCCAGTGCCTGATGGGGTACCTAAGCTGGGTATGGGGTTTGAATCAGAAGATCATGCTTATGAGTTCTATAATGCATATGCTGGGCGAGTAGGTTTCAGCGTTCGGAAGGATTATGTGAACAGGAGTAAAATAGATGGAGCTGTGGCTTCTAGGAGATATACTTGTTTCAGGGAAGGTTATCGGCAGAAAGATAAAAGAGGTTTAAAAGTGAAGAGACCTCGAAAGGAAACCAGAGTTGGGTGCATGGCACAATTAGTCATATCTCGTCAAGCTGACGGCAGATACCGTGTCACACACTTTGAAGAACGCCACAATCATGAGCTTGTACCTGCATGTAAAGTTCGCATGTTGAGATCACAGAAGAGGTCCGTGACAGATCAAATTGTAGAATCCACTGCATCTGGAGGTTCCAACATGCAGCCAAAATCACTTGCTGAGTTGTTATTAACTGGAGTAGGAATTCAGGACTTCATTTATGACCCCATAGATCGTGAGACAAGGCTTACATCTAAACGTGTGTGGAACATCAAGCCCGACGAGCCAGAAAGTATTCACCAGTATTTCCAGAGCAAGAAATTGAAGGATCCATCATTCTTTTATGCTGTACAATGTGATGTGGACGATGAAATGACCAACTTCTTTTGGGCTGATGAGAAGATGTTGGTGGACTTTGGTGATTTTGGTGATGTGGTTTGCTTTGACTCAACCTCCCGTATAAACAAAGAGTGGCGGCCTTTAGTACTGTTTCTTGGAATAAATAATCATAGGCAGATACTGGTCTTTGGTGCTGCATTTCTCTACGATGATAGTGCTCAATCTTTTAAGTGGCTATTTCGAACTTTCAAAAGGGCAATGTCTGGAAAAACACCAAAGACTATTGTCTCTGATAAAGATGCTGTGATATCTGAAGCAATCATCTCTGAGTTGCCCGAAACTCACCACAGGTTATGCACATGGCAAATATATCAGAATGCACTTAAACATCTTAGTCAATTAGTTGTCAACTCGGATTCTTTTTCCAGTGATTTATGTGGTTGCATTTATAATCCGGATGAGGAGGATTTTGTCAATTCCTGGAAAGTCCTGCTGGATACTTACGGTCTATGGGGAAATGAGTGGTTGCATGGAATATTTGAAGAGCGAGAGAAATGGGCTTTACCGTATCGCAAGCATATATTTTCAGCTGAGATAGATACTGCACTGCTCTCTGAGGATTCTATTACTAGCTTGAAAAAGTACCTTAAGCCTGAATCACACGTTCTTCAATTCATCAAGCACATTGGGAAGGTGGTGAACGACTGGCGTTACAAAGAACTGGAAGCTAATTATGATATGGGTCAGCACATGCCGAGGCTAATGGGGGATGTGATAATGCTGAAGCAGGTGAGGGAAGTGTACACACCAGTCATTTTTAAAACATTTCACCAAGAGTACGAAAACTGTCTAAATATTGTGATCAATCAATGCATTGATACTGTGTCTTCGGTTGAGTATAAAGTCAGTACATATGGTCAAGTTCGTCAATACACGGTTTTATACAGCTCAGAAGATGATTCAGTTGCCTGTAGCTGTATGAAGTTTCAGTTTGTAGGAATTTTGTGTAGCCATGCACTCAAAGTGCTAGATTATAGGAATATAAAGATAGTTCCTAGTCAATATATCTTGAAGCGGTGGACCAGAGATGCACGGGCTTAAAATGATTTCTCGCTTGTACTTTACAGTTGTAGATTAGCTCAAAACGATCCTAGGAATGCAATCTGGCTGCTTAACGGCCTACAACTTGATTGTACATTTTGTGGAGATTAAGTGAGATTTGATAGAGAATTTGAGTTCTAATTTTGATACTTCTCCATGCTACCCAAATTTATCTTATTTCGATGGTGCATTTCATTCTTCTCCTTCAATAACTATATCAATCACGTGTCTCAGTACTTGGATGATTTCGGTGCCGTCTTTCTTCATCTTGATCTTTAAGGTTCTTCTATGTCAATAGTCTTTCAGTTACGTGACAAACAAGATTGAAACATAATACGGTATTTTTGTTACCGCAGAAATCAGCATGTGCAAATGACTTCTTTAGAGGGGGATATAATCACATTTGGTTTCAAATTTCACCAGACGAACGGAAAGACTTGTTTGATTCAGATTTCACCATGCAGGTATGCAGCTTATCATGTGGTTTGCAGCCATCTCGTTAGGCAGCCACATACGTATGTGTTAAGGGGCCAACAGTACTTTGATGTAGCGACGTAGCAACTAGAGGTGGTTCAACACATCACATCCTCAACTCCTTCAACTTTAACCAACCTTTGTCTTCTTCAGCAATTTCTGCCTGTAATAATATACCCTTTATTAGAAGCAAAAACATATGTCTGGTCCCAGGTTTCAGAACACTGATCACCACATCCATAATCAACTTTTACCTAAGTTACGGAAAGACCCAGTTGGGTTTATTTTATTAATTATACCTAAAAGATAAAGAAAAAACACGAATCTTTTCCGAATAAGCCCCACAAATATTTTAAAAAAACAAAGGAAAATAATTGGTGGGTAGCATCATTAGAGCATCATTCACACATAAAAAGATTCAGAAAATAAAAAATGGAACGTTGTGGAGACTTATTAATTAAGTTCAAACAAATGGGACCGCTTAAGGCTGAAAACGGAGGCTAAAACCCCACCAACAAAGAGTAAAAAATTTGGCCGTAATACTTCTAATCTCTACTACTTGTGGCCTACCTTTTTCTCTCCTAACGTCTGCTTTTTCCATTTGAATTTCAAATTTAAGTGCCTGAGGACAAGAATTATACGCCATAAAAAAAGGGAAAAAGAAGCAGGCTACAACATATGTTTTTGTAGATTTTTGTTTCATTTTTTAAGGTTCAGTTTTTTTTCCTAGTTTTATGGTGTTCTAAGGTTGTTTCTCCTGCATTCAGCTCAAGCTCTGCGAATAGAATGGGAGATTCAGCATGCCTCATGCATGGCTTCTCTTATGCTTCTGCTTTACCCAATGAATCCACACTGGTAAGAGATTGAAAAGAAAAGGAAATTCTCTTTTTCTTGTTGGCAATGATTTTTTTTTCCTGTTGTTTGAACTAAAGCTTGAGTTCTTTCATCCAGTCGAGTGGTTTTTCTCACTGGAAAAACCTGCTGCATGATTCTTGAAACTAACAGAGCTGTGGTTTGATCTGTTTTTTGTGGTTTCATGCCTGCTCCATAGTTTCTTCTCTTTATAGAAAAGCTATGCCAGTTCTTTCATCAACGTGAACTCATTTTATGCGATGATGGGAAAAAAAATTGCAATGTGATTCTTGGAACTAACACCGTGGTTTGAGTTCTTGTGGATTTCTCATATGTGAGGGTTTTTCATGTGTAGCAGGGGAACCCCATGCATGCTCTTGGGGACTCAATTTCGTTTGGGAGGTTTATGACTGAATCCTTGTCTTGGGAGAAATGGTCAACATTTTCACACAAGAAGTACGTGGAGGAGGCTGAGAGATACGCACAGCCGGGATCTGTGGCGCAGAAGAAGGCTTTCTTTGAGGCTCATTACAAGAGAATTGCAGCTCGAAAAGCTGCAGCTTTGCTTGAGCAAGAAAATGCTGCTAAGATAACAGAAGCCGAAGGAGTTGGATACAATAATGCTTATGATGAAAAACGAGTAATCTTCAATTCTCATCCGGATGTTGATGTGAAAATTGAGGAGGTCAAAATTCAGGAAGATGCCAAGGAAGACAGCATAGTGGATGTAAACGAGCATGGTTTGATCACTGCTGTAGGAAATGGTAAAGAAGGGGAACGTGCTGTAATTCCAGAAACTGAGGCCTCAAATGAGAAGAGAAATTCAGTTAATCAGCTTGATAATCTTGGGAACCAGCACACGGTTTCTGTGTTGGGAAGTAGTGGGACTCCAAAACTGGAGAGGCCGTCAGTAAAGGTGATATCTTTAGGCTCTTCTCCATTTCTTCTCCTGTATTACCATAATCTTAAATCTCTGTGTGAAATTGAGTGTTGTGTTCGATGCAGCAGAACTCTGTTGCTAGTGCAGCTATCCCATCATTGTCAAGCAATGAAAAATCAGGTCTTTCCTTATTGAAGACATCAATTCAGGATAAACCTTGGAAAATTCCTTCTACACCTGCCAAGCCAGTTACTCCTCATGCCAAGGAAAATGAAAGCAATGTCCCTCAAAGCACAACGAAATCAAATGTGGACAAAAAGGGTGCCTCCCCAAATTCTTTGCTTTCCTTACTGAACTTGGTTCCCATTGAGGTGCCTGATCAAGAGCCAGTTTCTGCCACAAAGACAACTGAAATTTCAGGGCTTGCTTGCTCCACTCCTTTGAGGACTCCACTTGCGGTGATTCTCAGTATCCTATAGCATCTACGCGAGACCTTTTAGTTTTATCTAGACAAATACTTATTTAGGCATACTGATAATAATCGTGTTTTTCTGTTGCAGGCAGCTAGTAAGGGTGAGTCCACATATCCTGCAGCCACCCCTCTATCTGAGAGCAGAAGGTATCCGTTGAACTTTTGGAAAAATTTGGATGCATCTTGAATAAACAGTTTAGAATTAATTATTGCTGACTGATGAAAATATTTGACAATACTTATATCACACAGGACAAAAACAACAATTGATCCCTCGGCACCAGGAAGCAAAACAACTGGTCCTAAGTGGCACGTCTTGTCTGCAGTGTAAGTCTAAAGATTGCTAGCAGATCTTGTTTGTAAATTGACATGCTTCTTACGAATGTGCTTGTATGTCAGTTGCTTCAAGTCGTTGACAGCTTGTCGAAGAAAATTACAGTCGTCAACTTCATCCACTCCTGTTATTCTGAGAACAGAAGAAAGAACGGCAAAAGGAAACCAGGCAAGACAGCACTTGTCATAAATTCTCTTTCCTCAATGTATTATGGAACTTAGCTGACAATCTTCCCATGATGCCTTTTTTTTCTCTTTCTTTATCTGCTTCTGAGATGTTGTATGGTGTTGCGGAAGCCTAGAAATGACTTCAAGGTACCAATTGTTTTGCAGGCAAAAGCAGGAAAAAAATTTACAAAGCTGAGTTGTGCCTTTTGCTTCAGAACTCGCCCCTTGCCCGACTTTAACAAGGAAACAGAAGCCCCTGAAACTTGCATGAAAAAGGTATATCCTTCGTTGCTCAAACAAATTCTAAAGTTTATATGGAGCACCCTACTGGCTACTTGTATACGGTCTCAAAATGCAATATTCTGCTTCATGGAAAATGATATATCGGTCAACCAAGTACAGATATGCTTAAGCACTGCTCTTTTCCTTATTTTTCTGCAAAAAATCAGGAGCCATACTGACCTTTCAAAGTCTAGTTACATTTTCTCCTATTAAATCGTAATTCTATTGTGCAGACTCCAGCAGCACAACCTCTGTCAGCGGTGCTAGGAAGAAGTGGTTTAGACAAGAGACAAGGCACTATCTCAATGCCGCCTCCACCTCCACCTCCGACATGCTTGGCCAAGAATAGTGCTTCCAAGAATTTATCGAGAAAAAATGTTTATAATCCGAGCAAATTTCTTGCTAATTCATTACCTGATGGGATCACACATGAGAATGCATCCCCAAACATTCAGCAGTGATCAGAGGATGTGTATAACTCCTTGCCCTGGCAGCAAGATGGCTTTTGGAGTAGGAGAATGCAGTTCATGTTTCCCTTTCAATTTGGTGTATGCAAGGATTTTCGGTACATGTTTCTTTAACAAATTCAACGTATGTATAGGAAAGAAATAAAGAATGTTGAGGGAAAGGTTCCGCGGGTGACCACATATGTCTACTGATGCCTGGATTAGGAATCAGAAACGAGATTCAAGAATTATGAAACGATCATAAAGTACAATGAAGAAAGAAACTTTTGGTAGTTGCTTTTCGTTTGTTCTTTTATACTATCATCTCTTCAAGACTTCTATCCCGAGTACCCGAGCTGAACAGTTTCATGAGATCAAAAAGTTCCCAAACGGACTCAATTAAACATTATACAATACAAAAGTGGACGGTAATAGGTGGCATCAGGGAGATCAGTCTTCACTAATTGGATGCAAGCAAGATCCCAGTTAGGCTCTGCTCTGAAGCTTTCATCTGTCCAGCAACTAAATAGAAACCAACCATTGATATCAACTTTCTGCTGCACTTGGATTCTTTATAGGCATGCTATGTTCTGTTAGCATCAAACTGAATACAACATATATACCAGGCTCAGAGAAATTTATTCTGTCCTTATGATACTTCAGTAGTCCGGTCCCAGAATCCTGAATGAGTGGTTCTTCTCTTGGTCTTAAAAGTTTTACCCCTTTTTCTCTGTACTCTGCGACGGGAAATCATCATCAACATCACTGCCATAAAACCAAAGATTGAGACTACCCAAAGCCCAATTATCCAAAATCTCATGGAACTGAATGTCTGATTGGTTTCAGCTGGTGGTGGTAATCTCTGAGATTCATTCTTCAGCTCCAGATCACGCCTTGAAACATCAACACTATCATTGTCTTCAAATTTTCTCGAAGGAGGATCTGGGGACTTTTGTGTCATGATTCTTTCAGTAGTGGTCACACGAGTTGGTGCGGGTAAGGAAGGAGGATCTAGGGACTCTTGTGTCAGAGTAGACAATGGAGGAGGATCTGCGGACTTTTGTGTCAGAGTGGACAAGGAAGGAGGATGCGGGGACTTTTGTGTCAGAGTAGACAAGGAAGGAGGATGAGGGGTCTTTCGAGTTGGGGTGGACAAGGAATTCGGATCAGGACATTTCTTTCTCTCGTGGTAACTGTGTAGAGCCTTATTCAGAGAATTTGCACACTCTATGCTAAGCAAGTCACGCTGCAAAGAATCCTCATTAGAACGATCAAGGCTCGACGGATCAGGAGGGTCAGGAAACTTGGCCCAACATTTGTTAACCACATCCATGTGCCTCCACTTGGCTTTATCAAAACTCCAGTTACCAACCCTAAATTCCAAGCCATAGTGGAATACCCTATATTTCACACCAGGTACAGGAACATATCCTGGGTATATCAATATCTCATTGCTTATGACATGCCGCAAATTCAACTGCACGGACAAATATCAAATGAGTTGTATTTTAAACAGACATGACTAGCAAGGGGCAAAATTTCAGAAATCATAATCAGCAATTTGGCGAATCTACTCTTTTTAATTCTGCAAGATCCCATGATGAGAGAAATGATTAGCATTCTAAGATAATGAACAAAGCACTAAAGTACCTCTGCTGCACCAAAGGAGTAACCATACATTTCACTAATCCAACCAGCTTCGTAAATATCTCCAGTTATGTTTCTTGACCAGTGGCCCATATCAGCTCGGACTTCCTCAGTTTTATGCAGCCAAAGCAAAGCAAGTCTCTTAAGATCCATTATATGCATTATGATAACGCCTCCAACCTTATCACAAGCATCAGGATGGCTAGTATGGGTCTTTGCTAGCACATTGTCACAGCCAATCAGGTAGCTGGCATACCATAAAGAAAATGAAGTGACCATCATAACATCTTAATTGAGGGTCCGCTAAATCAAAATGTATCCACACTCTTGAAATACTAAAGGTAGGCATACATTTCAGTATAGAATAGAAGGGTGTAATTTCTTACTCGTAGGGAGTGGAGACAGGTCTTCCCTTAGCCGCATTGAACTCCCACGGTGTAATTGGTCCTCTCATTATCATGTCGGCATCCAGGATCACTATGTATTCTGCGTCGGTCTTTACATGGTTAAGCCAATGCACGATGGCAGCTGGTTTATTAATTGCAGGATACCTGACGTGGCACAAACAATACTTAGCTTGCAGTTTACTGCTTAGTATAGTACGTAGAGGCTGGGCCCACCAATTAGATAAATGGAGATATCATTTTAGCTAATGTCAATTCCTCTAGATATCCTAGTGGCTTAATAATGAGAGTATTCACGTCCGCAGTTGATTTTAACATTTAAAAAGCTTCTCTAATCGAACTATGTGATTATCATGGAAAACTTGCATTCAGTTGGACATAAAATATTGGTAATGAAAGTAAATTGGGTTGAAGAAAGGGCAGCAATTTCAAGGTGTACAGAGATAGAAGTGTCTTCTTGATATGAATGAAAAGTGTGACAGTGCATTGATACAGCTGCACCTCAGTGACAATGGTAATATTTTCCCTCATAGATGTCTTAACACTATTCTCGAAAATTATATAAGTGAATTCTGTTGATTAACCTTATTATTTGAACTCATTTTGACAGGAAAATCCTTTCATTCAAGTTCCTTGCTCTATTCATTGGTTATTCCATCTTCAGGGGGATAAATAGAAATAGTAAATGCTGTGAATAAATGCATTAAAAAAGTTTCCTTGATTACTATCAACCCAACTACACCATAGCAATCACATATATAAGAAGTACAACTCCACACATATGCATCACTTGTATGTAAACCAGTGTCCAAGTATATCAAGTTTCTCTTTTATCCATAGTTCCCAATATCTTTTTACTTACAAGGTTATGTGGGTAAAACGCAATTTTAATTACTGGAATTTAAGTAGAAGGCATTACCAATCTCCTGTTAGTGGATGTCGACTCATGGAAGGGACATAATGAGTGGGAGCGAGATCATGTCCTTTGTACTGCTTCAAGTCCTCTTCTGTACAACTTAGAAGCCTTGTGATGTTCCCTGGCTGACCACTCAGGTGGAAACTGTGCACAAGGCCCACAGTCTGCCAGTCAAAGTAAGGGGAGCATTCTGTTGAGAAAATGGTATGTATTTTTGGATATGACTTTTCGGACTCACCCACATCTTGCTTCTGTACATCAACTTCCATCATTTGACGGCTTCTAGGAGACAACTGTTTAGGCTTCGTTAGTTCTGCAAATGTTTTGCTCCTTAAGAAACTCAAGTATTTTGACCACTTAGGTTTGGGGCAACCATGTGCTGCATGATGGAACAATAGACCTTCATTCAGGGTATTTATACATTCAATATTCAGAAATAGTGCTCTCCTTTTGTTTGGATCACCTTCCATTTCTTTTAGCTGCATAAAGTATATATAATATCAGTAACAATTTTGAAGTTCATCTATGATAGTGTTGAAGCACATAATGCAAGGTTGCGCTTAAGTCCCTAGCCACATTCAGCCTCTTACCAAGAAAGCCTAGGTAGAAATCGACGTAAAAGTCCTCAGTTTGGATACTAAAATTTTCTCAGTATTCAATAGAAAGGTTTTAAGATCAGTTCGGCCTTATGTGACCTTTGTCCAAATGTTTCCACATGAAGTGGACCAAGTAGTAGCCTTTTCTCCACTTTTCCTATGAATCTAAGATGAGGCAGAGACGAGGTTTGAGGAAAAGATAATGTAAAAGACTGTCATAAATGTTGAAGATGCCAATATCATTCAGTCTTTTATCCAGTGGCACTGAGAACCGTCACTGGAACACGTTAAACTGAACCCAAAATCTTATGACATGCTTTATGATTATAAAGTGAAAATGGTCCATCACGCAAACGATATTAGAACAGGAAAAGGAAATAACCATAACACATCAATTTGTCAACATATCCAAATGCATTGGCCATTTGATGAGTACAAACTGTGGCAAAAATATCATTTTAAGTAAATACTTATTTCCCACAATCGTAGTAAGCGTTTAGTTTTTAACTAACATCCATATGCAATAATTAAGTAGAACACTCCAGTGCCCCTAATCATATTGTAGAAAACCCTGATTTCCATCTACATAGGAAGTAATAATACAAGCATGTGCCTCAATCTGTAACAAGCATCCACTTCAATAAGCAAATTTTTGATTTACCTCTCTAGGATAAGGAGGTTCAGGAAAGAGGCGCCCACAATCATATACAATGCTGTCTTCATGATGTTCTAATTTACTGAACGACCAATTCCCAACGCTAAAAGGCAAGCCATAGTGTAAAAGAATGGGCTCAACGCCCTCTCGGGGAATATATCCTGGATAAATCATTAAGTTATCATTTATCTTGTGGCGAAGTCCCACCTGAATGAAAGCAAGCCACAAAGTCATATATGCATACATATTTATGTATATATGTATCCATGGAGTGAGAAATAGCAACACCTCCACGGGTTAGGAATAAAAAACTTATTAGGAAATTTTGTTTTCTTTCCTACACTTCTTCAGACTTCTTTGCAATGAGGTGGTACTTTTCTAGTATATCTCTTCACTTCTCTCTCACCTCCACGTTACCTTCCCATATTTAAAGTTGAATGAAAGATTTTCAATTGGTAGATTTAAACAATGATATTCAAACTAGTAAAGAAATAAATTGTTACCTAAAAATTAAATTGAATAACTTATTACCCTCTGAAATTTAAAATCTATACTATTTGAACTTAAGATCCCCGTATAGTCTAACCTTTTCTGGTCTAACAAAGGTAAACTGCTCTTTCCCTCTCGGGAGTCCAAGTCTCTCATGTTTTCCTCTCTTCTCTCTCCAACCTCTTTCTCCTAGTATCTTAGTTTTGTCCTATAACATTTTTACTCTTTCAACTCTATTATAATTTAACCTTACAAAATAAAAGTTTAGTACCAATGAGAAAATGATAGAAACCATAAGAAGGACGAAATGCGGGACACATCATGGGATAAGAGATAAATATGTATGCAAAATGTTACCTCTGCAGCACCAAATGAGTATCCATACATTTCACTAATCCACCCAGTTCCATATATATCACCAGTGTAATTAGTAGCCCAGTGAGCTGTATCTTCCCGTACTTCTTCAGTTTTTGATAACCACATGGGTGCTAAAGCTCGAAGATCATCAATATGCATGGCTAAAAGCCCACCAACCTTGTCACAGAGTTCAGGATGCTTTGTGTGCAGTTTTGCAAGAACATTATCACATCCAACCAAGTACCTGTGAAGAATTGTACTGATTATGAGAACACTCTCACAAGAAATGTTATATAAGAAAGCTTGCAAAATTTCATTCCTAAATGAGCATCTTCTTAGCTACAAATTTAACACCATAAAGAAAAAAAACAAATAAATACACAGAAGAACTCTTCTTTTAAGAGTGATTTATCCATTTTGATTAATGATTTTCTTCTGAGATAAAATACCATGCAATGACACGGTTACTTGGTCACAGGCGAGATGGGTATCAAACCACCTAGGAAGTCATACGTATAACTTTCAAATTGACATCAATTACTTGAATAACTGTATGAAAAATTATGAAGATTCAAGCACAGAAATCTATTGCAAAATACTTCAATCATCTTTTGTTGGCGAGAAACTGAAATTCAAGTGCTTGAGAGATTTGATTTGTAGGTTTCACATTCATCAATTTCCCATCCATTAAAGTGTAGATGCACGAGGGATCTTGTCTAGATGGGAAAGATTACCCATTAGACATGCAACAGAGTTAATGCAGTAAACACCCTGAGAACAAGAGACAACAAAAGACTATCTAGAAAACAAATAGGGGCAACTAAGACAGAGCTATGTTCGCGGTTAAAATGAGAGATAGAGATAGAGACAGAGCGAGCGAGAGAGAGAGAGAGAAGGCGATCTAACCATCTGGCCTATGATTTCTATGGTCCCATCAACTAGTGACGGTTGAAACCAAAATTTGTTGATGCAAGATGACACTCATATACTGTAATCTCTGAAAATTCACAAGTTTCCAACTGAATGAAAGGATCGAGAACACTATTATTACCCATAATACGCAGCAACAGGTCTGCCTTTCTCTGCTCCAAGCTCCCATGGTATGATTGGACCTCGAATGATCATATCCGCATCTAGAATAACCACCCAATCAACATTCTCTGCCTCTTTGCTATGTTTAAGCCAGTGAACTACACCAGCCGGTTTATTAATTGCAGGATACCTGCAATAACCAAGGAAAAATCATAAAAGAAACAAACTTTTTCATTTGTCTCCACAAGTGCACACAAGCATAAGTGGATTAAACCAAAACAATAGGAAAAAACTTCTATGACTCCAAAAGGATGCATGCTTAACAATGGTGTCGACGTTGTAGAAAATCTTTCTGGAAGTGGTAAAATAGTAAAACAACAACCTCTGATTAATATTCACCCAAACAACAAATGAAGCAATACCTTCAGTAGTGAGAGTTCACTTCTTGAATCTAGAAACAAGAGGCAATAATAGGAATAAGAAAAACATAAAATACGACCCACTTCTTAGAGCCAAGAAACTAAACTCAAACAATTAACACAAAAACAATAATAGGCTTGCCATGCAGGCTGTTAGAGAAATAAAATACAACCACCCCTCTCATTCTGACACCTAATAGATGAGCTGATGTTTAAATACACGAAAAATCAAAGAAACTTAGATGTATGTACATGTCCAACATGCATGGATGTACATTTTCACTCACCAATCACCAGTCTTGGGGTGCCTACTCATTGAAGGCACTTCAAGTGTTGGCGCCAAGTCCATGCCTTTATAAGTCTTCTTCTCTTCCTCAGTACAACTGAGCAGCCGGGTAATCGGGCCAGGCTGCTGAGCTTTACGGAAGCTATGCATAAGGCCCACCGTTTGCCAATCGAAGTAATTCTGACACTCCACCGAGAACAGCGTGTGGATCCTATACGGCGCAGTCCCAACCACCACCTCATTGCCCGATTTCTTGGCCCCTCCGCCGCTCACTGACAGGCCCGCCACCACCACCACCACCACTAAAAAAGATGGAAATTTTCCCGTTGCCATTGTTACATAGCCAAGAACTAAAATGGGTTGCCCTGAAAAGATCTGAAATGTGAATTTTTGCCAAAGTCAGCTCTCTCCTTCATCATTTTCTCAATTTAATTGGATGCCAGAGATGCAAGATCGTGGGGCAAGACAGTGAGATTAAAGAAAAAGAGCGAAATTTCCAGTAATGACCTGTAATCTAACTGATTAAATCTATATAAAAATATATTAGTGTGAAATGTGAATATATTATTGGGGTCGGTCAACATAATCAGGATTTCTTTTCCCACGACTCACACAGTTCAATGTTGAAAAAAAAGAAAACAAGAAAAGCATCAAGTTCGTATTTTGTTGCTTGGGAGTGATCCAGGTTTTGGTGACAGAGAGGCGGACACCAAAGATTAAGGTTGACTTACCCAAACGACGTCGGAGTTGTGAGACACTTTTGTGAGTTTGTCCTGTTTCTTTCTTCCTTGTTTTTGCATTTAGTTTCAAAAATCAACACAACCTAAAACTTCATGCTATGTTAAGAGTGATTCAAGGAGGGTTCTTGTTAGATCACTTTTAGTAGGAAGTTTTGGACTTTGAAATTTATTTGTACATATGAAACTTTTTTCCATTATTTCTTAAGAATTATTTATTTTCTAAAGTAGAAAAGTAGAAAACCATATTTTTGAGGGGTTAGGTGAAGGCGGACTTTCCATCCCTTAAGGAAGTCCGAGTCTTGGCAATCAATGAATAATCAATACTTCATAGTTATTCACTTGTGAAATTTAAGGCAACATTTTACTTGGTCTATGATTCATTTTGCACATTTAGACACTCTTAATTCATTTTTTAAGTGCTTGATTACTTAATTCAAGATTTAATGCGTGTTAGGTTGGGATGGAAAGTGAAAGTATAAGAGAAGTGGAAGTAAAAATAAATGTACAAAAGAGAGTTTGGTGTTTGGTTAGGAAGAAAAGACGGAAATGAAGTAAAACTTAATGTATATGAAACTCTTTCGAAATTTAATTTTGTTTCGTCCGAAATTGAGCGAAAAAATGAAAGTATAAGGCCAAAAAGTAAAAAAAATGTACAGTTTTTATTTTTATTTTACTCTATTACCCATATATATGCATATAACTTTACTCCAATTCTTTTCTCTTTCCCGCTAATAATATTGTACATAATTACCAAAAAAATATAACAAAATCACTGGAGATGCGAGCCTTCTTTGCATTGCCTTTTTCGATGCATTTGGAGATGATATACAAAATTATTTTCAATACAAACAAATGCGCTGATGTGTGGATTCGAATTCGTTGATCGAAAATATTATTAGTAATTTTTATTTTATTTAAATTAAATAATTTAGAATAAATGAACCATACTCATTTTGACAAATATTTTTATTAATAAAAAACATTCTTGTTCTTATTTTATAAATATTTTCATTAATAAGGTTTTTAAAATTTTGATATACTAAAATCATATTAGTATAATATTAATTCATTTATTTTCTAATACAAAATACAGATAAATGTTATTAAATAAAATTGCAAAACTTAATCTTTTCTTGTCAATATGTTTTTCTTGTACCAAACAAAGAAAAATATTTAAAATCCACACTCTTTCCAATCACACCAAAACTCAAAAAAATTATTATTCTTTCCCCTTCCCTCTTCACTTTCTTTTTTCTCTCAGTTGAACCAAACAAACTCTTAGACTAAGTTACACTATTACGTATTGGGATAATAAGCAAGAGATTACTTTCACTGAGAAATGGTCTGTGATGCCAGAGATGCAGGTTCGATACAACTATCCTGAAATTTAGCCAATTACGTTGTCTTAAATTAATTCCTCCAGGACATCAAACCTCTGAAATCAGTCTTTGGAAGCAGCTGAACATTAGCCCTTCTGCAGAAGCAATCAACATTTAACATTGCTGCTCATAAATGCATTGAAAATGATTTGGAACAGATCCCTACCTGCCTAACACATAATTCAAGGTGGGTGAAAAACTGTTTACCTTGGAGAAATGTCAATCATCCAGATGTAATCGACATCTTCATTATATTTTATAATAAATAGGATCTACATGTTAAAAGATAAGTGACATTCAACCCAAAGTGTACATACTATGTGTACAACCATAAATATTTTACAAATTATAAACAGTAATAATCCACTATGCTGAAATTTTGGCCTTAATTAAAAGATTTGTTCTTGGAAGAGAAATAATCAAATGTCCACATTAAAACTTTTAACATATACATGAAGCCTCTTGAAGATCAAAATAGGTCTTCATTTATTACACCAAAAATATCAAAGATTAATGTAAAGATCTTGATTAAGTAATCCTTCGTATAAATATCTTAAATAAATTTGTGTATAAAATTGGTACTTCAACTACAAACCTGTTTACAAAAGATAAACTTGAGAATGAATGAAGGAAATAACTCAAAACCCCCTTCTGTATCAAAACAGGTCATTTGTTACATTTTTATCATGTGAACTGGAACATGTCGAGTACATCTACAGCCTCAGTGCATATTCATTCCCTTAACAGCATGCAACTCAACAACTTGAAGACTAAAAATCACTTCTTCCGTGGTGGATCCCTACTCAGTCCATGTTTCTTTAGAGTTTGGATGTAATTTCTCATGAGAGAAAACTTATTGCTACCAAGATGATAGAAGTAATCCCACGTAAAAATCCCTGTTTTATGCAAGTCGTCAAAAAGTAATCTACATCAACCACAAAGGTAAGAAGTTATAAGTAATCAATAGGGAATTCTTTTGGCGCATGGCTTCTTTATGTTCATGAAATTATATTACCTCACCCCATAGTTCCCCACAGGTTCTGCTGACATGATTCCCACATGACGCCTCCCAGATATAACCTGATCAAGGCTCAAGTTATCCTCATAACATTAAAAGGAAAAAGAGCAGCCAACAACCAAAAGAAATTCAAATTTCGGACATCTATGATTCCTCAAATGAGAGAATTTCATCCACCATGTATGGAATTATTGTGTAATCATAAGGCTGATCCCTCCCCTCCAGAGCTACCAACCATTATACAATTTTGTTCATGGCGTTTAAAATTAAGAATGCCAACAATAAAGCACTGTCTTCCAGTTACCTTTTCACCTCTGATTGATCTAATCTTACTGTCGACTGCTGGGCTATATATCCTCAAGTATTCAGCGGGCAGATTATAAGCACTGCCGTTGTCAAATTCCACCTCTACCTGAAAGAAGTTCAGAACACAGTCAAAACATAATGAAAGTATCATCAACACAAAAGCTATGACTCAAATGAAAACTCGGTGCTGTATGTCTTTAAGTAGCATATATATATGTATCATAAATTTCTGTTGCTAAACAAAGAATGTCAGACTAAAGAATAGACACTTGAAACTGTTTAGCACCCAATTTCTATGTCACTCAATCACATTTGATATTAAGCATTATACTCGATCTGGGAAAATCTAAATCCAGTCCAAGGACCTCCAGAAGATGTCTGTATATAGAACTAATATGCGAGGCTTGAAAGTTGATACACACACTTGTGAAAAAATCCGCATTAAAAAGGATTATAACCAAACAAGAAAAACATGATTCGTGCTTCTCTTTCCGGTCCACGATCATCAACTTAATTTCAGTTGGTCTTACAGCTACCCTGATTGAACTAATACTAGAATAGAAATCGGATGCTTCAATCAATTCTTCTTCTGTAGTAAATTCAGTGAGTGGGCAAAAATTAAAGTGGCAGAGAAATTAGAGCTCACAATTTTGGGAGCGTGAAGAGAAAACTTGGTGAGGCGAGGGCACTCCGCAACCGTCTTCACGCTTCGAATCGCGCTGTCAACTGTCCTCTTCATCACGCCTCCCTCAGCGAGCGTGGGACGGGGCACAATTTGGCCCAGATGATAGGGGGGAATCCATCATTAATGAGCTTTTCTGAAGGGGAACTTGGTGGCCTTTGGACTATCGGATGATATGGGCCCAAAGGATCTGTTGCAGAACACTTTGGGCTAAGGATCTGTTGAGATTCTTAAGGAGGGTGTCAATAGGCCGATTCGGGCCAGGAATTTCACCAGACCCGAGTACCGCCTAATGGTATAGGTACAAAGATCCGGGTCCAATCAACTACGTCAAAACATGTGTCGTTGCTTTTCTTGAAAGCGTTAAGACATAGATTTTGATCATTACTTCTTTCTAATCATATTTAAAGTATGATGCTTTATCAATTTCATACATGAAAAATGTAAGAGTGTATAAGTAGTTTACCGATATTTAAAAAATAAAATTCAAAGCAAATTCGAATTAAAATTTAAATAAACTACGATGCTTGGTTCCAAATTCACAATACCATACCGGTCCTTTGATATGCTTGCAATGCTTTTCCGTATAAACTTCACTAACGGAAAGTTGATACTCGTGAGACAACGGCATTGCTGATAAATCCTGATCTTGTTACAAAATGTTCAGAATTTGTAAATCCTCACTATGAACAGTATTGAACTCTCATCGACTAAAAGGGTTAAGGAAGTTGAGATTATTTACAACGATCTTCGAGGCAACATGCACCATAGCGATTTCTTACACCATCGGAAGTGTACAGTTCCCTTATTGATTGTCTTCTTTTACTGCCCTAACAGGATAGTCTCCGTCCAACATTTCGTCATCATCATCAAGTTCTTCCAACTCATCTAGTATAGACTGGTTGACCTTTTTGCGAGATTGTCTCCTGTGCTTCTTGGGTTCTAATCTTGGTTCAGCTTGCTTGACACCCAGTTCTCCAACCTTGAGCCTAATCCAAATTCCATTCCAGAAGTCAGAACAGAAAATAACGCAATTTGGGGGAAAAATGCAGGGAGTATAGCAATTTAAAAAATTCAGAAACAATATGCTATAAGTAAAAGCTTTGGCAACAGAAATGTATCTAACTTTTTCATAAGCATGCATGATTCAGTTATTTCAGCTTTCAGAAATTCTGATCTTCAAACTCAATGTAACTTATGCGATGTGGCGAAGAATATATTTAACTGTGATTGCGTTGAACATACCTCACATCACTCTCTCTTTTCGTTCCAACAGTCCTCAGTTGAAACTCCTCTCTAATCTTAATCTCATCAAGAAGCTGAAGATAGTATGCATATCTTTCCCAGTCACCTTTGACAAGGCACCCTGGTTCACCTAGATGCAGGCAATCACTGAACGAGCATTTCCCAGGTCCATTGTCTTTCAGCATTTTTTGGATCTGAGAAGGAAAAATGAATCAGTCACTCAGTTTGAAAACTGAAGGTAGATATAGTGGCTAATTGACAGATAGATGCATAGAACTAAGAGAATAGAAGAAGAGTTAATAGCAGAAACCTCTGGAAAATATTGCGGAAGGGATTGCTTCGTTACTTTCATCAAACTAGGCTGATTAAATCCGGGAGTGTCAGCAAGATATCCTCCTCCAGACAATGGAAGCAATGAAACATTTCGAGTGGTGTGCTTCCCTCTTCCACTCCTTGTTGACACTTCCCCAACACGCTGCTCTTCAAACCACTTGCTACCCAGAATCTGCACAAGTGATATTCCGAGTGGGGGGAGAGTCTTTAAATAATTTAAAGAATGAAGAAATACAGAATAAGCAAAAAAACATTATATATAGACCAAAGAGAAAACCTACAGGCTCAAACCAATTATCCTCTTCAGTAGCCGCAAGAACACTTTTATTGCCTCTTAATGCATTGATCAAACTTGATTTACCAACGCCACTAGGACCAACAATTACAGATGTCTGATCTCTCAGAATGAATTGCAGCGTATCCAGTCCTCGTTTAGTATCAACACTACAAAGAACTGGCTCATAGCCCCAACCACGAAGCCGAGATTTCCACTCCACCAGTGTCTTCAGAAGTTGATTTCACCAGAAAGTCAATAATGATGAGGAATCAGGACAGTATTACATTACCATAAACAAGGGATATTCGAGTGCATATAGGAAACAATTAGACCAACATGACACTGAGATCATTAGTGTTAGCATGTGATTGCAGAGAAAAGGAGTAAGAACTGTACTACTAAAGCGAGACCTGTATCGCTAATAGCATTACCAACATTATCGAATAACGCTCAAGAAAAATTTACATACAGTAAAAAATAATCCTATATTTATGGACTTTAATGATTGATCTCGAGAACAACTTACAGAGTTTGCCATAAATCATTCAAATTAAGCAGCATAACATGTCCAATATCATTGACCCACTCTAATCAGTTGCGAAACGATTCACTTAAACTGGCTATGCTCTCAGGTCAATATTTAGAAAAAAATACAAGTATAAATGCAATTTCATACCGATTCATCAACGAGCTCCGCCTTATTCAGCGCAAGCGTGAGGGGGATTCCAGTAGATTCAGCCTCCACAAGGAACCTAGTAAGCATAAACGGTTCAATTTTCGGCTGCTCCAACGAAAAAAGCACCAGCAGATGATCGACATTCGCCACAGGAGGATCCAAAATCTCACTCTTCCGCTGAAACACATTTTCAATCATTCCTCTCCTGTCCACCCAATCAATCGACCCAACCAGAACCTTATCCCCCACAAGCACTCGCCTCCTGATTTTCTTCAAGACAGCCTTCACCACGCACAGCAGCTCCACCCCCAAACTTGCAGAATCTTCGGGCTGCGAAGCGGAATTCACGACTACGCGCATGAAATTGGCTTGCGATGAGGCGACGGTGCCGACTGCCTGATTTTCCGTCAGCGGAAGCTCATCGTCGGGGGATAGGATAGGAGCAAGAGCGGAGAACTGCTTCTTAAAGGTTTCTCGAGCTCTGAGAAGATTCTTCTGAGGTTGCTGGTGCTGGTGCTGCCTTCTGACATTGATAGGGTTTTGGTGGTGGCGAGCAGCGGCGGAGATGAATCGTTGCTGGCATAGAAAACCTGTGGAGAGGAAGTGGGGTAGTTTCTGGCGGAGCACAGAAATGGAAGCAATAGTCATGGTAAATACATGAAGAAAACAGAGAAACTCGACGGTGTTTCTTCCACAGTAGAGAGAGAAACCGGAAAAGGGAGAGTGAGAGCTTAGGTAAAAGTAACAGAGGAAGGGAGGGAGTGTGTATAGAGACGGTGGTGTATGTATCGATCTAATCCCCAGTTCCAGTAACCGCTACTAAACAGATTCTCAACTAATCAAACTTCCGGAATACTCTGAGTCTGAGGACGCCCATCCCATCCCATCATCCCACCTCCCACCGATAAATTTCGCTTTATGGCCCAATTCTTCAATCCAATCCAATCCAGGCCCATAGGACTTCACAGACGGACCAGGCTTGGGCAAAAAACTATTTATGATCCAGTAAGGGAAAAAGGTCAAGTACACATTCCCTACAATTTTGTCTTTTTATTATTATGGTGTGGTGCCAATTGGACTGCTAAAAAGAAATGTTAATTTATGCCATCTTTGCTACGACATCTATAAATATAATTCATACACCACTTCTAACTTCTAATTTCCCATTACATCTATCCCTTATTTTTTTATTTAAAAAATAAAGTTATCTATATATGAGGATGAATTAAAATAAAGGCATGCATGAGCATGACGCCGCCCACATGCTCCCACAAATACACTCCCGCTTCTATATTAATAACAAATAATACACCATTACATTTTAGGCAAAAACCCTCAATATTGTAATAGTGCCTGAATTAATTGTTTTTTTTTTTAGTCATTTAGATAAGCTTTGATCATTTAATTATTTCTTGAAAAAACTCATAATGCACCTCTTTCTGATTTATTCGTTATCAAGTGTGAGACATTTTTACCTTTTAGCACCATGTGTGTATTTAAATATTTGTACAAGCTACCTACTATAATTAATAAGTCCTTTCTTTTTATCTAAATTATTCGTGAATGAGATGCATTTTATTATTATATATATATATATATATATATTAATTGGGCTAATAATTAACTAAAACATATTATTGATATACATCCAATTATGATCCCAACAAACATATTTTTATATGTAATCGTGCTCCTCCATTTGCTGTACTAATCAAATTCTTTTAAGAGCCAAGAATCCTAGAAAGAGGCATGATGCCTTCCTTGAAATTTTCATATGCAATTCCGCATGACCCATGCGTTAAACAGAAGGCCTTTGCTTAAGCAGTTCGGATTGTTTTTTTTTTTTGTTACAAATTTTATTGGATCTTTTATATGGTTTATATATGCCATGTATATAAAAACAAATTTAATAAATAATTAGCGTAATACATGTATCATAACGTAGTCCTGTAAACATTGATCCATTTTTTTGGTCAAGTACGTAAATGGGTTGAGATTTAGTGAGGTATGTTAATAGAAAAAGAGAAAATGACATTTATATCCCCAAGGTTAGGCTAAAATTTTTAAACACTTTCTGTCTTTTAAAATTATAGGTACATTTTTCGAGAGGTGTAGTGTAATATTTTTTAGGGAGTGTTTGTGGTAAACTTTGCCTATGAATAGGTAGTGAAGTTGTAATTACAATTGTAACGTCAAGAGGTGTACGTAGCTATAATGTTATAAAAGTCAGGAAGTGTTTTGTGTATTTTGACTTAACTTAATGAAAAGTCAAAGTAATTTACCCAAACTAGACCCAATGGAGGAGGACTAAAATGAAATAGAAGCATAGTACAATATATGAGATCCAAGCATTGCACCAGAAGATTGACTTTGACAAAATCCAAACCAAGAAGAAGGGAATTCTAAACTAAGACTACCAATTTACATGCATGGACTTAAACCAGTAATTAGAAGTGGGTTCAAGAATCATTGTGTTGCTCTGATCATCAAAAGAAGAGCTGTTGGTCTAGTTGGTTGAATCCATATCCATCCCATGATGACAGCATTGAGTCTACACTCTCAACCCATTTCTGCAGATCACCAGACGTACTACTTTCTTCATGAATGGAAACATTGCTGGACTCGGCTGCAGTCGAGTTGTGATAACTCACTGACACTGCTGAATCCTCATTGCTGTAACAATTAGTGGAATAGTTACTGTCCTGATTTCTCACCCACAAGTCCATGTCATGACTCCTGCACATCATCTCGTAGTTATTTATCAGATGAACAGCACTGCTCTCATCACTCTTATCGATTTCTGCTTCTGCTGTTATCATTAATTCAGCTGCATTCTGATGATCAGAAACCTTTTCTTCTTCATTCCCTAAACTCCGCTTGATTAGTTCTGATTCAGTTTTCTGCTCATGATCAACATTTTGTTTGGGGTGAATGGGGTGGTGTGTTAAGGGGTCTATTCCAAGGAGTCTCAGCCTCTTCTTGATTCGAGTGTTCCAGTGGTTCTTGATTTCATTGTCGGTTCGCCCCGGAAAATGAGACGCAATCTTAGACCACCTGCAAGAACATACAAGTAGCCAAACTGTTTAATTCTCAAGAATCAGACAAACAGATAAGAGAGTGAGGGATAGGATGAGAATGCGTCATTGATTACCTGTTACCAAGACGGGCATGAAGCTCTATAATCTGATTCTCTTCCATTTCTGACAGCTCCCCTCTTTTGAGGTCAGGTCTTAGGTAATTAATCCATCTTAATCGACAGCTCTTACCACATCTCAACAAACCTATCAGTACATGCATCATTAAAACAAAAACATTAGTAGTACAATGAATACATGGAATTAAAACAATTGATGATATTTATTAATAACCTGCAAGCTTAGGAACCATTCTCCAGCACTGAATGCCATTGTTGAGAATAAAAGTGATGAGCTTGTGGTCTTCTTCCATAGTCCATGGACCTCTTTTCAGACCAACTTTATCACAACAAGGTTGCCTTCCCATGTTGTAATTAATTAGTCACAACTAAAAACTAACTGCTAATTAGGAGGATAAAATCGAACAGAAGAGACCAGCAAATTTATAAGGATTATACATATATAAATGAATGATGTAGGTAGCTAGTGGCTTTACTACTGTTTGGGGAAATTAATATAAGGTTTTGATGGTAAAGCTTGTTGAGATGGGAAGGAGTTTATATTACAAGGAGGGGAAGATTCTGAGAGATAATAATGGATGCAGGGTTGGACATAAATAATGAAAAGGGGCTGGTTAAAGGGGGAAGGCTAAGGTACATGATTGAATGAAAAAAGCGTGATATGGGGTCAAGGCCTAAAAAGCGTGGATGCATATAATTAATTGAAGTTAGAAATAATTTACACAAAAGGGATCCTTGTTTCTTGGTTGACAAATTCTACAATAATTAATTAATATGCAACAAAAATGAAAAAATGTTTGTTAATGATGGGATTCCTATATATATTAGGTGGCGTCAAGGCTGCCTGGTTTTGTCGTTGGGAGCAACCCAACTCTTGTTTTAATTACTTGCAACCTTTACTACTACTACTGTCTATATTGATGTAGAGGTCCAATATTCATCGGTAGCTCCAAAATTCGATGCCCAACTTAAGTTAAAAAGGTATCTTTAGACAAAGTTTTAACTTTGTCTATTAGGAGAAGTCATTTCAGATAGAAAACACGCAAAATGACAAAAAGAAAAGAAAAAAATCGTATTAGATGTAATCATCAAAAATGACATATATCGATGATGATTCAACTCACTTAAACCTCTTGAATAATTGTTGGAATCATTAAGGTATATATGTTACTATCTCTTATTTGTCATATATGAACGAAAACTTTTCAAATTTACATAAACCAATAACACATAAATGATGCTCAAACTGATGCCCTTTCCATCTCTACTGCCCAAGTTATTCAAAATTGAGGTGCAACATATACAGTAAAACCTCTATAAATTAATACTTTATAAATTAATAAACTCTCTAAAATAATAAAATCTTCCGGTCCCGACTTGGGCCTTTGTAAAAAATCATTAAATTCGATAAGATAATAAAATAATAATTTTTTGGAAAATTCCTTTATAAATATTAGGTCCCATTAAAACTCTAAATTAATAATTCATAAATATTATAATTATAAATATTAAGGTAATTTATTAAAATATGAAGTTTGTAATGCTTTACGCATTTGATCATTCATGGATGATTTTGCTATGCCTTTTAGATGATGAGACATGGTTGGGTGTTATAAATTATTTTATTATCCTATTGAGCATCATGCATGAATATATTTAATTGGTTATAATAGTTATTTAAGTGCAACGAATTACTGTAAACATGTATATTTAAGTAATTTCAATGAATTGATACATGTGTCTATGAATATAATAGTTAATTGTATACAATGAATTGATATTATACATGAATATATTTAATTAGTTATGAAAAATTGATTGATGCATGAATATAATCAATGAAACATATATGAATTCATTTATTTTCAATACATATGTACTAAATTTGCTGAATTTAAAAGGTCTCTCTTTTAATTAATAAAATATTAATTTATCGATAAATTAATATCTCTCTAAATTAATAAAATTTCATGGTCCCAAGGTTATTAATTTATAGAGGTTTTACTGTATAATGAAACCCTACTGCACTCATATTTGCACAAGTCAGGTAGAAAGGTGTAATGGGCCGCATATGTCAATAGTTCACCTCATCAACAATGGGCCCCATTGATAATGGACCTTGAACTTGACCCAGTCAAAATCTTCCCAAGCCAAGATGGGCCCAATACTGCTCTATATAAAAAAAAAAAGCCCACTAATCAAATGGCAAACGCCAAATCTTTTAATATAATTACACGTAACTACTTATGATATTTGTTTTTATCTATTATATACATTATTTTTTTAATTAAAATTTATTAATATTAATAAAAATAATTACATACAAAATTATATTTAATTTTAATTAATTTATTATTTACTTATTACTGGTTAAATAATTTTTTTTTAATCAAACTATTCGTATAAGAATGAGATATTAACCTATGAAAATATATAATGATATTTTTATAGATAATTCCTTTACAGGTAGTTCCTTTATATGATCATATTTTTATATCACCCCAGACTAAGCATCCAAATGGAATATTCTGGCTATGGAGTGATATCCGGCGAGAACTCTGTTACTCCGGCGATCTCAATTCGAGAAACGGTTCTTTTCCCCGGCCAGGCGCTGGTTTTCCTGAAATATCCTCCGTCTGCCTCTCTATTTACCAGAGATGACATCAAGTGTATATATTTACCCCTCAACTCATCTCAGCCGCTCCTCGAGCTCGCTCCAACTTCACTCGCTGTCGGAGGCGAATACGATAACCACCAGATGGTTCGGTGTCCACCACCAAGGCGACGTGGCACGATCGTTTCCCTTGCGGTTAAGCATATCGGCGAATGATTGATCGGGATACCTCCTCGATTGTGTTTATAAAAGGCCTCAATCTACGGTCAGGAAGAACTACTGACCCTTCAAAGTTCAAATGTGTTTACGGGTGGAAATTTGACGAAGGCAAACTTCGTTTTGTGGGCCGACGTCGTTTCTGCTGCTCAAGAGATTGTCAGGTGCAGAACCCCTCTGAGTGTCCTGAACAATCCACAAACATTTGGTATCAGCAGCTTTACTGATTCGATTAAGGTTTCGGTTAGGGTCGTTGGTAAGCGGACCCTCAGTTGCATGGCACGGTTGAAACATCACTTCAGCCCAAATCCAAGGTCTCGTGATAAACAACAGAAAATGTGCGTTTGCACCATGTTGAGAAATCAAGCTGGATTCTTGCCTGAATGGATCATGTACCATGCTCGAATAGGAGTCCAACACTGGTTCATATATGATAACAACAGCGATGATGAGATAGAGTATGTTTTAGAATCGCTCTTGGGGTCAAATTATAATGTGACACGACATGCGTGGCCTTGGATCAAGACACAAGAGGCCTATCGCTACATGACATTGTCAATAATAAGTCTAGACCTCGTGAGGTGGCTGAGGTGCGTGTCTCGTGCCACAGTTTTGGGCCATCAGGCCAGAAAAAGCACCCAACAAGAGGAGTAATGGCCGCTTATACATGTCGACTGGCTGCACCGGAGAGGCACAAGAGTATAGTGAAGCCAGAGGCGCTGCATTCTTCATTAATCAATACAGTGCATCATTTTCATCTGAAGCCCAAGTTCAGACACGTGAATATGAATACAAGTGTTGTGGTGAGCAATCACTACAAGTACCAAGTGTGGGAAGTGTTAAGGAGAAGTTCTATAGGAGGGTGGCCACTTATGTGTCAGACTGGCAGCAGGAGAGAAATGTGGGTTCCAAAGACCAGGCACCCGGTCTGGGAACCAAACCCTTTTAGCCATTGGATTGGTCTACTAGATTTTGTGAAGTTAATGATACCGGGTACTTGAGACTTGCACCAACCCGAGAACCGGGTTGTTACCATGGGAGTGTTAGAGGAGCAGAGCAAAAACGTTTGAAAATAAATAGTAGGAGTTTTCTTTTGTCTTTCTTTCTTGGTCTCTTTTTCTTTTATCATACGAGTCTGATGGTAGCGTAGAGATAGATAATTTAAGTGATTAATTGTGTATATATGTGTTCGTGTGTATGTATAATCTCAAATAGCAAAAGGTGAATACGTTATCTAGTTGTACTTGTAGAATCTGCATGAGTATTTATTTGGTGTAGAATGGGAACTTAAGATTAGGGCAGAAACTGGTTTGCTGCAAAATTGACTTTGGAAAATTTTAGTTCGAATTCAATTAAACTAAATTTTAATTAATTATATGGTAAATATAATATATTTGTTCTGTAATTGAATTGATTTGACTAAATTTGATTCGAATAAAAAAATTTCAATTGACTTAACGTAATTATGTCAATATTTTACATCATCATTACGAGTGGTTAAAGATAGATCACATTAAAATATTGATATATGCTACTTTAAGAATAATTTACTGTAATAATGCCATAAAACATTAAGACAAGTAGGGTTTTATAATTTTTTTTTGGGTTAATTCTAAGCCACTGATGAGGGAAAATGCATAAATTACAAAAATACCCCCCTATTTTTAGCACTTTTTCATACATCCTATGACTGCGCAGGTGGAGCCCAGTGCACAAGTACAGCAGTAGCGGTAGCAGGCTTTACAGGGGTGACATGGCCCGCTTTCATTGGAGTCACGTGTCGCACACATAGAGGGTATCGTACAAGTATAAATAGTCTTATTTATTATTATTCAAACAGGTTTTCACCACTTATTTTTACTGCCATATTTATGGTCTCACTCGATCTCGTTAACATATTTTGGATCCCGCCTTTTCTAACTTAAGTATCGGAGGGCCATCGCTGAGGGCTTCTCGACTAGTCTCACGTTTGCTGTGTTCTCAGGATCTACTTTAGGTAACTCGAAAGAAGGGTTCAACGATCTTAACCCAGCGACCCGATCTAGCGACCCGATCCGAAAGTCCTGATTTCGCGCGACCTACATCAGCCACTAAGAAATAAAAAGAGATTCAGATTTTCTGAAAAAACTTTTTTTTTTATGACGACTGCTTCTTGAAAGATTTGACCAATTGAGAGCACGAGTTCCACAGTAAGTAATTTGCACTTGCAACACGGAAACACTCCCCAAACTAGCCGTTACTCTCCAAATATAAGAACCCCACTCCAAGAAATTTGACCGTTACGTCCACCTCTCTTCTTCCTCGCCCCCATACTAAGCAGTATCTTCTCCCTATTGGAAAGGCTTCAACGAAATGCTGGCCACAGAGTATCCCAACAAAAGCCCAGAAAACCCTGAAAGTGCATCTCAGAAACAAGCCGAAACCACCGAAGATGGCCCAAAAAATGAAAATTTGTTCAGTCCAAGGTTTCGATCGGTCGCCGCCATGGCTGGTTGGGATGAAGAGGCGCTTCTCGTCGCAAGCCTCATCGTTGAAGACACCCCCGATCGCCACTTCAAGCACAAGAAAAGATCCGATCTGAAGAGTTTCAGAACCCCACCAACAAATTCAAGAAGGTTCAACCGTATCTCTTCTTCTCAACATTTTTTCAATTATGCGTGTATGCTTATTTTTCGATTCGTCGTCATTCTGGGATTTTTTAAAAATTTTCCGTTTCCGGTTGGTGGTCCCGTTTTATATTGAGATTTATTTTCTCCGTGATTTTGTTTTGGAAATTTTCCTTTCTTGTATATTGGGTTTCCCTTATCTTTACATGGTCAAGAGGTTTTCTGTCCACACTTACGAGAAGAAAATCTTTCGAGTATGTAACTCTGTTCTTCTTAAATATAGTTTGAGCCTTGAGGGCTTTGGTTTTCTTGTTCTATTATTGGTTTCTGGTTATGGAAGTAAAGAAGCGGTTTATGGCCTTCTGCCGCCGTGCTTTTGCTGTTGCTTCCTCAATTAGAATAGCCTCTATTATTCTTGTTTCAATCGGGATGTTAATGTGGGGTGTCTACAGAAAACGCAAGGCTCAGAGGAGAAGTCCCCCCTCGATCCCGGTAGCTGTTCTTGATCTTGATGAAGATGATCCAAAACCAAAACAAGGTCGCTTGATGTTCTCTGTTTCCCTTTTTTCTTTATGTTTTTTGCTCCATACTAAATTTTGGGTTCTGATTCTCTTTACATCTTTGGCTTTAACAACTTACTACAGAAAGTGAGAACATGAATAAAGAGTCAAAAACAGACACTACTGCAGAAATAGAGAAGGATAGAGAAGATGGGGTGAACACCAAGGGCAATGGTGTTTCGGGCTCAAGTGCTGCAATACCATGCATGGATAGGCTTCGAGAAGAACTTTCCTGTGCAGTAAGACTTCATTCATGATAATTAGCTTTCCTTCTTCCTGATCCTAGTGGCACGATGATATGCGACTATCTTGAGTATTGACATCTAACTTCATTCAACTTGGCAGATCTGTTTGGATATATGTTATGAGCCGAGTACCACATCTTGTGGACACAGGTAAAGCCAAACTAGATGATGATTTCGTTTTTTTACTCTGTTTGTCTATCAGATGTCCTCAATAAGCAAACTCAACCAGGGACCTGAGAATGGTTTATTCTCTGTTCTTGCAGTTTTTGCAAAGTATGTTTGCGTTCCGCGGCTGATAAATGCGGGAAGAGGTGCCCCAAGTGCAGACAGCTTATCAGGTAGATATGTTGGCCAACAATATTTTTGTCTAGTGTATCATTAATTTCATATTATCCGATGATTTACTTGTATAATCTGAAATTTGGCAGCAATGGGAGATATTGCACAGTGAACACAGTTCTTTGGAACACTATTCAGCTGCTATTTCCCCAAGAAGTAGAAGCAAGGAAGGGGGCTGCTGATGCTGCTATTTCTGCCTCAGATAGGCAACAACCTCAACAGGGAACAGGAGCAAGAACTAGAAGTCATTCTTCTCGTAACAGAGCTGTTGAAGCCTTAAACAGTCCAGAATCTGAAAGCAGGAATGCATCAAGAAGCAGCCATTCTTCCCGTAACAGAGCTGTTGAAGCCTTAAATAGTCCAGAATCTGAAAGCAGGGGTGCAGAGAGAAGAAGTCATCGTACCAGAAGTCGGATTTCTCGACCTTCTGGAATGTTGAATAGAGGAGATGCTGGCATTAGGACAGCATTGCCAAGCCAGGATGAGGATGCGGCATTGGCTTTAAGACTGCAGCGGGAAGAATTTATGGAGGCTTTTAGGGTACCCGAACAGCATAGAAGCTCATTTGCAGTGGCTAGAGCTAATTTAAGGGCTATGGCTTCTAGGGCCATTAACATTCGGATTAGGGGCCGAACGGATTAGCATAGAATGTCATATAGGAAGAAACATTATGGTCAACTCTTCTGTTTTTGACACTGGTAAAATGTGCTAATTTTTGTGAATAGCAGGTACAACCTATTTCCTCATTTGCAGTGGCTACAGCTAATTTAAGGTTATAGGGATATTAACATTCGGATCAGTGACCGAACGGATTAATTGGTGGCCTCCTCCATTGGAATGTCATATAAGAAACGTTATTATTATGATTTGCATCTCTCTGTTTCCGACACAGGTAAAACGTGCCAATTTTTGCAAATATTGCTACAAAGACCGGATAAAAACTATTTTCTTGGTGAGAAGACATCTCAAACATTAAAATCAGTAATCGTATAATGTTTGACAAAGATCAGTGGTAAAGAATGGTACAAAAAGCATGTCATAAACTATCAAAATTCCATGTAGGACCAAGAAATACAGAATTTTACAAGCTCTCGAGGCTGCTGTGTGTACCTAACTGAAAAAACATCTCACGTACAACTGAGGAATGTCAATGTCTGTGGGAATGCTTTCTGCTCCTATGGTATGTCTCACCCTTATTTCGGTTCCTTGTCTGGATGATTCTAAAAGCAAGGGAAATGACTCCAATTGCAGCCATCGCATAAAACGCCCTGTATGGTGCTAATGCCAAGGCTGAAAGATAGGAAAAATATCCACCAAGGAGATAAGCTAAACTTAGTCTGATTTCCCGCAATGGAATGCCAGGGATGGGAAACAGGAAGAAATTGAATTCAGGCTTAGAATCGCATAAACCATGCAAGATGACGCCAGTGCAAAGTAAAGAATCGTAAAACCATGGAAACCTTTGACCATTACCAGTTCGCTGCAAACATAAAGTCGCTATGTGAGTGCCAGAATATATTTTAAATGAGAAAATTACATAAGGCAAGGAAAACATGGAAGAAATATCATTCTAAATGGAGATACAGCTGGAGTAACTCTCAACTAACACAGATCAGGTTTTATTACGGATTTATCGATGTTCAAGAGATGCAGCAAATGCTTCAGATAATGCATGAGCAATGTGCAAGCCGTAGTCAACACTAATCTTCCCTATTTCTCCTCTTTTTTTGGAGTATATTGATGGAGGCAGAATCAGGTATCAAAATACCAGTCCTCGTGTAAGTAAATAATTTGAGAAAATTAAATACCATATTTTTTCATTAAAAAACACTGGTGCTTCAACAGACTATTGCTATGTCAATCACAAGCTTCATTGTGGTTAAAATTAATTTATTGCAGCAGAAGCAAGAAGGTCAAATCATGCCAGGCTTTGAAGAATAAATATAAAACAAAAGGCAAAAGACTACAAGATTTTTTTGAGATCTGTTATAATTTGAAAACACACCAACCTGAGATTCTACTGCTTAATCATTACCACAGAGTAATTTTTATACATGCAACTCTACCTAAGAAGCACATTTATTTTCTCTTTTCATAAAATTAGAGTAATGAGAAACCTCTAGTCTTCCTCGGCCAAACATTGAAACTCACTGTACTACAAGCATTGTTTGAAAGTTTAAATTGGCATTCCATCAAATAAAGATATGACGAAGTAGGGTTCAATATGGAAGTGAGCAGGTACTTTAAACATTTCAGGTGAAAAGATTGTGGTAACCACAACATACCTGAAGCCAGCCCACAAGTGAAGGGACAAACATTAACGTTGCAACCAAATGTAAAAGAAGCAAACCATGCCGGTGGTGGAAGACATCCAACTGCGTGTCACTGTAGCTTCTTGTGGACTGCGGGCTAGCAGTGTGGGTCTCCTTCACAAGAAACAGTTTGCTAATGTCACCATCATGCTTGTTGTTGTACAGCATTGAGCCAGTTTCACCATCATTTCCAGATTCATAGAACTCCTTGGTGTTGACATGGCTGCGAAATGAAGCCATCAAAAAACTGTTTACAAAGAGAAAATGACACTTAGAACATATTAAACAAGGATAATTAATAAAATACCAAGTAAATTTGGCAAAGAATAGAAGTAGACAGCAAAAGAAACAGACCAAAGAACTTATCTATCAGACAACCATAAGTACACACTACAGCCTCAAGAATTCAACATAGATTTTGTTGTTCTATTAGTCTCTAGTTGAGGAGTCAGGTACTTGGATATAGCCGAGGTTGTTCTTGCACTGAAGTCAATATTTCTAGTCTGACAGCCTCTGGAAAACAAGATTACTTACTTCATTC